>NC_067113.1:31345154-31945154 GCF_021347895.1 Acanthochromis polyacanthus
ACCTCAGGACACGTTTTATTGATAAATCCCTGGCCTAAATAGGTAGTTTCAAGATGTTTTTAATCCTGCTTGTTGTTCATTTAATAAATTGTTGTCCCAGGTAGAGTAAAACAGCTGACAAAGTTGGATATTCTTTAGGGTGGGGCTACATTATTCAAAATTTCAAACTTGAAGCTTCAAAACATTGATCCACAAATGAGTCTGTGAGGGTCAATATGTCAGTGTTTAATATACACGTACATATATATTATGTTTTACTATCATTTACATCAATTTGCACAATTCATGATGGCCTTTTTTGTTTTCATATTGCTGTGATTTGTACTTTTAATTATTATATAGACCCTCCAGAAAAACACGATTATGCGATCGCATGAATTTCCGCATTAATCACCAAAATGCCGCTGATTATGCGGGGGTCAATTATTTCCCAAAAGGCCACATAATCCCCGCAAAACAGCGCATAATTCCCGCAAGAATCTCACATTTCCACGAAAAAAACTGAGAAATATGCGGGTCTCGCTTGATTTCACAATTTCCGCATAAAATAAGAAAACTATAACCAATATAAATGGAGTTGTGAGTGAGTTTTTATGTGACGCCCGGCCTGACGTCATCAGTTCGCGCATTCACACACACACACACGCACACACACACACACACACACACACACATACACACACACACACACACACACACACACACACACACACACACACACACACACACACACACACACACACACTGGAAGCACGAGCTGATGCGGAGCGCAGTGCTCAGAGACGAAAAACAAGAATGGCGAATGCTCAAAGATCACATTTACCTACGAATATTTCAGCCAGAGACCGGACAAAACAGTACCCAGATTTACTGCACGAAAGTGGGGGGAAACTTTTTTGCACCCCGTGCAGCATCGTTCTGGAGCACTGAAGAAAATGAACCGTGTTGCAGCACTTCTCCACGACTTCTCCAAGGTGTGTGTGTGTGTGTGTGTGTGTGTGTGTGTGTGTGTGTGTGTGTGTGTGTGTGTGTGTGTGTGTGTGTGTGTGTGTGTGTGTGTGTGTGTGTGTGTGTGTGAAGGAGCGCACCGGGGTGTGTGGTTAAACCCCAATTACAATTTCTTAAAAAATGAATAGGAAAGTGTTTTAACCTCAGTAAGGGATGTGTGTGTCCTAGTAACAGGGTGTAGGAGAAGAATCACCTTTTTTCCCAATTCTTACATATTTCGCATCTTTTTGCATATTTCACAACTATTCGCATACTTTGCAACTTTCCGCAATTTCCCCGCATAAAATGGCATAAAAAGGCATAAAAATCCCGCATATTTATTCGCATAATCAAAGATTTTAGCCCGCGTTTTTCTGGAGGGTCTAATTATAGAAGAGTAACAACTATGACAGGGAGACTGTTGTTTAAGAATGTATCAGTGTAACACAAAAAAGTCATTTTTTTCATATTTTAAAAAGAACAGTGATTTTATTTATTTCACAGTTATGCATAAACTCAAGCTCAAAGTAATACTGATATTTTTAAAAAAAAAAACATTTCTTCTTTCTGCCTTCTTCAGCTTCACATTTTGTTTCTTCTCTGACTGTCTCATAGTATGTATACGTAGATATTTGGTAGATATATTTGTGGGACATAGTATAGTTATGATGTGATTTAAGATTATAATAAATACTGTATATTATCTTTTTTCATTCTCAAGTTTTTGATTTTTAATTTCTAACTTTTACCCTTCAATCTTATTCTTTAATTTTTAAACTGCCCACTTCCTTTGTTTGATATGCGTGCTAAACTAGCTAATTATTCATTTAATTTTTTTACATTTTTACTATTTATTTTTAATTCCGTTCGTTTGTATGTCCTTATGTTTTGCTTGATTGTGTGTGTGCACGTTTTAACTGTCAAAGCAGCTTGTGAACACTGTTCTTCAGAGTGCTATATAAATAAAATTCTTCTTGTTATTGTAGATTTTCTATATTTTGCACACTTTGTATTTTCTGTACTGCATTTTGTGCATATTACATATTAAATATTTATATTTAGAAATATTTTATTGCTTGTCCTGAACATGGTTTGTTCATTTAAGTGTGAATTTTTGGACTGTGATGAAGTAATTTCCGGCAAAGGATCATTAAAATGTCTATCCGTCATCTATCTTTCTACTAAAACAGACTGGGAGCCTTTTCAGGATGTGGCACTTCACTCTATCAGCCTCCTCCTCCTCATTAACCCACTAACTGCGGCTGCAGCCTCCATCGTCGTCGCCTCCTGGTCTTTTGTCTGGTGTTTCCCTCCAGAATTCCTGCCAGAGGCCGGAGCTCCCGTCCATCTGTCGGCCTCCTCCGGCGGCAGATGTTCGTCCTCCTTCCTTCTCCTCGACCTGCGCCTGGAGGTGAGCGTTCGGGGGTTGTGGACGGTCGGCTTGCTCCAAGAAGAAGAAGAAGCCTGCGTTGACACCAGTTAGGACAATGAGAGGGAACAATGGAGTGGACTGACACCAGGGAGGAGGAATGATGGGGGAAGCTGACTGAGCGTCTCCATGTTAACACACCCTTCATTCTTCTGCTGGGAGGACACAGTGAAGGGATTAAAGTAGGGAAAGGTCCCAAGAAATGCATCGGTTAATCAGCACATTCATCAGAAAAGTTAAAAATATGACCTAAGTGTATAAATCTCTCCATATAATGTGCAAATCCTCAAGCAAACTTTGCACGAATCAGCTCTAATGCTCACTTTAATGTGTCTGCATGCTTAATTTAACCACATTTCTTGAGATTGGAACCCCCAAAACACAATAAAACAAAAACTTTATAATGATGATGGAAAAAAAGTTATAAAATATTATTTTAATTATGGCAGGACATCCTCAGTTTGTCATTAATTCACCACATTAACCAAAAAAAATGTAGAAATATTACCCAAATTTAAGAAAATCTCCATGGAATCGTGCAAATCTGTATGTAAAAGTTAATTTAATAATCACTTTATTTTGTATGCATACTTATTTTAATCACATTTTTCAAGACTTGGAACACCCAAAATGCGATAAACCCACAGCTTTAGAATGACAATAAATTAAATAAAGGTCTAAAAAATGACTAATAATGCAGCTGGGAGGATGTAGCTCATCAGCTAATCATCACATAAGTCAGAAAACTTAAAAATATGACCTAAATTTAAAAGAAAATCTCCATCTTGAGTGCAAAACTCTATGCAAAATTTACAAGAATCAGCTCTAATATGAAGCTTAATTTAACCACATTTACTGAGACACAAACATGTGAACTCCCAAAACACAGTAAAAGAATCACCCTGCATGCTGTTTACAACCACATTTCTTCGGACTCGAACATGCTAAAACCTGAAACACAATAAATCCATAACTGTTAAATACCAAAAAAGCAAAATAAATTATAAAAGATGCCCAACAATGCTACAACAGAAACATTCCCATCCCAAATAATCCTGGCTGCACGTCTGCATCTGCTCAGTTTACAAATTCTTATCTTGACGGAGCTCTTATCTGCTGGAGGGAAACCACAAATCCTGTGATAAGAGATTTCTGAAGAGCAGTGAGGCTTTAAATGTATTTAAAGCTGTTTATTGTAGATTCAGGAACTGGTTGACATTTTTGGGAAATACACTTATTTGCTGAGAAGTTTATCTTTGTACAATAAATGTGAAGCTAAAGCTAGCAGCTAGTTAGCTTAGATTAGCTTAGCATAAAGACCAGCAAGCCTTCCATAGCGACAGAAAGACTTTTCCTGCACACAAATAGTAAAGTAAACCACATAAGTTGTGTTTTTTGTTGAAGAAATCTCCCAGAATGCACCTCTCTTGGAAATCTATGACTTGTTTTGTTTGTTTGCAGATAAAATGAACCAGATACAACATGCTAAATCAGTAAAATTTAGAGTTTTGAAGCTTCGGACAGCCTGTTTTCCTTCTGTTTTTTGCTCTTTTTAAGGCTGAACTAAACTAATCAGTCACCTGCTGGCTCGGCTTCAACTGTCTCTCAGCAAGAAAGCAAATATTTCCCAACAGGGAGTGCATTATAATTAAACTGTGAAGCGTCAAATGGCGAAGTAAAAGATATTAAAAGCGGTCAAACACACAGCAGCATTTGTAATCTTGATACAGATGGACAGTTTTCACATTATCTTGAAACTACTTAGAGTTTGATGTGTTTTTAATATCGAATTGTTATTGTTGGTTCTGTGAAGACACAGGGACAGAATTCTTTAATTAAAGCTACATTAATGGGAAAATGCAGGTTCTTTTGGTGCTTTTTGTTTTGAGACCAGCTCATATTGGGTCACAGTGGGGAAAAGACGGCTACGCGCAACCCAGGAAATGAGATTCTGGACCGAGTCGGGTCATGGATGAAATGTTTAATTCTCTGTAAATAGCTGCGATCACACCACAGAGAAAACCTATCATTAATGCTGCTGCAGTTTGTCTGAGACGTTAATTAGCTGAGCGTCAGTTCGAGGTGGTGAAGTGTTTCCTCCGTCCACATGACGTCTTTAGCCGCCGTGCTAATGACGCCGTTTGAACTGGTGTCAATGGTAATGTCGCCGCAGCAAACACGTTTCCAGATGAGACAAATGCAAATCTTATTGACCATTAACCTCCACTGAGGCCCACTGTCAGCCGCCAACTTCTGGAAGATCCACCAGTAGCTTCCCACAGACGTCCTGAGAAGGTCTTTTAGTTTCTAGAACGTTCTTCATTCTCAGAATGATTGTTGATAACATAGTTGGACCGTTATGCTCTTAAACTAAATGCTAAGCTAAGGATATTCTTTCTTTGGTGTCATGGAACACTGTGGAACAATCTGGGATCATTTTATAGATTCTATATGTTCCCTCAACATCTCCAGAGCATTGCAGCCAAAATGTGTTTGTTGATGTATCGAACGTCTTGTAAAGAACGTTCTGTCATCTGAGGTCTTGATAAAATCTTGAAAATGTTCTTTTAATGTTACATGGAGAACATCTTTTTCTTTTTTCACTGCTGAAACGTTTTCTACAGTAGAGAGCATCTTATGTGTTTCTGCAGCTGTGGTTTGAACAATGTGTGACAGTAAAATTATGCTGTTTTACTGTATTTAAATACATGATATTTGCCTGTATTTTCACCTGTTTTCATTGTATTTTCATATTACAGTATGTTTACCATTTTAAACATATTTTTCATGCAACTCTTGCTGTCAGAGTTTCACTTTTTTATGTGTTTTTACTGATTCTTCTTTTTCTTTTTACAGTCTATACTTTAGGTTTAACATCCAGGATGTACAGCTTGTAAAATATAATTTATTGTTTGAGATTAAACTGCCTAAAAGTGCATAAAGTAGTGAGATGAACTCTTTCTCCATCCAGTAATATAACAGTAAAACTCTTTTATGAACCAATTTAGTTTTGTTTGAGTTTGTTTCTGTGTCTCTTCCGTACTTTCACCTGAGTTGTATTTTACATTCAAGACTTGTAATTGGGTTTATTACACTCTACAATTCTGCTTCCACTGCTGCAGAAACTCCGTTAGGAAAACCTGAATTAAATCTTTTCTCTTTGGACTTCATAGTGTTTCATTCATTTTGATTTTCCAGCCTCAACAAGACAAAAACTAGAGCCAGAATCTGTATTTTTGCCTCTTCGTGCTGCAGTTTTGACTGAACTTTACCTTCTTTTATCAGATTCAGGAGTTATTTGCAAATGTCACCACCTGACAAACCGTCCTTCCCTTGTAGCTGTGTCGCTAATCACGGCTGTAAAACAGACAGTTTGAAAAAAAAAAAAGCGGGTAGAACTGTTGATAGAATAATTTATGAGCGTCTCAACTACAGGTTACCAAAGTCTAACAGAACAAACTGCTGCAGCCACATTAAGAAACAGTCGCTCACTGAATTAGACGGTAAACAGCTGACTTTAACCACACAAAACTAACAGAAAAACTCATGTTTAGCATCGCTCAAGTGTTTCTGGCCGCTTCTTCCGGTCTAATTCAGATCATCAGTGGTAATATAACATTTTAATCATCTCTGAACGCTGCTGTAAAAAGGTCTGCTCCATCCATAAAGGGTATTTACTGCAGTTTATTATTGTTAGACTCAGTTTTTATCTCGTTTTATTGCACAACGTGACTCACTTTAAACGAATGGCGTGTGGAAAATCGCGGGAAATTTGTTTGCTGACTCTGCAACACAACAGTAATTTAACCTGAACCGACTTGACTTTGAAGAGTTGCACAAGTTTCAGGGGACGGCTAATTTTTATTTTGCAATTTATGGTACAGAAATGCACAACGATATGCTTTACATAGTTCTGTATTCTACAAATAAATAAATGAAGCTGTAATTTCATCCGCTGTAACCTGAAACCTGCAGGGTTTGTGGTAAATTGGATAAAAAGTTGAGAATAACTGTGGTTAATTAAAGTTTAAAAGTTGAATTTACAGGAGGGAAAATGAAACGCATAAAGTTGAAGCAATAAAACACATTTCCTCAGTTCAGCATAGTCAGTTTGGTTCAGTTTATTCTCATTCAAACACGTTCAAAACATGAAATTTGTAACCTAGCATAAAGAATAAATAAAGTATGACAGCTAAGATAGGCCTATGATTGATAATTAAATGATGTAATAACCTAGAAGCCTGACAATAAATGCAACACATAGTTACAAATAACATTATAATAGTAACCACATGCAGATGTTCAGTGAGGAGTTTTGTTGCAGCTCGTGGAGGCTAATGTTAGCCACCTTTAGCTACATTTTTATATTATTTTGTAACCTTTTGTGAATTTTTTCATCAATTTTTTTACATTTATAACTTTTTGTGTGCGTTTATTCCACAAAATTGTGATATTTTTCTATTAATAAGCCCAATATATAGAACATAAGATGACAAACATCCCACTTGTGGATCTATACCTGCACAAACCACATAGATTGTCATTATCGTTGTCATTTCTGACCATTTAATGAACAAAAATGAACCTTATGTTTGGGTAAATAGGCTAAATTTAATATAATTAATAAAACTGGTTTATGTGACTAATCAAACATTCAACTCACCTATTTATTGTTACAAGTAGCACGGAAAAAGATGTCAGAACTGAACCTAAGTGTGAAGCTGCACTCATCGAAAACAGTCCGGGAAGAATGATGGATGTTTGTATTGAAGTGTAGCCATGTAATTTCTTGTTTTGAGCCTCATTTTTAATCAAATTCTCTTAAAAAGTGAGTCTAAATCTCATCATTTGTGTGTGTTTGTTGGTGTGACGTGCAGCTTGGTGGGACCAGAAGGTGTCGGCAGTCCTGAGGAGGTTTTATTTGGACTTCGTTCCTGCTTTTGTCTCGTCTTTTCAGATGTTTCTGTGGATCCTGCTGTCACAGACCTGGGCTTGTACCTCTGCAGGGGACGTTCATGAAAGCTGCATTTACATTTCCAATGACAATCACACAGATACTCCGGCTGAACAAAGACCGGCCCGGAGGATGGTGGTTATTCCACAAACCAAAGGTCGGCACAGCCTCCTTTGTTTACATTAATGGGTTTGTAAAAATGAAACTGAAAGACTTTCTCCTGTCAGATTCTGAATGAAATCTCAGTTTATTATAAATACAGTCAGAAAGTGATAAATGTGGACTTCTAGACTTGAAGAGAAGCAGCTGAAACGTCAACAAAAGCCTGACATGAACCTGAGGCAGAACAGCGACATGTTTTTACTGCTAGAATGAGTCTGTTTGAACTAGTTACAGGCGGCTGTTTGTTGTTTTGGTCTAAGAAATGATTGCCAGACACTCCCAGAGACACATATAGACAGACACGGTCCTTCTAGCGGGAGATCCTCCATTTATAACAGGATTTTGAGGCTTAAAATCCAAAAGAAACTGAAAAAGGAGCCTCAGATGAGGACAAAACCATATAAAATGTAGTGAAACAGTTGCTGTTATTTTAAAATAAATTTCTCTATAATGAGGATTAAAAACGGGTTCTTTTTCTGTGTTGTTAAATTTCATACCATATCTTGAAATATCTGATTGGCAAATAAATCTAACAAAAAAATGAATTGCATTTTTTAGCATAATTTTTGGGCACCCTTGCGTTAACATTTTCATCATTTTTATTTTATTCAATTTAATTTTATTTATGTATAGGGTGTTTTTTTTCAGATATGTGCCTGTATTTTCACTATTTTACAGTTATTGAACATTACAGTATTCTATCATTTTTAGCAAAATTTTATGAAGATTTTCACATTTATTTATTTTTAAAGTGTTTAGTTTAGATTGAGTCCACATTTCCAACAGGAATTTGCAGTTTAAAATCCAACAAAAGCTGAAAAAGGAGAATCAGATTAGGACAACCCCTTTAAAAATGTATTTCAATAAGAATTTTTTTTACTGATATTTGCTATTATTTCAAAATAAAATTAGCTACAATAAGGATTGAAAATTATAAATTGTAGTTTGTTAAATTATTTCTGATTTATTTTAAAACAACCAACATTTTTCAATAAAAGACTTCAAATGTCCACACTCGACATCTGTATTTTCTTTTAATGTTTTTGTTTTATTATGTAATTCATAAAATTATGTAGTTTTACTGTATTTAAGGCAGGTAAAAATACGTGGCTGTGTTGTCACTGAACATTGGAACATTAAAGTATTCTACCATTTTTAAACATTTTTTCTGAATATTTTCACGGTTTTTGTGTTGTTTTTAGAGAATTTTTAAAATCTTTTTTAGAGCGTATAGATTAAATTTTTCAGTCCGTGTACAGCTCATAAACTATAATATGTTGTTAGAGCCTCTATTTGCAGCAGGATTTTGAAATTTAAAAAGCAACAAAAGCTCAACAAGGAGAGTCAGATTACATAAAACCTTATAAAATATCAACGTTGACCAGACCAAGTGTATTAACCACAAATAAAGAGACACTAAAATCATGTTATTTATCATATTCCTTCTTTATAGAGTCACTATTTCAAGCTTCGCCTTTATATCCTGCTAAATTTCAGAATAGATGAATAAATCTGGACTATCTGAATACAATCAAGCACATGTGGATGGTTTCAGTTCTATTTTAACTCACTTCTGAAGCTCTGGTTGCAGTTTTAAGATGCAGGATGTGACACCCCATGTAGGAAAATGTAACTAAACCACTTTAAAACTCTCACATTTAGTCATGCACGCGAACTACAAACCACATCATCTTTACATATTCAGAGTCAGTGAGCAGCTTCAGTCGCCTTCTCTCCACATCCATGCTGCCTCTTACCTCCATGCCCTGACTTCAGAAAGCAGAGAGGAGAGTGTGTGAAGTGTGACGTTCACCCTGTTTGATCAGTGAGGGGCAGATTTCTTCAGTCTGAATCACTTTGTGTGGGAAGCAGATGAGCCTGGCAGCCATTAAAGCAAACATGTGATCAGGCTACCATGTGATTCACAGAAACTGAGCAGAAACAGACAGATACAGCATTTATTTCTGCCCCTGACCCTTAAATATCCGTTTTAATTGAGACATTTGCTCAAGCTCTACACTCAGCTCCAGGTTTAAGGCATTACTTGAGCATTTCAAAGGACCACATTGTACCTTTTCCTTATTTAACAGCTAACAGCTAAGCTAACCCTGCTACAGAGTGATATTTTACACAAATCGGAACCAAACAGCATCAAATAAAACACCGACTAAATAGTTAGAAATGGTTTCCACTACATCTGCTGCAACATTAAAGTGCTTTCTGAACAATTTCTGTACTTTTACTTTTGTTAACGCAGCACTTTTACATGTAATGGAGTATTTTTACCAAATGACTTAAAACCTTCTCTGCAACTGAATGCACTTTTGATACCTAAAGTTATTACTTCTGCTAGTTTTTTTGTATCTGTATTAGAGTCCTTTTCACAGTATCTGACTTCTCGTACTTTAGTGAATCATGCAATAAGATGATACAGTAATCTTCCTCTAATATCTTAATCTTGTTCTGCTTGAGTTTGGATTATCTAACGGTGCCTTTATTTGTACAGGCCTGCATGCATGAGACATTTTACCTGCCATACTTTGACAATTTTTGCACAGATTTTCCTTTTATTTATGCGGGAGAAGTATTATTTAGGCTGCCATTAAGCAACCAAACAAGAAATCCTCTGACAGCACAAAGCTGTGATTCATCTGCAGGATTTGTGTAATGAATTTGTGTAGTTTGTCCCTGAATATAAGCTTTACTCAACCTAGTTTACTCACATGTTGTACTTAGTTTCAGATTTAAGGTACTTCATGTAAGTTACTTGGACATTTCAAAGCACAACATTGTACTTTTTCCTTATATGACAGCTTTCCCCACTGCCATCTAAAATGATATTTTTTTTAGTGTTTCTTCTTACATTTCTACATTAATACTTAGGTAAAACTTCCAATATAGGACTTTTACACACATGTAATGAAGTATTTTTACACTGTAGTACTAATACTTTTACTTATGAAGGATCTGAAGTGTTTCTTTATGACTGATTGTACTTTTTATACCAAAAGATCATCTTTCTGGTACTGCTTATGTACTCATTTTTACACAATGTTATACTACTATATTATCTGCATCCTTCACTATCATACAGTAAGATGCTGCAATAATCTTGTTTTAATGTCCATCCTGTTGTCCATGAGTTTAGGTTAATGATTTAGTTGTAGATCTGAACACAGGCTTGCATGCTCAGACATTTTGCTTGCAACACTTTGTTCATTTTTGCTCAAAATTTCCTGTTTTAAAACAAGTTCCTATCAAATGTATCGCTTGCATTAAGGTGAATTTTACTCCACAGATTTAAAATTAACTAAATGTCGTAAAGGCAGCTTTGTGAGACAGCGTAAAATGTGAAAAAAGCTCACATTTCGTAGCCTGAGAACAAAAGGCGATGAAACTTTTAAAGGATTGTGTCACATCCTCCTCCTTCTCTCCATCCACTGAGAGGACAACAGACTGGGGCTGTCCTGCGCTCTTATTGGTCTGATGGATGTAACAGCGGTTTTGATTGGTCCAAATATTGCCGCTCCTGAGCTGCTATTTTGAACATAAATACAAGCATCTCTAGTGTGTGTTTTCTCAGAAACCGGAGGCTGTCAGAGAGAGAGGATCGACTGCTGCGGCTCTCTGACACAAACAGCAGCTATGTGGCTTTAGCAGTTCACCAAGATCGCCTCAAAGCTTTCACTCCACGCGGAACCGCCGACCCCCTCTTCCAGTCGGTGTTTTGGCAGCGCCTCTTTGGAAATGTCATCTTAAAAGTTGCTGTTAGCTAACTTGTTAGCTTCCGGGTTAGCTTGGAATTTGGACCGTCTTGCTAATTTGGCGTAATTCAAACTAAATCCACCACAAAGCAGTACACCCTGCAGGATATTTCCACATTGGACAGCGACAAATTAAAGCATGGAAGCCTTTTATAGTCCCGTTAACACCACGTCGAAAAGCAGGCCCGAAGGCATCCCCGGACTTTCCTCGCTCACTCTGCCCGAGCTGAGCACAAGGGACCCGCACTGCAGGAACCTATTCTCCCCTGGACCCACTGCTGTCCTCTCCCCTGTCACCAATCTGGCTCTGGATATGAACAACTTGGCTGGACTTGGAAGGTACTTTTATTAATATTTTATCTGTTATTTCCAACTAAAGCTCGTATTTTTTGCAAGCCATGAACCAAACCTCGTATTAGCTGTTTTGAACTCCTTTTCTGTAACGCAGAGTATGAATGACTGTTTACATCATTGATCATTTTTCCCCGTTAATCTCTTTTCTGCACAGTCAGTGTGACACCCCGAAAAGGAGAAATCATCCACCCCTTGAGAAGATTCCCTCCTTTGCTTCTGACGTCTCATCTGATGCTGGTGAGCGCTCCTTAAAGCCATTGTTTGTGCTAATTGATGCTGTTCGGTTGGATGCCTGAGGGCCTCATATTCATGCATTGCAGCTGATTTCATAGTCAGGCCTTCAGCTTTAGATGTGGGCACAGGATAAGGTAACATTATCAATGATTAGTTTAAGTTATTCAGAGTTGCAGTTGCATCATTTAGCTGACGGAAAATCCACCAGAAGCTGCCACAGTCATCTTAGCTGTGTGGATTTGCTTGTTTTCTTTGTCTCGTATGGAATGTTTGAGTGTTCGTTGAACAAATAGTCCGTTCTTCAAGTTGAACTGGTTCACAGTGTCAAATTAATCACAAATTTACAGTTTCATCTTTGTTTGACTGATAATTCACCAGTCACAGTTCGGATACTCTGGTTTTTGGTGGCACATTGCCGTTGTGTGTCGTACTACCTGACGCTTGCGTACATTTCTGACCCAAATCTCTTCCCACAGGCCTCGGCATGGATCCCCCCAGCCCCATGGATGCTGTCGAAGTTGAGGACACGTAAGTTGCGCTGTCTCCCCCCCTCCTGTCTCTTCTAATCAGTCAGTTTGTGAGCGGCGCCCCCCCATCACCACCCTCCCTTCGCTTGGGTTTCAGCTGAGCCAAGCAGCATTTCTCATCTGTAGGATTATTGTTTCTACCGTTGGCTTTAAGATTCCGCCTTCACTCATCATTTTTTTTGTAATCAGATTAGCAGATAAGGCAACATGGGATTAACTTTCTTTGTATTTTTAAGTGAAAAAGGCACGATAGTCCCGGGTGTTGCAGAATCAGCTCACAGGTGTTGACTGACAGATGATTCACAGCACAAAAAACATTAAGACCTGCTCATATGATTTTCTGTTTCCACAAGGACAAGTTGAACTTTTGTTGAAACCTGCATGCAGTTCGCAACCAAACTTGTTGTGCTCCGCATTGTTATCTTGACCAGTTTGTCGGCATATCCTCCGCCGCCTAATCTTGGGTGGCCCCTCTTTTTTTTGTCTTCATTCTCAGTCGTCTCCGCAGACATCTGCCGCTGTCTGATGTGAGTTCCTTTACAGCAGCATTTGGTGCTCAGAGTCTCATTCACCTCCTTTTAACAGCTGTTTGGTTGCTAGGAGTCCTTCCAGGTTGTGGGGGGGAGGACATGCCCTGGTTTAATGATAGCCCACCCCCTCTGGTTTTTGGCACACTCTTCCTATGCAGTGTTATTTCAATGGGAGAAGCGGGGCTGGAGGTTTCTTCTGCGTCAGAGCTATTGAAATCAGGGCACCCCCGGAGAACAGCTGCCCTCCCCTCTGCTGGCCTGCTTTGAATGGGGCACGCTCCCCCCCTCCACAAACAAAGAGTCCTCGTAGAAAAGGGTTTGGCAGCGTTGGCTCCAGCAGGCATATGGTAGATTAGCTGATCTCTGCATCCCTTCCCCTCCTTCCCCCTCCCCTCTCCTCTTGAGCTCCACACCGAGCCCTCAGCTCCACTTGTTTAGCATACAGGTGGGCATTACTCCAATGCAAAGACTACCTCTGGCCGCTTTGCATTCACCCGACTTCCTCAAGTCCAACCGTTCCTGTCGGTTCCTCAATAGAGCTCCGGATTCTTTGTCTTTTGTAGTTTATGAGCGTGCATCGACTGGCAGTTAAGGCCGCTGTTCTTGGCAGATTTCATTACAAAGACGTTTCTTTTATGGGTTTTTTTTCCATCTTTAATTGCCGTTTTCTCCATTTTTCTGTTCCAGATTTGAAAAGGCCATTCAGCAATCCAGCAGAGTAGTTAACGAGTAAGTAGCTTTGCAGTCAGCAGCATAAAATCATTTTACCAACACTGCCGTCCTGAGAGCGGTTTATTCTTCAAGCTAAACCAGCCTGCCTGCCTGTTCATTTCACCTGTATTGACTGCAGTTCCTTCCTGTCCCCTCTTATTGATTATAGGAAGATGCCAATTCGACGAATCAACTCATTGCCAGTAAGCAGTTTTCTCGTGTTTCTTGTGGTTCCAGTCCTGCATGTCTGTAATTAATTTGCGGCTAAAGCTGTGAGAATGTGGCTTCATTTAGTTCTAGTTTGGCCATTTAGTGTCCATAATCACAGAATTTAACTACACAATTTTCTGCCAGAGTGTTTGCAGGTAAAAACAACTCCCACGAATGGAAGGAAAGCCTCAGAGTCATGTAAAAATTGTTGAGTTTTTAGTAACAAGGTTTCATCTCAAGGGCAGGTCTTCTTATCTAATGAGTTCAAACCATCCTCCAGTGAAAAATGCACCGCAGAGCAGTTTGTTTACTGAACGGATTCCCTCCTGTTGCCTCTTTCAGCTCCAGCTCCTGGCTTTCAGTCCATCCCTGAGAGGACAGGAAACGAATTCGAACCGCTACGGGATATTCGGCCAACAACCCTCCCAGATAACCGCTTCTGAACACGACAACAAGGAAAACATGCCAGAGGTCAGTGGGTCAGACTGTATTTTTGGTGCAAAGTGGCACCAAGAAAGTGTCTGACAAGCATGCAGCAGCTGCTTTAGAAGTGCAGTAATGCTCGGCAAAGGCATTGCATCGTTTGTGTTAAAATTCTGGTTAATTTTCCGTTTTATTATGTCTTTAAAAGTAGGTTAGCCCAGGAAAAATCTCACTTTCCTTCCGTAATTTTATGTTTTGTGACTATAATGAATGCCTACAGATGGATTGTGTGATTTAGAAACCTCTTGAACAGCCTTTGTTCACCTTTTAATCTGCTTTTCCATTTCAGGAGTGTTTTGAATTCAAGAAACCAACCAAGCCGGCGTCACGTTGTCGCGGTCGCTCCTTCAACGGCGGACAGGCGAAGGACGCTTTTGCCCGCCGTCCCAGCTCAGCACCAGCCCTCATGGTAGCTTTAACGTGAAGAATCTGTTTGCTGTTTGTAATCTGGTTCTAAAACATGCTAACCTGTATGGTCTCTCTCTCTCGTCCAGCTTTCTTCGCCTCCTCCAGGCCAGCAGCAGGACTTCTTTGACTCCAGCCCCATGTTCCTGAGACGCTCCTCCCCCACCTCGTCTCTAAATGACGATGACGAAGACGACGTTTTTTTGGAAGTACTAGACGACGACATGGAGGTGAGGCCAGAGTTTCACTAAACAAAAGAGATATTGTAAAGAAGAGATGTCACTTACAGAATCCTGAATAAAAACTCTCCCAAAAAAAGCCAATTGTCTGTTTCGTGGTGGCTGAAATGTTAGTGTAGTGTAATGAAACTCTGCAGATGTTTAGTAGGAAGATAGCCTGCAAGAAAACACTTCTTGAGCTTTATTTTTGAGAAAATTCCTCAAATTTTAAGCCTTTTTCCATCACATTTGATTGGTGATTCTCCACATGCAGTCGTGTTAGTTTTAAATAACTATCCAGGGGTCTTACCAAGATGCCTGCTGAGTGGCCAAAGTAGGCTAGAAGGACTCTTTCTGTTTCCGTGTCTTGTTTTCTGCACTATGATTTGAAAGTAGCACAACATTTTGTCTGAATATTTGTCTCGCGACGCCCCTTTGTCCTTCCAGAATGACTCTGGGATGCCGATGGGAATGGCCAGCTTGCTCACTGCCCCGCTGGTGTCCGACAGCTCAGCAGAAGACTCGGTAAGTTCGTCCACGGGAGAGCAAAAGCGATGTTTTAGCAGCATTAACAGACTTTATTATACAGCGTGCTAAAGCAGTGGAAATGTAGGAAGATGGAAGAAAATGTGCAGACAGAACATTTAATGCAAAAAAAAGAAAGTGGTTTTCTGCACATTTATTCTTGTTATCCCAGGACCTAGCTGCATCCCTGCGTGGCTCATTGAGATGTGAATCATTTTTGGTTAATTTTGCCAAATTATAACCAACAACTGCACGCACATTTTAATATTTTCATCGTGCTGTCGTATCCTCAGCCTGTGATTCGCTGCCGGCCACGCAACCTGTTCCGCTCGCCCTCCATGCCCAGTCCGGTGTCCCGTCACGCCGTGAAGCGCCCCGACTGCTCCGGAGATGAAAGCACGCCGATCAGGGTGAAGAGACGACGCAGCCTGGCAGGAAGTCAGGTCACCACCCTGGAGCAAAACCCCGAATCCCACAGAACGGTGAGATTTCGCCGTCTGGAGCAACACGTGTCACGTTTACCACCTGATTTTAGAGATTGACATATTGTCTGTCTAACCAATTATTGGATCTGAAATTTAGCATTTATTTGTGATTGTTGGCATCTGTAGTCACCACTGTGGTCTTGACCAGTGTCACTGTCTAATCTGATCTACTGTGAATGTGTAACAGTTTCAAACGTCTCGTTGATTAATGGTAATCGGTCTCAGCCCTGAGAAAACCTCAATCGAACTGATTATAATTAGTTCATTACATAGGATCACTGCTGACATGATGGTAACAAGCGTTAAAGGATGGTGTCTCCATATCCAGAGGAATTTGGATCTAAACTAAAACTTATGTAGATTTTTTTGTTTATTTCTTAAATATTTGCACATTTACCTGCTGTGGGATTAACCCTCCTGCTGTTTTCATTTACGGGCACCAAAAAATGTTGTTTCCTTGTCTGAAATAAAAAAACAAAAATTCCCAAAATTTGTGAAAATTTGCAAAATCTTCAGGAAGAAAATTCCAATAATTCCTTTAAAATTTCCCTTGAAAATTCTATTTAAAAAAAAAAATCCCCCAAATGTGGCAAGAAAATTCTTGTAAACATTTTCAAAAAAATGAGTAAAAATCTTCTAAAAAAAATCCTAAAAATACCTAAATTGATTACATGTATATCAGTAAAACTTCTAGTATTTTCTTTAAGAACATTCCCCCAAAAAATCAACCAAAATCCAGCAAATTTCGCTGGATTTTGGTTGATTATTTTTTTTTTTTTTTTTTTTTTGTTCTTAAGAAACATATTTAACATTTCTTTACCTCCACCAGAAAGTTCGAAGATTTCTCAAAAATGTTGAAAATGTGGACATCAGAAGTTTCACTGTGAAGATATATTTTTCTTCCACATTTTCTAACTTTAAAGTGGGTCAGTTTTGACCCGCAGGACGACACGAGGGTTAATACAGGATTCTATGAGATCAGATCTGGTAGATGAAGCAGCATCGTCCTCTGTTAAATATGATCCGGTTTTACCTTTTATGTGCTCCTTTCACTACCCCCTCTACCTGAAAACTGTCCTCTTGCGCACCAAAATTCTACATTTAGGTTTAATGTTTGAGTGAAAAAGGTCGTTTTCAACCCATTCACAACTTCAAAATCTAAACTTGATTTTTTTTTTTTTGGCGCAACAAAACACCAGCCATCTGTCACCTGTTAGTGGAAGTGAAGAAATGAGCTCTGAAACATCCGCCCAGGCTTATTGGCTATTGTCACAGGCTTTACAGACTGTCTTAAATTACCTCATTTTCTCCATGACTGCCTCCTTAAGTCTCTCCCTCCTGCGTTTCCCAGGCCTGCTCGCTGCTGCAGAGGTCCAAATCCTTCTGTCAGACGGAGATTGAAAAGCTGCTGGACGGTGAGGACGGTTCTAATGAGCTAATAGGAGATTTCACCAAGGTGAGGAAGACGGATGACTCCTCTGCCGTGCCGCTTTTGCACACATGTTAAACAAGTGAGACGACTTTTCTAATCCGGTTTGCTCTGTTGTCTTTCAGCCCTTCGTGCTCCCAACAGTGGAGGGAAAACATCAAGACCTCAAGTACATTACCCCAGAAATAGTGAGTAGATGAGCTCTGCTGGTTTGCTCGGCCACTGTGGTACATTTTTGGCGTTTTGCCTGCTAAATGTTTTCAAATTAAAGAGCTAAATTGTGTTTTTCGTGGCTTTTCTAGATGGTGGCAGCTCTCACCGGACAGTTTGGTCATCTAGTCGAGCGAGTTATCATCATAGACTGCCGCTACCCCTACGAGTTTGACGGAGGACACATCAAGGTGAGTCTGACGGTGTGAAAATGAATCAAATGTGCCTGATTTAGTGGAGAAATATTATGTTAAAGGTCCAAAATCTAAAAGAATATGTGGTAATTGTGTCCCGTAATACTCTTTCCTGTTCGTTTGATTCTGGTTTTGCACATCTCAGTGTTTGGTTTCGTCTTTGTCGCCTCAGGGAGCTCTGAACCTGCACCAGGAAGACCAGGTGCAGGACTTCCTCCTGAAGGCCCCCATCGTCCCGGCCTGCCCCGACAAACGGGTCGTCATCATCTTCCACTGCGAGTTCTCGTCGGAGCGCGGCCCTCGGATGTGCCGCTTCGTCCGGGAGCGAGATCGCGCCGTGAACGACTACCCCAAACTCCACTACCCCGAGCTCTACATCCTCAAGGGCGGATACAAAGACTTCTTCCCACATTTTCAGGTGAGTTTTGAGTCATTCCAGCTGGTAGGTTGTCTTTGGTCCAATCAGAAGCTGCATAACCGAGTTAAATTCTGCAGACTTTGTAGGGATTGAAGTGGAAGCTGTTCCAGAAACGAACAAAATCCCTTTTTCACACAGAACATGCACCACTTTCTAAAGAAAACTGCCCAACGTTAGCCAAAATACTGTGAGAAAACGTCGTGACTCATTTATTATATCGAACAATCTGTGCAGGAAAGGTTGTGTCCTTGCAACTCTAGCATGAAGTGCTTTTATGCACATTTTGAAGTGTTATGTTAGTAAACAAAAAACCCCGCCAATATCAAAAAGACAAAAGTTTATGCATGCATCGTATCAACTGATATGAATATTTTCTACATAAAAACAATTCCTTCTTAATTCCTTTTGTAGCTCGTCACATTTTTGTTTCTTTCTTTCTCTTCTTTGAGTTTTCTTCTGTCACAATCAACCGGTTTTGTCTCTACACCCTGTTTTATTTGTTCCTAAACGGAAATTAACTTTCCTTTTTTATTTGCATTTCAAAAAAATTGCTCCAAATTTACAATTGGCAGTTATTTAAACAGCTATTGAATTACCGTATTTTCACGACCAAAAGGCGCAGTCTGTTATGTGTGCCATTACTGTATTTAAAACACACATAAGGCGCACCTGATTATATGGCGAGGGTTTTATATACAATCCACGCCCACACTTCCCCCTTTAACGTTCTCATGGTGTCCTCTAC
The DNA here is from genome assembly GCF_021347895.1 of Acanthochromis polyacanthus. Taxonomy (NCBI): domain Eukaryota; kingdom Metazoa; phylum Chordata; class Actinopteri; family Pomacentridae; genus Acanthochromis; species Acanthochromis polyacanthus. Next base: position 31,364,129 of record NC_067113.1, read on the forward strand.
TACGTCGGCCTTACAACAACACACACACAAGCATACAAGTGTGCGTATTTAAAAATAGAGCCGGAGCAAAACTGAGTTTGGTTGTGCTTTATTTAAGTATTGATTACAAAGTACTAACATTTTTTTAATCATCAATAGGCGTGGGCATGGTAAAACACAGATAAAACAAGCACACAAGTGTGTGTATTTAAAAATAGAGCGGGAGCAAAACTGAGTTTGGTATTCACATTTTTTTTACCGGTAATCGTCATCAATCAAACCCATGGAAGTCCTCATCCTCTGTTTCTGAATTGAACAGCTGCGCTAAACCTCCATCAAACATGCCAGGTTCACTTTCTTCACTGTCAGTCACTTTCCGTGCCGTGCGGCGCCTCGGAAATGATGCCGGCTTTTGCGAAAGCTCGAACAACAGTGCGAGCAGACACGTTAGCCCAAGCATCTACAATCCATTGGCAAACTGTGGCGTAACTCGCCCGGCGCTGCCTTCCTCTCTTAGTGAAACTGTGGACTCCATCGGTCATCCATCGCTCCCACGCCGCTCGCAGCCTTACTTTGAACGGCCGGTTCACACCGATGGTCAGCAGTTGGACAGCAAGCTCAGAGTTCATTTGCTTCACTTGTTTTTTCACATCGGCTGTGAGATGGGCACGCATAGAGTCACAGATCAACAGCGATGGTGATGCGTGGAAAAAACCACCTGGTCTACGTCCGCCTTACAACAACACACACAGGACGCACTGCACCATAGGGCGCGCCGCACAATTTGAAGAAAATCTAAGACTTTTATGTGCGCCTTATAGTCGTGAAAATACGGTAACCTTTTCTGAGTTTTTTTTTTGGGTAATTAAATTAGGAAAACTCTATTTACTGAAACACCAGCTCAAGCTACACAAAGTTCTTTTTTTTCTTACTACATACTGACATGTTTTCTCAATCAAAAAGTCTTTAAAAAGAAGTTTTACGATGAAATAAATGGAGCATTGCATTTTTGTAAAAGAGGTCAATTTATGGAACAATCTAAAAACAAAAAGAATCTAAATCACATTCAGGATTTAAAAATGTATTTATTTTATTTTTATTTAACCAGGTTAGTCCCACTGAGATCAGAGATCTCCTTTATAAGGCAGACGTGGCCAAAAGGGCAGCAGCATAGTCGCATTAAAAACAGGAAACGACAAATAAAATGAACAACATTAAAAGTATGTCACACAGAGCAGGCAGACTGTAAGAAGCAGAACTTTAAGTTCATTCAGTGGAACAAGGGCTTGAAGTTAAAGTTCAGATAATTAAATAAATGAATCAATTAAGACCTGCATATTATTAAATTATGAAGAAATTGATTAAGAATTTCGTAGTGTTTGTCGAGAGGAAACTCACATTATGGTCATTTTATTTATCTGAATATTCGTTCGCTACGGCGGTATCCGGATATTAATTTTGGTATCTGAATATCCGCACCCCCACCCCCACCCCACCATCGGATGTTACCGGGCGGAAAGAGTATGTGGCCCACATTGGCTCATCCGTCATGTGATCACATAAACATATACACAGTGTTTCCCCTGCTTTGAAATGGCTGGGGGGGTGGTAGGGAGGAAGGAAGGAAGGAATTGTATATACTATCGGGCCGTCTCCGCCGCAGCCGCACACCCCCCCACGGACGGTCTCGTCGGTCCGGCGGGTTTTGCGCCATTTTTTTTTGTTTTTTTTTTTTGCCGTGGACCAGTGAGGCGGCAATGTCGGCAGAATTTTAATGAGGCGGTGGCCTATACCAGCAAGGCGGCCCGCCTCGTCCGTTATGTGGGAGGGGAAACACTGTATACACATATGTCTATGTGATCACCCCTTCCTCCCCCCCCAGACGAAAATATTTGGAGCTCATCATCCCGTTGTGTTCGGCTCATCTCGGCCATTCTCATCCATTCATGTCTCTTACCACCACCCGAATAGCCGGGTGGTGGTAAGAGACACCCCTCCCCCCGTCGGACGTCACCGGGCGGAACGAATATTCGGATATTTGTCTGTAATAGGGCCCGATTATTCGGAGGCCAGAAACCAGTATTCGGGCCAGCCCTAGTTTTTAATGCTCATTGTGAAGTGTTTGTTTTAAAGGGGCAGATCATGTAAATGTTTTCTTTCTGCTCCCTTTCATAGAATGGTGGAAATGTTTGTTTTTGTTTTGATTTGTTTTTTTTCTTTTGTCGGTGAATTAAATAAAAACAAACTAAAGTGACTGTAGCTTCGATCCACCGTTTAATGGAGCACAGAGACACTGAAGGAAATCATAATTTTTACGTCAAACCTCATCGTCCTGTTTAGTGATGAATTCTGTGTGACTGATAGACGAGACGACTGCATTTAGACTTTAATGCTTTCAACAAATTTCTAATGTTGCTTTGGTGAAGAATGAAGAAAACACTGAGGTTTTAGCATGAATATTGTTTCTAGACTGTACGATGAGTGTGCGGTGTCATAATTTCAGCTCCACTTTGCCTTTTTTATGAGCTCACAAGTTAAACCTTCACTTGTCTCAAACTCAGAGCTCCAGTTTGTGGACTTCAGATGTTTATCACACGCCATCAGGAGGTCTCATTGTCTTGATATCCGTTCAGAGCTCTAAACTCGTCTCGTTCTCTTCTTCTCCAGGCGCAATGTGAACCTCAGTCCTACCGGCCGATGCACCACGAGGACTTCAAGGAGGACCTGAGGAAGTTCCGCCTCAAAAGTCGCACCTGGGCTGGCGAGCGCAGCAAGAGAGACATGTACAGCCGTCTGAAGAAGCTGTGAGCGCCTCCTCGTCCTCCGAAAACACACCTGCCTCCCCGGAAACAAACTCCAAACGACCTCCGCACAGAGCCCCGAGGCCTCACCGAGCAGCCTTTCGGGATTTACAAAGTTCCATATAACTATAGCAAAGTTAGTTATTTATGCAAATGCACAGAGGGAAAGACGTGAAATGATGAACCCCTCGGCGTAAAGACGTCGCCGAGGTGCAGAGAGCAGATTTTATTCAGGTGATCTGAAGCGTTTTTAAAAACCACTTGGACCTACTGCCTGTTTTTATTATTTTCTACTTTTAATCTTGCGGCACAAATCGGTGCCAAACTGCAATAACACAACCGAACCACACTGCCAGGTCTGACGTTTGTCTTTCGGTCTCCTCACTGGATGTTTTTTCTTTTGGTTTTGTCAGCTCCCTCTTTTATTTAAGCACTTAATTTAAATCCCTTGTGCTTTTGTGATGCAGCTTTTGATATAATTTTGTCGTAATGAATTGTGTGCTAATAATTAGACAGTGAAGGTTTTAACTTTCTCCGGGCTTCCCAAAATGCAAATTGGATGTGTTCCAGCTCATAAAGTGCAGTTTTTTTCCCCTCTCCTTCCTGAACAGTTGCAGTACTTGGTCTTTTTTTTTGCTCAGTCAGAAGATACCAAAGCAAACAGAAGCTACCTGTTCACTTTGCAGTGAGATTTTTCTGATGCTGCAGGTCAGCGATTGTGACACGACTTTTCTTTTTTTTTTAATTTCCTTTTGACTCTGAGGAAAAACATCCTTTGTTTGGCTTTGACTCCGTCGTTTTCAGAGATCCAGCGTCTGACCCTCTGCAGAGCTAATGATGTCAGTTTGTAAGGAGTAGGCTGGTTTGAGTATTTTGGTGCAGGCTCGTGGGGGAGCTGCTGAAATAAAGATCCAATGCACATTCAGAAACGACTCTACAGAAGCATCTTCTTTCTGTGAATACTGTTGGTCTGCTGGGATTCATCTTCTGTATCTTTAGTGAGTAACGGAGTCTAGTTTTGCAGAATAAAACTGGAAAAAATGTCTTAAACCTGTGCTGTCTGGTAAACAATGTAACTGGTGAGGCATTTGGTGCTAGCTTTGACAATTTGAGGGTTTTTTTTTCGCAAGAGAATGGCAGAAACTGGATTTTCGGGGAGTAAAAAATTAAAATAGATCAACTTATTTTCTTTAAATATTGAAAATCTGCATGTGCACCACCATCTGTGCGGCTCTGCTACATGTGCTGCAGATATGCTCCAGGATGTGACAATTTGCTGGCATCATTTCTGAATTGCCTCAGCCTTATTTCTTGTATATTTTCTGTAAAATTTTCCTAGATAATGTGTGAACCGTTTGCCAGACTCCAATTTTTATTTTTGCAGCAGAAATTAGTTTTTTTTAAATCTCTATTTTCAGAACAAGAAGTACATTTAAGTTACTTTAATAACATTTGAGTTATTACCATTGCTGCCTTTTCAGTGTAAAATCTGAGTGTTGTGTGGCACAAAACCCCCCCAAAAACTGCAAAAATGTCTGTATCGTATGCAGACATTTGAAGGTAGCCCTCAACAGTGCTGTTTTCAGCTTTATTTTAGTCTACATGGTGTTATTCTTTTAAATACATGCTCGCAAACTAAACATTTCCATCTCTATTTCCATTTTGAAACTGCAGTAAACACAGACTTTTAGGGTTTTAAATGTAGCAAATCTGAAGAAACAACCCTGTCATCTTGCAGATGAAAGCTTTCTGTGCAGTTATTCTTCAGAATCGGTGTACAGTTTGAACATGCATGACTGAATAATTCCAATCTTAAAAACTGTGTAGTCTGTAGAAGTTTTACAGTGTTTGAGCAGAGTTGTTGGTGAGCTGGTGTGCTCGAGCTGCACCGTAACAGCAAAGGCGTATCTAAGGGATTTTAAGGCGGGGATTAAGTATTTTCTTTTAAAAAAAATTATAAATTTATAACTTTAATACACAAAAATGAGTTTTAGGGATTAAATCAGTGACTCAAGAGCTACTTTAGTCAACTTACAACCCTTTTATTTTTAATCTTTACTGGGAACAAGAACGTTTAGGTGAACTTGGAGACTAAAATCTGGAAAAACTGTCTGAAACCTGTTCTAACTGGACAAAGAAAGGTGAACAAGATTACTCTGATGAATGTTTTCAGTACAAACTTTGAAAACTTTACAAGATAAATGTATGCCTTTTCATCAAGGAGTAGATTTCTGTGAATTTTAGTGAGATTTTTACTTATTTATAGAGCAAAAAACACTGAATATACTCTTAGATTTTTTTTTTTTGTGATCAATCGGCAACAAAAAAGAAGCATTTAAGCTGCATCTTGTATTATTTCCTGCCAATAAATATAAAAAAATAGTTTACGAATTACTTTTAAAACATCACATATAGCCACTTTTTAGTCTTAAGCTGCCTCCAGGTTTTATTTAAAGCTGTGCAGAAACCTCTAAACCTGCTACCAGACCTTCATCCTGCAGGATTCAGTCAAATCAAAACCCAACTCCCCTCGTCTGAACTCTGTTATTGTTTGGTCACCGGCTCTGCCTGGCGGGTTTCGCTGCTCTTCCCGCACACACAGAGCGGTTCCTGTTTTTTCAAATTCTCCCTCTCTGGCCGGCCCGGCCCAGGGAGGGGCCTCTGGGCTGCAGCACGTGCCCACACACAGGCTCACATTCTTGGGTGTGGAGCCAGCGACGTGTCCTGACAGTTTCTGCTGCAACGGGGAAGAAGAAAAAAGAAAAATCAGAGCCACCATGTGCTGAAAACACGTGACCGACCTGACTGAGGTTATAGGAGAACAACTCCCTCCCTTCCCTCTGGCGCTTTTCCAAAGTTTGAAATCAGGCAGTTCCTCAGAGGCCACGAGTCTGTGGGAAACATCCAGCGGCTCTTTGTTTGCAGTGCAACAGTTTATTGCTGAAATTAGTCTCCGAGACGCAACTGAAGCTGCTTTAATTTAAAGTAGAGGCACAAAAATGTACAAACGTGCAGCTCGCTTCGCTGATCTTTGCACCAGACATCAGCAGTCTGCCTTCTTTGTCCCGGAAAGACGACTAACGGGCCATTTGCTGAGCTTTGAGAGGCCTCGCACCTTCACCCGCTGCATACATAATGCAACACTTGCAGGATTCTTTCAACACAAGCTTCTCCTCCGAGGCAGTCGGTTTTAAGATGTAGATGAGTCTCTGGCAGCTCCCCAAAACAGAAAACTCAACAAAGCAATTAATACTCCTCTTACTGTTTCTTCTTCTCAAAGGTCGGCTTGGTCTGTTCAGAAGCTCTAATATAATTAAATCCAACGGAGACGCTTAAAGACAGAAATATTCTGCTTGTGTTTGAAAAAGGTTCACTTACTTTGATGGTTTCTGAGGCTTTTAAAAGCAGCTACAGGTCAGAAAATGGCCTCCGGACTTTGAGGCTTCAAATAAATGGTTTAAACCAAATGAAACTCTTTGTGTCTTTGAAGAGAACGTTTTAAAAGACCATTCAGTTATTCATTTGGTGTTCAGACCTTTTTCTGACCTGTAGTTGCACCTTAGACTTTTATAGTTTGAGCGTGCACACATTTAAGAAGTAAAAAAGAAATAAATGCTGCGACATTGCAGAAGCTTATCGAAATGATGCCACAGTGAGTGAGTGTCGTTCTCACATCTAAAGGTGATCCACTGAAATCACCCACAGTTTAACTTCCTCACCAGACAAACGTATAGAAAAGTTCTTCTCATGTAAAATACTAGTCTGTGCTGCAGTTTCTGCAAGTTTGTTTTCCGGATGGGCAATGTATGTCGGGACAAAAAGTGCCGGAAATCATCGCTGTTGTTTTAATCATGAAGTCAAATACTACATGATTCAGCTCCAGATACCTGTGACTGAACGCTTCGTGCCTTTGTAGACACTCTTTATCTGGAAGTTTTAATGTGTAAGTGATAAACTGAAGTAGCCTAGCCCTGCTAGACCCATGTTCTGAAGGCACAAGGGTCTAGGGACGCTGGACAGGGAGGGAGGTGGGCTAAAAGGTTGCCTATCAAATCCCTCTGCAGCAATTGGGTAGGTATACAACCAATCAGCGCAACGAATAGGCTCCTAGAGCGCCGGAAATCAGAGGATGCGGTAGTTCGGTGAAGCCTTATTTATACAGTCAATGGGTGAAGCTCAAGTATATTACAGACATGTTAACAGAAAGATTATTCAGAGTCGGTGCTAATGGAGCTCAACGACTGTTGTGGTTTTTGTTGTCGACCCTGGCAGAGAATTAAATTCGTTGCCGTGGGTTGTCTAGCGCGGCTAGGCTAGTTGTTTCCGGTTGTTTCTGTCAGAATGGTCACGCCTCTGTCGTCACTTAGTTACGCCCACCTTCTGACTCTACACTTCATGGTGATTGGTCCGGCCAGTTTTAGGAGAATCCAACCTCGAGGCTTATGGAGGGTAACTAGACCCACCCTGGCAGAGAATTAAATTCGTTGCCGTGGGTTGTCTAGCGCGGCTAGGCTAAAACTGAAGCACAATATTGTTGAAATGTAACTTATTTTTCATCAGAAACTTCAGGTTGTTTATGATGTTTTGTAAAAAGATTATTCCTTAAATGTGAACATTTTCAAAACATATTTTTTTTGCACTAAAACAAAGGAAAGATTTGGCGTTCTCGTCATTGAATGACTGAGTTTGACAGCCTGAGCTAAACACTGTGACGGGCAGCGAGACCTGCAGCAGCTCGGTGTGGTTTCAGAGGAAGGGCGGAGGGTTTGCGGTTTGGCTCTCGATGTTAATGAAACTTCTTATAATGACGATTCCACCACACGCTGAGGGTGTTTTGCAGAGCAGACAGAAAGATGTTTCTGTCGCCTGCTGCTTGTTGTCTTTGGCTTCCTCCGTTTCAAACCCGCGGGCCTCGTCCTCATTGGTCAACGCAGCCAGCGGATTTACCCCCACATCCTGTTGTTGTTCTTATTCAGCTGGTTTTCTTTCATCACGGGGGAAATGTGACTCACAGCTCAGAAACATGCTGCGACTTTTCTTGCAGCTGCACATGTTTTTCATGCAACCATCCATGCCAAAAATCTCAAAGTTCAGTTTGACGCTGGCTTCACTTTCACATTGAATTCTCAGAGGGATCTTGGTTAATTATTACCTGCAGGACTCCCTCTGTTGGTTTATCATTACCGGTGGTGCATTAATACTCCTCTTCCACGCCTCTTCTCTAGAAAAGCGTCCTGTAAGAGGGTTGAACGTTTAGTAATAAATCAAACCAAGACCTGACCTGAGTCTGAAGTTGGCATTGTTTGAACCACAGGCAGTTTCTGGGTGTTTTCTTTTTGTTTCCGTCACGTTTTTACTCACCGTGGGCTCATTTTTCACTGCAATATAAAATCCTGCACCTCTATGGAAACAGCACAAACATGACTAGAAGCAGGGAGGGTTAAAAAGGTTTTCTGTGCAGTTATGATGCCAAAAACTACACAAAAAAACTGGAAAGTGTCCACAGGCGTTACTAATACTGGAATAAACAACAGTGGCTCTACATACTATAGATATTCAACTCCTTACACTTTTATTTAGTTTGCTCTCTTTTCTGAAACACAGTTCTCATGAAAACTGTCTGAATTTTTGTCAAGTGACTGTCGGTCACAGCTGAGTTAGTCATGACTTCCTGCTTGTGGCAAAGAGCAGAGAACACTTGGTTTGTTGCAAAGTCTGATTAGTGCAGAAGCTTTATTTTCGGCAAATTGTTGAAACAGACATTTATAATGAAGTGATTATGATGAAATGTCATGATTTTAAGCAGTTTCCAGCACTGATCGATTGTGTCCTTTTGCAGGTTTTTTAACAGAAAACCCACCTTTCAAACCTGTTAGTTGATTGAAGATTCAGAGTAGTTGCATTTTGGTGAAGTTAACTGATTTGCTTTCTTGCTGAGAGTTAAATGAGAAGATCTAATATTGTTGTCATGTTTAGTTGCTAGTAGCTGAGTGTTGTTATTCTGCAGAAATACCCGGTTGTTGCTTGTCATAATTCATATTAAGCATGAAGAATCTTCTCTAAAAGTGACTAAAATCATCCCCCAAAATCTTCATCTGATTCTTTACAATCTGGCTTTTAAAAGATGTATATTAAATGAGAAGAATCAGCTTCTTTGCCGACAATTTCTTGACTAAAATCGGATTATTTATCATCTCCTGTGTTTGCTTCATTAGATTCATTAGTGAGGACAAGATCTGATGTGTGAGAAAATGACAAGTATGAATATTCATACTTGTTTTTTTTGTTTTGTTTCATTTTTTTTCATTTCCATTTTATGTGCAATGTTTAAAGCTGCTGTCCGGAGTTTCCGTTTGTTTTCAATTTATGTATCATTTTTTAACAAAGCTTAAATGTGTTAGTCTAGTTCGATACTATAATATAAAGTTAGAATAACGCGATATGAAAATTTATTCCTGAGCTCTGCCTTCCTCTCATAGACCCCCATGTTATTCCAAAAAGTGCCGGTCGCTGCCGACCAATCAAGTTCAAGCTTCAGCTTTGTCATGCTGTCAATCAACGGTTACGCGCACAGCAAGCAAGCCCATGCAGAGGTGGGCGAGCTACGCACTACGCAACCGCGCGCACATTTGTTTTGCTTGTGGAGGAGAGAGCATCAGGGATCAGCAACTTCCAGAAAAGTTACCAATCCCACGGCTTGTCAGGCCAAGAGACTGCAGGACGTTTTTTGGCTCGGGGTGCTCGCGTCGCTCCCCGACCACGGCCTCCATAGCCCGCCTGACGGCTTCGTTTAGATGCCTGACCTCTGGAGGAAGATGTTGGGGCGCCTGGGACATACTCTTCGTCAGAGGAGTCATGCAATTCTGAACTCTAGATAGAAATAAATAAACAATGTAACACATATACACGCGTAAATGCCCTAAGTTTGATAAACAACGTCATCGAGAGGGATACACGAGTGTAATCACATATTGAAACTTTACTCGTTCGTCCTAGCAGATTCATGTTATTTTGGTATTAGGACAAGTTAGACTCAATACAGCGTTCTAACGTAATTCCTTTATTATTTACTAAATGTACTAAATGTAGAAGAGGGGAAAACAGCAAAACAGGCGAGACGCTGCAGCACTCCGGGCACTTCTCTCATGTACTGCGCGCGTGCACAAATAAAGGGGCGAAATCAGAGGGAGGGAGGGTGGGACCACCAGTGTTTTGGGAGACGCTGCGATTCAAACTCCGGACAGCAGCTTTAATGTTTGGTACAATATGTCAGTTTCATGTGCAATATTTCCATTTCTGCATTCAATATTTCAATTTATTGTGAATCTGTGACATTAAATTAGCAGTTTAAAGTAAGTAAACTGCCATCATTAGCTCAGAAAGATGAGCGAGATTCATTTTAAACAGTTCTTTATTTCAACTACAGCTCAGATACACTATTTACAGCGTAAAATAGGAATTTTCTCCCCTGAAATATAGTTTTTAGAAGTTTTATTCTGCACCCAAACTGACAGACATCCCTGCGGTCGAGCTGCTAACGTGAATGAAACTCAGTGTTTGCTCTCATAGCTCCTCTCATCCACATGTTCCAGCTGTAGGAGGTGAAACCAGAAGCAGATCCTCCTCAGGCTGGTTACAGAGAGTTTCTTCCTCAGCAGGTCGGTGCAGGACGGCAGGTGAAGAGGTTAACAGGCCGGTGGAGTGAATGTTGTCTGTCTTTTCCCTCCGTCACACTCTGACACACTGAGCAGCTCTCAGGGTAAAGAAGTGTGACCAGCAGCAGCTGTTGGATTAACAGCTGTCTCTGTTTGTCTGCTGAGACGCTGTGATCCCTGAACTCCTTCTGCCTCCAGATCCACTTTAGCACCATTCTACACCCAGTCTACAGCTTTTACTGCTTCTAATATGTTGGAGGTCTTTGATAGGTTTCATTTATGCTTTTAAATAGGTGGAAATCAATTAAAAATCAAACATTTTTACAAAAAGAATACCTTAAAGTAAAGAAAACCAACGTGTTTGATTCTTTTTCCCCATTAAAGTTGTGTTTTTTAGTATATCATGACATTTAAAGACCCTCTCTGGTGAAAATCAAGTATATTTTTTTAACTTTTGAATTTGTCCTTATGTTGTTTTTCATGTACTGGAAGACACATCCTGGGTGAAATATCAGTCAACACCATGGCTGAGTATTTGCAGATGACAGTCTCAAAAACACGCTTCTGACCTTTGTGGTTTCACAAACTTAAAGAAACACCCTGACAGCTTGCAGAGTGGGACTTTCTGTCTCATTCTTCTTCTTCCAAATCAGTTTCTGTGCAGCTGAATTACTCCAATATCATAACTTGTAAAGTGCAGAGTAGTTTTACTGTGTTTAAGCAGCGTCATGGGCGAGCTGGTGTGCTGGAGCTGCAGTGATTAGTCTTAGCAAATCTGTGGACTTACATCTAGGTCATTATAGGGCAGGAAGGAATTGTTCTAATGGGGAAAAAATGCCAGAATATGTACTTTTGATACACAGAAATTAATTTTCAGGGCTTTAATCAATGACCAGAGAGGGTCTTTAAGCAAAAGCGAAGAGGACTCACTCAGTTCAGCTCCTTGTAGCTTTATTTTGTGCATTTAATTGAACATTTTCAGATTTGGGGGCTGAACTGAAGACTATTATTTTGAAGACTTTTCCTATTTTCTGACATCTGGCAGGCTAAACAATGAATCACATAATCAAAGAAATTAGCATCTCTGTTCTATTCTGGCTTCATTTTATTCACACGTGAAAAACCTTGCTTTGACCTCTGATAACTCTTTTTAGAATACGACAGACAACAGATCAGTGGCTCAAACTATCTTTTGCTTTTTGAGACATGTACCCAAGATACACTGGCCAAACTCTGCCGTTCAGTTGGACTGTTGAATTCTTTGGTGTGGATGTAGAGCAGTTGTCTTTTGCAGCTGCTGCACCTGTTTGTCTTCTACAAATGAACGGGTGATCACATAACAACTGCACTGCCCTCCTCCTACTGGCTTTATCTTCATTTCAGGATTGATTTTAAGATTTTACTCTTCTTGTTTTTAGGTTTTGAATGAGTTTGTGCCACTGTATTCAGCACTGAGGTCTACCAACCAGAGGATTTAGGATCTTATGAGATTTAAGCACAAAAACAGAAGAAATAAAGTTTACATTTTCAGTTGAGAATTGCTGTAGAAACTTTAAAGTCTCTGCTGAAGATCCAGTTTTTGGCATGGTTTGATTCAAGTAAAACTTGACACCCTGAATTCTTAACCTATTATTTTATCTATTGCACTTTTATTCTTGTTTTTTATCTTTTCTCTTGAGTTGTCTTGTAGTCGTTGTGTTTTATTGTGTTTTATTGTGTTTTATCACCTGCTATTTCTGTTGCGCAGCACTTCAGTGTGGTTCTTGTTGTTTTAAATGTGGTTTGTAAACAAATTTGACTTTACTAAACATCTTACTGTTATTATTTCCTAAGATTACGCCACACAAAGTTGTAAAATCTATATGTTGTGTTGCCTCCTTCTTCGTTTGTCTGTGATTAATGGAGTCTATCTGAGCTGCAGACTGAGAACGCCATCTGGTGGCTCAAATACCGCGAGATGACGGCGGCCGAGAGCGGTCAGCTGAGCAACGCGGAAGTGTTTGACAACAACATCGCAAAGGAAACGTTATTCTGAGAAATAAGTTTCAATCGAGGGGGATTTGGGAGATTTTTCAGAACATGGTTCGGTGTTTCCTGATCCACACCGTGTGCCCGATCAGTGCTCTCTCTGCCGGGGAGTGTCGGGTCCTCTACTCCCGGGTGTTCGGTCCAGATGAGGCGGTTCTGTCCGAGGAGCTCCAGGAGCTGAACCCGGAGGAGAGGAGGCTGCTGCAGAAGGAGAAGGTGGCTGTAGTGGCGAGGTGAGGACGTATTTTAACATGAAAACACTGAAATAATGTACCGTTGTTTAATCTGAGAGCATACAGAACTGGTTTCTTTCCTAAAGTGGGCTCTAAATAAAGGCAAACATGGTGCTAATGCTTGCTAGCTTGTTTTCAGTCACCTGACCAGCACAGTGTCAATTAGGCAACAGGTGTGGATAATTGCGGTTAAAAAAGGGTTACATTGAAATATTAATGTCAATGTTATTTACAGTATAACTTTTCACAACAATATGTGCAATATTAGTGTCAGACTTATGTGTAATATTTCAATTTAATGTGCAGACTTTTAAAGTGTATTTTATTTTAATTTGCATTGATTATCATGTGTAATATTGCTTTAATATTACTTTTGTCCTACAAGAATCACTGCTAGTATCACTTACTACTTTTCGCACTTACTTGTATTTTCAGCATTGTGTTGTACTTACATCTTATTGTTTTTATTTTTTTTACTCACTGCATGTCTTATCGAATTAGTTTTTTTTTCTATCTGGCACAAGAATTTCCTTCCATCTTATCTTATTTTATCATATCTTATTGTATCCTAGCTTACCTTATCTTATCCCTAATTTCATAATTCCAGGCTCTGAGAGTGATTTTGTGTGTTAATTTGAACAGACCTTTAGGTTTTACTGCCTGTGTTTCTTCAAATTAACACCAGGACTTGTTGTGCCAGGAGGATGTTGTTCTTTCCATTTGATGCTGATTCAATGTAGGCTGCTGTGCAAAAGTTTTAGGCCGTTTAAATGCTTTGATTTTTATCAATCAAGATCGGCCACAAATTGATTCTGCAATTTTAGACTTGGATGACTTTATTAACCGCTGGAGGGAAATGAAATTGTTTCCAGCAGCATGGATATTCAATAAAGGGTTAAACAATAAGACAACACAGAATATTAGGGTATAAAATGAAGGTAAAATAAAGTGAAATAAGATAAAAAATAGATATAATATAGAAAAAATCTACAGAATATGAGCCCAAACATTCAGCTGCAGTCGTAACAAGAAAAGTACTCAGAGATCGCAGTCCTCTGCCAAGGCTGTTCATTCCCCATATGACATTGTCAGAATTGCAGCATTAGTTTATTAGTTATTGATGATCAGAAATCACAGCAACCTAGAATGTGTCCATTTAATATAGATGTGCCCACACTACCTAAACAAAATGACCTTGCGCTGAACACAGGCGTGTGTGATGCATGTTTACGTGATGTACGGATACCGAATCGCATGACCTAAATATGTAGCGGGCATTGATTGGACTCAGAAACACCCCCACAATCTAATCAATTGTTCGTTGGATCATTTTCGATGGATAAGTCCACAGCGGTGGATTTGTAGTAGGATCACAATCATGTGATCATCAGCAGGCAGCTGATGTAGTGTTCACTTGTTGTCATGGTTACAGTGCTGCCGTGCTGCTATCTGGCAATGATACAGAAATCTTTAACAAATCAGTGGATCCAGACTATAAGCTGCATCACTGCCTAAATCTAATCACTTGGTCCTTGTGTCATTTCTGACCTCCCCTGAAAATTTCATCTGAATCTGTTTTTGAGTAATGTTGGTAATGGACAGACAGACGGACAAAGATAGCTGATCATCATATGACTCTGTGCATTCCTTGGTGGAGTAATAAGCGCAATAGGAAATCAATTTAAAAAAAATTGTAGAAAATATTAAAACAGGGCAAAGCAGGACAACACACTATAGGGCAAATTTTTAAGATAAAATAAATAGAAATTCAAAAATATGAACCATTAAGAACGACCAAAAGCCAATAAAAATGTACAGCTTGTGATATTTTTGCTTAAAAAATGTATAAGGGCAATGTCATCTGACTTTAACTCTCAAAGCGCACAAGTTAAAGATGATGATGAAGATTTCAGCTATATATATATATATATATATATATATATATATATATTCATCGAATTCAAGGCGAATATCAAAGTCAGAGAGCTACACAATAAACATAAAATAAGTTGCTTTAGTTGCTTAGTGCTGTAAATATTCATCATGTCAGTGTTTTACCGTGTAACAGACAGGCAAACCAGCGCCGATCCTCACATAACTCCGCCACGTTCTTTGGTGGTGTAAAAGCATCATCTGCATCCGCAAGAAGAACACGATCCCAAAAAAAGATGCTTTGGAATCCACAGAACCCTGATTTTAACATTAAGGAGTCAGTCTGAGATTATATAAAGCATCAAGAACACATTAAAACAGCTTAAATTCAGATATTCAAACTAAACTACCTGCTGAAAAACTGTCAGAAACAGAATCTGGAGCTGTTTTAAAGGCAAATGCTGCTTTGATTTTGTGTTTATTCCATTTGTATGAAGTCAATTAATAAATAAAAACTCAAAAACTTTTGTGGACAGCAGTAAATGTTTGTAATAAATAACTTGCAACAACTGCCAATTTACTAGCTGTCATCTCCAGAAACCTTGATTGTTGTAATCCAAGAACACCACCACCCTCGTCCTGTTTTTGTTGTTGTTGTTTTTTTGTGTGTGGCTGTCCTCGCGTCCATTCTTCGTTCTGCATCCTTTATTTTTTGATGGCACACGTTGTAAAAACACACCCAAAACTCAGAGACCAGTGGAGGCTGTCAATCTTCTCCCCGTTTCGTCTCGTGTGTTTTCCGTTAACTGAAAAGTGTTTGTGTTGCTTTTCTCCTCTTCCCAAATGACAGCCTGTAGCTGCTCATTACCGCTGTCAAAAGGAAAACGTGGTGCAAAAGATTTGCGTTGCTGCTCTCCCGCAACATGTCAAGTCATGACAGTTAAATTCGACAATGTTGAGGGAAGTAGATGTTTTCTCAGCATCGTCGAACACGAAAGAAGAGACGAGGGTTTTCTGTGAACGGCTGCTTGTGTTGTGGTTATCGGTAAAAATGGTAAAATGCCAAAAACACAACAAGGAAGACCCTCTTCATCTCTTTACGGAGGATGTTTTTATAATGTAGGTGTGCGATTCTCAAAATCACAGTTGTGGCACATTTCAGTTTGAAATTTGGATATTTTTGTTGATATTTTTCAAGCAAGAATGAAAAGGATAAGCTTTACTTGGAGCCCTGATTTGAATACAGTCAATAAAAATGTGTTGATTTATACAGAAAATAAGCCTCACCAGTGGTTAGCTTAAAGGAAAACTCAAGATTTACCTTTTTAGTTTGAGTTTTGATTGATTTGATGGATTTTATTATTCACTGCTCTTCTTAGAGCTTAATTTTATTAATTTCACTGTTTATTCACTTACTTACATATTTTAGTCTATTAAATGTACTGTTTTTTTTCCTGTATTTCTATTTTCCAAATTTTATGATTTTTTTCAACTTTTGCCCTTCACCTGTCTATTTATTTTTTAATAATATAGTTTTATTTATTTTATTTAGTTTAATTTGATTTAATTTATTTTGTTTTTGGCCTCCGTCCGTCCGTGCGTCCGACATGAAGGGGACAGCTTTTCTCGGAAACTATTACAGCTAGGATTACGAAATTTAGTGTGTAGCTTCACACGATGGACACCTTGATCGAGTTCGAAAATGAGACCTGTGCGATAATATTTAACACAGTTATGGCCCTTTATCACTATTTTGGATATAGACTCATAGACATCACATGTGGCGGGGGATATTGGTGACCATGTCGTGCACTGTTTACCAAACGCTACTGCTTCGCCATACTTTCACCTACAGACATTTTAGTCTTAAAAAAAAGCCCCAACTCTCTTCTTTTCAGGCATGTACATATTTTTTTTTTACTTAAATCGCCATCCTGGCCAAACGGTTCATACGAGAAGGACAATCCTTTCACAGACTATAGTAAAGACTCTCTACATTCATATGAGTCCCACATTGTTCACGTGGCACATTGTTACGTCACGCGCCAGCCCTTAATTGACGTGGGAACCTGAATCGCCCTCCATAATTAAGGCTCAATGCAAATTTATGCCTTGTGCTGCTTCACACACAGCGATTTTAAAACTGCCGTTTCTCGGTCATTTTTCACTCTACAGCAACATTAAACATACCGACCTCTTCCATGACTCATCCTGCCACTCACCATCCGGTTACTTTTGAGCTAGCATTCACGGTTAGCCTGTAATTAGCGACAGAACGCGACTGCAGCTGACAAGCTGTAAACTGCTGCAGGGGCGGCACTAGGTTTTCAGGACCGGGGGGGCTTAGCCCCCAGGAGATGCACACAATGTGAGTGAACATTTAATTTTACAGCTAACAATTTAGTCTGTAGCTTCACACCATGGACACCTTGATCAAGTTCGAAAATGAGACCTGTGCGATAATATTTAACAGAGTTATGGCCCTTGATCACTATCTTGGATATAGACTCATAGACCTCACATGTGGCGGGGGATATTGGTGACTATGTCGTCTTGTTATTTAATCATTTTTTACATTGTAGATTAATATAATAATATAAAAGAATACACATGGAATTATGTTGTAAACAAAAAATGTTAAACTTCAGTATCAGTGTACGATGTACAAAATAACAGAAATAAATATAAACCATTGAATGAGGAGGTGTGTCCAAACTTTTGGCTGGTAGTGGAGTTTGATTAGTTGATGGACAGAAACAGGCCTGTAGAGTCGACAGCTGTTAACGTCCCTCTGATCCTCCAGGCAGGTCCACAGCGCCGTCACGTTGTCCCGGGAGGCTTCGGGTCGTCAGCTGGTGGAGATGGTTCCCGGTGAGGAGGTTCTGGCCCTGCAGGACGCCGACAGCGGGGTGGCGAGGCTGAGGGCCGGAGACCCCTTCAACGAGGAGATGAGCGTCCTGTGGCTCGGCGTCCAGAGTCTGGGCTTCACGCTGGTCTGTGAGCCTCACGAGAACCTGCTGCTGGCCGAGGGAACCCTGAGGAACCTGACCCGACACTGCCTGGAGCATCTGCACATGCTGGGGCCGGGCAGCGAGGTGAGAACCATCACGGTTAGAGAAAACAGAGGGACAGTGTACGCTGTTCATTCAGGAGGCTTTTAAAGGAGCAGAATCAGAAAAGTTTCATCGCCAAGTAGGTTCTCACGTAGACGGAGTTTGACTGGCAGCCACAGATTACCCTGAAACAGACACTGGAAAGCAATGAGTAATAAATCATTAAGATCTGGACTTTAGTGGGAAATAAAAGCGATAGAACAGTGGAAGATTAAGAAAATAGAGACAGACTGATCAACCTAAATTGTACTCATTTAGTCACTCCTGTTTCTGTTAAAGAAATCTTCTCTGCTATCATATAATGTTCAAAATCATGTTTATCGACTAGTAGTTGACCTTTCATGATCACCAATAATTGATATTGGCCATAAAAAAAGAACCTATTGTTTGATCTCACAGTAAACAGAAATGTATGGATTAAAAAAGAGTTGCCAGTTAGGAGACAAAGTGTGAGAAGACACATTAGCAGCAAGTATAATCAAGGAATAAGCGGTTATAAAAAAGTTGTAGAAATACTTCCTTTGTGCAGGAATGTGCAAATTAGTCGATCAAATGTGAGAGGTCACACAGTACAGATCACATAAGACTTTTTCTGTTTCCACAATGTATTTTCATGAGTATTTTTGAAATATCTCATTAAAAACAGCACAGTTATCAAAAACTTCTCATACAAAGGTTTTTCCAAAAAGAGTGCTTTATGAGAGACGGGAACGCATTTTCTGGATAAGTTCTGACATAATGAACATTTAACCCACATGACAGATCAGATATCTGTGCTTGTTTTGTTGTCTTTACCTCCTGACAGCATGAAACCTGTTAAATACCAGCTGACATCAAGGAAATTACCAACTGTCCTGATTGAAAACAATTCCTGCAGACTTCCCTTCATTTTTCGAACACAGATGACCAAACTTTTGTCTGTGTCTTTGTCTTGGTGGCATGTATTTTTTTTTACTCTGTTTATTACAGAAAAGTGCAATGTAGCCCATACAGCCAGCTGCTGACAACACTACACACTTTGTTCATCGCTCCAAAGCAGTTTTTGTAGAAAGAAGTCCAATTTGCATTTTAATTTTTAGAAAGTTTATTGCAACATTTCAAAAGTTTGCTTCCAATTCGGCTGACATTTACATGGAAACGGCTGCTTTTATGTTCTAAATGAAGAGAAGGTTTTTCAGTTTTTCTCGGCCGTTTTGCGCATTAAAAACTTGTTTTGGTGACAAGTCGTACCTGCTTTACGACTTTAAGCAGCGTGGCAGCAGAGAATCAGCTGAGAAATGTAGTTGTTATTGATGCCAAGGAAAGTTTTCACTGCACTTTCAAACTCTAATTGTATTTATTAACGACTAGTTCATAATATAAGTCGTCTCTGGGCGTTTCACAGAGGAAAATAAAATACCTAAATTACATCATATTATAGAGAGAAACCCAGCCTTGGTTTTGAGTTGTCACTGGAGTGTAAAAAGGAGTCAAAATAAGGAGAGTAGCTTGAAAAAAAATCGTCAAAACACAGCAAAAAAAAAAAGAGAAAATAGTCCTTGTAATCTTTGCTGTGGTGCTTCAGAAAAGATCTAAGGTTAGCGAGACCTTCAGGAACCATAAAAACACTTTTGCTTG
This sequence comes from Acanthochromis polyacanthus, assembly GCF_021347895.1. Lineage (NCBI taxonomy): Eukaryota > Metazoa > Chordata > Actinopteri > Pomacentridae > Acanthochromis > Acanthochromis polyacanthus. Next base: position 31,383,427 of record NC_067113.1, read on the forward strand.
TGGCTATTTTATGGGTGTCTGCAAACAGTTTTTCAGCAGCTTAACTGTTTTGGCTGCAGAATAACGTCGGCCTCTCCACCGTTTGTACTCGAATGCAACAAGTCGGAGGTCTGGCTGCGTTTCCTTCGCCGTCGGCCAGCTCGTGAGTCTGGGATTAAACGAGGGAAACATTTATAATTGCAGGGTTTAAGCTCCATCGCTGCTGTTTGGGAGACAATTAGTACTTTGGTCTTAAAGGATAAATCTCAACAAATCCCAGGAAAAGGTCAAAACCAACAATTAGCTGATCCCGCTAACGAGTAGCGCCAAACATCCAAAGCCTCGCGCACCTTTTTCCTCCGTGTTAAACGCCTCCTACGTCCAAATGCGTTAATTACCCAAATCTCAGCTGATAGAAGATCTGGTTACCCTCCACTGTTTGTTTGTGGACAAAACAAGTTACGGCACGTTTGTTTTGCTGCGATACGGAGCAAGATAAGAGCTGGAAAGTGCAGGAAGTGAGATTAAAACACCACTGACGGTCTGTTTTCCCTGCAGGTCCTCCTGAAGAGCAGCCGGATCGACGTCCTGCTCAGCCGCCTGCTTCCTCACGGCCAGCTCCTCTTCCTCAACCACCGCTTCGCCCAGAGTCTGGAGAAGGAGGTAGCGGCTTACATGGCCAAATGAACCCGCTTGTCATTTTCGTTGGGGTGGACTCTACCCGCCTGCGGTCTCGCTTCCAGTTTCAGCTCAATTACCAGCTAGCCCTAAGTGCCGGCTTTCAAACCAGAACAAACGCCGGCCGCTGTTTACCTCCGGTGACGTTTTTCTGCGGCGGACTACCGGGCTGCTGCTGCATAGGGAGGTAAATATCTCCCTCAGCCACTCGCAGCAGCTCACTGTTAGCTGTTTACTGTGTGGGAGGCTTCACTTCAAATCCTGTTTGTCAAATTGAAGAGTGGGAAGGAAAATGTGTCGGATTAAAGAGTGCAGCTGAGGAGGCCAGTTAAGACCCACTTGTCAGCATCAAAGTCGGCTCTTTATCTGATTCACCGTGCTGCAAATGTCACCGTGTGACCTCGGGGAACCGGACTTGACCTGCTGTTTTTGTGTTTTTTAAGAATTCTGGGAGTATAAATGAATCTCAAAGTGCCTTATTGTGACTTCTAAAGGACCTTCTGAAGAGGAGGAGGGAAGCAGAATGGGATTTCTTCTTTTTTTTTTGCGGTGTAAAGTATGAATCATCTCATCGTAGTAAACAGCAAAAAGAGAACAATCAAAGTCAGACCTGTTTAACAACCAAATCTAAGCTTAGAATTGTGATATTTGATCAAAAATGACTTTATTCTGCATATCTGCTTTAAAAATTGTCCCAAAGGAAACCAGATTAAGTTAAAAACGGAACGGAACAAAACAGAATAATCAAAGATCAGATCTGTTTACCAAACAAATCTAAGCTCAAAATTGGTATATTTAACCAAAAATTACTTTATTCTACATATCTACTTTAAAAAATTGCCATAAGTGAACCAGATTAAGTAGAAAACTAAACATTTTACAGCTGAGAATCTCAGTGACTCGGCTGCAACCAGACAAAAACTGAGATCCGTTTCGGCTGAACTGCAGGCTGTGTAGGTTGATTTAAGTTTGGAAGCAAATTAGACAGACTGGAGAGCAAAATCAGACAAGCAGCATGGCTTTAAAATGTAATACAGAGCAGGAAGATGTAGGAAGATGCATTCATCTTTGTGGAGTTTATACATAGAGTTGTGTGGAAAATGCAGAGTTTTTAAAGAAGCTGGAAAAATGTGAATATTCAAATATCTGCAGTCTGTGGAGACGCTGTTGTATTTTCCAGTGTTGGTAACAGCTGTGAGCACTTGGGAAACATATATTCTGACTTCTAAAAGACCTTTCTGAAGAGGAGGAGGGAAGCAGAATGGGATTTTGTTTTCTTTTTCTTCACAGTACAAAGTATGAATCGTCTCATAGCAGCGAACAGCAGAAACGGAACAACCAGAGTCAGACCCGTTTAACAACCAAAGCTAAGCTCAAAGTTGTCATATTTAGTCAAAATGACTTTATTCTGTATACCTGCTCTAAAAATGTGCCAAAAGTAAATCAGATTAAGTTAAAAACGAAGCATTTTACGACTGAGAAGCTCAGTGGCTCCATTACAGCCAGACAGACATTGAGAGATGTTTCAGCTGAACTGCAGAATGATTTAAGAATGGAAACTAATTAGACGGATTGGAGAGCAAAATAGGATAAACTTGATCAATAAAAATAGATGTAGCATGGCTAGCAAGTTGTAGGAAGATGCCTCCAGCATGGTGAAACATCTTTCTGGAGTTCATTATGAAAAATTCAGAGTTTGTAGAGACTAAAGAAGTGTAGATATTTAAATGTCTGTAGCATGTGGAGCCACTGTTGTATTTTCCAGTGTTGGTAACAGCTGTGGGCACTTGGAAAATACATTATGACTTCTAAAAGACCTTGCATTTTCCTTTTTCAGTACGAAGTATGAATCATGTCGTAGCAGCAAACAGAAACGGAGCGATCAAAGATCAAAGTCAGACCTGTTTAATGTCACTAAAATGTCGCGGTTCCTGAGACGTCGAGGACAATGGGAAAGGCCGAAAATGACGAGACCTATTCTAAAGCCGTGCGGGATGAACGCAGAATGCAGAGCGAATCAGGAAACGACGACAAGAACGAGCACAACAGAAACATCCTGACACAACAGATAAAATATGTATACCTGTTATCTTGTGAACATCTGTTGTGCTTCAGACTCCCGCTCCTCCTCCTGGCCTCATAAAAGCTCCTTAAGCTTCAGTTTTTGCGCTGGCAAATGAATCTCCAAACCCGGAGCGGTGATTTTCTTTCTTCTTTTTTTTTAACTTAAAGTGGGAGGGCCGGTTCTGTCTGGATGCCAGCATCAGCCGCTTTGATCTTCTCCTTTTTCTGTATTGAAAATAAAACTAATTCCTCCTGTTACCCAGGGCGTATTCTTTGAAACTCGCGTGCACTTCAATCAAGGCTGCAGCACGTTTTTTTTTCCAACAAAAAAAAAGAGAAAAGTGAGGACTGAACTTTAAATATGAGACACAGGAGGAGGATTTTGAAGCTGTGCACGTCTTGTAATTAAAAAAACACAAATTCAGCGTCAGCTAAAAACACCTGTGAACTGATTTCTTTGACGAGCACGAACCTCCACTGTTTGACCAGCAGAGGGCGCTGTTGTTACTGCCAGTTTGAATGTGCAGTCAAAGGTATTGAGGGTGACAAACTTTTGAATGATGGCTGTGCTTTAGATGTGACTTGCTAAAATTTAAAAAAATGGTTTGCAATCTGTGTTGATAAAAGGCTTCATCAATTTTCCTTTTTGTATTTAAAAGAAAAATGGAGAAAAGAAATTAAAATAAAGTATAATTCTTCTCACAAGTTACACCCACGTCTTCAAAACAACAACGTATCTGCAGAAACTAAACTGCAATGTGATAAAAAATCTCATAAATTTAACTATCTGAATTCAAAAATCTGCCAGTGTGGTTGAAAAACGTGCAGATTTTTCTTAAAAATCACCAAATTTCAACTTGTCAAGCAAGATTTTAGAGCTTTAATGTCATGTGATGTGTAGTTTTAACGGGAAAACAACCAAAGCTAACCGTAATATTGGGATATTTAATCAAAATTACTTTATTTTACATGTGTGCTTTCAAAATTTGTGACAGAAATGCTTTTTTTTTGTGACTGAGAAGCTCTGTGACTGACTCGTGACAAAACTGAGGGACTTCTCGGCTGAACTGCAGGCTGTGTAGGTTTGATTAATGACGTAAAACCAATTAGACACATTGTAGAACAAAATAAACTCACTTGATCAGTAAAATAAATGCAGCATGGCACGGAACAAGTTGTTGGAAGATACATTCAGCACGGTGAAACAGCATGTGGAAAATGCAGCTTATATAGGTTGAATAATACGTAAATATTCAACTATCTATAGCATGTGGAGCCATGTTTTTGTTTTCCAGTGTTGTCAGCCTTTGGAATAAAGTTTTTAAGTCGAGATTTTCAATTTTTAGTACTTCTTTGTGTTTGATTTATGGCATTACGGCTTAGTTTTACTACTCAGAGGACATTTTTGAGTTCTCTCTGCTTCTAGCCATAACTTTTGTGTTTCCATAGAGGTGCAGGACTTTACGTTGCAGTGAAAAATGAGCCCACAGTGAGGAAAAATGTGACAGAAAGGCAGATAATATACATCCACCATTAGAAAAATGAACAGTAAGCCGCGTTTAACACAGGATGGATGTGCAGGTGAAATAAACGAGGTCCAGTTTTCTTCTGTTTCCAATCGCGGCCTTTCGTGGAGCATCATTTTTTCCCGTTCTGATGGTATAAATATCGCCAAAGCAAACATCACTGGAAGGTAATTCGGGTTTCGGAGACTTTCCGATAATGGCTTTTCTGCCAGCAGCAGCGGCAAACTTTAAAACTCCATCTGAGTCCGGGGCAGCATTTTTCAAAAGAGGGGCTGCTACAAATGGAGGGTATCAAGCTGAAAGTGAGAGGAATGTGTTCACTGTGTCCACTGGAAGCAGAAAAATGCGGTTTTTGCGTAGAATTGGGCCTCGGCTTCAACCTGAGCCAACAGCTCTGGGCTGAACTGGAGGCTGACTGGGATCCAAACCTCATCAGCAGCATCAGTGGCAGACTGCATGAATAAATCAAAGCCAGTGCACCTTTTCAGCCATCATCTGCATCCCAGCTTCCACCTAGACTTTACATTAGGCTTCATTTCCCTATAAACATACATTACATTTTTTCTACAGAGAATGCTCTTTTTCTTCAGTTTTCTTACTGACAGCTGTTTTCATCTCCTCTCTATCTACAACCCTGAAGTTTCATTGAACAGTTTATGTCTCCCACCACTTGGGGGAAAAAAAAACAAAACAAGTTTTGCTTCTTATTTGGATGTTTGACCTTCGCCGTGCAGAAAGGCGTCTGACACTAGAAGGCCGCGTCGTATTTTTTATGCTTTGAAAGAGGGAAAAGCTTTCTCTGCAGACGTTCGAGACGATTTTGTGACATTTCGACAAGACTAGAAGCCAATTAGAGGCCCAATTATAAGCGAGTGTGATATGGAAACTTGCAACTTCAAGCACGCATACGTTGGCAGTTTTCACTAAAGTAGAAAACATCTTGTGACCTGTAGGGGCATTTTTAAAACAAATGTATGAATATTTATGGATTTTTTTTTTCTTCCAAAGAGGAAGGAGGAGACGGTTTTTTAGGAATATTAATAAAAAAAGCATGTCAGGCGCAAGCTTTTTTTCAAAATGAAGTATTTTAAGGTGACTTCAAGCACGTCTGCAGGAGGATCTTTAAGCATGGAAGCTAACAAAACGGATCAGAAAGCCAAATACAACATACTCTACCCTCAGTAAAGTAGATTAAAAAAAATGTAAAATAAGTGCTCATAAATGAAATACAGAGGAACAAGTTGTAGGATGACACATTCAGCAGGGGGAAATATCTTATAAATTATGCAAAAATCAAATAAGTTCAACCCTCAAAACCCGCCAATCTGTCAACAGAAAGACAAGTTTTAGTGTTTTGTTTGGCAATTTATAAGCTCCAGAAAGAGTTTTCAACTGTCCTACAGCCATGTGACGTATTGTTCTGATGGAAAAACAAGCAAATCTGAGCTTAAAATTGTGATATTTAATCGAAAAGAATTTATTTGACATAAGTATGGAAGCAAGTAGACAGATTGGAAAATGGAAAACAGAGGAAGAGGTTGTAGGAAGATGCATTCCGCATGGTGAAATATCTTAGAAATTATGCAAAAACTCCCAAATCCGCCTGCAGGTTTGAAATGCATGCTATTTTTTTTAAAGAATTGCCAAAATTAGACGATTTATCAAAGCCCGAAAGAGTTTTCAGCTGTCCAACAGTCAATCGGCGTGTTATTCTGATGGAAAAACAACCAAATCTAAGCTTAAAATTGTGATATTTAACCAAAAATAGTTTATTCTACATGCATGTTATAAAAATTGAGGGACGTCTCGGCTGAACTGCAGGCTGTGTAGAAACTGCTGGCTTAAGGATGGAAACAGATTGGAGACTGAAATAAAACTTGCTTCATCAATAAAATAAATGCAGCCCGGCTCAAAAAATGGAATACAGAGCGGCAAGTTGTAGGAAGATACATTCAGCATGGTGAAACATCCGTCTGGAGTCTCGTGGAAGAGTTGTAATGGTTGAATAAATGGAAATATTAAAATATCTACGTACGTAGACAGTTTTTGGTAAAGTTTGAAAACATTTTGTGTCCTAAAAATACATTTTTAAATAAAAAATATGTGAATATCTGTAGAAGGGGGAGTTTTTTTTTAGCAAGAATAATAAAAATCATGTCAGATCAAAGTTATTTTTCAAGCTACAGTATTTTAATGTCTATAGGAGAATCTTTTTTCTGCAAATCTTTGACTAGAGCAATCATTTGTGCAGTTTTTTCCTTGTGTAAATACTTTAAATAGTTATTAAATCTGTAGAAATTGTGGGTAAATATTGAATGTTAGCTTGTCGTACACAAGCGTGACATAAAAACTCGAAACTTCAAGCACGCCTACATTGACAATTTTCAGTAAATACATTTTTCAAATGAAAAATCTGAATATTTCTAGATGTTTTTTGATTAGAAAGTAGAAGTAAATGCAATTTCAAGATGTTTTTTTTAACAAGAATGACAAAAATCATGTCAGATGCAAATTGTTTTTCATAGTGACGTATTTTAATGTGTCTGCAGGGGATATTTGATAATCTGAAGTTTTTTTCTATGTGTAAATGCTTCAAATAGTTACTAAAACTGGGGACATTATGTGTGAATATCAAATCTTAGCTCATCTTACACTACGGTGACATAAAAACAACAACCTGTGTAGTTTTGTCTTTGTGTAAACCCTTCAAATTGTGTGTGAACATCAAATCTTTGCTCCAAATTCTCAGTTATTTGGCTTCATTGACATCTGTGTAAACTTTTGCACAACAAAGTAGTTGGGGGGGTAGGCGACGTCCTCCAGTTGAACACTAGAGGGCAGTGTGCAGCCATGTGGCATGAGGAAGCTGCTCTCTGCTAATCAGAGACAAACAGTGACACCAGAGTGAAAATCTAGCAGCTACACAGTCTCTGCTGATGCTGCTGATGCTGCAGCAGCTTTGAAACTATTTAAAATGAGATGGTAAACATCAAACAAACAGCGCTCTAATTGTTTTTGCATGTGCACGCGTGAAAAACCAGTTTGTAATTACATCTAATTAGCGATGCGCAGAAATCGGAAGTTGATCTTTGCCTGCAAGCAGCCGTTTGATGAAATGCATGAGTTGGAGTCAAGTGGAGATTAGAAGTTACAGTATCTGCAGCAGATTTCTGTGCGAGTCCGTTGAATGTTGTGATTCTGCTCGGTTTTGCAGGCAGGTTTATTAGTGAGGCCACATCACGGTGTGCAAATAAACAAGTGAAATATGGAGAGAAAGGGAGAAGAGGGAAGTCAGGCGGGTGACAAATTTGCTCAGAATAATTGCACAAAGAAATCACAGGGCTGGAAATGCGCAGCGAAAAGAGCACACTTACTTTGAAAACGAGGCCACGGCGGGGTTAAAGTTAAAAGATTAAATGGATTAAGGTTATGAAGAGGTTTCCAGCTAAGTGCTACCGCAAGCCCAAGAATCTGCAAGTTTTTCACTTCCAGCCAAACACTGCAGGTGATTATTCCCTGATTAGCTCAAGCTTGTTGGCGAAAATCAGCGGCTTTAATGTGTAGTTGAAATGAAAACTCCCGAACACTCTCGGGCTTCAATAGCACTTACACAGGGAATAAATTGAAGGTCATTAACTGGAGTACATAAAATTCTCATAGCAAAAAACAATCTTGTGCTATTCACCAAGTTTGCAAATTGTTTTTTTTTTTTTTTTAGCAGCACAGCGCTGGAAATAGAAAACAAAAATCAACCAGATGGTGAGTGGGGTGAGTTTCTCGAGGGGACCAAAAGGTCAAACTGCATGAAGCTGCAGAGCCTCTAGATCAAAGGAACAGATCTGAGTTTGTACAGAAGCTGGAGTGAAGTGATGACTCACTGAGAGGAGAAGGAAGGCTTTGACTGGACACGATTCTGCAAGAACGTGAGCGAGATGTCGACTGATTAGGGCCGATACCGACGCTGATTATTGGTGAGCAAGAAAGGCCGATAACTAACCGATAGATGTAATGTGATAACAGAGAACCTGTCATTCATAACTAGGCTTCTTCATTAATCAGGGTGACTATTAGTGATAGACTGGTCTTTGGTCTGGCTGATTATAATAGTCGATATTTAGCATTTTCGCGATTATCTACATTTTTAATAGCTGATTATTGATGAATCCAAACTTCAGGTCTGATGTATCGTCCTCTCTTTGTCTGTCATCACTCTGTGGTGTCGGAAAATTTAACAAGAAACATAACAAACCAAGAAATTAGCAAGAAATTTGCTTCTCACAGTTTCTAAGGCTATGCTAATGGCTACTGGCTGAGTTAGAAGGCAGCCACAGATTAACCTGAAACAGAAACTGGAAAGCAACAGATGACAAATATCAGCCATGATAAACAGCTAGCCCGATAACTGGTGTACCCCTAGGTGTTGTGAATAACACTAAACAGCTACATTTAGATTCAAAAACTTTTGCCAGTCAATCGACAAGTAGACTTAGCTGCTAGCTGTTAGCATAGCATTAGACACCGTGAAAGGAGCTAATTTCCTGGTTTGTTGTGTTTCTTGTTCAATTTTTGCAGCTTGAGAAACATTTCTGAAACTACATGAGGCTGCATCAGACCTGAAGTATTTATCAATTGGTCGATAAAAATACAGTCGGGAAAATGCAAAATCTCGATGTCAGTAATCAGTGCATCCTTAGGTTTTGTGATTAACAGTAAACAGCAGCATATAGATTTTAAAAAATTTTGCCAGTCAGTAGACAAGTAGACTTAGCCGCTAGCCGTTAGCATAGCATTAGCTGCTGTGAGAGCAGCTAATTTCCAGCTTTGTGGTGCTTCGTGTTCTGTTTTTGCAACTTTAGGTTAGTCCGTGGCTGCCTTCTAACTTAGTTGCTAGCTGTTGGCATAGCATTAGCTGCTGTGAGAGCAGCTAATTTCCAGCTTTGTGGCGTTTTGTGTTCGGTTTTCGCAGCTTCAGGTTAGTCTGTGGCTGCCTTCTAACTTAGTCGTTAGCTGTTAGCATAGCATTAGCCACTGTGAGAGAAGCTAACTTCCTGGTTTGTGTTTCTTGTTCAGTCTTTGCTTGAGAGACAGTTCTGAGACCACAAATTGACGACAGACAGAGGAGGCTACATTAGACCTTTATCAAAAGTCGGTCAATAAAAGCGATAATAGGAAAAAATGCCAGATATCGACCTCGATTATCAGCCTATACCTACCGTGAACCACCTTATCTCCACTACATCTTCCTGCTTCTTGTATCTGCCCTCATATTCCCTCATCATCTGACCAGACTGAAGCTGACATTGTCACAGCTCGTCTCCATCTCCGTCTTCTTCTGCTCCTGCCTGGTTTTAGTTTCCCACCGCCGGCCTCGAAGCCCCGACAAAAGATTTCCTCATCGAATTCTAGCCGACCGGCCGTTGAGTATGCCGCCTCCTGAGCTTAAGGATTTTCCTCTTAATATTTTCTCTTTCTCCTGCCTCATTAGATGTCTCCCCGACTATTGTATGGCTCATGGCGAGAGCACAGTGGAGGAAAATGGGCTCGGCTCCAGCCAAAGATACAATATGAATTTCAATGCGAGTTGACGACTTATTCACTTTAGCCGCTGTCGGGGCGTGCAGCGTGAAATACCTGAACGCCACGGCTCCCCATTCGTATACATTAGGCATCATTTCTATTCCCTTTCATGCCTACATCTCGAGAATTTCTAATATTCCTCTTCTCCTGGAGCTTTCCATCGGAGGTTGCTCGCCGGTAACAGCCGCTCATATTGGGTGTCACAACAGATCTGCAGATTTCCTGCCCGCGTGGGAGGTTGATTACATGTTTTGAGGTTGACAGCCGAAGCTGGAATTAGCGGCTCGGATGTAGTAATCGTGATTTTCCTGCAAATTGCACCTGGAATTTCTCTTAAAACACACCCCCTTCTTCCCTGCACCACACATGCTGGGAGGGAATTAGATTTTCAGTCCATCAGGCGTCAGAAGAGAGATGTTCTCTCTTTAGCATCTCAAATCGCGTTAGATTTCCAATTTCAAGCCATTTATTTCATGCTTTTCTCCCCTCCCTCCCTCCTCGAGAAACGTCTCTTTTCACATTTCAAACGATCTGCATGAGGCGCCTCAGCTGTCGGAAAAGGTGCAGTTTGTCAGACTGTCACAGCACTTCAAACGAGTCTATTAATTGAAAATATGAGTCAATTATTCCTTAATTAAGCTCCCTCTGCTGCAGTTTCCCTCCGCAGCTTTTTGCTGCTTTCGCTCATTAAGGCGGTCTGCAGGGAAACAGTCGACTGAACAACAAATTCACGAAAAGAAATCCAAACAACGACTTTATATCTTTGGTTTTCTGTTTTCTTTTCGGTTTCCTTTGTTTTGTTATTTTTTTGTTGTTCCCCTCCACACAAATTGATTTGTTGATCTGTAAATAAGCTAAGTGATAAAGTAGTCTAGACTGATAAAGGCCACATGCTCCTGATGCTCTGATAGTGACTCAGAGGGGATTATATTGCAAACAGGATGCCATCTGCCTCCGCCTGGGAGGAAGTCTTATTATTATTTTTCACCACTATTTAAATCAAACACACTGTTCACACTCTCAAAAAAAGAAAATAATACACTGGCAGTAAGTAGGAGCACATCAAAAATTACATTTTTTTATCACGCTGGAAACCTTCTGCTGCTTTACTGCCTCCAATTGGTCATTAATTGCGATTTTAACAGTAATTAAGATAATTATGTGAAGGTTATGGCTCGTTTGTGATAAAACGCATCATAATTTATGCAGCTCTGTGAAAATGTGATCATATCCGGTGCAGAGCAGCGGCCGTAAAACCGTTACGACCTCCACGATAAATTTAAATCGGAGAGTGGCTGAGTCTTTTATGGTAAAATTACAGTGAGAGCGTGTCTCACTGTATTTTACTCTGAGCCTGCAGGGTTTATTGGGTCGTACTCCTTTATCACATGAACCCTCCCCGTCGACTCCTCCCTGCTCCTCGCGCTGAACCTTGCATCATTCAGAGCTGTGCAAGAACAGAAATGAGGTTTTAAAGGAGCGCTGGCTTCAACTCGCTCCAAAAAAGGTGTTTGTATTCTACTTTAGAGTGGTTTAAAATTCAAATTAGACACAGTTCTGCAGAATTAATCACAAGATTCACACAAAGTCAAAGAAGTAATTCAAGGAAGCTATTTCCTAGCACTTAATTAAATGCATAGCTGCAGAATTTTTAAAGAAAAAGTCTAATTTACTGTCTTAGATAAACCTTTTTAAGTTGCAAACAGTTAAGCTGACCCAATGATGTTGCATTAACTTTATAGTATATGGAATTTCAACTGAAAATTCCATGTTGCTCAATTTAAAACTAAATTAAAGTTTAGGTAGCATAATGAAATTGGTTTCTTGAGCTCTAGATTTGTCCGCTCCTGCATCTTAACCTGCCTGCACAATTTTACACAGTTAAGAATTATAATTAAAATACCTTTAATTATAGTAGAGAAGCTAATTCCATTGACTCTCTGTAGTTTGTTGGTCGAACATAGTTTTATCCAAAGTTGTCTGTACTAAAACAAAGTGATGCAAACTGTTGCTTTAATTATGTATTATTGAGCTAAAACATATTATAGAGTGCAGCACAACATATTTTGAACAATTCAGGCGTTGTTGGGAAGTTTTTATGGGAGTTAGCACTACCAAAAAACATAGCAATGACCAACAGTTGCTAGCTAGCTCCTGTTCGCCAGCGTTCCTGGTGGTAACTGGTAGAATTTATGACCATTAATCATTCGTTATACTCACTAACAGAGCTGTTTGAAGAGGCATGAACAGTTGAGAACCCATTTCATTGGACATACTTTAGGACCGTTTTAAAGTTGCTATAGCTAACATGCTAACAAAGATCTGCCCATATAACAAGAAGTCAGCAACATTAAAATTAAATTTTTTGCCCATTTGATGAATTTTATTCTAATGTCGTACTTCATTTTTTGCTGTGATTCGGTCTTTAATCATTTCTGAGGAAACACGTGCATTCTGCTAACATAATTTTTAATCAAAATCTGAATTATTTCATTTTTATTGAGGCGCTGCTGTTGCTCCCGTCCAATTCTTAGAAAAATATAAGATAAACACGAGTAGAAAAATCCTAAAAATACAAACATAAGTAGAAAAGTAGAAATATAAAATGTAAAAATTTACATTGTTCTTAGAAAATATAAATGTAAGCATACAGTGTAATAAATAAAAATAGAAAATATAATGTAATTGTGTTGTTACAAGAGTAATGGAAGCAGTGGTAGCACTTGCAAGGAGACGTACTATTTTTTTATTACAAGAAAAATCCAAATTAAATCATTACTTTGACTCAAAGGACTCTTTAATTGTTGCTGATACAACTCTTCATCTTGCCAACAAACACATCTGATCTTCCTGATCAAATTGGAGATGTGGGTGGTGAGTCAAACCTCTGGAACCAGTTTAAATTGGTTTTAGCAGCTAGTTTTTAACCATTTTTCTACCATTTGGTCTTGAAGAAGTGGCATAAACTTGATTTATTGAAGTTTTTCTGAGTGAAACAAGCACTTTATGTACTGTTGGAACCAAAGCAATGACTTAAATCTGGCAAAATCTGTCTCCAAGACGCTGCAACACCTTTGCTGCTAGATGTAATTTAACATTTAATTAGGTTATTAACTCGGTTAATTTGAAAAAAATGATTGATGGAGCTTTAAAATGTGATGTTAAAGAAACTTTAAGGCGTCAAGACTGTTTCTAAGTTGTGCTTTTCAAGGTTTGTCACGTTCTTCAAGCTTGGATTCGACGTCACAAGATCCGTTTTCTCATCTGCAGGTGCCTGCTGCCTCTCGGTAATTTGCGTACAAAAATAAATCAAGTAATTTGCACCCCATTTAAAAACGTGAATATCCATGTTTCTGCCCTCGCACCAGTTTTACCACAGTCCATTAGCAGCCTCACAGCGCTGACGGCACGCCAGAGCCCAGAGTGAGGAAACGCCGTGCAAAAGGGCCTCATTACGGCTGCTTTTCCAAATTAAATGGAGAAGATGTATTATTCATTTGTGGAGAATCCCCAGCGAGCGAGGCCCAGCAGGAAAACAGGAAGTGTGGGAGTTTTTTTTCCCTCTTCTTCTTTTTCTTTTTCTCTGACAGCCACTTAGCAGTTGGTTGATTCTCCCAGTTCTGCAGTTGGGACTGGAGAGGAACCGTATAAATTAGCGGATGTCCAGGAGGCTTTATTGAACCAGAAGCTGCTCCTCATACCTGATCACAGCTTCATCCTGTCCCCAGAATCTGTTGTTTTTGCGTTTACAGTTGCATTGCGGAAGTAAAATCAATTGTAAGCAAATTAGGTTATCGTTTATGTGCATGTTAATCATCTGTTCATCTTTTATTCATAGTCAGTTGCTTGTATGTTTAGTCAGAGATGGTTTTTCCATCTTAAATCATCAGATTCTTCTGCTCAGCCATCTCTGATTTGCTTTAAACTATGGTTATTTATCCATCCATCCATCCATTCTCTATACCTGGACAGGTCTCCAGTCTGTCACAGGGCTACATATACAGACAAACAATCACACTCACATTCACACCTACGGGCAATTTAGAGTAACCAATTAACCTCAGCATATTTTTGGACTTGTGAGTGTGATTGTTTGTCTGTACATGTAGCCCTGTGACAGACTGGTGACCTGTCCAGGGTGTCCCCTGCCTTCGCCCGAGTCAGCTGAGCTAGACTCCAGCACCCCCCGTGACCCTAGTGAGGATAAAGCGGTGTATGGAGAATGGATGGATATTTTTGGACTGTGGGAGGAAGCCGGAGTACCCGGAGAAAACCCACGCATGCACAGGGAGAACATGCAAACTCCATGCAGAAAGATCCCAGGCCCAGGCTGGGATTTGAACCGGGGATCTTCTTGCTGCAAGGCGAAAGTGCTAACCACTACTCCACTGTGCAGCCCCTTATTTAGAACAGTATCTGTGAAATTTTAGATTGATATATCAAGTATTTCCGAGATTTTTTTGAAAGAAATTGCTCATCAACCCACTTTCTGCTTGTTTTTTTTCCGCACATTTAAATTCATGGCTTTTTAAACAACAATATCTCAGGAACTATTAAAGATAAAAACCTGAATTTTTCACTGTTATTTCTCGTCATGTCATTGATTCAGAATCTGCAATATTGGACATGTAGATTCAATAGTTTTTGAGCTATTCTAGCTTATTATAATTATTCTGTTTATTTTTGTGCCATATTACACTTTTGAATAGTTTTTTTGATTGTAAAACACCTCCACAATTTTGCACCTCATGTCTTCTGCCAGCATAATTTGCACAATTTATTTTCCTCAATTTTCTTAAATGTACCATGTGTGAACTCCTGGATGAAATCTACTAAACTTGTCTTGGTTCACCACAGATTTTTTTTTGCATTTTATTGAACATTCTTGTGGGAAACTTTATGATGATAAGGTGAAAATTCTGTCCATACAAGACGTGTCTTTGAGAAAACCTGATCGTTCTGTTAGTTTTTCTGTCTGGATTGGAGCAGCAGGTCTGTCTTATTCTGAAAATCTGTCTGCAGAACCAGTTCGCCGCCACAGCATCGCTTAATGCAAACACGTGAGGCACTAAAGCTGTGAGGCGTAGAGCAGCACAGCCAATACATGTTTGTGTTTTACAAAGCAAACAAAGCCCACTTCTCTGACGACAAAGATGAATTCCCCTCGCCGTGATTCACTGCAGCTCCGGTCGGTCCTCCGTGGTGAAACCTCGTACACTTTTAAAGAGGGAGTCGCAATTAGAGGAGGGGAAAGTGGGTCAGTGGTGACACCGGGGATGTGCAGCAGAAAGCACCACGCTCTTGTCATTTGTCATGTCGTCTCTGGTGAAGCTGCCGTCGCTCAGGAGAGGCCTCTGGTGTGGGTGTGGACAGGTCGGATCCGCTCTGAAAGCAGGCCCGTCCAGCCTCCTCACGGCCGTTCTGTGTCTGAGAGCCTCCAGTCTGCTGTCATGTTCAACCAGAACGTCTAAGGAGACAAGAGGAGCTCTGAAACACTGATTTAGTCATGTGGAGGTTTTCAAACATTAAAGCTGTTTTTTAAATCCTTTCCATGCCAGAAATGTGATCGGTGATATTTTATAATGCTGTGAAGGAGATCCAGTTGAAGTCTAAAACAATCAGCAGTAAATAACTTCAACGACATTAGAAAGAAAACCGTTCCTTGAAAAAACTGAAGAAATCTATAATATAACAGTTTAATTATTTATCATGTTTAAATCCTTATTATAAATAATGTTTATTAAAAATACGGCAAAATTATTATTTTTTTAAAAATACAGATTTCTGATGTGGACGTTAATTTATAGTTTGGGCCTGTTTTTTTATTTATTCATTTTATTTAATATGGTTATTTTATGGTTAAATTAATGTTTTTTTAATTTTTATAATACAATAAATTAAAAATTAACAGGCAATTGAAAAAAGGAGAGATAAAATCAATCAAATAGCAGTTTAAATATTTATTATGTCTTTAAAATAATGAGAAATTTCTGACAAACATTGTAAAAGGCCTGTTTGTTAGTATATTTTATTTTATTATTTTTTTATTTGTTTTTGTATGGTTAACGAGTAAATTATTACATTTTTTTATTTTTGTGGTTATTTTATGTAATTTAACAAAATTAGGAAAATAACAGGAGAGTGTAAAAAAAATACAGATAAAACATATTTAAAAAGAACAATTTTTAAAATATGTTGCAATATACTCAGTCATGTTGAGTTTTGTGGTGTTTAAACTGTTTTTTTAAAGTCTTTGTGCCATTAAGTTGACGTCATTACTCAGCAGGAAGTCCATTAATCTGAAACGTTCATAATTAGCTGCGTCTGTCCGTCTCTCTGTGGGGTTTGATAATATTTGCTTTGAACGCACCTTTGAAAACAGCCTCATTTAAATACATCACAGGTTCCCTCCTCTCAGCTCTGGCCTCCGTCCAGCTCTTTATGATTCAACGTAGAGTTTATTCCAAAGCTACAAGGTGAACGCGGCCCATCGTTTCTACCACCAGACCCTCTGGAGACTCCTCCTTCCTCTCTTCCTATAGTTCCTGGCACAGCTGGTGAATATAAAGTGATTCAGACAAGTGTCTCTGTGTTGTTTGCTCAGGAATCATTGGTGTGGTCTTTAACAGAACGTGGGAATTGGACTGTTTTGATCCTGTGATTAATCTTCCATAACTGTACCAGCCAGAGGCCCTGATGGAAGCCCGTCCACATGCTGCCAGATTTCACTCAGTCCAGCTTCAGTCTCAGCAGCAGCAAATTTGAAGGGATTTCCATGAAATAGTAAACAAAAGAGGCAATAATTGACCCCAGAGAGGTGAGAAACCACCACACTGTCACCGTTAACAGCTGTACTACTCACCGCAGGGCCTTTATTTAATATGGAGAACTTTAAACATGAACACTTCATGATGGTTTTCTGCTCCTTGTTGATTTTTCTGTGCACACGTGGAGTCTGCATGTCAACAAACTCAGAGAAATCTTAGTCTTGAACATTCCTTGAAAAGAAACTAAAAGTCTGGCAGCAAGAATACCAGAAAATATATGTCGTAATAACTGCTAAAAAGAAACAAAAACGGCAAATATTTGTAAAATGATGATATTTTTAGTTGACTTAAATACAGTAATTAAAAATTACACATCGGAAAATAACAAATTAATATTTTTACAAATTTTTGATTGACATATTTCACAGTTTAATTTTTGTTGCCTTTTTTTGTAATTTGGTTTTCTTTTTTTCTTCTTCTTTTTTGCACCACTAAGATTATTATTATATTATTATTATTATTATTATCAGTAATTTTTATTATCAGTAATTATAATGACAATAATATTTTGCTAATTTAAATCAATTCTGATCTGCTTTTTGTTTTTTGGAAACATAAATCTTTTTTTTTCAATGATTTTACGATATTTCATCTGTAATTTAACAAAAGATCAAAAATCTGTGAAATAACACTTTAAATATTTGTTTACCAGTTTAACATTCTTAATATGCATAATGTTTCTTTAAAGTAATGACAAATACCTGAAAGACGATTAATGTTTTCTGCCAGTTTAATTACTTTTTGTTTTTGTTCTTTTCATTCATTTTTCACAGCCATCATAAATTTATTTTTATTTTTTTATCTGTAATTTAACAAAATAGGGAAAATCTGTAAAAAAACAAATAAATAAAATAATCAATTTACTAATTATTTGCCAATTTAAATCCTTAATATAAGTAATGCCTATTTTGAATAATATGAAAAATAATGTGAAAAATATTTAATACAATATGATTTTTTCTTATTTAAATATAATTGTAAAAGTGTAAAGAAGATAAATTTTGTTGTTTTCTAGCTGCCAATCTGCGTGTCAGTGTTTGAAGAGCCATAATTAGAGAAATAATGCGGCTACAGTCTTGACATTTTGCACATTAATTGACATGTACATGTGGTCAGTGGTGTAAACCTGCTGAGATAGAATAATAGAAACCAGTTATAAGGTTCTGCAGATTTGGTAAAAAAAAGTCTACAGTATGAATTAATGTTACATAAATAGTTTTAGAATTTAATTATTTATTTGAATATTAAGGTCATACAAGACCCGACAATATTATTTATTATATTATTATATATCATGTGAATTTTAAGCAAAATTTAAAATATCAAAATCAAAGTATAACAATATTATTTATATAAATGTATATTATTTAAGATTTACAAATAAGAACAAACAATATAAATTATTTTCAAATAAATAAATACCTATTTAACCTGACTAATCTGAATATTAAGCTCATTTTAGACCTCACAATATTAATAATTATACAGATTTACCTGAGTAATTTAAGCCTTAAGATTCAAACCCTACAATATTATTTATTGTATATATTTGCCTGACTACAGTTAAAATATTAAGTCAAGGCCTGACAATGTTATTTATATAAAAACATATATATCAATAGAATAAAATTATATATTTTATTTATATAAATATGATTAAGAACCTACAATGTTATCTATAGTACAAATTAATTTGAGATAAATAATGTTAGAGATCAGCTGCACCAATTCAAATATTAAGACTCGACAGTATTATTTATTATAAAAATTATGTGACTAATTAAAATATTGGCATTAAAACCCTTCAATAAAAATTTGCCTGACTACATTTAAAATACTAAAGTCAAGGCCTGACAGTATTATTTATAGAAACGCATCAGATTGTTTGAAATTCACGAAGAAGAGCATACAATGTTAGTTATTTTTTAGATAAATAATTGTACTTTTTAACCTGACTAATTTGAAAATTAATGTCATATTAGGCTCTACAATATGTTTAATTATACAGTTACCAAGCTGCTTTAAATATTATCATTAAGATGCTACAATATTATCTACAGTATAAATAAACTGGTCTTATTATGATGACATAAACCTGACAGCTTGTTTTCCTCCCTCCTGATGACAGTTAAATGATGCAGTGTTTTTCCTGCAGCACCTTTGAGTCCCTCCGGATTCTCCTGGAACATGATTGATTCATTTCAGCCGGAGTGATGATCAACCAGCTCGGTGTTTTTTTAGCCGCTTCCCTGCAGCAGAGATGGATTTGTAATTTGTCCCTACAGTCGGGGCAGCGTCCGTCGCCCTGGACGACCTGCTCCACTCGTTGCTCTTTTACGCTCCGTCCTAATGAGAGAAACCCTCTGTCCTCTGCTTTCCAACCGTCACAGCTCATTATAGCTGCCTTTCAAAGCTCCACCTGCCTCCAGTTTCATGTCTTTTTCACACTGGAGCTCAGTCAGCTGATTGGATTTTGCATTTCCTGTACACTTGATATTGATGATTAATTCTAAAGCCTCCGATTACTGACTCCAACAGGCCACCTCCCATCATTTTCTGTTCACACGCCCGTTTTCATGCTGCTTCTCAGTAGCTTGTTGTTATTTTCCTCCTGATTTGGGCTCGTTTTGCCCCGAGGCGTCCTAAAACTTGAATGCATTTAAGCATTTTCATTTCAAAGTGCAGTTTTATTGGAAAAAGCAACGGTCCCTGGTGTTTGCTGCTCAGCGTTTCAACAATAACAACTTTTCTGGTATTGTTCCGAGATGTAATTACTTTCAGACAGATGTGATTAATATTTCACCGCAAACTTTCCTCTGCATTTTTATTTATTTTTTCAATTTTTATTATGTGTATAATTCATCAGTCAGACTTAGAGAGACATTAGTGGAAAAAAGTAGAAATAAACTTTCACACCAACTCACCAGAAATGAGCTGTTTTTGCTGCACTGTAACAAGCTGCATGGTGTGTTTGCACTGCTGAGTTATTTATATTCTAATGTGGGGTGTTGAGAAGGAGGAAGGCTTTGATTTGCACAGAGATTTCCGGTATTAAGAATTTCCAGAATTACTTAAAAGTCAGTTCAGTTGGGCTGCAGCAAGACATTAACTCCCAAATGAGACGCTTCATACTTTCCCTGTTTGCTAATTTTGTTTTCAGGATCATATACAGTAGGTGTAGATTTTGGAGGGAAATATTAGAAAATACACATTTATCTCTCCCCAAATTAAAGCAGAAAAGAAAAACACTTATATTTAGAGCATTATCCATTAAAAAAAAAGCAATATATCAGACAGGGTTGGGTCTTCTTTCGCTCTCAAGATTTAAACTATGAGCATCAAACTCGGGTTGCATTAAAATGGACATGACATTGTAATATTTTGTTTTTCTGCAATATATCTTATCTGTTAAGATCTGTTTGCTTCTTTAATGTTTCCAGCTATATTTCTACACTGGAATGAAGTCTGATTTTGACTTTATTTATTTATTAAATCAGACTGTCTCCAGACCCATCTCAGAGTGTCTCCTTCCGTTGTCTCCAGGGGCTCAGATATTAATATGTTCTGGAAATAAATTACTGTGGCATTTTAGAATATTGCCAGGCGGGGATTGTATTGTATCTTTCACTTATTTGTTTGACTCACCAGGCCTTTCGGGGGCATAACTGTCTTAGGTGTCGTTTTTTTGCAGCGAGTGGAAACTCCAATGATGGGCTTGACAGGAAGTGCTAGCAGCTTCATTAGCGCGACAATGCTAGCCTCTTTTCACCGTCTGCCGGTTCGTTCGTAACCCTCTGAGTGGCAAAATAAGTGAGTTAAGATGCTGATGGTATTGTTGGAATTGTTGCCATGATGTATTTGCAGTGTTGTGAGTGTCAGTCTGTTGTTACGTTTAAAATAATAGTCGCGGTTTCAGGCTTTGGGGTGGCTTCAGGGTAGTTTAGCTTTGGCTTTGATTCAGCTTTCGTACCTTATTGCTTACCAGTTACCTGCAGTGGTTTTCTTCTGTACGTTAATCCATACTTACCTGTATTACTGATGTGTTTGAAGCCTTAAGCAATTTGGACTGTTATTGACCAGCGTATTCTGTATGTTTATTTCAGTTTCACACTTCTCTGTATTAAAATCCGTTCAACTACCACACTGGCCTGTTCCTTGGAGGATGCGGTACAGGGGAGAGCTTAGCAGGCTGTGAATCCCAGTATAGGACAGGAGTCACACTGGGTGTAACAGTACAATGAATATCACACATTTACGTTGGAAATAAATGTCCTTTAATTAGACAATGTCATGCAAAAGTTGGATTTCCCTTTAATAATGTTTAAATCTTTGTTGAGTGTTTTGTTGATGTTGGCTTCTAAATGTTTTCTGACAGTCGGCCCCAAACATCAAAACCTTTTATGGCTCAAAAGCTGCAACAGTTCACACATTATCAACTATCTTTCTGACTAAACTAAGATAAAAATTGAAAAACTGCCTGATTCCTGCATCATGAATGTAAATCTTTTTGGTTTTAATGACAGTAAACTGAATATATTTGGGTTTGACATTTTATAAACTAAAACAGGAAATGATTTACTGGAGAAAACAATCAACACGTTAATGGACAAAGAAAATAATAATAATAATAATATGTTCAATTTCTATAGCACCTTTCACAAACCCAAGGTGGCTTTACATGAACAGAGAGAAGAACAACAAAACAAAAACAAAACTACAAGGAGGAGGAGGCAAAATGATTATTGAAAAGATGAGTTTTGAGCAGAGATTTGAAAGTAGAGAAGGAGTGACAATCACGGAGGGATTGGGGGAGTGAGTTCCAGAGCTTCAGGGCAACAGCACTGAAAGACCGCCCCCCCCACGGTGGAGAGTTTGGTTTGAGGGATGGAGAGGAGGTTGGAGCTGGAGGACCGGAGAGAGCGAGAGGGTGAGTAGGGGGTCAGACGTTCATTGAGGTACGGAGGGGCCAGATTATGGAGAGCTTTGAAAGTGAGGAGGAGAGTTTTGAATATGATGCGGGACTGAACCAGTGAAGTTGACGAAGGATGGGAGTGGTGTGAGAGGAGCAGTTGGTGTGAGTGAGGACATGAGCTGCTGAGTTCTGGATGTACTGAAGTTTCTGTAGGGATGATGCTGGGAGACCAAGGAGCAAGGAATTGCAGTAATCTATACGGGACATGATGAAGGAGTGAACCAGAGTTTGTGTGTCAGTGTCAGTGAGGAAAGGGTGGAGGCGTGCGATATTGCGGAGGTGAAAAAAGGCAGTCTTAGACAGCTGCTTTATGTGAGGTTGAAAACTGACGATGGAGTCGAAAAGTATGCCGAGGTTTTTAACAGTTGAAGTGGGTGTAAGAGGGACAGTGTCAATGGAGAAGGAGAAGTGGGAAAATTTATTAAGGGGTGACTTGGATCCAATAAGAATGATTTCTGTTTTATCAGAGTTAAGTTTGAGAAAGTTATGATGGAGCCAGGATTTGAGATCAGACAGACAGAGAGTTTTTGATGGGGGAAGTCAGTGGGGATTTGGAGCTGAGATACAACTGGATATCGTCAGCGTAACAGTGAAAATTGAGGCCATGTTTGCGGATGATGTGACCAATGGGAAGAATGTAAATGAGGAAGAGTAACGGACCAAGAACTGAACCCTGAGGAACACCACATGTGACCGGTGAGGTGGAAGATTTGTGAGGACCGAGGGTGACAAACTGTTTTCTATTGGTGTTTCTATTGGTGGAAAATGTGTTTTCCAACATATATGGCTGAATTCCTCCAACATTACAAGATTCATACAAGTTAAATTCAATTTTATTTATAGAATGCCAATTACAGGTCAAATTATTTCAAGACGCTTTATTTTTATATTTTTTTGAAAAAGTAAATTTAAACCTCTTGAGTAAACCAATTTATTATTTGGTTTTTAAGAGACTAATCAACAATTAAAATAACTTTCTCCACTAAAACTAATAAACATGAGGTCAAATAGAAGGAACAGTTTTAAATCCTGCAGTCCCACGACGACAAGAATAAAGTTTCTGAACAAAAACTAAATCTGCTGCTGGATTCCATTAAAGTCCTAATAAATGATCATAAAGTGTGATACTAAAGGTTTGTGGTGTTAAAAATCTCAAAGTAAAGATATCAAGTTGAACATCTGGATGGAGGTTGATAAAAGTTGACCCTTCATTTCTCTGGAGCGACTCCATGGACTTTAGGGATGCTGGTTAAAGACCTGCTCTTCTAGTCGTCTTCCTTCTAGTCGCTGTAAAAACTTACTCCATCCTCGCCGACTTCAACACCTCTTCATGACAACTTGTTCTGCCTCCAACCTGGTGGAAACTCCAGAAACTCGGGAAAACCCGATGAGACTCGGATTTTCGAAAAACCCGTCGGGCGGGGGAAGGTGTGGTGGGGGGTGGGGGAGTAGAGGGGGGCAGTTGGGGGACATTTGACATTTTACCCCTTTTTCTGAGCTTTGATCAATCCGAGAACATGAAGTACATCATCAGCATCGGCGGTGTGACCAATGGAGGGAATACCAGCCTTAACAACCGCCTGATCAAGAACCTGCCCAACTGCTGCATGGTACATCAGGATGACTTTTTCAAGCCCCAACATGGCTTTAAGCAGTACAATGTCATCACTGCTCTGGACATGGACGCCGTGATGAGTAGGATCTACGCATGGCTGGAGAACCCGGTGAAGTTTGAGAAGTCTCATGGCGTTAATAACACCCTGGACACAGAGATGGTCCTGAAGTCCGTCCACAAGGAGGAGGAGGAGACTCACATCGTCATTGTGGAGGGCTTCCTGCTTCACACCTACAGGCCTTTGATGGACGTGCTAAACCAACGTCATTTTATTTCCATCCCATATGAAGAATGCAAAAAGAAGAGGTGCTGTTCGATGTCCATGTCTAGACCATGGACCTGCAACACAAGAACATCTGCTCACTGTGGAAGATTACTGAGAGCAGCTTTTAGTGATTTCTATGCAGAACACTATGTTTGCTGAGCTGTTAACTATTCAATGACTTAAGAATATGGAATATTGTTATCGTTTATTGTTGTTCTCAGGTTTACTGTTAAATGTATAGAGTGCTACTTACTGTATTTTGTTGCATTTTAAAATTGACATTACTGCACAGAACATTCAGATTATTTTACCACGGATCAAGGGTACAGATTGTTGTTGTTCACTGTGTATTGGGCAGTACTCATTTTGATTTAGACAGATTAGTATATAGAACCCTATGATGTTTCTGGTTTGAGAACTAGCTGCTAAAAGTACGGAATATTATTTCTTATTTTAGGTGTGATAATTGTCAGTAAACATTCTAAGAAGTGGAAATCTACAGGGTTGTATACAGTACTGTTCTTGCACAATATCTGTCACTTAATTGCCCTCAGGATTTTGTCGTTGAGCTCACCAGTTTTACATAACAGGCAGATGCTGCAGCTGATGATGCTGTAATTCACATAAACAAGGAAACAAGTCCATCATAATATGAATGTTAACAGTCCAAAATGAAAATGTCACATAGAGCTTTCTTATTGGGTTAAAGAGCCAAAAAAAAACAACAACATGAAAAATACTTTTTAAAAGCGAGAGGTCGGTAGCAGATTTCATTTTTTCTTACAACTTTTCGGTACCCCCCCCCCCCCCACACACACACACACACAATTTTTCAGGTTTAGGCATTGTTAACGATGTCTACACTACAAGTTTGTTCAGTCATTTTTCTAAGTTCTGCACTTTATTTAAGGATTTACAGTTATATAAAAAGTTATTTATAGAAAATTTTGCCAAAATGTTTTTTGAACCGTACTGAATTTATTTGGTTCTGATAGTCAGTTATTGGTTACATGCAGACGCTAATAAAACTGGCAGGTTACATCAACATATAGCTATCGCACTAATTCAGGTTTGACATTATGATGTTCTGGACCTTTGCTTTAATACATTTTCTCAGACTGGACCACTTTGAATTTTAGTTGAATACCCCTGCTCTACTGGATTGCAGTTGTTTTTTTTCCAACTTGTCAACAAGTTTGTATAGGTCTCTAGGGATGTTTTTAAACTTTTGTTCTGAAAATCCGACTTCTCTGTCAGTTTTTTGTCATTCAAAAATTAGTGCTAGATTCAGTCAACTGATAATGTTTTGGGCCGGTCTAGGCCAAAAATGCCAGAGCTGATTTTTTTGCCCCAGTCCACCCCTGGTTAGAAGTTATCAGAACTCAAAAAAAATATTTTCATTGAGACCAAACATATATATATATATATATATATATATATATATATATTTACAGTGCATAATAAAAGCTTTAGCCATGACAATGAAGCAGCCTGTCGAAAAACAGGACTTCCCCTGAATGCAGCACAGCTCCATCACCGCGCCTGTTACCTGCGGCAGGTGTCATGATGATGTCACGGTCTTATCGAAGCAGCTGATTGGCTCCTGAAGCGCAGTGGCTCCTTAATTGCAACACGTGGGAATGTTGAAAGATGCTGAACGTTTTGTTTCGCGTCTGGAAGTAGTTTTAGAAGTTCGTTATGGAAACTAAACGCAGCTCAGAGAACCGAGGACGAGCGGGGATTCGAGACATGGAGTACGCAGAAACAGCGCACCTGAGGCGGATAAATGAAGCCGGAAATGTGAAGAGATGACCGCTGGTAGCTGCTGCTGTATCTTGGCGTCGACCAGCGTCGAATTTGGAGTAAATTTGTGGCTCAGATACCTGCAGAAAAACTGGATTATGTCGTGTTTTGTGTGGATTTTACCTTCATGGCTGCATTTGAACGGATCATCTCACCAGATCTGCACGTCTGGATCCTGAAGGTAAGTCGATTTTTACTCTTTATTTGAGGTTATCTGTACCTAAAGTAGGGCTTCACAGCGGCGTAGTGGTTAGCACTTTCACCTTGCAGCAAGAAGATCGTTGGTTCGAATCCCCGGGTGGGCCTGGGATCTTTCTGCATGGAGTTTGCATGTTCTCCCTGTGCATGCGTGGGTTTTCTCCGGGTGCTCCGGCTTCCTCCAACAGTCCAAAAAATATGCTGAGGTTAATTGGTCACTCTAAATTGCCCGTAGGTGTGAATGTGAGTGTGATTGTGTGTCTGTATATGTAGCCCTGTGACAGACTGGTGACCTGTCCAGAGTGTCCCCTGCCTTCATCCGAGTCAGCTGGGATAGGCTCCAGCACCCCCCATGACCCTAGTGAGGATGGAGTGGTGTATAGAGAATGGATGGATGTACCTAAAGTGATGCAAGTCAGGCTCAGAGGGCCTTGATGCAAATAATGATTTACAATATTAAAGCCTCTGCCGTGTTTTAGACAGTTAACATCATGAGTTGCTTAATGTTCAAACTGGGGCAAATGCATTTTTTATCAACATGACGTTTATTTTTTGTCACCTGCTGTGAGTTTTGTCACTTTAAAGCTTCAGTGTACCAAAAAAGCAACTAAAATTATGACAAGTGCAGTAAATCTTTAAAAAAAAGTTTGTCAAACACAATTCAAGTTTAAAAAAAAAACAAACTACTAAAACTACAGAGGAATGAGATATTTTGTGGTATATTTAAACCATTTTTTGGTAAAGAAAAGGGACAAACCAGGTTCAGAGATCCATCAATGATAAAATACTTTTTTTTTTCTTCTTTAGTTTAAAACTGCACTGTTCCACAAAAGGCAGCTGAAATCAAATAACAGTTTCAAATGTGTGATGCAAGATCTAAAATAATTAACTTTAAAAACACACATAAGAAGCACTTTATGGTATATTTGAATTGGATGATTTTATTTTAATTTTTATTATTATTTTTTGAAGAGACAAACTCGGTCCAGCAGAAGTTAATCAAGATGACAGTAGAAGCACTCATTTTAAAATCAGCCTTAAAGTTCCTGGTCATGCGTTTAAGGACTGTCAGAAAGTTGAAATTGACATTTTTTTAAATTTATTTTTTCTATCTAAGCAACATGTATCTCTTACAGTTTGTTGTAGTTGTTGTGTGCTTTAATCTTGTTTATGTATTTTGTAGCAGCAAAAAACTGTGAAAATGTGGCAGCAAGTGGGCAAGAAAAAACAGGTTACGTGGTGGAATAGGGCAAAAAAATGTAAGAGTGAAAATAACGCTAGGTATCTAAAAATAACGACCAAAAGAGGAAAAATTGTACACTCTGTAGCAACATTGTTAAAAAAGAAAAAATACCATTAAAAATTTTTAAATATCCGGCAGAAGAAATACATTAATTGTACAATATTTTAATGTGCATTGTTTATACCGCATTTGCAAAGATAAAGAGACAAACAGGGTGCAGGGGTAAATCATACAAGATAATCAACCTTACAAGTCATTGAACCTTGAAATTGCAACTAATTTCAAAATACAAGTGCACTTGTACACCTTTTAAAATTTTTATTCCAGTGGTCTATTTGCAAGTTTGTTAACTTGGCTTTGGTCATGTGAGAAAGCCGAAGCTACCAGAGATTGCATTTCCATCCTGAGCTGCCACTGTGCAGTTTTTCTGGTGTAATTTCAAAATAAAAGCCATCCTTCATTGCTACAACCATAGACTGTATATAAGGATGGACGTAGCATCTGGCTCCAAAAATGAAGTCCACACGGAAGTGTCAAAAACTTGCAATATCACACCGTCCGCTAGGGTTGGCTCCAAAAAGCGCTTTCTCCATAGACCCCAATTCATCACTGGAAAAAATAAAATTTGATAGACTGATTTTCTACAGCTCAGGATTTTTTTCCCGTTAGTTTTCATGGTCAAAATGAGAGATCAGGTGGCCGATCTTAAAATAAATCAATACTGAATTTTAAATAAATCGTTAAAGTTGGCGGAACCAGGGGGCGTGGCTATACTTGATTGACAGCAACAGAAGCCTCTGCGGTAAAATGTGGGCGTGATAAGAGTCTTCAGCTCCCAGTCTGGCCCGCCCATAGACTGGTCCTGCCCCTAGTTGCTCTCCGGTCCAGCCTGTTTGATGACGCTTTTTACTTCACTGGCTCCAAAAAATCCAAAATGGCGACCAGGAAGTAGCAAAATCCGGGCTTCATTTTCTCAGCGTTGAAACAACGGGTGATGTCACGGTTAGTTCACGCCTGGCTACAACCGTCTGCAGCTAACACTGATCTGTGCTAACATTGTGCAGTTTTCCCAGTGCAATTTCAAAATAAGAGCACTTGTAGACCACTTTTTGTATCATTGGGCTGTTTGCACATTTGTTAACTTGGCCTTGACCTTGTGAAAACGCTAAAGGCCACCAGAGATATGCAGGTTAGGAGGTTTTAGATACAACAAATAATGTAAATCATCCATAAACCATCCAAAAGTGCACCTGAAGACTGATTTTTACTTCAGTGGGCTGTTTGCACATTTGTTAACTTTGTGAAAAAGCTAAAAGCCACCAGAGATATACAGGTTAGGAGGTTTTAGGTGCATAAAGTAATAAATGTCATCCTTTTCCTGCTTTTCCAGTGCAATTTCAAAATAAAAGTGCACTTGCAGACAATTTTAAAGAATAGTTTATTTTAGCAGACTACTTGTAAAAAAACAAAACAAAAAAAAAACACACACCATGTCTAGAGATATATCAAAGATGAAGACGATGAAAATTTGAAAATGAGCCTCACAGTCATTGGACTATGAAATCACACCTCGTTTCTAAATAAGGTGCACTTGCAGATCTTCTTTATAATTCCGGTGGGCTGTTGGCACATTTGTTAACTTGACTTTGGCCTTGATAGAAAAGCTAAAACCCACCAGAGACATGCAGGTTAGGAGGTTCTAGATGCATAAAGTAATGAAAATGTCCATTTCCTGCTTGGCATTTACATCTTGAGCTTCCATTGTGCAGTTTTCCAGTGCAATTTCAAAATAAAAGCCATCCTTCATTGCTGCAACCCTCTGCAGCTAACACCACTAACACTGATTCCTGCTAACGGCACACATTTTGTGTGCACTGCAGTGATTTTGCACCTGTTGTGCAGTTTTTCCAGTGCAATTTCAAAATAAAAGTGCACTTGTAGATGGCTTTTGGCACTTTTGTTCCCTTGGCTTTGACCTTGTGAAAACGCTAAAAGCCACCAGAGATATGCAGGTTAGGAGGTTTCAGTTGCATAAAGTAAAGAAAATGATCCATTTCCTGCATTGCTTTTGCATTTCGAGCTGTCACTGTACAGTTTTTCCAGCGCAATTTCAAAAATAAAAGCAATCCTTCATTGCTGCAGCTAACACCGCTAACGCTGATCCCTGCTAACAGCACACGACACGCCGTTTAGTCGACCCTCCTTCACCCAATCGGGGGCCACAATTAGCCAACAAAAGGTGATCTCAATCAATTTCAATTTCACCTTTTGTAGGGACGACTGTGAACACCAGGGGTTAATTATCCCTCTGCAGTATCGATCGGTGTTCCTGGCCGGCCTGTTAATTAGGGTGACTGATTTGGCACCGGGGTCGCACTGAGAGATAAACGATGAGCCCGAGTGCAGTAATTCCTCGCTGCTTCTGCTGCTGCATCCTGAGCCCTTCTCGTTATGAATCTGTGCTGCTTCTTCTTTTTTAGCTGAATAATGTAAAGGCTTCTCGTTCAATCTCTCCCTCCAGCTCTGCTGGGCGTTTTCCTGCCACTCAGGCACTGTTTACCTGCGACAGGAAGATGTGCTGCAATACGTAGTTTGTCTCTTATGTATTTTTCATGATGCTGAAGATGGCATAAAAGGTTATTTCTTTCCCGAAAGAGAGATACTGCTTGAAGCTGTCTTGTTGTCATGTCTGGCTGATGGGCGATACGGAATGAATAAAAGAGATAAAGCTGCAGAAACACCTCGGCCACGCTCGGCTGCACAGGTGACAGTGTGGCTGAGCTGCAGCGAGAGAGGCCTAATTGAAATCCCCCCCCTTCCAACGCAAGACGGAGGAGATGGAGCTGTGAAGAGAGGCCTGTAATTACTGAGGCCACTAATGAGAGATAATTAGGTCATATGGCAGCGTCTCTGCCGGAGCCCAGAGATGTGGTTAGGAATAAAGAAAGTTAAAAAAAACAAAAGGTGGGAAATGTATGAACTCCTGTTGCTCATCACCATTATGTAGCACCATTAGAAAGGAACGCTCCATTAGTAGGAATGAGTTACGTTCTCAGAAAGCAGCTTATTCCGTCACCAGCAGAGCCGATGCTGTTCAGAGGCGACCTGACTGAAGCAGGATTCTGGGTCCAAAGAGCCGACGGGGGGCCTCATAAATGAGCCCCCACAATGAGAAACTCTTAAATCCACACGCTCTCTTATGAGGCGACTCATTTTTTTTTCCCCCCGTTTCAACATCTACATGTAATTGCTCGACTATATATTGGCACATTGGAGAGTTAATTTGAAAACTTTGTAACCTCAAGCAGCTTCCAGGTGTTTTTTAGCTCAGTTTTGCTCATTTTGAGTCACCGTGGGCTCACGTTTCACTGCAGTATGAAGCCCTGCACCTCTTATCGAGCGTCACAAACATGACTAGAAGTAGAGAGAACTTAGAAATGTCTTTTTTTTGTGCAGTATAATAAATTATGCCATAAATAATCAAAAGCAACACTAAAATTGAATTTCCCTCATTATATATTTTGCAAGAATTGAAAGAACCTGTTAAGATCCAACAAGTGTAACCAGAATTTTACTGTTGTGGAGAAGTTCTGTCATCTTTATGTAGCAACACTGTGAGTGGGAAAAAGCAAAAACAAATGCATTAAATTAATCATTTTTATGCAAATTTGCTGGATATTATATGTAAATGAATTATTGTTTCCCATTTTTTTTAATCCTCAATATGCATTTTTTCCCTTTAAAATAACAGCCGATCTCTTTTAAAATAATATTTTTACTGATTTAAAATGAATCCTTGGTCAAACACGGTAAAAGTGCAAATTGCAATGTACAAAGGCACAGATTTTGACTTTATTTACAATTTTGGCCTGTGTTTTAATCTTTTTTTTTTTTTTAACAAAAACACTACTGTGATTAGGTATTTTCTGTAACCTAAATATGAAAAAAAAAATAGCAGGGAATAGTTCAAAATATATAGTTTAAATCACAGTTAAAAGCTTTTTTTTAAAGGTATGAATGTTTAGTACGTTAGAAAATCATCCTAGGCTTTGTATGTGAAATCTTGAACCAGAAAGTATCTACAGTAGTGAATATAGTTATGAGTCATCCTGCATATGTGGAGTGAAATTATTAGTACAGTTATACACTGACCTGACCTTCCTATAAAGGTTGATTTTTATGCCCTTTTGTTGCTTTTAAACCGCATTTATTTAACCCTTAGATGCATAAGTGGGTCAGAAATGACCTGGTGAGGTCGTTTTCTAACAATATCTTTGTAAGGAAATCACTTCATGTTCCAGTTATTCCTCAAAAAATCATACTTTTTAATGTCATTTTAAGTTTTTAAGCTACCTTTTATACTTTTCCAGGAATTTTTGCATCACTACCCTAAGCTCTTTATCGCTGATGACATCATACAAGAGGAGAGAGGAAAAGAGTGGAAGAATGTCAACAAAATGGATGTTGACGTTCTTCTAATGCTGTTCTGTGTGATATTCTTCTTTTTCAATGATCAAAATCTGTTATAAAGTTGAAAAACAATCATATTTCAAACATTAATTCACAAACAATAATACAAATGGTTATTCTCAACCACAATGGGAAAAAAAACCACCAACACATTGATTCTTATACGGTCATTTTTGACCCACTTATGGATGAGTGTAAGGTCCAATCACTGAAGCATCTCAGGGTGAACCTAACCATCGTCTGCCTTATGGATAAATATGGTTGCATCCAGATGTTGACGTTCTGTAGGGACGGAAACAGGAGCTGACATTTCTGAATGAGTGAATCCAGAACGAGTTCTTGGAGCCCAGTTGGAACCGCCTCCCTCCAACCGAGTCGCTCTCCGGCTGTACTTATATCGACGTTGCTCTCCGTGTTTCTGCGGCTGCTCGGGGGAAACATTTCTACTTTGTTTAGTTTACCGTCTCTTTTGCAGGGCTAACGCGGAAGTCGATATTTCTCGGATTTGTTTTGTGTGCAGTGCTCAGTTTGTGGAAAGCATCGATTTGTTCCTCTTTGCTGTTTTTCCTGGCGTAAAGGGATAAAGTTCCTCCTCCGTAGCTCACGTTCTGTGCTGCAGCTTTATCGGCGAATGTGTGGAGAGGTGATGGAGCTCGGATTCAATCGAGGTAAAGGATTTCAGAATAAAAGATCGGCAGGGTTTGACGGAGCAGGAAGGTGAGGGATGTAAAGCAGAAAGGCAGCGTCACGGTCCGCCTTCCAGAGCTCTGATGGCTTCCCTCAGAGCTCTCCAGGATAACCACCTCTTCAGCTCGCCACACGTTTAAGTGATCTCCAGTTAATTGGGCCGGACCCTCAGTCATGTTCCCCGTCTGACCTCCTCTTTCATCCATTAGCAGGATTTCTGCTCCACGCTGTCTGGAGAGGCTTCAGAGAATCATCTTTGGTTTTAGCAAAGTGTTTACAATTCACTCTCCTGTCGGTAAGAATAAAGCAAAAAACGAGTACAAATAAATGGAATAATGTAGTGAACCATTAATGCACATGACTGATTCTGCTGTTTGTTGGTCAAAACCAGCTGATATTGGAGAATAATCAAAACTTCCTGAAGACTTCTGTCCATTTTTCTCTTTAGGATGGTCAAATTTTGTTGGTTTCTTCTTCTAATTTGAGTTTTTACTCGTGGTTCGCAAACATCTGGTTGCGTTTCTGGCCTCTTCTACTCTAGTTTATTCACTCCAAAGCAGTTTTTGTAGCATTTTACAAGTCTAGGCTTCAAATTCGTCTACCAAATGTATGGAAACACGGCCGCTGATTAGGATATATCCATAAAAAAACAATCTTTCCTGTGTTAAACCAGGCTTTTATTTGTTGTTTTTTCTATTCTCCTTGAGTTGCACTTACATGTACGTTTGAGGTCGCTGTCATCATCCCGTCTCCGTCTTTAACACTCGTTTGATCAGACCTTTGAGTTCCCATCATGCATTTAGCTGTTCCTCCTCAGCCTTGGCACCAGAAACCTTCATGTTGCCTCTCTGACAAATAGATGACGGCATCTGTGTTCTGGAGGCCTCGGTGACACGACCACATGAATATTCATCACCGGGAGCCTGTTCACCCCGTTCGACTCCATCCCCGCTGCTCCCCGTCCTCCGATGGAGACGAGAAAAAGCAGAGAACCGAAGGAAAGAAAAGTGGGTGATGAGAATCAAGGGAAGGCAGATTGAGGGAAGGACGGGGATTTGCTTTGAAAGATGCCTCGACTAGATGAGAGGGACAAGTCGACAGAGTGGCTGCTGGGAGAAAAAGGATGGCTTTGGAAAGATAATTAGACGGCGACGGAGCAGAAGGAAGAAGGTGTTGAGGGAGAGGAAAGTGGTGCGAAAAGGTGAGAGGGATCGGCTTCGGAGAGACGAGTAAATTAAACCGGAGCCAGAAAGTGGATGAGGACGTGGCAGAAAGGGATGAGTGGACAGAGAGAGCCAGCAGGAAGGAGGAAGTTTGGCGTCGCTGCAAAGAATGATTTCTCCCCAGATGGAGACGGACTCTCAGCTCTTTATTCTCCTCCCAGCTCGGCCGGCCAAATGTTACCTGCGGACAGGAAGCTGCTGCTAGAAGTAAACAAAGCTGCTGCTGATGGAGGGCATCGTCATGGCAACTCGCATGACTCATACAAATCCACCCAGAGAACCAAACATGTGCACATTTGGCAAACATTTCTGTGGCTTTTTCTGGTTGTTGGTGGCAAATCAGGTCAGATGTGTTGGATTCAGGGTTGAAGAATCCTCTGGTAGAAGTGTTTTATCAGCAGAAGTTTCCATCCTGGGTTTGTGGAAATCAAAGTTTGGCCAACGCGTGCTGGAAGTAATAAAAAGGAAAAAACACGATAAAAAAGTCAGGAAAACAAACTGAAACACTTGGCTGGAAGAGAGCTAGAAAATATGTTTAAAAAAATTGGAAAAATATCTATAAAATTCCAAAAAAATATGCTACAGACTGCAACGTAGAAACAAAAACCCAAAACAAGGATGACAACAAAACTAACGAAAGTGAAAATCTTTCGGCAAGAGTGCCAGAAAAATGTTTCCAAAAACAACAAATGTTTCTAATTATTGTCATTTTTCTAGGCTTTAAATGTAATAAGACAGTAGAATTTTATAGTCACATATTGTAAAAAAACCCTCTCTATTTTTAAAACTGCAGATTTATAATGTGAACGTTATTTACCTTTTTATGGCGTATTTTTCTTTATAGTCAACAGGTAAATGGCTATTCTGTTTCTGTGATTTTACGAGACGCTATCTGTACTTCTATCAGAGCAGAAGTTTCCGTCCTGGGTTTGTGACAACCTGGGAGATATTTTTTGTTTTACCAACAGAAGCTGGAAGTAATAAAAAGCGACAAACAACTATAAAAATCTGAATAAAAAACTGAAAACTTGGCAGCAAGAATGCTAGAAAAAATATGTACAAAAAATCATGGATGGCTGTAACATTCAAAAATGTTTCTCAGAAAACATTGTGAAAAATAATGCAAAATATCTGTAAAATATTTACAATTAGTTGATCAATTAATGTATAATCTTATTGTCAGATGTTGTAAAAGGGAAAAAAAAAATTGAAATTGGATGTTAGTGTTGGTCTGTTTTCTACTTTAGTTTTTTACATTTAACGTGAATTGAAACAGAACAACACAAATGTTTTAGAAACTGCAATGTAAAAAAAAAACCTAACGATGTTTGTAGTAATGCAGATTTTTAATGTTGGACATTATTCATCTTTTATGCCCTTTTTTTTTCTTTTTTGTGTAATTTAAATCTAATTTAACAAAAGGGAAAAATCTGTAAAATAGTCATAAACTTATAGATTTGTCACTTATTTAAATACAGTAAAACTGTCAGACATTAAAAATGCAGATTTTTGAACATTATTTACAGTTTTGGCCTGTTTCTGTTTTAATGGTCAAATATTATGTCATTTAACAAAAGAGAAAATCTGTAAAAAGGGAGTTTACATAATTATTTTCCATTTATAAAAAAAAGCGCTGCATCATTGCTTTGAAATAACGACAAAGATCTGTAAAATGATCATTTTGCTGAATTAAATATCGTAAAAAAATAGTGTAATTTTAAATTACATTTTAATGTTAAATTTCTGAAATTACAGATTTTCGAGATGAATTTTTATGGTTTTGGCCTGTTTTTTTTTTTTTTATTATGATCATGTGTAAATTAATATTTAGTTTCTGTGATTTTTTTTTTATTTTTTTTCCCGAGAGATTATCTGTAACATTTTTCAATCCTAATATACAGAAATGTATCTTAAATGTGGACATGATAAAGTTGAAGCATGGAAAGAAGCTCAAAAATAAATGTAAAGTGGCATTTTGTTCACATTTTGCAGTGCTGCGTTAAGCTGTTTATTGAAATGGCAAAATTGAT
Organism: Acanthochromis polyacanthus; assembly: GCF_021347895.1. Lineage (NCBI taxonomy): Eukaryota > Metazoa > Chordata > Actinopteri > Pomacentridae > Acanthochromis > Acanthochromis polyacanthus. The sequence continues at coordinate 31,418,584 of NC_067113.1, forward strand.
AGAAATAATTCTGCACAAAAATCTTTACCCTTGCTTGAGGCGTTTTATTTTTTTATTTACTTTTTGTTCTTTTTGTGCACGTAGATGGAGATTTAAACACTTTATCTGAATGATGCAGCGAACCAGCTGGCCCATCAGCTGTTGCTTTTGTTGTCTCAGTGTGTGGACAACAAGAAAACACGACCGACACCGAAATAAATAAAGAAGCTGGCGTTGCCTCCCTGCTGTGACCGACTGTCAGCGTGAGTGAGGAAGAAAAGGAGCGAATTTTACCCGTCGACTGGCTGCGCGTTTCTTCTTCTTTTGTGCAGCCATTAGCTTCACGCTTCCCGTTAGCACGTCTGACTGCATTGTGTCCGTCGTCTTGGTTGCACGAGGAACCTGTAATCTTCCCCAGAAACGTGGGGAAGCGATAATAATGAGCAGGTACCACATGCAGGGTCCTGGATAGACGTCTCCAAATCACTGCAGGAAGAATCAAACGGGGGGGGAAAAATAAAGCAGTCGTCAACCTTTTCATTTGTCAGTGAGGCTCAAGCATGACGGCAACAGCCCAACACTTCGCTCATGAAAAAGGGGAAAAAACATGAATGTAGTCCTTGTTTCCGGGCCTCTTTGCACCTCGACCGGCCCTGTTTGATGGGGAGAAACGGACGAGGGGAATTCATTATCTCTAATGTATTCTAATGCGCCCAGGTGCCAGGTTTCATCACAGCTGATGAGCATAATCCTCCAGTTTTTGTAGCATTAATGGTGTCGTCTCCATACAGGCCCGGATGATCTACTGTAACAGTACAGCAGCTAAAAATATTCCAGCGACGCATTCAGCAGCTCGATCCCCGCCGGATCTTTTTGTGTTTGTGCAGCAGCTGACAGTTCGGTGATGAAACAAACTGATGGATGTTTTTTAACTTCAACCAGCGCTCCGTAGAAGTGGAGGTTCAGCGGTCCGGCAGCTGTAAATAAAACGACGTGAATCTTCAGGAACTGGAGGAGACTGATGCTGCATCACAAGTGTTTTTTCAGTGTTGCACAAACAATGAAAGGCAGAAGATAAATGTAGAGGTGACATTTTTCAGCTTGTCGTAGCTGCCTTCAGTTTCAATTTACAGTTTTTCTTCCCTTTTTTAGCTTTGGCCATAAGTCCAACTTCTAATACTGTCAGCTAGCACAGCTAATGAATCCTGAAAATGCATCAACATTAATATTTGTAATGGTAATAATTAGTGATGAATGCAATTAAAATAAAATCTAATTAATTGGAGTAATTGTAATCAATCACATTTTGTGAAATCGCAATATTTGACACAAGCAAAGTTTTTCAATTCAAATAAACTTTGGTTGACGACAGAAGTGATGAATAGATGTAGATGTGAACTTAAACAACAAAAATGTTAGGTTTTTTTTTATGTGTATCTGTGTTATTACCCGAGCTTTGTGTTTTTTACAATCCAAAAATTAAAGCTGCAAGCAGCGTTGGTAGGGTCCTTGCTGGTCGGCAAATCCAAGCATGTCCACCAGGTGGTGCTTCAACTGAGTGTATTTCGGTTTATGTGTCTGGTGAAGGCCAGACTCTGATCACACGTGTAAAGCTTGAGGCAGTAGACAGTACTTCCTGTTCCACGGCGAAACATCAAAATTCTGCCGGCTGCCATTTCCACACCTTCAGACTTTTGTGGAACATTTTGGTTACTGTGGATCACCCATTCCTGCTGTACATCCTTGCTCTCTCGGGGTTACCCTGTTAGAGTTTATAGCATTTAAAATGTCCAAAAAATTACCCAAACTCATCCAAAATGGCGGACTTCCTGTTGTTTTGAATGTGGGTATCAATTACAGTTTTGTGCGTCTTGACAAGTTACGTAGACCTACCAAATTTCATAAGTGTAAGTCACATGATTGATATTTTCCATTGCACCATTCCCCTAAGCTATCACATTTTTCGTCAGTCCTGATGTGTGTGGGAATTTTCACAAATTTGAGTATTTTTAGGGCCTCAAATGTTTTTCATCTGACAAAGGCAGTATAATAATAAACCCAAGGGTTTCAAGAGGGTCTTTTGCACACTTGGTGCTCAAACCCTAATTATGTGAGGTCACATTTACGTACACAGATACACATCCATGTGGTGCTGCAGTCCTGAAAATACACTAAGATAAGACTTCAAATAATAGTCACTTGAATTAAATGCATCTTGTAGTGGCAAAATATCATGAAATTGTGTCTGAAATGCCTCACTGGATGAATATCTATATCAACAGACACTACAATTTTACAGATGTTCCCTAAATGCCTCGTATGCCAGCTCTGTTATACTAATGCTAGCCATGCAGCTGTGCAGAGAAGCTTCTAGTCTCCACTCAGTTACTGCAGCATCTCTATAATGACATTGAATGATAAATAGGGAGTTCTCATGTCAGATTTACCCATGTTGAAACCAATTCTTTGCATCTAAGTGCTGTTCTATGTGCTATAAGTGGAGTTTTTCTTTGAGCAGAGTGTTTTAAATGTACTTACCTGTGCTTATTCACTTGATGAAAGCAAAAATCAGACCTAATATCCTGTTAATTATGCAGCCTGAACACATTGTACACAAATCTCAAATATATTTAGAAGGGAAAACGGCAGCAAACTGTAAAATGATCACCAAAATACATTTCAGACTTGTGGTTCAACCTTTTAACTTTTGATTTCACCTCCAAATAAAGAGGTTTAGATAAATTATACAGGAGCAAACGCACCAAAGTCTGCAGGAAAATGTTAAACTCTGCAAATGATAAACTCCTGCTGGATCCCTCTGCTCAGAGCAGCCATTTAAAATAGGAGTTATAGCAGGAGAGATTTCTATGATTTATATATACGATGATAGAAAAAGCATCTTCTTATCCACAGCGAGTCAGTTTTGGCAGCATACCAGTTGTATTTTATCACAGTTTTCCAGCATGTTGCTCAGGTATTTTCCTGTGTTACATCACATCAGCGAGGTCCCAGCGAGATAAATGCTGTGAGCCAAGATCCCAGTAACAGCCGTCACTTTCACGTTATCCCAAAAGACTCGCCGAGCTCCGTAATGAATTCCTGTACAATTTAAATTCATGCACTGTAAAGCCAGCCGGCGTTCAGCAATAAATCGATATGGCAACGCCTCCCGTCTCTCTATTACATCTACATCACAGAGATTAGAGACAGAAGATCTTTAGATGGAGGCATTGGTACATTATTTATTGCTGATCACTGCTGATTTCATCATCACGGACGATGATTTTTATCTTTCATTGTCTCACGTCGTCCTGTTTGATCTGAGGCTCAGATTGTTCTCGCCGCACCTGAACGTGTCCTCATTTAAACTCTTGAATGAAGTGACGCAGTTTATTTAAAGAAGCAGCTCATTGATCAGGACTTTGTGATCGTCGGATTCTGTGATGGATTCTGGACTTGTTCAGCTTTGATTAGAGACTCGTGACACTTAGATTGCTAATTCAGCTTTCTTCAGAGTTGAACGGATTTCCCACCCACAGACCTAAAGCTGTATTACTTATTAGGGATGCAAATCGCAGGTTTCCTCACAGTATGATATGATATAGACTTGGACTTTACTGTCATTGAGTTTCCAACAATTGCACACGGGACGAAATTCTTTTGCAATTTCCTCTGCAAAGAATTAGGATAGGAAAGTGTTAAATATAAATGAAATGTATAATAAAACAAGAAAAGCACTCCGAGAGCGCAGTACTCCACCAAGGCTGCTCAGATGTTGTGGCTATTGTTAAGTTAGCTGTGACTCTTAGCCTGCAGCTAACGCTATCTGGAGCCCCATAACATCTTTCTAAAGTCAGGTCTCCTCTAAATGATGCATCTCTTTAACAGAGATGCAGCCTGCAAAATCTGAACAAGAAACGGTCTGTCCACAAATCAGTACATTAGCTGCTCTCACAGTGGTTAAAGCTATGCTAACGGCTAGCAGCTAAGTTGGGAAGCAGCCACAGATTACCTGAAACAAAGTTTGGCTAACAATAGTGAGTAATGCTTTAAGATTTGGACCTTAGTGGACTGTAAATGCGATTTTTAAAAAAGCAAAAATATTAGCATAATAGAGAAGATGAGCAAACAGAACAGCAGGAGAAACAGTTATTTATATGCTAAATTATGTGTTTGTTCATTCAAGGTGTATACATCCTTGTTTCTAGAAGAACTATTTCATGTTGGTGGGAAGACTTTGAGTTAGCTCAGCATGTTTGTGTTCAAGTTGCATCAGGCTTCCAAGAAAAGCTGGCTTGAGGTCCACCAAAGGAGATTTCCATCCCTTGAAGGCTCTTTGGATAGTTGGACTCAGCGTTTTGTACACGGCCTGTAAAATTAATCATGGAGTGAAACTGACAACACTGGATATCCTGTCTAAGGAAGAGGAGCTCAGGAGTTTCTGTTCACTATGAAAAGCTGTTTTGTTGGCTCTTCTCCTTGGAGAATCTAGACGAACTCTGTTACTCTTCATATGGTACACAATATTAAGTTTACCAGCTAGTGTTTTGTGTTTAAGCAAATCATCAAGCTATTATTTTTGTGTGCTAATTTCTTTGTGTTCTTAGACTTAGATGACTTCATTAACCCCCAGAGGGAGATACAAATATAGAAAATATAATATAGAAACAAAATGACATAAGTTGGAGCAGGTAAGTTTCCAATTAAGGTGTGTTTTTCTGTTGTATGGTAGCTGTTGAACCAAAATTCATATTGTTTAAGTGACACAGAAGGCTAAAATTAGACACTGAGGACTTTTAACAGAAATGAATACACTAATCTAGAATGCTTTACCAAAATAAAAGCCCCAAAGCCATATGCTGCCTTAATTTACCTCTACTAACCAGAACAAAAAGTACAGGAGGAAGTAGCTTGTATATTTAAGGCACTTGTGATCAGACTAGAAGTTTAAGACAAATGAAAAAAGTCCTTAGGGAGCCAAATTAAATGACGTGTGTACTTTAATAAATTAACTAAGACTGTTTAATTTAAAGCAGTGTTTTAACTCAAACCTTTATTCTCCTGCCCTTTGTTTAAACAATAGGTCTTAGAAAATGATGATTCAATCATAATACGTTTTTCTAGCGATATAGCTCTTACATCAAGTGTTCATTTCTCTCCTAAACAATGAGGTTGAATAACACCGATCTGTTTGAACCAACAGATGTCCCCGAGTAGCTTTCCAACCATAATATCTGTTTCCAACCGAGCCGCCCCCGCTGTAACTAACATCTTCTAAAATACATGAAAAATAATTTTTTGATGATCGGGCCCGGCGGGGGGTCAACTCAGGCCTTGGTGGGCGGCCGGGCTTGCTGTCGGACAGCTTCGCTATAACATAATTTTAAAAAAACAAGTTAACAACCTCCCTCCTCTTTCCCACAATGCCGGTGCAGACAGCAGCCGGGATGAGTCACCTTTGGCTCGAGATGGTTTCGGAAAAGTGCCAAAAAGTCGACTTGCATTCTGGGAAGTGTCTCAGTTCAGTCATGAGTGGAGAGGAAGTGTTTGCTGTCCTTTAAAAATAAGAAAAAAGACCAAAATGAGAGCATTTATTAGAGCTAGAAATTGTTTAAACAGAATTGGTCCTTGAAGTGTATCTTTTATTGAAAATCTCTTTATCATGTAAAGATTTGCCAAAATAAATGCTTTGATCAAACCAGATTCTGCAAAAGCTAATAAAAACAGCAACCACGTGGCCATTAACTCCACAGCAATCAACAGACATGAGGAAAAAATTCGGAGGCGTTTCAGCTGACGTGCAGGCTGTGTAAATTGCATTATAAGCTCATTATGCTGCACGAAATACATTTCTGAGTTTTCTGTCCTTCTCTCTTCTTGGCTCAAACTGGAGTCTAAACACAGTTAAAATAACAAGTATGAAAACAAACTATAAATGTAAGTAGTAAAATATTTATAATACGTAGAGCCACCAGTTTCCCCCCAGTGTTGGTGACACCTCTGGAAAAATGTTAACGTTGATTCCTAGTGTTTGCGCCTTTTGCAAAATAGAAAAATGAAGAAACTAAACTTTTTATGGTTTATTTTTTGATTTATAGCATTCTAACTGTATCATACTTCGCAAAAGACATGTCTGAGCTCTCTCTACCTCTAGTCATGGTTGTTCTGTTTCCGTAGAGGTGCAGGAGTTAAATATTGCAGTGAAAAATGAGGCCACAGTGAGTAAAAAACCCTCCAAGCTGCTCATAACTGAGAGAGTTAATTAAAAAACAAAAAAAGAAAAGAAAAATGCTCTGCAGCCTCCACTAGAGAAAGCCTACAGTGAGTAAAAACAGTCACGTGGAATGTGCAGCTGAGCAGATGTTTGCAAGCTTTTGTGCCCCCCCGCCCTTTGCTGTCAGTTAATGTTTTATCAGCGGGTTACATCCCGGAAGAGTGACGAACAGGAACCTCGGCGTAGCTGCAGCGATTCAGAAAATTTTTTTTTTCAGGCCCTGCGGAGCGAAACTCGCCCGCCGAGATCAAACCTCTCCGTCGTTTACCTGAAACAAAACGCAGTCACGGTGGAGGTGTTTCAGCCTCGCTCAGAATAGCTCCGTTGTTGCTTTTTTAATTTCAGGGAGCAAGGTGACGCCCAACGGGTAGTGTGAAAACGGCACGCTGTGAAGTGACAGTTTGCCTAAATCTGTACACCGTGGGGAGAAAGATGGCGGATTTACATCACCGTGGCGACTGCTGCTGCTGCTGGAGGAGGAGGAGGTGGTGAAATGTTTTCTCTATTTTCAGATGCACGAACACGCTGACCTGTACGTAAATAAACTTTCCAATAAATCCAGCAGGATTCCTGAACAGCGGGGGAGAAAGCTGACATGTCATCCGACGTTGCATGAAAATCTCCCGCTCCGTTCCCATGGCAGCTGACAGTAACTCGGCGTGGCGCATGCGGACAGAATTCATTTCTGGAAGTAATGTGGTCGTAGGTGGAAAATGAAATGCCACGTGTACGGCTCTCTAGTAGCGCCATCTGAAGGAAACTAACATTTGTAACGTTGCTTCTCTCTTGTAAGTTAGCAAACGGTCAGCGGTTCTCCACTGTGGGAAGTCAGGGGCAGGTACAAGGTGGCACCACGAAACCTTTAGGTCCTTTCAGTTTTCCTGTCCTTTGGATCCAAAAGCTACAAGCCCACCAAAGGAAACAGCCAAGTACTTTGTCTTGCATTGCCAATCCAATCTGTGGAACATTGTCATTCTGCTCGAGAAGAACAAAACACTCTGACTTATCTGTATTTCTTTAACCCTCCTGTTGTCCTCATTTACAGGCGCCAAAAAATATTGTTTCCTTGTCTGAAAAAAATTCAAGAAATTCCCCAAATTTCAGAAAATTTGCGAAACCGTCAGGAATAAAATTCCAATAATTCCTTTAAAGTTTCCCTTAAAGGCATTAGAGGAGATTTAATTTCCTACGACTTTGAACGTAGCATGCGCACATACAACCTCTCCCTCACCCCCCTCTAACCTCCCCCCTCTTAACATTTACGAAGAAACGCCCCCCTCCAGAAACTTGCGTAGCACTCGTGAAGTTGTCTTTTACGGCTGGGTCCCCCTGGATCTTTATCTGCCATTATGTAAAAAAAGATGAGCAAAACAAGTCGCCAGCTAACTACGAAGCTATACCAAAGCAACACATACAGAAAACACGTAAGTCCAAGGCGTACGTAATCTACGTAACTTGGCCTGAGCCGGAAGATTTTTGATTGACAGGAAAGGGAGCAAAGCAAACGCCTCGGTCCGAGCGCATTGATTGGCTGATGTTTTTCAGGTCCTGCCATGTCCACAGTTATTTTATTTTTTAATTTTTTATTCTTTTAGAGACCATACGTACAAGTCCACTAAAGGTCAGTATATTCATTTTATGTGAATCAGACAAATTAAACACAAAAAAACATCCTCCATAATGCCTTTAAATGTATTTGGAACATTCTTGTAAATATTTCCAAAAATGAGTAAAAATTTTTCCAAAAAAAAACTTAAATATCTAAAGTGATTGCATAAATATCAGTAAAATTTGTAATATTTTCTTTAAGAACATTCACAAAAAATCATTTTATGTGAATGTTCTTAAACATTTATTTTTCACCAAAAAATGTAAAAAATTCCCAAAAACTTTGGAAATTTCACTGTGAAAATATATTTTTCCACATTTTCAAACTTTAAAATGGACAACATGAGAGTTAAACTAATCAGAGTTAATTGAAGAACGGTGGAACATTTGCATGCACTGTCATGATGTGAATCCTCAGCAACACTCATTTTTGGCATAGTATGTTGTTTCTCTATTCTAAGACCTGTAGATAAATACACAAACTTTCCAATGAATCCAGAAGGATTCCTGGACGGCAGCGAGGAAGATGACATGTCATCCGACGTTACATGAAAGTCTCCCGCTCCGTTCCCATGGCAGCTGACAGTAACTCGGCGTGGCGCATGTGGACAGAATTCTTTTCTGGAAATAATGCGGTCGTAGGTGGAAAATGAAATGCCACGTGTACGGCTCTCTAGTAGCTCCATCTGAAGGAAACAAACTGATTTCTTCTGCAAACATTTTGTAACGCTGCTTCTCCCGAGATGTAAAAATATAAATAAATTGTGAGGCAGGTGACAGAAAAGCAGGCAGACTTATTTTTGTGTGAAAGAAATGCCCCAGTGAGCGCGGTGCTCGGTGTTTACTGACATGTAGCGCCTGAAGTGGGCCTCATCAGCGCCGCCGCTCCCCCGTCACAACACGCTCTATTTCTGAAAGGCACCAAGATGGAAAGTGCTGCGTCTGTCGGCAGCGTCACTCCAGTTATTAACTTCTCGAGAGCCCATTCACACTTTGTCCCAAATTAAAGTCCGCTGTCGGATGTTGTCGTTTGCCTCGTCGGAAGTAATGAGTCAGAACTTGAGGAGGAAATTGAAAGCACCTGCAGAAGTGCAGCTGCTCAGAACTTTTTAGAGGAAGTTTGACAAATATTTTTCATGTTTCCTGTTTGGATTCATCACCGTTCAGCCAAGGTGATAATTGTGAACACGTCATGTGATTTTATTTTATTTATTTTTTTAAATGTTGAAAATAGGACAGGGCGTCTGAGCTGGAAATTTTGGCAGAATGGAAGGTTTATTTTCAGCAGACTGATTATTGGTGCTATTTTTTAAATGAGGTATTTTCAACAAAAAACGGAAGAAAAAAGATTTATTTTTTAATTTATTCACCTTACTTTGGTTATCATGGGACAGGGGTTGTCATTTTAAAATGAAAATTCATTAAAAAGCCAACAATGAAGTACAGACTATAGTACTTTTACATGTGTTTAAAAATAAATGGGCAGAAAGGAATATCACCACATTGGTAAACATTAAACCTTTGAACTCCAGAACCTAAAACGTTAAATCTTTAAATAAAAAGCCGGCATTGTTAGAGCTCAGAACTGTGAAAACAGAAAATATTGTTGGGTTTTTAACTTGCTCTGACTTAAAGTAATTGTGTGATGTGCAGCTGTGTTTGGAAAACAGCCTAATTAAAGCCTAAAACTGTGATGAAAAACACTTTATTTTGCACGTCTACATGTCCAACAAGAAAAGCACTCAGACAGCACAGTAAGGTTGTTCATTTGTTGTATCATTTCCGACAGATGAAGTCTCTAATAAAAAAACAAACTACCTTTCGCTGAGCACAGGCGTGTTGTGCATGTGTACAGTATGTACGGATACCGAATCATGTGACATAAATATGTAGCGGGTGGCAGGAATTCAAATGACTCAGAAACACCCCAACAATTTAATCCATTGTTCCTTGTATCATTTCCGAGGGAAAAGTCTTAAGTCTGCAGCAGTGGATTTCTAGTAGGATTGCAATCATGTGATCGCCAGCAGGCAGCGGACGTAGTGTTCACTTGTTGTCATGGTTACAGTGACAGCATGCCGCTATCTCGCAATGATATAGAAATCTTGAACAAATCTGTGGATCCAGATCACTGCCAAAATCTAATCACTTGATCCTTGTGTCATTTCTGACCTTCCCTGAAAATTTCATTTAAATACATTTGTCCATTTTTGAATAATGTTGCACACAGACAGACAAACGTATGCCGATGGTCACATAAGAAACATAATTTAAATGTCGGAGGAATAATCCAGTTTTTACTTCAGACTATTAACAGATGATCAGACTTGTCGCTGATGAATGTTCTGTCTGGGGGCTTATTGATAATCAATAGTCAGTTATGTTCAGGGAAGCCCCTCAGAACGAAGCCAGCATCGTGCCGGAACAGCACCGGACCAGGAGCACCGTTACGCCGCCGGCTTTTCTCATAACCTATAGCTTAGCGGCGTGGATCGATCTGAGGTGAAATGTCCTCCCGTCTGCCGCCGCTGAAACATGGCCACATTTAGTTCTTGTGCAGGAGGCTTTTGATCCTGATCCATCCATTTTACCGCGGCTTCCAGGCAGCGGCTGCTATTTACTGTATGTGTCTCTGGTGTATTGTGATCTCTGTGTGTCATGACTGTTGTTTGCTCCCACTGTTCGACAAATTGGGCTGTTTTGGCGATAAAGGACTTTCCGTCTGCGGCTACAGTAAGGCGTTCTCTCCGGTGCCGCTTGTTATTTTCATACTGAGCGTACGTTTTCCTTAGTTTTATTACTTTCTCGTGCATATTCCGTCCCCTGCTGTTTTGTTGACATGCTGTGCGTCACACCAAACGTTTCTCTGATAACACCAATCTTTGGATATTGTTCCTGAGGGGATTATTAGCGTTTTATCTGGCAGATCTATTCTAAGGCGAACTAAAACTACTATTTTTCCTACCCGCTGATGCCCATGTAACTGCTATGACTACCGCTTTTCCAGCTGCTGCTGATGTATTCATATGTTAATCGTCCTTTCATAAGCGGTTACAGTGGCTCATATTCAGAGACAAAGCGTTTATGTATTTCTGGTAAGAGATGACCGCTGCTTTCAGCTTACATTGTGTGTGTTTTGTATGTGGAAAATAGAGTTTATCAGTAAACAAGGAGACTAGAAAGAAAAGCTATTGATGACTCGCTGGAGAAATTCGCATTATTGAGCAGCTGGATAGAAGTGAAGGTGCAGGCAACAAAACATGTCGTACAAAAGCGGAATAAAAAGAAAAAATAGACTTAAAATGCATTTTCACATGTGCACATATGGCATCGTGAATTATTGTACCCAAATATAGCAGTTAATAATTGGAAGTGATATATTTCTGCAGTAAAAATGAAAATGTCAACGTTGACATATTTACCCAACTCCAACATAAAACTTGATTGGGATGCCTCATTAGGGTTTGGTTTCAGAGGCGAACATTCAAACTGAAGCTGACATTTGAGTTTGTTTTTCATTCAGTTGCATCATGATTTCAGTCAGAACCCACTGAACATATGGAAACATGATTTAATCAGTTTTTTTTTTTTTTTGCTGTTAAATATGCTCTCACAACATCCCAAAACACGCAAGTTCGGCAACACTGTTGGGACTTTTCGGGCTCCTGTGTGAGGACATAATACTTATATTATAAACCTTATAATTAATTCCTATTAATCCAAAGTTTTGGGATCACGTCCAGATTACAGCCCTCTTGGATTCACTGACACGTATCTGTTGGCAATAAAACAATTTGGCGTTGAGCAAAAGCAGCGCAGAAATCCTTTGAAAGTGATTCCTGCTGCCACAGGGCCTCCAGATAAAACTCACAAACCCCTGCTGAATACATATTTCCTTGTTTTGTTTTTCCCGTCTCTTCGAGCTAAATTTCCCGATAATGTGCCACTGAACTCCAATCAAATCCTGCTTTTTTTTTTTGTTTGTTTTGGTGGATTTAGATGCTTTTTCTGAAAGCAGCGGTCCATTGGAGCATCATTCATTTTCATTCTGATAACATGCCATTTGACTCCAATCAGATAATGGGATTTTAGACCATACCGAGCAATTTCTGCATACTATCATGCCCTTTAAATCCATTTATCTTTACTTTTTAAAAGAGAATTCACCCTCTGTCCTATTTCAGCACCATCTATGTCATCACATCTTAAAATGTTTAACTGTCTTTTAGTTGTTTCTGTACCTTTTTAAAAAGAAAATCTAGTTTATTTTTAACAAATTGAAGCTGATGAAAAGTGACTGAAATAATAAACTGAGGCTCAATGGGATAATAGAAATAATATTTGCAGTGCAGACGGTCTGTTTACGGCTGTTTTTAATTACTTTGAGGAACCCCGGCTGATCTGCTGCATAATCAGCAGCTCCTCTACATATTTTCCAGTCATTTATTATTATTGGAAACGCATCCTGAGCTTCAGACCTAAACCCTTACAACTCTGAGCAGTTTCTGGCACATTTCTACTCGCCGTTGACTCGGTTTCACTGCAATATAAAGTCCTGCACCTCTATGAAAGCAGCACAACCGTATTGACAAAAAAACATTGAGACAAAGATGACGTAGCACTGTACTTCACTTAATATTAGTGCAGTAACTATGGGTTTTACCAAATACAGGAACGATGTTGCATTCAGTCTTGACAAACTAATAGCTAGTACGTTTAGCTTAGCATGTAGCATTTATAGCCTCCATGAAAAACCAAGCACAAATACAGCGTGAACATATTTCAGTTCGTCCACGTAGTTTCTGCTCCCGTCACATTTTTACTCATTTTCACTGCAGTATAAAGACTTTTGTGCAGTGACACATAGTCATAAATCATAATAAAAATTCCAAAATTTGGAGAAGTGTAACTGTTTTATCACTTACAACCTCTACAAACTAGGTGTTTTTCACACTGCTCTGTAGAAAGATGTTTCACCATGCTGAATTCCAACAACTTGCTCCTCTGTTTAGTTTTAGAAGCTTTTTGTATTATTTTTGGTTTATTTGAGTTATTTCAGACATGCCACAGTATCAGAGACTAAAAAGGAGAGAAAAAAATGAAACGAATAAACCAACAAAAGTAGAAAGAAGGAATAAGTAGGATTAGCTTTTACTTATTGCATATTTTGCTGTTTCCTGTTTGCATTAAACCTTCTACTTGAATACCCCTTAAGAACCCCCATATATTTCATTAAAGTGTTTTAAATTAGTACTCCTTTTGAGATCATTGACCAGACTAGTCCATATATATTGTTTTGCTCTTGATCTCTCTAATTTATTTCTATTCTCGACTCCTCTCTGCTTTATGTAAACACTGCCTGCAGTTCAGTCGAATAGAATTTTTAATATGACCGATCATAGCTTATTCACTTGTAGTTTCCTGATTTTTTTTTTTTAAACTTATTTTACAAGATTAAGGGCAAACTGATTATTCTTAGCATTTTTAAAAAAAAGAAATAGGACATGCAGAATAAGGTGATTTTGATGATATATTAAATATTTAGATTTGGCTAATTTTCCCAAAGGAACCTAACTTCACAGATGAGTAGTTCAAAGACCGTTGGAAAATTGAAAATCTAGCAAATTTTTTTTTTTTAGCTTTTTACAACCTCTGGCTCTGATAACGGTGTCATTTTGTTGACGTATTTTAGGGAGAACATGGTTTTGAAACCAAACAGCAGGTCAGGAGTTAAACTTTGCTGAACAGCGTCCTGTTGCAATAGAAAACGGCACATATCTGTGGTGTGGGAGGAAGAAAAGTATTTCTTTTTGTGCCGGATGACAAATGTCTCCAGTCTTGTCAAACAAAAGTCTTCTGGAGTCTGAGCACAGTCGCCTCATTCAAGCATCCATCCTTGACCACACAGCGAGACGTAAGCGTGTCAGAGCACCGTGATGTTGACGCATTTGAAAAGCGTGTCTACAAAGAATTCACAACATGAAATGGTTCGTGTGTGTGTTCGGCCTTCGAGGACTCAAAACACTTCTTCGGCGTACATCATTTATATGCACCTCAGACTGTTGTGTTAACACTTGAGCCATTAGCTTCCAACCCACTCAATTATGCACGGTTATCATTATTAAAAGATTCTTTCAGACGTCTTTTGTGGCCGCTAATGGGCGAAAGCGCCGCTAATGCACTGCAGCACACCTCTCAATCTGCTGCTGGGAAAAGCATCTCATTTTCTTTTTAAACTCCCCTCATTCTCTGGGTTTGAGAACACAAATACTAATTTCATTAAGTTTCTAAGGCGAGTCCAATGCGGCAGATTGTGTCGTGAAAATTGGTGCTTTCAGAGATTGTGCTCTATTTTGTCCCTGCAACTTTTTGGATCCTAGAAAGGGTTCATTAGCGTCATGAGTGGATTGTGGACAGAGTTGGGTGCAAAACTTTAAAGAGCTTAAAATGGTATTGTGATTGATATATTCGCGGCTCTCAGTGAATGAAACTGATTAGAAAGCCGCAAGATCGACACTCCCGATTCTTGTTGCTTCTCCAAACCACCCAGATGTGGAGAATATAATTCAGGCTTTATGTATAGCTCACATTTCTGCAAAGAGGTGCATCTAAAGAAGCCATTTAAGATGGTTTTGGCCTCTCCTGCTTAGCCCTCCTGAGGCTCCTCCAGTGACACGAAACATGCTGCAGGTTTTGAATTTTCAATCTGGCCAGGAAACGCCTTAGAGAAGCTGAAGAAAAGAATATCTGTGCTACCTTCCACAACCTGCTGCCACCGTATGGGATGAAAACACATTTTGAGACTGAGCAACAACAACAAAAAAAAGCTTCATAATGGTTTAAACTCGGCTTGAAATCTGAAAGAGGTTTTGCCTGGTTGAAGTTTGCAAGGCTCGGCTAATGTTTTGATAGAATCTCTACAAACATTGTCTTGCATTTGAGGTTCTTCTTTTTTAGCTTGTTCACAGCTGCAGCATGTCTCCAACTCACTGTTCTCTTGGTGTATTAGTTGGTTTGAAAGGTTTGAAAGCTTGTGACTGATGATCTGAAAACTGGTGCACATATGTTGGGTGGAAAAAAAATCAGCGTTTAAACTTAAGTTACCTGGTTTTGCTCCGTTTGCTGCTCAGTTGAGGTCTGCAACTTTATTACGTTAAATTCTAGGGAAGCATCTGTGACAAATGACTCATTATTTGTCTAAAATTACTAAATACTTGTCCACAAAAAGATAGACTGCTCAAAGTGACTTGAAACTTGTCCAAAATTACTTAAAATTGTCCAGAATGCCAAGAATGAGTAATTATTGGAAATGGAATTGAGCACAAAATATTCTGAAAAGGCTAGTATTGTGTCCCTGTAAAGGTCCTGTAAGTGTATATATGTGAATGGGTCCATATTTCTGATAGAATATTTAACCAGAATGAGCTGGTTTGCTCGAGCTGCAGTGATAATGGAGAAGATGGGTGACTTCATAGATCTGCACATTGTAGAGGACGCAATGGGGGAGAGTTACATCTGAGGTATTTTAATGTATGAAAAGATCCTTTTTATGAGGGAAAAATCCAAATATGCAACCTTGATGCACTGAGATGAGATTTTAGGGACTGGAGAGGAACTTTAATGAAGTTACTCATCGGTTTTCCAGCCATGGACATGATTTTTGAGGCACATTAGTCGGTTAAACCTCCTGTGTTGTTGCAGGACAAACTGACTCATTATAAATTAAAGAATCTTCAAAAAAAAAGTTACAAATATTTCTTTTTTGTTTGAAGCTGCTTGACTTGACAAGTGTAATCAATAACTATCTATAAAATTAAAATGGTTCATTTCACATGTTTGCACCCTGAACAGAAGACGTCTGAACTTAACATCACTCCGCTAAAAAGAAAAGAAATTCAATATGTAAAATAGATTTTTTTTCAAATAAATGCCATATATAACTCTTGTATTTTAAGACAAGGTGCCTTTTATTAATGTACATGAAAATACAACGGAATTCTGTTGGCTATCTCTTGCAGTAGTATTAGTTCACATAAAATCAAATAACTATGCAAGTGTGTACACAAGTAACAGCGAGGATGTAGTGAACAGTAAGGTGCATTTATGACGTTTCATTGAGGATATTTATACGTAGGTTTTTCCATTTTACATTGAAAAAAAGTTGCATTTTTGAAAAACGAGTGAATTATCCTCATTGATCTGTGAAGGGTAAAGCGCACCATTGCACTAAATATTGAGGGAAATGATTAGTAATGGATGAGATATGAACAATGTTTATTGGGATTATTTGGTTTCTGACATTTTTTGGATAATTAATTGACCGAGGAGCATCATTGCTGTTCCTGAGAAACGAACCAAACAGGAGGGTTTAACCGGCGGATGATCACCTGTAGGTCTTATCTGATGTCTTGGAGGAACCGTGTTTGTGTATCCTCAGTCACTGAAGCAGTCTGTCAGTGCCACCTAACCTGATAAATATTACTGGACTGTACTTCAGCAGAGAGCAAACGGTAAGTTCTGATTATTTCAGACCATCTGTTTCTGAGTTTCAAACTGCAAGAATCGTACCACTGTGTGGGCAGAGTGTGTCTGAAAGTCAGCTCTGAAAGAACAGTGTGTAATGCGAGTGTGAATATACATTTACTAACATTTCAAAAATAAAGATTCATCCTTTAGAGACTCGAAACTTACTGTTCTGTGTGCCAGTTTTCAGGTCAACATTCGGAGGCTTTCAAGGAAAAATGTTAAACTCTGAGAATGTGTAAAATGTGCTGCAGCTGTAAATATACTTTTTCCGCCTCTCAATGCAAGAATAGTTTCGCACAAGTTTAAAAATGCTTTTCAATGAGATTTCAAGCTTTCAAACACCGAGTTCCAAACAAGAGTTTTGTGAAATATATGATATTCACACACACGAGTGGTGGAAAAAGTTTTCGGACAGCCTTAAAATCTTAAACAATCTCTAATGTTTGTGGAGAATCTTTTTCTTGTGTTTCAAAAGGCGTGGCTGTTAGACAGACGCAAACAAATACAAAAAAAATGTCTTGTTTATTGTTTACAAGAAAAAATAACTAAATTCTTGACAGTTTCAATAGGTCAGTACTCAACATTGTCGGTATCAAAGTCAAGAAATAACAGAATGTGTTCAAAACTGAACAAAAAATAAACCATCAAATGAATATTTAGTCATCCTCAAATTAAAGTAGAGCTCCTGGCTGCCATGTTCCTCACCAGCCTTTCACACTGAGGTGTAGTCTTGTCTCATTCTTCTTGAATTACTGCTTTTAATTCTTCTAAATTCTTTGTTTTATGCTTTGACACAGACCTTTTGATAATCCACCACAGATTTTTAGCGGTGCTCATGTCCAGGGTTTGAGCTGGATTCTGTGCTCCTGCAGCCAAGTTCTACTGGTCCTGGACGTGTTCAAGGGGCACTATCTGGTTGAAACATCTAGTTTTGAGCATGTGGGTTTGGAGAGTTCAATGTGTTGTCTCAGGCGGTGAGATGCCCAACACCAGTAGCCCTCATGCATCCCCAAACCATGATACTGCCTCCACCTTGCTTGACAGTAGGTACTGTACATGCTGGAGATGATGCTTCGCCTGGCCTACTGCATAGCCTCACCCTTGCAGGAAGAAGATGAAACTGGAAACTGGACTCATCTGACCACAAAATCTTCTTCCAGTTCCTGGCTGCCCAGTTCTTGTGAACTTGGTCCCAACGATGACGGACTAACCTCTGTCTGTCATTGATTGGGGGCTTCTTGACAGCCTTGAAGGACCTTAAGCCATGAACTAAAAGTCAACCACGTACAGTGTGGGTGGACCACTGGACACCAGTTTGGTTTGACTACTGCTGCTGAAGCTCCTGTGACGTCATTCGGTGGTTTTCCTGCACATGCAGATCAGAATGCGATCATTTCTTGCTGAAGAAACCCTTGGACTCTCAGATCTTGGTTTGTCTTGCATGCTGGAAGGACTGCATCTGCACTTCCTGTGTATCTAGTGGCAGCTCTACCCTTCCTGGCTGAGAATCTGTATCTTGAGGTGCGTTTCCTGAGTTAGGTTCCTTGTTTTAGAAGTTTTTGTCTCTGAAAAACTTTCAAATGTGCTGGCTTGATGTACACATGAAGCACAGCAGCAAGAATTGTCTTTTAATAAAAGGCACAACCTTCATTAGTGGATCACTGGTACCAAAATGACCCAATACTCAGAATTTCTCATGTATTTTTATGGAACCAAACAATTACACATTGGTTTTAGGATTTGTTCAGTATTTTGGCTGTGACTGTACTAAAAGAAATTGCACTTGAAGACATCAGAGTGATTGTTTATTCACAAATGAATGGTTTGTCTGAACTTTTTTCCACTACTGTATGCTCAACACATGGATGGTAAGAACACTGTCATGAATTTTCTTTATTGGTCTCCTCTTTAAATTCTAGTGACTCTTGGGTCTTTTCTTGAGTCTCGTGAACCATTCAGTTTATGCTGATTGCAGAATAATCACAAATCTGTCTTTTTTTCTGAACATTTTTCTGTTTGACATAATCATATACTGGGCTGCACAGTGGTATACTGGTTAGCACTTCTGCCTTGCAGCGAGAAAATCCCGGTTCAAATCCCGGCCTGGGCCTGGGATCTTTCTGCATGGAGTTTGCATGTTCTCCCTGAGCATGCGTGGGTTTTCTCCGGGTACTCCGGCTTCCTCCCACAGTCCAAAAATATGCTGAGGTTAATTGGTCACTCTAAATTGCCCGTAGGTGTGAATGTGAGTGTGATTGTTTGTCTGTATATGTAGCCCTGTGACAGACTGGTGACCTGTCCAGGGTGTCCCCTGCCTTCACCCGAGTCAGCTGGGATAGGCTCCAGCACCCCCCGTGGCCCTCGTGAGGATAAAGCGGTGTATAGAGGATGGATGGATGGATGGATGGATGGATGGATGGATAATCATATACTGACTATTGCAGCCCTCGGAGGCCACTCGTGGAACTTTACACTGATGTTGTAACTCTATATGACAATAAGTCCCCAAATCTAAATAAAACCAACATCTCGTCCCCTCCCAGTGAAATTAGCGTATCTTTCTGCTGTGGCTTCTCACAAGTTCTTACTTTTTTTTTTTTTTCCCCCAGAGCTTCACAAAGTTCCTCCTGAGAATTAATCAAAAGTGGAGCTTCAGTGAGCGAAACTTCAGACTTGAGCAATGAGTTCGTCTGAAAACATCAGGAGGAACGAAGCCAATTCTGTTGCTGCTTCTTACTACCTGTTAATTAAAGCGAAGACTTCCCCTTTTTAGATCACTTTTAACAATGACAAATGAGCATTTTTATCTCACATTTGGCCCGGTTTGTGGCTATTTTTGTAAGATATCTGCCCCCAGCTCCACGCCTGCTTAGATATCCTTGAATTTTGGATGTTAAAGCTGCTTTTTCTCCTGGCATTTGTTGTGTTTTCTGGCCGAAAAGATGTTATTGGAGGAGAGCAGGATGATGGATCGGGTCTATTCCCAGGATCCCCCTGCCCGGAGAACGTATCATCAGTGTCAGACTTAGCAACTCAAGGTGATGGGTGTCGAGGACCACAGGAGGTGGAGGATCGGAGCAATAACCTGCCTTCATTGAGACAGAGTCGGCCCGTGGCTCTCCAGTGCAGCCGGTCAACGCTCCGCTGCGAGCTCCACGCACGACTAAAGAGCGGGTGTCATTTTTAATACTCCTGCAGTTAAACTGTGATTCTGACACTTTTATCCAGAGTGACAAGTAGTGAGCGTCGGCCAAAACCGCTCTGACAGGTGTGCAGCCCGTACCGGACAGGCTCTGTGAGAACCGGACCACCTGCCTCATTGCTTTATGCCTTTAAACATCTACCTCAGAATGTTTTTCTCTTAAACCTGCCTGTGGTGAGGGCTAGAAAAACTGAATTTCTCAAACAGACCACCTTTTTTCCTCCAGAAAGTACTATAGATGTGTTTCTGTCAAGGGAATTTGAGGTGAGCTGTTGAAATGATGCAAGCAAATTGAAAAAATAACAAATGCAGCTGCTTTGGAGCAAATAACTAGGCAGCATAGTGTAACCACAAGGTGGCGATAAAGGCTACACGGCTGTAAGAATCAGTAGAGGAAGCTGGAAATGTATCAAAATATTTGCTAACAGGTCAAAAGTCAAAGAAGAAAAACAAGCTTCATCTTGTCCATCTATTCAGTTTTATTCATTGTGTTGGATCAATTGAGACAGTTGACGAGAGAAAAATGGATAAAAGTTGTCAGGAACAGTTTTCTATCTGGAAAGTTGTATTTATGTCTGATGTCAGTTTGTACCGATCGTGTTTAAAGGTGTCCAGAGCTGCTTTTCTTGTGGACAAAATGTGAGTTTTCAAATTTTCCCATCTTCGTAAACTTTTTCACATGTGATCTCCACAAAATTATGTTCCTGTCCAACTAACCTGTGTCCTCAAATATAGTCTAAAGGGGAAAAAAGTTTGCGAGCTGTCATGTAGTGGTAGTGGCAAAGTCTAAGTTTTGTTATCTCTCATCATTTACTTTCTGTTTTTATTTGCTTTCTGGTTCTGTGTAACTACGTGGTTAGGTTCAGGTAAATATTAGGGCTCAGACTTTAATGTCTTAGTTTCGATTGATTAATGATAGAAAAATAATGTAGTAAATTTAAAAAAAAAAATGCACCTGAAGTCTGTTTGTCAGCCACGAAGAAGAGTGACATCAGCGCATAAGAAAGTTTGAACAGTGAAAGACTGTTTTGAGCTTGTTGAGTGGAAAGTTTTTTTAAAAATCTTCCTGATGGCAGCTTGGATAAACGCCTGGTTGTTTGCAAATTGTGCAACAAAGAGTTTTCTGATCACCACAGCACTTAAAGCCGACGGCATCACCTCAATGTAAAACATGCTGCTGTTAGCACCAGAGCTAACGTTGGCTACATGACAGTCCTAGCACTGTAAAACGGTGTAGCCATCCCATAGTAGATCACTTTTTAAAACAATGAAAGTGCTTGAGTTTACAAAAGGTCCTAAAATGTTGAATATAATCACTATAATTACACTTTAAGTGTGCAGTAATCTGTGAATGTAGTAGACAGATGAAAAATGCAGATAAATAGAAATGAAACATTTTTGTTGTTTAAGTTCACATAATGTCTATTCATTGACTCGGTCATCAACCAGAATTTATTTGAATTGAAAAAACCTTCCTTATTGTGTCAAATGTTGCTATTTTATCACAAAAATGTGATTAATTACGATAAATTTGTTACAAAGCCTCTGATTGATTAGATACATTTTTTAAATCGCATCTCGCTACTATTAAATATTTCACATTTTATTGGATGGTTTTTTAAAATAAAGTTTGGTTAGGATTCTGAAAATTGTTATGGTACAACCTATAATAAAAATAATCCAACCTTTCACTCCATGTTCAAAGCTTCTCCTCCATTTTCAGGGTTACGGGGCAGCTATTTATTACCGGGCTGGTCGGCTAAAGATGAACGACCATGAAGCTGTTTTAAAAACGACAAAAATGCTGATGGATAAACAAATGTAGTCCAGCAGAAAAACATGAACTGAAAATGCAGTTTAGTCTCAGAATGTAATTTTGTGGAGACTGGGTTGTTTTGTGCATTTTGAAATGCAGCATGAGGAAAAAGTCATTAAAAATTTAATGTAAATGTAAAATCTTCTCACAGTTGTTGCAACAAGAAACTTAAACACTAGTCTGTTTTTTTTTTTTTTTTTTTTGTTTATTTACTCTTCAACCTATGATGCAAACTTTTCACTGAGTAGCTTTTTTCCCTCACAGATTTCTTACAGACAGAAATTCTTGGGCCTTTTCCTCAAACACATGTATCTACACTATTTGTACAGAGCAAAAATGGCAAAAGTTTTCGCCTCAGAATGATTTGAAGACAGACTAAAGAATGACAGGACTTTAAATTACAAACACTAGATGAAAATGTCCAAATTTTTGTTGACTAAACCTCAATTAGTAGCAATAAAAAGCATGTGTGATAATCTGGAACGTGTCTGATAGATCCCATTGTCATTCTGTGCATGAAAACCAAACGCACAGTCAGTCATAAAGAATCTTCAGTGACGAGAAGAACAAAGAGCTGAGCAACAGATGGTCGTCTCTCCACAGTCCTGATCTGCTCCACGTGGAATCAGTCTGTGATCACATAAAACGCACAAGAACCAGAAAATCTGCAGCGTGTCGGCCGATACTCGAGGTTTCCAGCTACAGAGTGAACCAGATCCAGATAAAAACAGACTTTTAGATCAAATTTTCTTCACTTGTTAAAGCTCATTTAGTGCCACTTTGAAATTATTTTAGAAAATTGTCTGTTTCTCAATTACAGCCCTAATGTTAATCCAATTATAAGATTTGTATTAGCATTTTTTTTTCTCACTTTACCGACCACTTGGAGGACTTCTTCTTCCTCACATCCCCATTAGCTTATAAACTGGAAACTAAAGTGCTGAGGAAATATGAAAACCTAATTCTATTACGCTATAATTGAAAACTCAAACAGCTGCTAAATGGATCTGGTGGTGAGATTTTCTGTCAAATACAGTTTTCTAAAATGATTCATCTTAGCTCTGATACGGAGTCTTTGCTCTTTTTTTTTTTTTTTTTTTGATCAGCCGCATTGTTAAAACCACCGATAGATGAATGAATTTTATTTATTGTCTTTATAATTAAATCTGCAGCTAATGATGCTAATGGGGGGTAAATGCTGACCTGAGTGGCGTGATTTCAATTTTAAATGGAAATAATCATTTTAAACAGAAAAAAATCTCCAAGGCTGCAATTTAGAATACACACTATTTATGAAAAGTGTTCAATATCTTTGAAAGTTTTGACTTTTTACTGCTTTTCAACACTGAACCTTGATTCATTTTAGCTTTTTTTTTTTCCCAGGAATTTGAAGAAAAGAATTTTTTTGGTGGGGAAAAAAAAGTTGTTTTTTTTTACAAATAAAACATTGCATTAACAAAATGACAATCAACACATGGTACAAAAAAATAACACATGTACACTCAAGACAGCGCACCACTTCCTTTGAGGGATTAATGTTTAATTACAAGGAGTTTTGGAGGAAGTGATTGCATTCATGAAATCAAATCAGACTAGGGTTTGTCAAATATGCATCTCTTTCTGGTTTGATAAAACTCCTTCAGGGGAGTCATAGCTGTCTTGGTGGCCTTTCTCACTCGGTTCTTTCTTGTAATAACTTCAGAGAAGTCGTCAGTATTGTGGTAGCCTCCTTCACTAGTCACTTTCTCATAACTCCTTCTGACAAGTCTTAGGTGTCTTCTTGGTCTCCCTTATTAGTGCCTGTCTTGTAACACGTTTTAAATTTATTTCACAGTGAATATTTAATTGAAGCTTTACTTACAGCATACATTAAATTGCTCAGTATCTGTCTGAACAATTAGATTACATTTTCCCCCGTTCATCCCCTGTAGATGTTTATGGAATAAGTTAATGAAAAGTGACGTCAGTGTTTATTTGAATGTCTGATACATAGACAGAAGAAGTTCAACAGGTGGTCTGATGTCTGTGTGACATGCACAGCGTAAACCAATCAGCTTTTTATTCGTAATTAAGTCCCAAGACAGTCTTTTGTTAAAACCAGATGTTCAGAGGAGGCAGAGCGGCCACCAGTCATGACACGACTGATTATCCTTCACAATCTGTTTCCCTTTGTCTTTCAAATGGACCCAATAATTATCAATCCTGAGTTGTATAAGTGGGAAATTCCATATGGAACAGAACAGTATGCCTGGAGGAGGATCTGTGAAGCAGGTCAAGACTGGATCATACTATGATTTAATACAGATACTTAAACTTAAAATGTCCTCTAGTGCAGTTGACGGGGTTAATGTTAAAATTTATGAAAGTATAATTAAATGCACACATTTATATATTGTATTTAAATGCTATAGATATGTGTATGTGTGGAAACAAAACAAAAAATAGAAAAGGAAAAGACAAAATGAATTAAAATGTATTCTAGAAAAATCTAAAACAAATAGAATTGTCTTGGCTCATTTCAATCCTTTACCTGGAGTTAACTGATCAATTTTTGGATGATTTTTGCTCACTTTGGGTTCATTTTTTCCCCCTGCAACATAAAGTCCTGCACCTCTACGGAGACAACACAACCATGACTAGAAATGGAGGGAAGTCAGAAATGTGTTTGTTCAATATGACGCAGAGCACCGTAAATCATTTTGGTGTTCTGAGATTGAAATGACGTTTTCTGTTGAACAGGCAACTAAATGCAGTCAGTATAGCAGCTCAGACTATAAATTTATGTCAATGTTGGAGTTTCTTAAGGCTTTTCTAACCACACAGGAAACCTCAGAAAAAAACTAAGTTAAACTGTTTGAAATTGGTGAATTTGCACATGAAAACCGATGAAGTCTTGGACACATTTCAGGAGGAAAATGATAACCGTCTTCCTTTATTTCACTTGAATCCCAGACTTGTGTGGCTTTCGGCTGATGAAAGCCCAATTCAATCGCTTTGTCTCTTGTTGCGATTTGAAAGGGGATACGCTCCTTCTGCAGGAGATTTGCAGAAATCGGTGTCCGTTGTGGCGCCGGCTTGTTTCTATCAATCTTTATCAGAATTACAGCTGCTGTAAAAACAGCTCGCCTTAAGTACCAATTTGCCAGTTTGATCAGTTAAGAGCTTTTGACAGCAGCGTCATTGAGCAACTTTGGCGAGATGTGGCGGGGATCACTCGGCTGCCCTCATTCATACTGTACTCTGTTGGTGGGATTAGCTTCAAATCCTCTCCTTCTCTAAAATCCTCTGTAGGGAGCGCCGTCATTGAACCTGCTGTAACGGAGCTCCCGTCTATTTTTATTCCTTTCGCTCTTAGTCAGCCTTGGTGCGGAACATCAAAGCACATTTTGTAGTTCAGCGAAAAGGGAAAACCAAACCTCTCATTTATTACTGGTTCACAGCCAAATTAATTATTCATTCAGATTAACGCTCACCGACACGAACAACGGGGGGAAGATAGGCC
The DNA here is from genome assembly GCF_021347895.1 of Acanthochromis polyacanthus. Taxonomy (NCBI): domain Eukaryota; kingdom Metazoa; phylum Chordata; class Actinopteri; family Pomacentridae; genus Acanthochromis; species Acanthochromis polyacanthus. Next base: position 31,443,491 of record NC_067113.1, read on the forward strand.
GAGACGCGCAAACAACGTACACAAATTCTCTCCGAGCGCCGGGGAAAGTGAAGGGCAGATAATGAGAGCGGTGGCTCTGTTTTCAGTCCGCTGAAGAAGCTCTCACCTTCCAAAAAATCGCCCAAAAAGAACACAATGTGGAGGTTTTCCGGCGCGGTCTGACTCTGAGGTGTTTTTAAGCTGATTAGTAGGTGTTTTGAAGCAGATAAGCATACAGATTAGCAGACTTTCTCTGCAGTGGAGTTAGGAGTTCAAGCCGTTAGTGTCTCTGACGGGTAATTGGGCTTCTGGCAAGACAAACAATGTCGCCCATAATCGGAATCAATGAAGTACAGATATGCAAAGCACATTTAAATTAAACAATGCAAAGTGCTGCAGATGGAGTTAATGGGGTTGTTTATTGGGGACATTTAAGCAGGATTAAAGCGCCACAGTATGGATGAATCATCCTGGTCATGACTGGGCACCGGCGTCAGTTTTACCTGTTTGGACTCCAGGTGGAGACGATGAAAAACAGAAAATTTTTGCACAATAAACGTCCAGTTTTACAATATTTTTATGAACACACAAGCAGCTTCATATCACTTAAACATGTTCCTATATGCTAGTTGATAGCAAATCTCCCTCATGCAAGCAGGTTTGGGATTACTTTTTTTTTGTTCCTGTTACATTTTTACTCACTGTGGGCTCATTTTTCACTGCATTCTAAAGTGTTTTGTATGAAAACCCTGTTTTTACACAATAAACTTCAAGTTTTACAACATTTTTTGTGCACATACAGGCAACTTCATACAACTTTAGCATTCATGTGCTGTCGTATGTCATTTTATTTCAGATCTTCCCGTGTAAGCCGTTTTTGGATTATTTTTTCTTTGTTAAAGTCACATTTTTACTGATCATAGGTTCATTTTTCTCTGCAGTATAAAGTCCTGCACCTCCTATGAAGACAGAACAAACATGACTAGAAGTAGAGAGAACTCGGAAATGAATGAATTCTGTGCAGTGTGTCAGTCAAAATGCCATAAATAAGAAAAAATAAATGCAAAGAAGTTGAGTTTCTATATTTTTTCAATTTTGCGAAAATGTGAAAAACGTACAACGAATTATAGATGTTGATGTTAAGTCCCAGAGATGTTAACACTGTAGGGGAAACATTGCAGCTCTGCATGTTAAAGATATTTTACTACTTATTTGAACAATTTCTTTTCATACTTGTGATTTTGTTCCACAATAAACATCCAGTTTTACAGTGTTTTATGTTCACAAGCATCTTCATGTAACTTTAGTCATATGTCAGTTTACAGCACCTTTTGCAGAACCCAGAAACCCACCAGCTGGTTTAGAAAGCCACTGTATTTATTGCAAAAATGCAGAATTTACACCATTTATCACCATTAAGAAAAAGCTTTGCCACTTCAGTTGCATACCAGCAGACCACTTCACCGAATCTAAGCTTAGAATTGTGAGTTTTCATTCATTAAAATCAGCTTATTCTACATCTCATTTTCAAAAAACTTCAGCAGATTATGATGTAGTTACAACCTGCAATGTGCAGCTTGGCAGCACTTATGTTTCTGGGAAATGGGAAATGCAATAGGGGCTTGTTTCCAGCAAACTTTGTCTAGACTTTTTCTAGTTTTAGCTTCCTTTTCTCTCTTTAAAACAGAACAGAGAGACAGAAAAAGGTAAAAGAAGAAGTGCACAACATGCCTCTAGAGTAAAGATTAAGCGATTGATCAGTAACCTTGGTTAGCATCTCATGTAGCTGCTTCAGATTTAATGCTTTGCTCAGAGTGTTTCTGCAGCTGCAGGAGGGGAAGGTCTGGGTTTCGATCCGAAGCTGATCTGTGGAAAAGCCGCCTAAATAAATCATTTTCTGAGAGAGAAACCTGATCTGACGGAGACCTGAGCTCAGTCGGATCCAGTCCAAACGGATGCGAGGCTGATGGGACCGGAGCCAGAACGTGGCTGACATGTACGGGGGAGGGGGGGGAACGCCGACATCAACGGTGGCTCCACGCCAGCAGCAATTAAACAGCAGCACTGATCAAAAACAAGAGCAACATGGTGCTTTCTCTGCATTTCAGTCTTCTCACTTTCCATTATTCCTTCACCCTCCTCCCAAATACCAACAAATACTTCACCTGTGAGATGACAACACAACCTGTAATCAGGCTTTATGGCATAATTGCTTTGTGTTTAGCTTTTATTAGTAACGTAGCAGTGAAGGCTAGTCCTTTTTATGCAAGAATTGTTAAAACAGCTGAGCAAGAAATTATTACTAAGTTTGTTTTTTATGATGCCAAACAAGCTGTGGAACATGTTAATTTGGAATTTTTTTTTCAACATCTATTGAACGAGATGCACAACTGTAACAGCAGTGGAAAACTGCATCAGCAGCTTAAAATGGTAAATTATAGTAAATTAGTGCAGGTGAATAAGTAAAAAAAGGCCTTTTATCACCATTTATTTTTGAACTTTCCCAACTTTTCTTAAACTAATCCTGACTGATGTACCAGTCCATCAGAATATTTAACCAAAGTTAGCTATGTGACAGTTCGTGTACATTTGTCCCTCTGTTAATCCGTCTGTCTTTCTGTCTGTGTGAAACATTACTCAAAAACAGACGAAGGGATTTTGATGAAATTTTCAGGGAAGGTCAGAAATGATACAAGGATCAAGTGATTAGATTTAGGCAGTGATGCAGCTTATAGTCTGGATCCACGGATTTCTCAAAGATTTCTGTATCATTGTAAAATAGCGGCACGACGTCACTGTAACCATGACAACAAGTGAACGCTACATCAGCTGTCTGCTGATGATCACATGATTGTGATCCTACTATAAATCCACCACTGCTTACACTGGAAATGGTACAAGGAACAACTAATTAAATTGTGGGGGTGTTTCTGAGTCCCATCAATTCCCGCCGTCTGCTACATATTTAGGTCATGTGATTCCGTATCCGTACATAATGCACACATGCATAACACACGAATGTGCTCACCATAAGGTCATTTTACTTGTCTATATTAAATGGACACATTCTATGCTGCCGTGATTTCTGATCATCATAAATAATAAACAAATGCTGCATTTCTGACAATGCCATATGGAGGAATGAGCAGCCTTGGAGGAGTACTGCGCTCTCTGAGTGCTTTTGTAGTTGCAGATATTGTGGTTTTAGTTGGAGTTTGAATAAGCTGGACTCCACTGCAGACTGGAGTTTCTACAAATCGGGTATTCAACCTGTGACAGCTGCTTCATGCGTCTCAGTGGACATTCATCAAACCTGCATCAGCTGCTCACACCAGGTGTTAAAACTAATGTCCGAGTAAACAAAAGTAAACTCACCTGCATGATCAAATCTGCAGATCTGTTGCTGCGGTTTGCTTTGGTTGGAATAAATCTTTCTAAATGAGATGTGAACCGGCTATTCTTGTTCAAACACACAGGATTTATCAGCAGCAGGGTTGGACCAGAGCAGGTTTCTGAAGATATTAGTCCGGTAGTTCTGTTTCCATGACTTCCTTTCACCTCCTCGTCATATTATTCCACAGAGCTCTTCATTTTCTTTCGGTCTGTCCTCCCGGTTCAGATTGGAAATATTACACGCCAAAGTCAGTCACGTCAATCTTTTCATGATTCTCATGTGAAAAGCATCATGAATAATTTAAACACACATATGAACGACGCACTCGACGATGACTCAAAAACCACATCCCTACTTTTGTTTTGCATATAAACCTGCATCATGTTTAAAGGACAGACATTTGGATTGAAATGGTTTGTTTTTCCATCTCGCCCTGCAGTGCAGCGCCCCCTGCTGGGCTCACTGGTTTTGCTGTCAGGTCGTGTCAAAGCGAACAAAGATTAGGAACACAAAGGTCTGCAGGTCAGAACACTGTGGATTCTTCCTCCCTTCGTCCAGCTGACAACAAAAACACCTGATGTTTACTGCACAAACACTAGACCCATTATGTTCCTGTTTGTTTTTTTGTATTTTCTGACACTTTAAACAGTAATTCAAAGTGCCTGCTCCCACTATTTTTATTTAAATACACGGCTGAAAGACAAGAAATTACATTTATTGGTTTATATAAGCCTTTCAAGGTGCAAACATCATTTTGATGAGTTGTACTGACATAATAATGTTGATAATTGCATCAATTTACTACTGTGTGTAATTTAAAGTGAAAAGACTAAATGCAAGTTGATGTAACTTAATAAAACTGGCTTGATAATTACATTTTTCTTCACCTTGAAGGTCGGATTTCAAGTCTTCTCCTGCACCAGCTTCAGACTGGAGCATCTTCATTTTTGTAATTTGTCAACTTAAAGACTTGTGTTCATGCTTTTGATCCTTAAGCATTTAAAATACCCTTGATTTAGGAGAAAAAGTATGGAAAAAGTACTGCATTTACTGGTTGTTTTACCCTCTAAACAGCAGTTCATTAGACCTGTTCCCTACATTGTTGATTAATTGCATGTATGAAGGTTATAAAGATTTAAATTGACTGATTTTATATAAACCTTTTAAATTGTAAACATCATTGTGATGAGTTATTGTGTGTAACTTAAATTCAAAAATATTAAATTCAACTTCCAGGACTTAATTGCCTGTCAAATCTGTAAGTAGAAGCTACCGTCAGTTCCTATAATAAAACATCAACACTGATCATAGCATTTAACAAGCTGAGAACTTCATCATGATTGTAATTTATTAATCACTTAAATAATATTTAAAGTGGTATTCAAATCCACTTTTACATTGATCAGTATTTATAAATCGTTTTAAAACTCCAAGCTTAATCTTCTCCTTAAAGTTGGGAGACTTAAAAACTTAACACCACAGAAGGCTCAGTGCAAACCACTCAATCACTGTATTTTCTCTCTGTTAAATCCTCACAAATTACTGCATTTTCCCTTCAGAACTGTGATTCTGTCGCCTCTATCCAGCCTGAATGTGGAAACTAAAACCGGGTCCCACATAAAACTGAGACTTCCAGGCCTTAATGTAACATTTAACAAGCCGTGCGCTACTTATTGAGCCATGAAACGGCATCTTTACTTTCATAATATCTTGTAATTGATGTTGGATTCAGGTCAAAGCGCTCCAGGATGAAATCTCAGCTGAAATCCAGCTGAAGGTGAGACGCTGATTGATTGATAGAAGGATCAGGAGGGGCAAGTTTGTCAGATATTTGACTTTATTTCTTGTCAAACCACACACACATTTATACATTTAAGATGTTTCAAGCTTGCAGCTAACCAGCTCTGGTGCTCCTTGCAGATTTTGTTACATTTTTAAACTGTGTTTCTCAGAAATGCTTTGATAATAAACAACTTACAAAAATAAGTGCAGCAGTGATTCAAGAGAAAAACCTTTGAGTGCCATGGTGCTTTTTTAAACATAGAGACCAAATAATAAATGTAATAGAGAGGATCCATGTCCCTGAGCTCTGCAGTGATCCAACAACCAGACTCTCCTCAGTTAACCCAGCGACGGTATCGCTTCCAAACTCTGTCTGTTTGAACAGAAGTGCTATTTTTCCATCTGTCTGTCTGTCAGTCCTGCTCTTCTAGCCTCAGCATTCCTGCAGCTACCTGTTCTCTCCACTGTAGAGCTACAGTTCACACGAGCTCTGAAATCCTGTTTACCGTCTGCAAGGTTTGTCCTGCATGAAGGAATTTTTAGGCTCTGCCCCAAAAAGAGGATTTAGCCAGCGCCAAAGGAAAATCACCAGCACCAAAACAGGAATTGAGTGTAAAAAAGTATAGATTTTTGATGTGTTTTGGTGATTTAATCAAGCATAATAAACATTTTTGTTTGTAAAATGGTCAGAAATAACAGAATAGTGCAGGATCCGTCAATACAGTAACGCAGACTCATTTCTTTTAAACTATGCAGCCTGGTCATGCTTATTATTAAGTGTAGTCACCCTTCAAAGGTTCATTCTGAGCCACAGACTATTTACAAAAAAAGGAAGTGCATTAAACCTGCATTCTTTCTAACAGTCAGCAGGGGGCGACTCCTCTGATTGTAAAAGAAGTGAGATAGCACAGAAGTCTGAGAAAATGACCCCACTTCTTACTTTAAATACTACCTTAGTAAGCATTTTTCCAGCAAATGTTTGATCTCAATCACTAGTTTTAAGACTTTTTGAGGACAAAATGATGTTTATTTAGTAAATTGTGGTTCCAGGTACATTATAGTAGACGATAAAGCAGGACAGGTTTTAGGATGGAGCTATGTTGTGATTGACCAAATACTGACGGTCAGATGCAAAACTTGTGGCCTAAAAATGGCTGTCCATGAACCACATAGTGATGTCATGGTGACTACAGTCATCTTTTATATACTGTCTGTAATGTGAAGCAGTAAAAACCCCGCTCTCGGTGTAACTGAAGAGTTGTTAATATGGAGATATTTCTTTAGCAAACATCTGGAGGAAGCTTGATGGAATTCCATTGATAATCCTGGAACTGACGTATTTCTTCTCATGGAAACATGAAAAATATTCAACTGAAAGTAATGCTATCATACATCCACATCATCTGTGTTGCATTAGCAGTGTTGGATTAACATTAGTTTACTGTTTTATACGGTAAGTGTTGCCTGCTGCTGCATGCTCATTCATAATTTCTGTTTCGTTGCAACTTCTTGTCTCATTTAGTTCACAAATCGATTTCATTACAAGTTACTTTTCCTATAACTAGTTGGAAATCAAGCAGTGATTCTCCACACTTGGTGCTTGTTTGGAACAGATGGTAGAAAAAGAAATTGCATCATTTTACATTTCTTTCAGTGGAAAGAAATTCCCATTAAAACAGTGATGCGTATCACCGTCAGAATCTGTCAAAATAATTTGTAATATTTATATTTTTGCATATCATCTAGTAGTAAAATTTACTCTCTAAAAGCGGTCACAGTGTGTTTAAGTGGTTGCAGTCTGGAGCTCTGGTTTGTAAAGCAGCGCTAACTGATTTCTTTTGGCTGCTCCGGCGCAGCAGATTGAACTGTAAATACAACCCTGTAAAGCATCTCATATTAATACGGCTAAAGTGTTTTTTTTACACATGCATCAACACTGGCACTTTTTTTCTTTTCCATTTTCAGAGTCCTGTTCACGGCCAACCAAAGAATTCAAGTCCAATATTCACTCTCCTTTTTTGCGCTGCTGCTCCCTGCCAAATTCTGAGAGAAATATTTGGCTCTTTCGCTGCCAAATGTTCCATATTCATCAGCTGGTCACCAACTTTGCCTGTCTGTCATGTGGCGCTGGGCAGTTTAGCGTGCAGGGAGTTTTATCAGAGCGAGTTTGGTGAAAACAGATGCCTGCTGTTGGTTAGACGAGCACAGAACCGAACGGAAAGTTGTGAAGAAATGTGCTAAAAAAGTTGCATGAAGCTGAGGGAAACTAAATACTTGCAGGAGACCTCTTTCATATTTTCTATTTGGCCTCCTGCGAATGTAAAATAATAGGTTAGTGCACATTTAAACCGGAGAAAGCTGTCTAATGTCAAACCCGGTGATTTTCTTTGCCTGTTTCCGTGCATTTACAACCGTCATTAAAATCCTCGACTCTGGCCCGTTTCCGTTTCAGCTGACATCTTGGCTCTTTGTTCTTTCTTTCTAGCTCTTACCTTGAATGAACCGAGCTTCCGACTGGCCTCGCACAATGCACAAAAAGAGCGAGAAATCTGAGTGCACTTGTTAGGCGTAATTACCTGAGCTGAATCTGTCTTGATGGACAGGAGTTTCTCAGCTGGAGGTCTTGCTGCCGCGTCCTGTATTTAACGGTTTTATGTGTAGAAGCCTCGCCCCGGCACCGTCCCAACCCGGCCTCGTTCAACGTTTAGTTTAGTTTATTGTCATATACATTAGGGTACAAGATACCACAAACAATGAAAAATAGTTTGCCCCCGGCACACACTCTGCAAGCCAATACAATACAATTTAAAAACACAACACCAGCAACAGACAATAAAAGTTATCAGCGCCTCTTCAGGCTAATGTTCATGAGCCGCACCGCCTTAGGATAAAAACTGTCTCTAGATCTACAGGTCTTAGTTTGTAGGCAGCGCAGACGTCTCCCCGATGGCAGGTAGGAGAAGAGAGCATGAGCAGGATGACTGGGGTCCTGCATAATGCTCAGGACCTTTTTCTCACAGCGCTTTTCAAACAGCTGACCAATTTGAGGCAGAGGAGAGCCAATGATTCTTGATGCAGTTTTTACAGTCCGCACCAGCCGAGCGAGATCATCTCCCGTAATGTTTCCAAACCACACCAGGAGACCAGAAGTCAGAACGCTCTCGATTGTACAACTATAAAAGTTTGAGTATTTCTTTGGACAGTCCATACCTTCTGAGGCGTCTCAGAAAATAGTCTCTGCTGGGCCTTTTTAATAGCACAACTGATGTGAAGAGACCAAGTAAGATTGTCACAAAGATAAATGCCCAGGAACTTAAAGTTATTAACCACCTCAACTGAAGTGCCGTTAATAACGTACCCGCTCGCGTCGAGGTGTAACACTGCCCCGCTGGCGCCGTCAATGAAATAAACATGTTTTGATTATCATTCTGCCTCTCTACATCTTGGCAAGCTGTCGGCCGCATTACACAACATCGCATGCTTCCACCAGCAGACGTGCCCAGATGTGTTGCGTTCAAAGACACACATGCCTTCTGCTGCCAAATATGCCAGAGCAGGTGTTTTTTTAAAAATGCATCTCGACCCGGCTGCAGCTTGCATCTTGTCAGCTGCAGTAGTTTACATTTCTGAAAGGCAGGAGTTTTTTCTTTTTTTGTCTCAATGGCTCGTTTCAAGACTTGTTCAATACAAAATGATGTTTATTTAGGAAATTATGGCTCCAGGTAGAGCAAAATAAACGATAAAGCAGGTGGAGCTACACTGGTAATGACAAAAGACCAAAATGTCTGTCGGAAATGAGACTGAGCAGCCTTGGAGTACTAGTGATTTTCTTATTGATGTAGACCGCTGCTGCATGTTTCTACATAGTTTCTAGTAACAACGTCTAATTCTCATTTAGTTTAGCTCAGGAATCAGTTTCATTCCAGAACCAAGTTACTTTTCCTCGTTAGAAATGAAGCGATGATTCTCCAGACTAAAGGAAACAAGTTTGTTGGGCACAGATGGCAGAAAAAGAAATCGCATCATTTTTGTGTTTATTTCAGAGGAAATAAATTCCCATTAAAAGTGTTTTGATTATTATTGTGCCTCTCTACATCTTGGCTGTATTACACAGCATCACACACCTCGAGAAGCAGACGTGCCCCGATGTGTTGCATTCAAAGACACACTTGTGGTCTGTTACCAAATATGCCAAAGCAGGTGTTTTTTTTCTTAGTTTTTTCTTTAAAATGCACCTCGACCCTGCTGCAGTTTGCATCTCGTCAGCTGCAGTAGTTTACATTTCTGACAGACAGGCATCTAATGTGAGGACTGGACTGGATCCATCTCTGCCTCATTCAGTCCTGTGCTGTCTGTCCGTCTCAGTCTGTCCCGGCTTTGATCATGTTTGGCTTTGCAGTGAGTCAGCCGTGAACACGCACCGACGCACAACCCACACAGATCCCCAACGTACACACTCACATGTCTGCAGCTTTAGAGGCCAACGCTTCCACGCTGAGATGTTACACTGCCTCCCAACATGTGTTCCTGCACACACGTCTGAAGTAAGTGGGAAGGGGTGTATACATTCCCCTCCGACAAATGAAAATGTCTGCTTTTTCTCTCGAAGCCCTGTAATCCCTCGAGCGTTTAAAAACGTGTCGCAGCCTCTAACTCTGCAAATATGCAGCGCAGTCGACACATTTCATTTTGCCCATTGTGGCGGGTGAAATGAAGCAGTTTTGCGGCAGTTTAATCGTAAAAGATCAGTTTGAAAAATGGTTTATTCTCTGTGTCATCTCGGTCTCATTGAAATATGATTTACTGTTCGCTCTTTGACATTATCGCAAAGGCTCAGCTGAATATTTGGAGGAGGTCGGTACCTTTTTCGTTATAAATGTTCCTCTAAGTGAAGCTCGGACAACTACAGGAAATGAATCAAATATGCCGACCAGCCACAACATTAAAACCACCTGCACCTGCCGCCCAAACACCTCTGATCATTGCTACCTAAACATGGGACCTCTATGGGTGTCCTGTTTTGTCTAGACCTGGGACCTCAGCAGTAGATCCTTTAGATCCACTGGGTTCCTGGATGGGGTCTTTATGGAACTGTGCCTCTACAAAAATGTGAGACTCCATATTCAACCCATCTAAGCATGGAGGTTTTTGATCTGAACCTGGTCTAAAGTGGTCCAGATGCAAAACAATGCCCTTAAATGTCCATATTTTTACATTCTTACTCAAAAATAATGTTTTTCCATTTCAAAAATGATGCTTTATGGAGTCTTTAGCCTTTGTACAACAGTCAATTCAACATTTGATCCATCTAAGCTCAATAGCTGGTGATCTGTACCAGGTCTTAAGTGATCTAAACGCAACAAAACACACAAATTTTCATAATTTCACATTTTAACTAAAAAAATACAAGGTTTTCCTTGTCAAAAAGATATGTTTTATAGAGTCTTTAGCCCTTGTACCATAATCTATTCAAGATTTGACCCCATCTAAGCTCACTGGCTCTTGACCTGGACCTGGTCTAAAGTGGTCCAGATGCAACAAAACGCATTAAAATCTGCACATTTTGCATTCTAAATCAAGAAATAATGGTTTTCTGGGTCAAAAATGAAGTTTCATGGAGTCTTTAACCTTTGTAATGCGATCTATTAAAGGTTTGACCCCCCTAAGCTCACTGGCTTTTGATCTGGACCTGATCTAAAATGGTCCAGATACAACAAAACACAGTAACATCTTCAGATTTTTATTTTTGAACATAAAAAAATAATAATTTTCCAAATCAAAATTTGTTTTTGAAGAATCTTTAGCCTTTTTACGACAGTCTATTCAAGATTTGACCCACCTAGACTTACTGGCTTCTGGATCTGGTTTAATGTGGTCTAGATGCAAAAAAAAAAAAAGTCAGTGAACTCTCCATATGCTTTTTGTTTTTACATTTATACAAATAGAATAACAGTTTTACAAATCAGAAACTGTAGGCTGAAATATCTTCTGTCTCTGCAGGACAGCCTTGCTCAGAATCAAGTTCATTCACTTTTACCTGTCAGTGGTTTTAAAGTTGTGGCTGATCAGTGTAGTTCATTTTATTTGTAGTAATTAATCAGCAAATCATTAAAGTAAACACAAATACTTACATTGCCCTGTCTTGTTCCCTTTTACATGTTTCCCTGCATAAATAACCACTGACCTTGCAAATAAAACGGATTAACAGTCAATTCAAAGCATATTCTTCAAGCCAATGGTGTCCATATTTATTATGCACGCATCCATGTGTATATGTTCATACATGCTGTATACTGTAATCCATAATACATTAGACTAAAGCCAGTTTTGACACATTTGCAGTTGCAGGGTATTTTTCATTTTGACAGACTTGTAGCTTTTCTTCAGCTACATGACAGAGAGATAATGTACTTCTCACTTCACTATGTTTGGCTAAGAGCTGCACTTATTTAGTTTTTACACTCGGCATGTCGTAAGCTTGTAAATTATTTCAGTTTTCCCATAAAAATACCAGTACTGCATCTGTGAAGGTTGATGATTCATTTTTGATTTTTGGAGAGTCTTATCCTTGAACTGACCTCAAAACACTCCTGCTGTAAAAAAAAAAGTGATAAAAATTTCATTATTAATGTCATATTTATTTATGCATCACTACTTAGTTAGCTAAACCCCTGAAACCTCAGTTTCAAGCTCCAAGAATTTCTATCTCAATAAATTATGGCTAGGAGTGGAATTCTAAATGTATTTATAGTCTATAAATGTATTTTTTCTTACACGTAGTTGGCCTCTTTAACAGTCTGTAATGGATTAATCTGTGAAATGGAAGAACAACAGTGGGCGTTAATGTTTGCTGCAGCTACGGATCGACTACATGAGGAATTTCAAGGACCAGATTACTTACATTAAAGCTTAAATAGCAAAATAAAAATATCACCTTCATTTAAAATTGCACCTCAACAGTTGCCCTGCCAAAATCAAAAATAAGCGAACGAATATTCGGATCTCAAAATTAATATCCGGATGCCACGGTCATGACCGAATATTTGGATATTCGGGTCCAGCCCTACTTTGTAGCTTTAAGAAATGACTACAAATACTGTTGTTGCAACTTTATTCATCCAGGAAAGTAATTACCGCCCTCTCTTTAATGTATTTTCACTTAGACAGTCACACTTGTACACTGTTAGTTTGGAAGCATGTAATTAGAGTCCTGCTGCTGCTAAATGCTAACCTCATTTAGCCAGTTAAACCAGACAGCCACCAGACAAGTTTTGCACAATTTGATGATACAAAATTGATCAACACGACTGCAAAAATTAGCAGTCAGACAGCTGGGCGGTCAGCCAACACACATGCAACTCCATCTCTCCAAAGACTAGGAGGCTCCACCTGGTGGCACAACCAGGAACTGCAGCAAATCGACAAGTTACATTACTGACATGATTGTTCGTCCTTTTCTGCCTTATCGAATATTTTTGATTAAATAAATCATTAATTGCAATTTATTGATTAACAATTAAACATGAGCATCGCTAATCATGATTAAATGTGTCAGAATCAAAATTAAACGGAGGGAAAGATGTATTCCTATGTTTTTATTCTTAGCTAATCTTCTTTCAGATGATGTAGGTTTAATTTAATCACATTTTCACCAGTTCTGACCATGGTTTGATTGAAGTCTTGCTGAATCCCGATTGGATTTCTGTAGCATGTGATATTTTATTTTTTCTAAGTGGACTGTGTTCACTTAAAATCACTGAGAAGAGCTCAGACAGAAAAGCAGAGATGACATTTCTCTCTGTAACTTCTGTGTTCATGGCAAATCACATCTCAGTGTTAGAAGCTGATTGTGGAAATAGATTTTCACATACTTTAAATACAGGATTTGAACGCTTCATCGAGAAAACCCTGCGAAGCGCTGTTGAATATTATGCTGAGAAAATAATTTTGCCAAACATTGCCTGTTATTTTATATGACAAAAGGGTCTATTTCCTCCCAAATAGCCACCGAGTTATGAAACAAACTCGTGTATTTTTGTTAAGATGGTAACTTTGTGCTGAAAAAACCTCTTCCACAGAAGAAAACATCCTCCACTGTGAAAAAACGGGCAGGCAAACCCACAGGGAAGTTCTCCTCACCGTGGATCAGTGGAGCAGCAACAATCCTCTTGAAAGGCTTCTTGGCAGCGAGTGATGAGCCACTGTGGCGAAACAGGAGGGAAAGATCGGACCTCTGTGATGCTGTTTAGGCTCGATGTAGCTAAAAGAAGGTGTCTGACATGGTAATGAGTTACAGCCAGGATAGGACTGTGTTCAGGGTGCAGCAATCGATCTGTGAGTTGCATTCAAAATATTTTAATATAGTCATGAACAAAAGTTTACATACACTTGTAAAGATGACATATATGTGTGTAGATGGCTACCAACATGCCTGATAGCCGTGAAAATGATGAAAGGACATTTAGCCAAATAGTAACCTTTCTGTATGAATGCTCTGACCCAGTGCACTGCTCATATTTTCAGAGGACCTTTAATAAATCTATGAAGGAACCAGCCACAAGTTCTGTGGTCAGAGGAAACAAAACTGCAGTTACTTGGCTACAATGACCAGAAATATGTTTGAAAGAGAGAAGAAGGTGAGGCCTTTAACCTCAAGAACACCAAACCTACCATCAAGCATGGTGGTGGCAGCATCACTCTTCATGAAAACCTAGAATCATCAGTTATAAAGTTAGTCTTAGTTGGGTGTTTCAACAAGACATTGAGCCCAAACAAACATTAAAGATGGTAAAGAAATTACTAAATTCTGGATCTGTTTTGGTGCTTTACACAAAGTATAGAGGAGGAGGATTACCTTCGCATGCTGTGGGAAAACCAAAAATCATCAACCAGAAAGTTAAGTTGGATGTTGGATGCAGTTTCATTGTAGAAAATCCTGAATTATAGGAGTAATTGGTCAGACTGCCATGATACTAGGGCTGGCTCGAATAGTGGTTGGTGGCGGCGGGGGGAGACGGCCTGAATATTCGGATCCGTTCGTCTGGTCTCCCGGGTCCAAATTTTGCCTTTGTTTTGTCTTCAGTTAAGCTGAAGAATTCCAAAACAGCGGAGGTCTTCAGCATTTTGTCTTGTGTTTATGCAACGAAGTGAAGCGTGATGTCAGAGTCGGCAGCCACCCGGCCATTCGGGTGGTGTTCACGAACACGAATGGAGGACTCGAGATGAGCTGAACACGACGGGATATCCCGAAGTGGGCCGAAGGCGGAGGGAAGACGGTAACGCCGCACATTCTTTCTGCCCGGTAACGTCCAACGGTGGGGGGGGGGGGGGGGGGGGGGTATTCGGATACCAAAATTAATATCCGGATACCACCGTAGCGAACAAATATTCGGGATATTCAGGTCCAGCCCTACATGATACATATGGTCTTTTTATGTGTATGTAAACTTTTGTTCATGACTGTATCAGTAGATCAGGGAAGACTGTTCCTTTTGGACTTCAATGTTGTTCTTGTTATACATACAAAACAATATTTTTCCGTCGGTACACAACCTTTCATCATGATAGCCGTCATTACACTGCACAGTTCACATCATAGTTCACATTTGTGCTTTTGATCAAACATCTGGATGCAGCTGTTGGTCAGTAAATTATGATTGAACAGGATGTTTAAGGTTAGAGTTCCCAAAACTACATGAATCTTTTTTTACTTGAAGATTTCTGGTTATTTTTTGAATTTGGGATTAAAGAAGCAATTGTGCTCATGCTATTTACCGACTGCCAGCTAAATGAGTTACGAGAATACAGAATCCCTGTAATAATTTGGGTGTTGGTCAGAGAAGTGATTGAAGTGAAGTTACTGACTTTTCTCTCATCTTATTTCTGGTTGATTGGTTTTCCATCCGTCCTCCATTAGAGCTGCAGGACTCGCTGTGAAAGATTTGTGTGGAATGACAATTTAGGTACAAATGGGGAAAAAAAAGAAGCAGGGCTGTTATTCATACAATACGGTCTGTCATTTTATTTGAGTGTATGATTTTTGATGTGAAATTTATTCACCGCAGGAGGCCCTCAATGATTTCCACCAAAGGAACAAAAAGAAAAGGCCGGACCTATTCATACCCATGCCAGCTTTTGATTTGGAATGAATTTTTGTTTGACCAGTGAGCTTCTTTGGGCTGGAAATGACAAACAAATGACAAGATAGTCTTTGCTCGAGATGTTAAAGATATTAATCTTTTTTAGATCTTCACCAAATATTGCATGTCCAAAATTTTTCATATTCATTGAACATGATGCAAATTTTTGAGAAAATGCAGGTTTTATTCCATGCTTCTGGTCATTCCTACCATTCTGCGCCGTGTTCTAAGCCACCATAAAATCAGAACAGCGAATGTATGAGTTCTTTAGTCAGTTGCTAGTCAATTATGAGTCATGGCCACAGCCAAAGAGCTGCGTGAGTTTTCTATTAAGGCCCATTACTGAGACAGAGCTGCACATCGAGGCTGCTCACTAGATGTGGAAATGCTATAAAGCCATTTTCAAGTGTTCTAATAGTTAGTGGACATGGTGCAAAGCAGAGACAGCGAGTACAAAGAGTTCCACTCAGAAAAAAACATGTGAGGAGTCCTCAAGGTCGAACTTCACTGTGCAGTTCTGGCAGCAACATCTGCATCAGACACTGAACAAGGCTGGTCTACATGGACAAAGACCAAGGATGACTTCATTTCTACAAGACAGAAACATAAAAGCTCAACTCAGTTCTGTGGTTGGATCAGACAAAAATGGAGCCGTTTGGAGATAGAAATGAGAAGCATTGAACCGAAAGAACACCATCCATACAGTCAAACATGGTAGAAATGCAAGGTTTTGTCGGTGTTTCTCAGCCAATTGACCAGACAGCTCAAAATTAAACAGCATCATGAGAAAATTGGACAATGTTAAGATTCTAGAGGAAGACTTCAGGCAGTCTGCAGTAAAACTTCAATTTTTCTGTCTTGCAACACAACAAAGATCTGAAAGATGCAGCCAAAGCGGTCAAGAAATGGTTAACAGAAAAGAAGACGAACATGTTGGAGTCCAGATCTGACTTCAGTCAAAAATCTGTGGAGGAAATTAAAGACTAGAATGATGGCAATGAAGCCTTCAACCTCGAAGAGCTGGAGATCATTACAAGAGAGGAGTCCTAAAGGAACGAATCCCAAACTCCCAAAAGTGGAGTTGTTTGAACACAGAAACACGTTTTTTTGTTTGGTCCAAGAAAAGAGAAGCATTCAACCCCAAGAACACCATCCCCAAGTCAAAGATGGTGGAAATGTGAAGCTCTGTGGACGTTTTTCAGTCAATAGAACAGGCAATTTTGCTAAAGTTAAACTGCATCATGAGAACCAAGAACAGCATTAAGATTCTGTTGGAAAACATGAGCGGCAGTTTGCAGAAAAACTTCCTTATTCTGTCTTCCAGCAAGACAAAGATCTGAAACATGCAGCTAAAGTGGAGGAGATCTGGTTCACCAAAAACAGTTTCAAGATGTTGGAGTCCAGATTTCAAACGCAACTGGAATCTTTGGAAGGAACTAAAGAGTAGAATGATGACAACATCTACTAGGGCTTGCTATGGCGGTATCCGGATATTAATTTTGGGATATTCGTCTTTAATAGGGCCCGACTATCCGGAGACCAGAAACCAGTATTCGGGCCAGCCCTAGAAATTACATGGGCTTGTTTATGTAGTTTTCTGGTGTTTGACTGCGGAAGATGTGAGTGTTGATGCTGCTTGTTAACTGTTAGTGCGACATGAACGCAGTCAATCTGAGTCAGACTTTCACTGCATTAAAAATGAAACAAGCTGACGTTTGATAGATGAAACTGTGTGTGAATTTCAATGTTGTGTGTGTGTGTCTGTGTTTGTGTGTATGTGGTACTGTAAACAACAGGCGCATCATTAACATACCAATCACTACACTGCTTCACTCAGAGCTTTTCTTGTTGATGCTCAAGTGTTGCTCATCTCTGAAAACTGCTGTGATCTGTGACAAATTGTCGAGTTAGAAGTCATAGCAGTCGGCGCTGCAGCCGCCGTGGACGGAGCGACTTTATTTTGGCTTTTCTCAATGAGACACACCTGATGACAGATATTCAGTTTGTGCTTTATGTGACAAATACTCGCGGGGTGGTGTGTTTGAGGCTAGAATCCTGCTGGCAGAAAGTGCTGTATTTTCAATAAACGGACACAAATTGTTTGTTTTCAACTTAATGTTTGCTTTAGGCTTAAAGCTGCATGATATTGGGGGGAAAACTGGCATTACAATGGTGTGTTTTTCTGCAATATGATTGAAAACAAAACATCAGTTTTCACCAAATGACTTGAATAATTCAATTGGCAATAAAAAAGATACCTAAAAACGACTTTTTACTATTATTTTTTTTTTGTAAGAGAGAACAGTTAGACGCTTTCGTGTATTAGGTTATGCTAAGAAAAGCATCCAAAATCATGCTTTTGCTTTTGATTTCTTTCAGATCTGACGTGGCACACATTACAGAAAAGCTTTGGGGACTTTCTGAAGACTAAATGTTTCCATATACCTAGATAGAAATGCAAAATTGTGGCCAAAATGATAACCATGATTGTTTAATCAATACAGAGATGACAATTACCCTACTTTCAACAGAGAAAAAGACAAAATTATTGCAATTTGACATTTAAATGAACAGAGAATAGCTTTCACTTCCATAGTGTGCTACATCTCTGCTAAAGCACAAATCTGCATTAAAATAAGACTTTAAATAAGATTCTTTTACACCTAAGCTTTAAATATAAGATGGAATAAAAGCTGATTAATCCCAAAGGAAATTCTTGTGCCAGATATTGCTCAGAAAAAACGTCAGTAATGTAGCTTCTAAATATAGAAAGCAAAAAGATTTAAGTAAGATACAATGCTGAAATAAAATAGGTGATAATAAGCATAATTATACTGAGATATTTGGTAATATCACACACAAGTAATGGAATTACGTATTGCACTAGAAAAATGAGATGAAAGCAAAAGTGAAATTTTGCACATGAAATTAAAATATTGCAAATGAAAAGAAGAAAAGCACTCAGAGCACAGTATTCCTCCAAGGCTGCTCATTCCCCCATATGGCGTTGTCAGAAATGCAGCATTTGCTTTTAGAAATGCAGCATTTGTTTATTAGTTATTGATGATCAGATATCACGGCAATATTTAATATAGATGTACCAACAAACAAAATGACCTTTCGCTGAGTACAGGCGTGTGTTCTGCATGTGTACGTTATGTACGGATACCGAATGACCTGACCTAAAATGTAGCAGGCGATGGGAATAAATGGGGCTCAGAAACACCCCCTCAGTTTAATCAGTTGTTCCTTTTATCATTTGTGATGGTTCAGTCCTGATAAGTCTGCAGTGGTGGATTTATAGTAGGATCACAATCATGTGACTGTCAGCAGGCAGTTGATGTAGTGTTCACTTGTCATGGTTACATTGATGCCATGCCGCTATCTCACAATGATGGAGAAATCTTTAGCAAATCCATGTCACTGCCAAAATTGAATCACTTGGTCCTTGTGTCATTTCTGGCCTTCTCCGAAAATTTCATCCGAATCTGTTGGCCCGTTTCTGAGTAATGTTGCTAACAGACAGACAGACAGACGCCAATTGTCACATAATTTTGTTGCGTTCCTTGGCGGATTAATAAAATGTTACATACAATAATGTCGTATTAAACTGAAATATTACAAATGAGAAGACACAATACTGCGCAAGAAATGAAAAGCTACACATGATACAGAAGTATTGAGAAGTAATATTGTGTAGATCTGAGTGATTTAACGGAAAAATAAATCAAATTGTGACCACAATTTGAAATGTAAACATTAATATTTCAGTTGGTCATGTTTTTTTTAAAATTATTAGAAACCAAAATCACAATTAATATTCAAGTACTCGTGCAGCCCTGCAAGACACGGTGCTTTTCTTTCACCCAGCTCTTCCTTTCAGTATTTCTTTTCTGCTCTTTGCTTATTTTCTTGTGCACATGTGGAGCCTGCACAGCAACAAACTCCATTTCTTGTAATTAAAATGTAAAAAAAAACAAAACCTTTAATCAGAGTAAATGATGCTCCATCAGACAGGCTTTTCTTGCAGATTAGGGACTGAAAATGGAAACTGGGCAGGTTTTCTTTTTGTATCAGGCAGCTAAAACTGTTGTAACATGAAGTATTTGAGTTAATTTGCTTAAATTCTACTGCAGTGTTGATGCTGGAATTTTCTAGGTAAAGTTACATTTTTCTCACAGACCATCATTTCTGTATTTGATGTTGTCGTCTCCTCATTAATGCTTCATGCAGCTGCAAATATTAGGTGAAAGGTTGTGATTCCAGGGGAGACGGAAAGTGAGGAGAAAGTTTGTGTGTTTGAAAGCGCCGGTGGAAAATTAATCAGCTAGTGAAGTGTGTCACCTCTGGGATTGTGCTGTTGGGTTTTAATATGCGAGCTGCTTTATGATAATCAACCATATGGGTGAATAAATTAACCACATCATGAAAACGTTTCTTCACTTTTGTTACTGGCCAGTTTCTGTTCTGTCTTTGTTGGCCAGCGGAAAAAAGCTCAGAAACTTAAACTGTTCATATTGCAAACTACACAAAGCAGCAGGTGATTGGAAGAAGATACCTTCTGCTGCTAGGAGAGCATTTGGTATAGTTTGTGTGTTGGTGCAGGTGGCAGCGTAAAAGCATCGGTAAGCATGATTTGAAACGCTTGTTAGTGCATCTAACAGCGTCTGAAACCCCGTCGCTTCATACATTCCACGTTTGGAACTTTATTGTCCCAATAGGGAACATTTATTTCGTGGCCAGGTGGCAAGAAAAATCAAAAATCAACACAAAACCAAACAAGAAGTACTGTATTGTGATTACAAGCCTCCATTAGTTTGCATTAACTTCCTCAAATAATGGCCAGAAAAGTGTTTTTATAGATTATTTTGTCACAGTGAAGTTGACCGTTGGATGTTTGGGTCTTCATTATATTTTTGTGAAATTTAGGGTTTGAAGTCTAGAATTTGGGCCAAAAATTGGTTTTGTTTTTGTGCTAAATTTGAAGACATTTCCAAAGGTGTTCAAGATACATTGCATGTTTATAAGAGACACCCAGGTGTCACTCAAAGCAAAAAGTGGCCCTTCATTTTGCATCATTTTTCATTACCAGAGTTCAGTTGATAAATGTTCCAGTAAAAAGATGCAAGAAGTCAGATTTTAGTGGCGCATGAATCGTAGTGAGTGACTATTTACAATACACAGCTAAGGAAGGTTTACTCAGTAGCACTAATTATCTTCTCTATCGTCATGTACTCTCCAATACGTGAGCCTAGCATGATTTTAGCAAACATTCCTGCTGCTATTTTAGCTTCATGGTAAACTGCTACTACAATACCAAAATAGAAAAAAACCCAACTGTATGATCAAGTTCTGTAAAACTGTGACTTTAAATTTTGCATCATTTGAGGCCTTAATACAATTTAAATAGGTGTGTTGTATAAATATTCACACTCTCTGCGGTTGTCATGAACGATGAAATTAGCTCTAGATACCAGAATCCTTTCTTGTACCAGACTGTAAACATGGTTATTCTGCTGTAAAGTTGGACATTTTAACATGGATGTCTATGGGGATTGAGTCCCTTTTAGATCCAGCCCCCAGTGGCCATTTGAGGAACTGCAGTTTTCGGTATTTCAAAACTGACTTCATTTTTCAGAACTGGAGATTGGAGCTTGCTTGAGCATCAAATACAAAAATTCTTTATATGAATATATTGTAACTTTTTGATGAGAGAATAAACTCATCAAAAATAAGTAGAATAAACCACTATTATAGAATACAATTCTGGAAAACTGTCAACACACCTGCACACAAGATACATTCTCTTAATACTTTGCTAATATTTATTTAAACCACGGTTTCATATTTGTGAAACTTCATTGGAACTTATGAAAGCCAAGATGTTGAACAACTTTTTTTGGCCTATATGTTGAGAAATATCTACACAAATTCAAGTACACAGTCCTGGAGTCTAGTATACTCTATTAAATAGTTGCATGAATTTGACTCACAGCCACAGTGTTTTCTTGCATGATGTTGCATTGCATTGCAACACACTCATTCTTTTTTCCCTTCCCCAAACAAACTGCATCATATTTTCCTGGAACCTTCTGTAACTGAGGGTCCCTGCTGTGCCAACGCAGTGTTCTCATTGTCAAAAAACCCCCAAAACCTGCAGCTTCTTGGTTCATTTCTGTCATTCCAAACAGTCTCTTAATAAGCAGTGAACATGCAACGCCGGCCGCCATCCGGCTCACGCTGAAGTGACTAAACCTTTGTCCTGCTGTCCCGGATGAACCAGGAGCATTCAGGCTGTATGAAAATGAACTCTGCTTGGAATCCAACCTGTCGTTCCCTTTGTGGAGAGTCTGATCCAGGCGCCCTGTAAGTTGAGGACACGACACTACAGAAAGCGAGAGGGACTAATCCAATAACCTCAGCTGAACTTTCTCATCTTCAGGCTGTTGGATGCTTTGATGCACCCACTATCAGCTGCTGCACAGGGACTCGTGTTTATTTTTTTCCTTTTTTGCCACAAAATTGACTCAAGCAGAATGTGTAAGTAGTAAATTGTTTGTATGAAAGGGAGTGTTGCGGTTGTGTGTGTGTGTGTGTTGGCGGCTGAGACAAACCGAGGAAGTGTGTAATTGTTTGTGCCGTATCAATCATATTGGTCCACAATCGTACGTCATCGCCGCCCTCTGCACTAACATGTGACCGTGTGCTGCAAGTGTGTGTCGGTGAATTTATCCTCCCTCCCGTGTAGCTTTCTGCTTTGATTTGTGTGATGCTTGATCCTCTTCTGATAACAAACTGCAGTCTCTCGGAGAGCCGAGCCTGCAGCTGCTCCGTCTCCAGCACCGTCCTCCATCTTCCAGCCTCCTTTCCTTTTGCACTCACCAGCTTTTACGGAGGCAATAAATAACTTGAACTGTCTCCATGTTTAACTTGGT
Organism: Acanthochromis polyacanthus; assembly: GCF_021347895.1. Classification (NCBI taxonomy): domain Eukaryota; kingdom Metazoa; phylum Chordata; class Actinopteri; family Pomacentridae; genus Acanthochromis; species Acanthochromis polyacanthus. Next base: position 31,465,720 of record NC_067113.1, read on the forward strand.
TTTAGAGGCCAGTGGAGCGAGCTGCACAGGGCGGCATCACACTTTACCAAACGGGGGTTCAACGGAGGGTCGCCGAAGAACCCGTGAAAGGATCGTTTCAACATTTTAAAGACATTTTGAGACGCTTTTGATTGCTTTTTGCAGGTTTATGGCTTGAATGTGTTTGGCAACAGGCTGCTAGTTTGACCAAAAAATAGAAGCTTGGTCTCTAATTAATGGCTTGGTCTAAGTGGTCGTTACGTTCCCCATTAACACTCCTCTTGGCTGCTAATAGTTACCGTGATTACAGCCAAGATGGGCAATGAGGAAGGTTGTTTGGTCTGTTTAAATGAAAAGAAGCGACTATTGAAGTAAATAAGGTTTTATGGTAGTCCATCAAACAATTGTATATAAGTACACACAACACGGTCTCACGGGGATTCGTGAAACTGTCACGTCAGTTTTTGTTTCGGTTTCGTGCGCACCAACACGATGTCGTCATGTTTTTCGTGCTGCTCACCACGAGCGAAACCCGCTGTGGTAATCACATCTGAAAGTGGTTTATACCGGCGGATTCATGACGATCTAAGCTGTCCATCGGCGTTTGCGGCCGCTGCGGCCGCCACTGCGGCCGCCGGACATTCTTTAGATTCCTATGCAAATTAGGCGGATTCATGACGATCTAAGCTGTCCATCGGCTTAGATCTGACATCTGGCGGCTGCCAGACATCTGGCCGCAACAGCGGCCGCAAACGCCGATGGACAGCTTAAATCGTCATGAATCCGCCGGTATAAATCACTTTCAGATGTGATCCGGCCGCCGCTGCGGCCGGATGTCCGGCGGCCGCAAACGCCGATGGACAGCTTAGATCGTCATGAATCCGCCTAATTTGCATAGGAATTTAAAGAATGTCCGGCGGCCGCAGCGGCGGCCGCAGCAGCGGCCGCAAACGCCGATGGACAGCTTAGATCGTCATGAATCCGCCGGTATAAACCACTTTCAGATGTGATTACCACAGCGGGTTTCGCTCGTGGTGAGTGGCACGAAAAACATGACGAGATCGTGTTGGTGCGCACGAAATCGAAACAAAAACTGACGTGACAGTTTCACGAATCCCCGTGAGACCGGGCTGGTACACAGGCGTTCAAAGTTTGGGGTCACTTAGAAATGTCCTTATTTCCACTTCCTGTGAAAGAAAAGCGTTTTTTTCCACACCAAAGAGAGCATTAAATGAATCAGAAACCATCATTCCTGTGTTCTAATGCTACATTGTGTTAGCTAATGGTGTTGAAAGGCTAATTGATGGTTAGAAACTGTTGTGCAATTATGTTAGCACATGAATAAAAGTGTGAGTTTTCATGTAAAACATGAAATTGTCTGGATGACCGCCCAAAAGGCATAAATGCTTTTCCCTGCCATTTAACTGTGGCATCAAGTTGTGAATAAATGCCTGGTGGCTGTGCACGTTAGCTAGCTATTTGAGGCTCATGCTAATGCTAAGCTAGGATTAGCCAATGGTAACACAGGCTGGGAGCTGAGTGTCTGTCAGAAGGGAAAACACCCATAAACAGTATTTAAAGGTAGTTTGTGGGTATGAAATCAATGTGGAAGCACCTTAAACCTGCATTCTTTCTAACAGCCAACAGGGGGCGACTCTTCTGGTTGCAGTTTATGAGAAAATTACCTAATTTCTGACTTGATTTGCTACCTCAGTGAACATTTTCCTAATAAGTTTATGATCTCAATCGCTTGTTTCAAGACTGTTTGAATATATTATGGTGTTGATATAGTAAAATATGGATCTAGAATAGAACAAAATAGATGATAAAGCAGGGTTTTTTTTTTTAGGGCGGAGCTACTTTGGCTGGTATTGTATCACTGTACCTAATGTCATTGAGTTCTCAGGCAGAGTCATGTTTTGTTTATTGCATCTGGTTTCAAAAACCAAAATGGCGACGACTAAATTACCACAACACAGTAGCTACGTTCAGCAGGATTCTGATTACATCCTTCCAACAACTTCAAAGCAAATGATGAAGCATTTCAGACACACATTACTGGTGGTGATAGAAACGGACAGATTTCCTGGATGGATAAACTGGTTGCCACAGTATTTGTGGACATCTGTTCCAGCTGAGCAGCTGTTTCCAGCAGCTGTGCTAACATTTACTACAGTGAACAAGTCGCTCTGTCATGCAGATCAGATAAGATGACTGTTCTGATATCAAAGTGTTTTAAAGAGTTGATATTGTTACAGATTGATCAGTGTGAAAAGCTGTTTGTTTGCTGGAGTTTTCTTCATCAATTCTTCAAATTCCCAACATAACAAAGCTGAATTTGGCTTGAACATGAAGAGTCAGTGGTTAGAAACATTTCAGTGAATACAATGTATTTATATTAATTTCTTTAACTGATTGGTAATGTGACCAAGTATGCTAACTAAAAACTGGCATCTCTAATTGAAATTCCTGTTAGAAGTGCTTTCAGTATAATTAATGTGCTTCAACTGCAAAGCTACAACTCTTTACTTTAACACAAAGAATGAATAGAACTAAAATTGCAGTTCCGTTTCTCATATCTAGCTAGCACTAGCCCACCTATGGCATTGTAAAAACCTCCAGCTCCATTGCTCAGTAAGGTTGAAACTAACAATTTTCAACATCGATTGATCCGTCTGTTTTTTTCTGATTCACCAGTCAGTCATTTTATAAGGAAAAAAGCACTAAAGAGAACTTTATAGAAATATCTTCTTGGGTACTACATCAGCTTATGATGATATAAAATAGTGAAAAATATCCAATCTTGATGCTTGGAACTCAACATTTGCTGATTTTAGATTGATAAATGACATTATCAAGGAATCAAAAATACTTGTGAAGTAATTTTTAGTCAACTGGCAACCAGTTGACAAGTATGCTAGACTAAATTTGCCCTTGTGTCAATACAAACCCTAAAGAAACCTCTAAGTGTCCAAGCCTGCGATATAAATGAACATCTTTAAACCCTAGAATGTTAAAGGTTAGTCATCTTTTTGGATCTAATGAATAAAATAATTCCTAATGCCCACGTGGCTGCCCTCTAAAGAACCCCGAAGGTTCCTGGAAGGCCTTTCACTTGTAAGAGACTCTGTTAAGCCGAGCTAAAACAAATTCATTGAGTGTTCGTGAGATGGACGGGCCCTCGTGGAGTCACCTCGCCTAAGTGGATGCTGAAGGGATTTGGAGGAAGCAGAGGCAGCTGGCTTTAATTGTGATCTATATGTGTTTTAACAAGGATTAGCAAGGCAGATGAAGGAAGTGGCATTTACCTGCATGACCTGTGAAACCTGTGGGATCTGAAAGGCAAATACAGTTCAACAGTGGAGGACCAGGAAGGAGGGAAAAAGCTTTTATGCCTTCACACTCATTGTTCACACAGTGTCTCTGCAACACCTGGACGGGATTTATTCAAGTTTGGCACCAATGTTTAGTAGAATAGAGGATGAATTGATGAGATTTTGGTGCCTAAAGGTCACTGTCATCCCACAAAACATGTTTTTGAACATAACTCAAGAATGCATTCACTCATGATGTCAAAGTTCTACTTGAATATTAATACATTTATGCATGTAGCACCTTTTAAAAACAGAATTTACAAACAAGTTTGATAGGCAAACAAAAAAGGGATCCTCAGTAAGGCAATACTGCAAAAGAAAGCCAACAATAGAAAGAAAAATCTGGAGAAATGGCACTGAATACAGCAAAAGATCCAAAATAAAAGTCTGATTTTGGTCCTTAAAGGTCACTGTCAACCCTAAAAACATGCTTTTGAATATAACTCCTGACAAAATTTCACTCAAATAATAACTTTGATTTAATAGCACCTTTTGCAAAAAGAATTTCGATAGAATAGCCTCCAAAAACAATCTTTTCTAAAACAATTATTGCAAACAGAAAGCCAACAATAGAAAACAAAAAAGTCTAGAGAAGCATAAAGTCGATAAGCGACATCAAGCAAAAAGAATCTCTATAAAAATGAATTTATAGAAAAAACACCAGCCGATACAAATAAAACCGCATTAAATGAAGTAAGAGCCAAAAAGTGAGTCTCATTTGGGTGCTAAATGGACACTGTCATGTCATAAAACATGCTTTTAATCATAACTCACAAATTTATACACTGATAATGACAACATTTCACTCAAATAATGCAAACTTTATTTCATGAGACCCTTTTACAAAGAGAATAATGGGGATCTTTAGTAAGACAATAATACAACAGAAAGCCAACAACTTAAAGAAAACTAGACCAGAGAAGCAAAATGTGAATAAATAGCATTAAACACAGTAAAAGATACAAAATAAAAGACTGGTTTTGGTGCTTAAGTCACTGTCATCCCACAAAACATGTTTTTGAACATAACTCAAGCATTCACACCCTAATAATAAGAACACTTCACCCAAATAACATTAATTGTATGTAAATGTAACAGTTTTAAAACTAAAATCCCAGGAAGATCCTTAACAAGACAATGTAACAACACAAAGAAGTAAAGACCAGAAAGGCAAAGATGAGAAGGAATTGTATCAAATACAGTAAAAGATCCATAATGCAAAATACAGAATCTCAATATAAAAAAACTAATAGGAAAAACACAGTTTGATACAAGTAAAATAATAAAATACACTAAAAGGAAGTAAAACAAAATACAATGACATAAAGTAAAGTCTATAAAAATGGCTTTTAAAATGAAAAGAAGCTTCCTCGGGTTATTTCAGAAGTGAGGGGTCCTGATGGCGAAAGGATGAACATTTTTAAATTCAAGTCTCAGCTTCACAGCGGTCCAAAAGGCCTCGACTGAAGATCTAAAGCTGCAAACTGGCTCAGGAGGATTCAGCATTTCTGTTGAACAGCTCAGGGCCGGACCTTGATGAGCTGTAAATGTGATCAATAAAATCTTAAAATCAATTCTAAAGGAGAAAAACCAGCACTGGGGCGATGCGATGCTGCAGTCTGAGCTAGTTGGAGGTGATAACGGTCAGATTTTGAGAAAACTGGTGCATGAATCGTTGTTTCCAGGTCGGATTATGAGAGAAATGATTTGATTCTGGAGACGGTTTAACTTATTTCTAAAACTCTGTGCTTTAAGCGTTAGACTTTAAACCAAAAATACTCAGATTTCTTTATTCTGTCCGTATTGTAAATGTCTAAAAGGATAACATTTTAAAGTGATGACATTTTATATCTAAATGATCAAGCAGCTACTTCAGTAGGGCTTTACAATGCTGTGCAAAAATCCCTTTTCAACACTTTTCACACTCAAAAGATGGATGTAAACTGAAACTGTAGAGATTCTGGTTTGCTAGTCTTTATGTCGATTTGTGTCTCTGTGTGTCATCTGGCTGTAGGATCAATTGGAGACGCTGCATTTTAGGTTGCAAATAGTCCTGGGTGTTAAAATGACGGCAAACATAAGAATCCAATAGTGTCACCTTGCAGGATGGAGCTTTCTGTATCATCATCATTCTTTGTTTTGTTTTTGTTCTAGTGTGTATTATTCCAATATTCCAACTTGACATTGTGTAGTGTAGTTTTCCTCAGCTGCACCAAAAATAACCCATACCTCAGTGCATCTATAATTTAAGTAATGGTTAACTGAATTAACATATACATCAGAATGTGAAGATAAAAGCAGGACTTTTATTCTGAAGGACATATTTTAAAAAGATGGATGGATACTTTATTCATGCTCTTGGGGAAATTCATGGTATACAGAGCTATTCAGAAATAGCTAATTTAAGAAAAATAAGGAAAATAACCTGCAAAATAGCATGAAAATCGTGCTGGTAGAAGAAAAAAGCCAAATCAAGGTGATACTTTATAGTGTAAAAAATAGAGCAATAAAACGAATTTAAAAGTCAAAATGCAGTATAATAATAATGATACTAAGCATAATATTATGCAGCATACTAGTACTAATAATAATAATGGTAATAATAATAATGAGCATGCTACAACTAATAAGCACAATAATTGTAATAAGAATAATAATAAAGCCACAAGCGACGTCAAAAGGCCCTCGCCGGCCGCCGACCTAACGCACCCCATTTTTTTCTGGCGAGCGTACATCAAAATTTCATCAAAATATTTTCAAATGTGCAAACAGCAGCAAACAGGAGCCATGCTCATTAATTGCTGCATTATGACAATATGTGACATGTTGGCCATCGCCACGGCAACACCGTCCAAAATACTGCACGGATACCTTTGACCTGCATGTGTGTGACATTTCCATGGTAACAGATAAATTTAATATAATGGGAGATTTTTCACTTGGGCCCATTAGAATAACATGGGGAACTTCAGCCATCGCCACGGCAACACCATTAAAATTACAACATGGTTACCATTTGCTTTTTTGATCGGGACCACATGAAGGAATAGTCACCCAAATTTAATTCATTTCTGACAAACTAATAATTTTATTTTGATTTTTGTAGGGGGCGCTGTAGTGCCAATTGTCAAAATTTCACTGTCAATGTGTCCAGGTAGGAAGGGTCAATAAGTGTTTAAAATTTGGTTCGGATTGTAGTCGTTATGTACGAATGGCAGCCGTTTATCACGCCCAAAAAATGGCAAAATTTTACATCAACTTTGCGGTGTTGCCACGCGGAAACCGTGAGATGAAATTTCACGAATTGGATAACTTTTAATTGTCTACTTGTGTCGATGGTGTCCACCAAATTTCAGCTCATTTGGAGAAGCGCGCGATCAAAACGAACATTTTGTACGACGTCCTCGAAAACGGTAACTCAGCATTTTTGAAATTTCAATCCCAAATAGCTGCCTTCCCGTTTGTCTGAGGGCAGGGTCATAATAATATTTTTTGTTTGTCCTTACAAAACGCATGTGTGTGCCTAATATAATGACTGTACGACAACGTTTGTCGGACCCCATCCCATTGACGCAATGCGTTTTGATTTTTGCAGGTGGCGCTGTAGAGCCAATTTTTAAGTCCCAGTATTGAAACGCATATTTTCAAAAAAATTTCGGCGGAACTGAATTTTGTGCAAAATTTAGTGAGTTTTCGAGCATGTTCAGGGGGTCAAATTCCAGTTTTAAGAGAAGAAGAAGAAGAAGAAGGAGAAGAAGAGTCTCGGCAAGCCCGACGCGTCTGAGGTGTTTGACAGTGTGAATGTCAAGTCGTTTTTGTGTGTGTGAGTGCATGTCTGTGTGTGTGGACATGTCGGCCTTTGACTGTGGTCGAGCGCTGTGCGCTTGACTTGTCATTTTTGTGTGTGATTGTCCGTGGTCGAGCGCGCAGCGGACACAGCGTAGGACATTAAAATAAGTCAGTGGTACATCACACAGTTATTTTGGCTCCCTAGACATTCGAATAAAAGCCAGTTGCGTGAGATTTGCACATTTTATTTGCATGATATCACAGAATAAACATCCTGCTTTGCCACATCTCCAGCCTCACCTTGTTTTGCAGTAACTTGCTCAGAAGCTGCCGGTTTTTTCTCTCTGCAGCCGTTGTTGTCCACGAGCACCAGCCAGTGTTTGAAACTACAATATTATTAGCTGAGTGCTAAATTGACCCGTCATCTCCTCAATCGCATTATATAAATATTTATGTTATTGCGGCTCTTCTATAAACTCTGCTTCTCTGCTCTTCGGGCCGAGCAGGCGGGCAGATGATTTGCATTTTATTCCATGTGTTGCACTGTTATGCAAATCCACTCGAGTGTCTACAAGCGAAGCTACACGGGCAGCAAGATGAATAACCGAGCAGCTGCACCACGCAGGCAGCTATGTGAGCTCACAGAAGTCCTAAAGCATCATCACCTTCCTCCAAATATGTCACGACTTGTTTCTCTTCGGTTTTATTTTGCTCGTTTCATTGCGGCTGTTTTTGTTGCGGGCGTCCAGATTTAGCTTTGATGTTGAGCAAAAAGCATCTAGTTTGCCAGCAGTCAGTACAATTAGACACGTCTGCTTGTGATCAAACCCAGTGCAGGTACAGACCGAACCATTTGTGTCTTAATGAAGGGGAGCAACAGGAGGGCAGAGGGCCTCAACTTTCTATATTCATGCAGTTTTTAATCATATTTTTTAGTCTGTCAGTTTTTTAGTGCATTTTTGCCAGAGTTATAAATCACAAAATGCTGTACATGTGACACTTATCTAATATAAACTAGCCCACTCAGCTTCTGCAGGTCGATACATCCTGCTATAACTGTACATAATTTATTACATTGGAGTTCCATTTCTACAGCCCGGCATTTTTTTGCCATAAGTCTGAACTCCATCAGAAGACTGAATAATGTCCTCCTGATCTGTAAATATGTCGCTTCTGAAAATCGCCTGCTAGGTGGGCGGACACTAGCGCGCCGCTACAAGGTCACATGACAGCGCTTTCAGCTTGAGTCCGGCAGATGTGTCAGACCAGCACGGCAGCTTGGCCACAAACTTTTTTTCATTTCGAAAGCACTTCAGCAGAAAGTATTCCTGAAAGCATTTCAGGCGAGAAATAGTCTGCCCAGTTGCTGAATCAGTCCTTGTTTTAGTTTGACGGCTAGTTGAGATGTTTGACGAAAGCTTCACAATGCATTGGACCTCCGCACTCCACATCGAATCTGCTTAAAGTAGAAGTTGAGTCTACTTTATGCAAATAAGCTGTGGCTCGCCCTGGGGAGGCGCACCGGATTGCAGCTTAAAACGCACCACAACGGTATCGGCGTTTGACATGGTGCGCTTCACATAGACAATGAATAAGATGTGGGAAATTGCTGGATCAGGTGGACACACATCATTATGTTTGGGAGCCGTAATGAAGGCCAAAAAATTTTGCGAATCCAAGCTGGCGCACAACTAGCAAATGTCAACAAAGCCATGATATAGTGCCCTGTGACGAAGTATTCGTCCGCTCCGCTTGCCAACCGGTAACGACGAAATGCTTTACGTAGCAACTGACTTCCCATTCATTTCAATGTGGATTTATAACACAATTTTTTATGAATTTGTGAAAAACTGTAAAACGAATCCCTATCAAAAGTCATAGCAGGGCCATTCTAGCCTAGCCGCGCTAGACCAGCTCTTAAGGCACAAGGGTCTAGGGCCGCTCGACAGGGAGGGAGGCGGGCTAAAAGGTTGTCTTTCAAATCACTCTGCAGCAATTGGGTAGGTATACAACCAATCAGCACAACGAACAGGTTGATGTAGTTCTTAGAGCCCCGGCGGATTGTGGCTAAGTCCCATTAGCTTCCCAACCAGTGGAGCCAACTGGTATATTAAGGATTTGCCATATCCCGTCTGCATAAGTCCAAATACGTCTTTCTTCTCAATGAAACACTTCAGTGCCGTCCTTTGTTTATCTTTCAAGTTGAATTTTAGCTTCAAATCTTTAAGGGCTGTGGCCAAAGCCGAGTCGAAAGATAACTGTTTATTGTGCGCCGGTTGTTTCTGTCAGAATCGTCGCGCCTCTGTCGTCACTTCGTTACGCCCGCCTTCTGACTCTACACTTCATGGTGATTGGTCCGGCCAGTTTTAGGAGAATCCAGCCTCGAGCCTTATGGAGGGTAACTAGACCCACCCTGGAAGAGAATTAAATTCGTTACCGTGGGTTGTCTAGCGCGGCTAGGCTAGGGCCATTCCTGATTGACCTGCATATTTTAATATATAATTTATATGGGCATCTCTTAAAGCTGCAGGACAAGTTAGACACAGAAAATCATATTTGAAGAAACAAAAAACAGTAACAATAAACCTGAGGAATAGTAATAAATGTACTTCAATGTTAATTCACAGACACTTAATGCTCTCCTAAATGTTTAGTGTCCCTTTTCTCCCTTTAAATCACAAGATCTGGTTTCAGATTTTCCACATTTCACAACTAATTACAATCAACATGCCGCAACAAGGTGGAAAACAGTTATGAAACAAAAGTGAAAGGCTGTTTTAAGTTGGGCACAAGTTAGAGCAGCAGTATTGTTATTAAAGTAATAACATTGATTACTATCTACACTGTGCAGATTTATCTGTAGTAGGCAAAGAAAAATCTAGCACATATTCTAGTATATGTAGAAAAAAATAGCACAAAATATACACAATTCACAACTATGAATGTGCTGATTTTGTTCCAACCAGAAAAACGCTGACGTTATGAACTTCATTGATAAAGAACAAGATATTTATTTGAATTATTCTCATTTCAGGTGTGTGTCTGCACCACACAGCCACATTTATCCACTAAATGTTAGATATTTTTGTTGATTTTATCAACAACAGGCAACAAGGGAGGCATCTTATTGTCATAAAGTCAAAAAAAGTCTGTAAGATATGTGACCGAGAGTGGATGTTTTAGATTTCAGACTTCCATTTTTGAGAGCTGTTTTTCTCAAAAATCTTCCCCATGAGTCATTATGACTAATGGCTTCTGACCATTTTTTTAATAAAATGTATCTGCTCCAACTTTCAAACCAGGGGCCCGCTTCACCCACACGCGGAGGGAATTTTAGGTGCAGCGCTATCACTTAGTCTGGAGCCGCCGTCAAACATCAAGAGCCATAGAATCATTACCAGCTCCTTGTCGTCTTCAGAGTGGCAGCAACGTGGGCGGCTAATTATTTTCTCTCCCTCTTCAGAATCAATTGATTGCACGTCTTTTAGTTTGGTCTGGAAAACGGCTGAAGGGAAACTGCGCTGTCATATTCGCATCAAAACTGTTATTATTCAGCACACACAGCGCGCAGACACAAGGTTGACATTTTCTAATTAAACGTTTCCTTAAGCTGTGTACATCTCCCCGGGAAGTCTGAAAGACGCAGACGCCCTCACTGCCGAGATGAAAGAACTCATTATTTTCCTTGCCCACTATCGTCCTCGTGCTTCTCCCCTTTTTATCCAGATAACAGAACTATTCCATTTAATCAATGCCGCCTGCTAGAAGTACAGCAGAGCGGCCGCGGTCAAGAAAATGCACCTCAACAAGTAAGCATGAAATTCAATTCTGCCGCCCCTCCCTCCGTCGCCACGCCAAAACAAACAAGCACACGGAGCAGCGGGGCATTCATCATTGCTGTTTCTGGTTTGACAACTCGCTCTGTTTTAGTATTACAATCATAAGCCCCTGAATTGGATAAGGGCAGCAGGAGAGGTTGAAAAATGGAAACGCAATGGATTTGGCCCGCCACCAACCGAACAAAAAAAAAAAAAAGTAGGGGAAAAAAAAAAGCCCTTTTCCTGTTGGGTTGGAAATGATAGCACTGCACAGAAGTTGCAAGGAGTCAGAGATTATATTCTAATCCTCAACTCACACTTTACTGGCGCTGTTTGAATGGAACCCACGGGCATTGTAAGAAAAGCCTTAATATGGAAATGATTTTTCTTTTTAAAAGGAGGGGGGGAATGGCATTCAGAATGTGGATTTTTGTTTTATTCCTATGGTGTTGGGTTTGACAAAGACAACAAAGAACAGATGTTTTCTCAAAAAAATAAAAAAAGGATTATATTGGGCATGGAATCAACTCCACATATCGGAAGACGCCGCACAACGCGGAAAGCACATCATGGGATATAGGTTTCAAAAAGCGCTCGCAGGATTTGGGTTGAAACTCCGTCAGATACCCGGCTGACAGACAGGCAATCATCAATCCAAAGCCGTGTGCATTAGACTGCATTATCTATCGCTGCAAACTGTGCGGCCTCTATGTTCACAGGGAAAAAGGAAAAAAAAAAAGTTCTGTTTCTGAGCGAGAGAAGAGGGAAAAAAAAGCTTGCAGAGTTCGTGCAGCCAGCATTGAATTCCCAGTCACATTCAAATCGGAGCTCTCAGCGGGAGCAGCAGGGTATTAAAGTTTGCTTTGGTACAGATGGCTGTTATTGCAAACATATTGGTTATCATAGTCAAATATTATCTTAAAGAACTAAAGAAAGGAAGCTCAGCGAGCAGATTCTTGGAAAATGCTTCAATGTGTTCTCTTCACACAAACATTGTGTAACAGCTTCTTTCTTTTTTTACACGGTGCAAAGCATTTCAGTCCAGCTTTTTATGTTGTCGGCTCGCTTGCCACGCACAATATCGAATGACAATTCATAATGACAAGCTCTCTTTTGAGAGATTTTGACAATATCTGCGAAAGACATGAAGCCTGAAATGCTTTTACATTACAGAGCTGTGGTTGTGTTTGTGTAAACCTGACGCATTTAAGTGAGTAATCCACTCGTCTTAGATCTATTTTCGGTCTCCATCAACTCTCAAAAACATCTCATTAGCTGCTACGTGTTTGATTCCCTTCTGCAGCTAGTTGTTAACTGTGTCTGTCAGCAGTTTGGAGCCGGACACGTCGTGCATGGAGAGATGTTTTTTTTTTTTTTTTCTTTTTGCTATAATCTGCTCTCTGCTTCTGCTGGAAGCAAATCTGATGAGATTAGTGACACTGAAGCAGACTGTAAATGCACATTTATATCAAAATACAGAGCTAAAAGAGGCTAAACGGGTGCAGAGTTAGTATTTCTCAGAGGATTTGTAACTGCTAGTAGCTTCATTGATACTCTGTATGGGTATTTGTTTCATTTTTAATTGGAAAAACAATGATTACCAAGTTGAAGGGAAGATTGTAACTAGTATTTGTAAGATGTAACATGATGCAAGTATTTCTGTCTTTTTCCTTAAACTATCCTGTGTTTTTGTTTTTGCATTCAAACATCGTATCTTGACTTCTGAAATCTGGTTAAACCCTTATAACGTTTGAAGAATCCCAACTATGCTAGCTGGTGTATGTTAAAAAGAAACCGGGATCCTGTTGCATGTATACAGGGGTTGATCGAAAAGTTCCAAGACTGTGCCTACAAAGGAAACAAATCATGGCTGATTGAATTTTTTGCTCCCATCCCTGTTGAAATAGTCTCCTTTTGCAGTAATACTGCACTAATAGTGTTCTTATAACGCAACCTGTCAGTCATATGCACCAACTGCGACAACTACTGTGTCAAAATCTTCAACTTAAATTTCATTTTGGGGAAGACTAAGAAGAAGTCACAGTGAGCAAAATCAGACAAGCAGGACAGGTGGAGAGCGATGGTTGTGTTGTTGTGGCCAAAAAAGTGTGCAGTTTCAGACTGCTGCCAACTACCTGGGTAGGCTTAGATTCAACCAAGCCGATGACTTTCAGGATGGCTTTGTCGACCACAAAATTCGAGCTAAGCTTCTACGAATCGCAAATTTACTAGCAACCCATGAGTAGTCCGTGCTTTTGGAGTCCAAGGTATCGCTTGAAGTGTTTGCTTTGGTCTCATGAGCCATGGTCATGGTCTCATCTCACTGTGCCACCCCGCCAGTTAAAGGTCGCCCTATTCATGTGGAAAAATTCTCTCCAGTTATGGTCACTGAGCTCCATCATGGCAACCAGATCCCATCAGTTATGGCTGAATATCTTCATCCACCACTTCCTGGTTACGTGTTACAGAGGAGGACAGCTTTTATATTTCTTATCGCTGTTGTCTCTCATTGCCAGGAAGTTAAATCTGTTGTGTGGTTTGCATTTGTTAGTGCTAAGTCCACTAAAAGCCAAAGTAGCCTCAAAGCAAGATACACGAATGTCAGATTAAACGGCAGTAACCGGTAACCTGGATGCTAGTAATTACCTTCTATATGGGAATATAAATAACCAGATTTCTCTGAGCTCCATGAAGCACCACATCCTGCATATGATCAGCTTTATAACCACATTACTGGTGTGCATGTAAATATAATCAGCATCATGCTCCTTCATGCAGCCGCCGTGAAAAAAAACACCTCAGAAAATAAATTACATCCCAGAAATTTATGCAACATTGCAGATTTCTCCCGAGCAGCAGCAGCAGCAGCAGCAGCAGCAGGCTTGTATTCCAGCAGGAATGTCTGAGTAATGCACAACTCTCGAGTCTGTTCTTGAATCCTTTTCTCTCCCTGTGAGACTTTAATATGCTTTTACACAGGAGGGGGATGGTGCCGGAAGGAGCTGCTCGCTCAGATAAAGCCGGTGCAGAAAACAACAGGAATGGTTTCTGGAGCTGGACGGCCTCTTTAATGCAAGCTTGCAACTTTTTAATCTGTCATCAGAACCGGGATTCTTGAAAGCGGCACCGAGCCTGTGCTGTTATCGACGCTCTACGCTGCTGAGAAGTTTTAAAGCGGCTACTGGTGAATAGAATCCAGTGTGTGTGAAATACTGTTTGTGAAGAAACATAATAAAGCAGCACCAATTAGAATACGTGCTGCTGAGCTAAACTATCATTTCATCGGTGAATTTTTAAGTGAGATTTTTTTTTTTTTTACTGTACTCCGTCTACAAAGAATGCACCTCGCTGTGCACAGTGTCCGACTCCAAGGTCTGTTTGCGCTTCGTCCCATGACAGCCTCAGGGGGGATGTTTTTTCTTCTTTTTTTCTTTTAATGCACTGAAGATGAGATTCTTTTCAAAATTTGCCTCATTTGTACCAAGGCCATCTAGGAACAAACGGTGACAAATGTGTCTGGTTTAACTTTTAATGCTGTTTATACACTTTGTCATAATCTCCAACTTTATTTTTCCATCATTTTCCTCATCAGGTGCAGCGTGAATGTACCTGTTGTCAGCAGCTGGCAGGCAAACATGATCCCACTTTATGGAGGCAGGAATAATTTAAGTCCTTTAATTAAAATTAAAAGAAATAATAAATGAACCTCGCTTGTCCAATCAAATGTTTACAGGGACCTGATTTTTAGCTCGAAGGCTTTAAACAGCAGTGCGCTTGGTGTGGAGGTCGAAGCTCGTATGTATGTTTTTGCATTCATGCATGTAATATTAACCCTGTGAAGTAATTCTGAAGTGTTTTGTTTTTTTTGCTACAGTCACATTTTTCAGCACTTTCTCTCTACTGAAACAGCAAAACAGTGGCTAGCAGACAGACGTCATAATGCCATAAATAACAAGAAAAGCACTCTGAGCTGTCTCGCAATAAGGAAATCTTTAACAAATCCGTGGCTCCAGACTATAGGCCACATCACTGCCAAAATCTAATGAGTTGATCCTTTTGTCATTTCTGACCTTCCCTGAAAATTCGATCCAAATCCATTGGTCCGTTTTTGAGTGATGTTGCTGACAGACACAGTCAAGCGTATGTTGATCTATACATAACTCCGCCGCATTCCTTGGTGGGGTAATAAAACATTTGAGTTTCTTGGATTATTAGTTTCACACAGAGTGGACAAAAATAGTGCCCACAGGTCTAATCAGTACTAGGAGAAAGAAAACAATTTGACGCGCATTATGTTTACGTTTCTACAACCTGAAACTTTTTTATACAGCTCTGGACATTATAACTATACAGATGTTTCACCATGCAGAATGTATCTTCCAACAGCTTTCTAGTCTGTATGCTGTCTTTGAGCCATGCTGCATTTCTTTTATTGATCAAGTATGTTTTATTTTTACTCTCAGCATGCGTAACTTTTCTTGTCTGACAACTTCTACAAATATAGAAGACTTCATTAGCTTTAACAGGAGACAAACATAGAAAATCACTACATGGCTGTCAATATCGACAATGTAGCAGGCATCCACAAACACATTGTGTGTAAAACACTGGCGTCAGATAAAAATGAAAATGAAAAAGTGAAAATGAACTGCCAGATGTGCTTTGCTGCTGTTAATGTACCTGTGTGTGGGAGACGGCATTATAAAGTGATGTATTGTTGCATAAACTACTAAATATTGTGATATCTGACCCTCTTCTGCCTCAGTTTAGTCCTTTTTTTAAATGTGTAAGACTCTAATTCACTGCAGTATCTCTATCAGACACTAGTGATGCAAATCCTTTTGAGAATAAACATTTACAACTTTAGAAGTTAGCACAATGTTTCGTTTTTGTTGAATTAACTGTTATCGCCCAGTTATTGCACTTTAATTTTAACATTTTGTGGATTTTTTTCCCCTGTAGTAGATAACTAAAAACATCATAATATTCCCTCCTTAAAAAAATCAAATGATTGTTTCAGTCATTTTAAGCAAAAAAAAAAAAAAAACCTAAACAACCAGACAAACAACAATATTTCCTGGTTTCAGCTTCTCAAATGGGATCGTTTAAGGCCTTTCCTTGTCACACAATATCCTCACACCGTTCTTGGGAAGCTATTGTTCACAATGTTCTCACATTTGCAGACAAAATGATTACCAGAGAAAGTATCTGACAGGTGGATACTAATGGTTAGCTGCAGCGCCAAAGTGCCCGAGCAGAAGTTTCTT
The DNA here is from genome assembly GCF_021347895.1 of Acanthochromis polyacanthus. Lineage (NCBI taxonomy): Eukaryota > Metazoa > Chordata > Actinopteri > Pomacentridae > Acanthochromis > Acanthochromis polyacanthus. The sequence goes on from NC_067113.1 coordinate 31,481,947, forward strand.
ATTTAGACAAAAACAAACTTTGAATGCACCTGTAACAGAATCTTTAAAATCTGTCTCCTTCTGTTCAAAGATCTAATTATTAATGCTGATGATGACGCTGTTCTGTTTCTGCCCGCCAGTTGCCAAATAAAGATTAATGCAGCTTTAAACCTGTAAATCTATTTGTGGGGGGGAATGAAATCTGGAGCGTCTGCGGTTGAGGAAGCGGTCAGCGGTGTGAGAACTGCACTGTTTGAAGTCATTTAGCTTTACTGCCTCTGCGCTCGCTGCAGAGTTCCTCCGTGACTGATCCTTCCTGAAGGCGGTAAACGCATACATCGGCCTCCTTTGGCGAGCAGCAAGAGGCCGGCTGCGGTGGGCATGGCTTTGTAATGGTGATGCTCGTTTTGTGAGGCTTTTCAGCGAGTGTTTGCGCGATTGTGTTTATGCACGCTTGTGTACCCGCGAGGCTTCAAAGGCACATTGGTGGAATGATGTCCTGTGGGGCAGGCAGGTGTCAGGGGATCTGACTGAGTGCAAACTGCCTGACTGTGGTAATAAGTGTCTTCTTTGTTGGAATAATGCTTAAGACTAAAAATGACTGGAATGATTCAGACTTGCCAGCATGGTCCGCTGGGCTCCCACTCACCACAGCGTGAAAATATAGACTGCAGCAGCACACTGAGAAATGTTATGGTTTCACCCCATTGTGATTTTGTGTGTGTGTGTGTGTGTGTCTGCAGAGGAAGGGAAGCAATGAAACCGGCCTCACACAGAGCTCAGTGCAACCTAGCTAGTAGAGTTACCCCTGGAGAAATTAGCACATAATGTTCCTGAATTATAATTCATAATGTTCTTTTAAAAGGCTTGTTAGCAGCGTGTTTGGCTGTGCGGAGAACAAATGGAAAAAGAGCATAGAGTGATATTAAGAGTTTAGGCTGTTTAGCGATAATGCAACTCGCGGAAAAAAAAAATGATTGAAGAGGGACAGGTGCACGTCCTCAAATGAGGTTTTCCTCAAAAACGAATGTCTGACCTTTGAGAAATACATTTCTGTTCCGTTGCATCTGACAGTGTGAACTCAATTAGATCAATTTTGTTGATGATTAAAAAAAACTAAAATAGTGGCACAACTGAGGTGAATTCCTGCCATTTTAGTGTTGTTTATGAAAAACTAAGACGTGCCAGATACCAGGTTTTGTTGCACAAATTCCTTTTCTTGAGAGATTTCGTTGCTCTGGCTCGCTCTGCAGACTGGAAGCCATCTTGTCAGCCAGTATTTTGGTTTATCCAAAAGCATTCGTGGGGCAGTCATTACTACCATCTCCCCAATATCTTTTGCACTCATGTACATCACACTTCCACCTCCATGCTTCACTGTCAGGACTAAGCATTCACTGTGGCAGTCCCAGCCACGGTCATCCAATCTGAGCCTGTCAAACTTATCTTGGTCTCATTTGTCCTAATAACAGGCTCCATATATTCATCAGGCTTCTTGACATGCTCCGAAGCAGACCTTTTGTGCTCCTGCTGTTTAGTGATTATGCAACTCAGGAGAAAAAAAAAAAAAAAAGTAAATGACTGAAGAGGGGAAGGTGCACATTTCCAAATGACCTTCAGAATAAATCCAGGTTTCTATTCTGTTACACCTGACACAGTGTGCACTCAATTAAATATGTTTTGTTGATGGTAATGAGGTGGATTCCTGTCATTTCAGTATTGTGTGTAAAAATGAAAACAAGTCGTGCTCTCATCAGTGAGTCATGAATGTAATAACGGTCAGAAGACGTAAAGTGTCCAGCAAAGGTCCCTCCTGCTGACTGCGACTCTTTCCACATTGTGTCTTTAGAGCACTTTCATATTTCAATTATAATACATAATGTGTTTTAATTTAAAGCATAAATCAGGATGTGAATGATGAATGTGGCGACGTCAGTCACTAAGTGTTTGTAGCTTTTCATTCACCTTCTGAAACTCTCTTTGCACACAGGATTATGTTTGGTCTGATGGGGGACTTTTAATGTCACAAATGGTTGTAAGATTGAAGAATCTTTTGTTTAAATAACCCAGTAATGTAATCTGAAATAGCTAGTTAGTATAGCAACCCAAGACACGTCATATATGGAATTATTTTCAGTTTTTTTAAGTTTCAAAGCATCATATCTTGTTTGTTTTGGGTTTAGTAAGACCAAAAACATGACCCTGATATATCTATCAAAAATATATATTGATACAAAATCACAGCAAGAACCTGAAACACCAGGAAAAGTAATGGAATAATAGATGACAGAATATGAAACTTTTGGAGTTTCTTTTATAAATAAAAAAATAAAATAATGAAAATAAACTTTATTTCTATTGCATCTTTGAAAACTGGTGTTGCAAGGTTATTTATAAAACAATATGTCTGCTTAGATTCTCAGTCAGCCAGGTTATTTCTGCTCAAGTCCTTGGTTCACACAATAATAAAATTACATAAAATAAAAAAAATGGATAAAAATGAAAAGAAGATTTTTAGTGAAGAGCAATAACAGACTAACATTCTAACTATATATATCAGTGCAAGACAGTGGAACATTTACGTGTGTTCATATATTTGCATATCTAACCAGAACTGAAGAAAGTCTTTATTAAAATAAATTATTAACATGTTCACATTTGTCCAGTCATTGCAGAAATAAGTGCAGCAGAACTTTAGTGCACATTTTAACCTCCCGTTTTCATCCTTTCCTGCAGGAATTCAGTGAATTATTTACAATTTATGTTGTGTAACTGCATAGTAGGGCTTCAGCTATCAATTACTATAATAATTGAATATTCTATCAATTGTTCTGGCGATTAATCTGATTCTGCGCCTGACATGCACGTTCCAGCATCAAAAGTGGAAGTGAGTGCATTGTGTAACAGAAATGATCATCCTGCTATAAGAGTTCAAATTCCCATCTACCATGACACCCAAGAATTTAGTTTCCCTCACTTTTTTTGACCACATCCAACACCTTTGGGAAATTTTCTCCAGGATAAAATAAAGTGGTATCATCTGCAAAGAGAAAACATTTGATCAGCTAGCTCAGACAAATAACTTTTAAATTGCCTGTCACAAAATAAACATCCCTCATTTGACTTACATTTGAGAACATTTTTTAAAACTCTTTCACTCTTTGAAGCCTCTGAACAAACCAGTTGATGCAGGTTAAACATAATTCAGAGACAAACTGCCTACTGTAAGCGAAATAATGTCATATTTTGCTTTGTGCATAAAATTAGTTAAGAAGCACACTTATATTTGCCGCTGTGCTTCTTGTTTTGTCACCATAAAAGCTGCAGTGTTTGTGCAGAAAAAACATGGACATTGATGGCACTCATAGGAAGTACAGCTTCTATTAAAACACTAATTTTCTTGCTGCTAATAAAATATGTATTTTTTTCATGACAGAGTATTGCAATGCCATTCTGGTATTAGTTTATATTGCAATATTCAGATATATGCAGTACTATTCACCAAGATATGATTTTTAGTTCTTTATCCGTCGTGTTTCTGTTGGATGAACGGATTTAGATTTCTTTTTTTTTTTTAACCACACTCCAACTTTACCAAACACATTTTATAATGATCTGAACGTCTGTTAGAAAGAAATCACTCCGCGTAATGAAATATTCAGCAAACACAACTGTCTGCCCACCAGATAATATATTTAGCAAATGATTTAATTAACTTGAATAATGTGCTTTGCCTTTGAGTAAGCTTCAGTTTCAGCGAGCTACCAGCAACCGTAGGTGTCATCGTATTTCATAAATATCTCAAATTGAAATTTAAGTGCAAAAACTAGAAAAAGAAAAAGCTATTTGCTGTTTATGTTTTGGGACTTTTTCTTTTTAGGAGACAACTTGCTCTTGCACATAAACATCTAATGTGTCTTTTCCTTTACTAATAAATCAAGTTAAAAGCTAATCTTTGCCAGGAGAAGAGCTAAAAAATTCATGACCATCTGGCTCAGAAATTTTTAATCACGGGCGTAGTGACCGGGGACCCTCGTCTGAGCAGAACGGAAGATTTCTGGTTCCTGTGCGGCTTTCAAACTGAGGTTCTTGGGCTTTCTGGAGCCTCATAAGGCTTCACTGGGAAAATGGTTTACTTGCGCGATAAATACATGGTGACAGTTTATAAGAGTTCCTTCTAATCTTATTCTAAGCACACTTTAGCGCTGGCAGTTAAGTACGAAGTATACTCTAATGGCAGCATGCTGACTAATGTGTCTATGATGCAGGGGCGGAGCTAGACCATTTTCAGGGGGGCTTGAGCACTCCTTAATTTTTTTAAGCACCCCTAGAATTATTGGACGTTATTTATTTACGTTTATAATAAATGCTGAAATAATTATTAACAGTGTTATTTATTTTACCGTTTCAAACCAAATGTAAAATCTGGCAAAGTTCTCCCTAATTTGACACCCCCCCCTTTTGGATAATGGTTTGATCCATTAAGAGAGCGCAAGTTCCCCTCTACTCTGCCTCTGCACTGAATGCTGCTCCCACCCCCTGTGTGCGTGTGATGGATCGGGCGGAGAGATTGACAGGCTAGCCAACAGAGCCAGCAACTGAGTTGTCTAAACAATCTAGCTAGCTAGCTTGTCTTCTCGCTAGCGAATTTTACTCGTTTAGCCTCGCAAATCACAAAATGAAGCAAGCAATGCTTATGGCATGCCAAACATGAAGGTGAAAAAAGGCTATTGTAATTTCACACTGGTGCCATATCATTGTTTTATCAATGTGTTGTTTGTAGGCCGACTGTCATAATGGATATTAGGCATTTTTTTTCCAAGGAAACTCCAGCAAAAGCTTCAGGTAAGGTTTGGGGGACAAAGCACAGAACACGAGCAACGTTACTGCATGTGTTCAAATGTTTATTTTGTGGCGTGAACTCAATTGCTAGCAGACATATTTTGAAAATCAAACTTCAAACGGTCAGCATTTTGAGAAGGACTATTTTGACTGTTTCCTGAACCAACGAATAGTATCTAAGAGAATGACTGAGCTCTGTTATGAATGCAGAAGAGCTGGGTGAGTTGTTGCTTAACATTGGTCAGATGTGCGCCCCCCCCCAAAACCGCCCCTGCTATGATGTGCATACCATAACTGTAGGGCTGGGCGATATGACGATAGAAAATGTCTATTGTTTTATGTGAAGATCCTATCGTTTATATCGCAGTGTTGCAAAATACGCTTTATGGTAGTATTTTACGTCACCAATGTGCCTTACGGCAAGCCCAGTCATGCGGCAGTGTTGCCAACTTAGCGACTTTCTCGCTAAATCTAGCGACTTTCCAAAGCGTCCTAGCAACTTTTTTTTGTCAAAAGCGACTAGTAGGGCTGCAGCTAACGAATCCTCGAGTAATCGTCTGAGCATGAAACGGCATCAAAAGCGGAAGTGAGCGCGCAATGCAACAGAAATCACCATCCGACCGGAGCGCGGAACACGGACGGACATCGGCGCTGCATTGTGCATGTATTATGTATGCACGATGCAGCGTGGACATCCGCAATCTATCGTAAACACGGATGTCAGCATTTACTATACAGCTGTATCTAACCGCTGACATCCGCGCTGCATCGCACATACATAATACATGCACCAACGTCCGTCGGTGTTCCGCGCTCCAGTCGGATGGTGATTTCTGTTGCATTGCGCGCTCACTTCCGCTTTTGATGCCGTTTCATGCTCAGACGACTACTCGAGGCGACAAATCTAGCGACTTTTTGTGCCATTTTGGAGACTGACAGGAAAATTCAGATCATTCTGCAGTTACTGTCCTCAACAAGCAGCAGGTGCTGTTGTGAGCTTCTCCCTCCCCCTCCCAGAGCACAGGCTGTCAGTCCAGTAACCCCGAAGAAGTCCCAGTGTCTGATCACTCCGCGGCCAGACGACAGATGAATCGTGCATGCACAAAGTCACTACAGATCCCATCCAGACTTACGGAGCGGGATATAAATGAAAATGTTTCTTCTCTGTCATACTAAAATAAACCACAGCATTTAGCCTCTAGTTCAAAAACATATTTTGGGTGTTTTATACTCACTTTTTGGTCTCTTCCACAACGTTATTCCTCTCTCCTACAACGTTGATTACAATTACATGCAAACTGGGAAATATGCACACGAACAACCAGCTCAAACCGACGAGCTTGTACCTAAAAGAGGGGGAACTTCTGTCATATGGCGGTGGTTTGGATTTAAAAAGACCGACAAGGATCAGACTACCGTACTTTGTAAGGCATGCCGCTGCCCGGTCCCATTCATTCGTTGAATTTACCAAAAATATGCTATATCATTGTGTATATCCTATCGGGATATAAAATAAGCTATATCGGGATATAAAATTTTGGTCATATCGCCCAGCCCTACATAACTGAAGTAGTTAATTTAGCCCCTTAAATGTATCTGTTGATACATCACAGTGCACTAATCCATTAAGTTAAATTATAGGGTGTTTGTTCTTGATTAAAATGAGAAATGAACAGTTTCAGTTCTCCAAATTTACATGCAGGAGCTCAATGCAACAAAATTGAAATCCTTAATTTTTTCAATTCTTCATCGTTATTTCTGATGATAGGTTTTTTTCTTTACAAACTTCAGTGTGATTTCTGCAGTGTGCTTTGGATCATTATAATGCTTAAATATTCATTTTTTGGACTTATGCAGCTCTAGATCATCACAATACCACCTCTGTGCTTCACTGTCAGGACGCTGCAGTAACTGTGGTAGTTCTGGCCGGGTTCATCCAAACATGCTGAACCTCATCTGATCCCAACAGGGTTATTGTGGTCTCATCTGATCAAACAATGTGCTCCGCCCGCTACATATTTAGGTCACACGATTCTGTATCCATACATAATGTACACATGCGTAACACACACCTGTGTTCAGCACAAGGTCTTTTTATTTGTGGGTACATCTATATTAAATGGACTCATTCTATGGTGCCGTGATTTCTGCCACATTTTTTTCAGGATTTAAGCCGTCTGAAATGATACACGCAGTCTTGGTGGAGTACTGCCCTCTGAGTGCTTTTCTTGTTTCTATTTTGCTGTACACCCAGAACAGTCCACAAGGTTACAAGCCTTTAGCTCACTATGGCAACGTTAATCAGATCCTGTTTTCACGGGCTGCATTGGATACTGATTTAAAACACATACACCCCCTGTCAAAAGTTTTAGGACACTTTCTCATTCAAATAAAGTAGAACCTGTGCTACAACTTTTGACAGGGGGTGTATCTACCAAATTTGGTACACATGTGCAGCACATCAGGCTGAACAAAAAAAGTCAGTGACAGCCACATTCCAAACCCAACAGGAAGTGAGCTATTTTGCGTTGAATGTCAGATTTTGCTGATTTTTCATTTTTTTCTAGAGCGAACTCCTCCTAGGGGGAAACTCCAATTCACCTCAAATTGGGCCAGTACATACAGGAGGCCTTAATGATCCAAAGTTATTAAAATCTTTTTCCAATGTCAAAGGGCGTGTCCGTGGCGGCCTCTGGAATTTTGATCCTTCGCCATGAAATTTCAAATGCTGTGTAAATGCCCTGAACATGCTCCAATCTGCCTGAAACTGTACATGTATGATCAGAGTCCTGCCCTGATCACATCCATATGATGAAATACACCCCCTGTCAAAAGTTGTAGGACAGGTTCTACTTTATTTGAATGAGACGGTGTCCGAAAACTTTTGACAGGGGGTGTAACTGGAGCTTCTGCAGTCGAGACGGTCAGACAAACCCGTCCAACCCAAATACTTGAGTTCAGCGAGTTAAGGGTTCGTCTCACCCGTCCTGACCTTTCCCTCGCTGCCTCTTTTTCCCACCATTTATCAGTAAGGAAATTTATCAAATAATGAAAGAACTTTAAATCCAACGAAAGCAGATCTGTCTTGGCCATATTCGGAGTCCCGGACACAAACGATGCCGGCGCCACCCTCTTCACCTCCCCTGAAAAAAGCGTAGATCTGTCTTTTAATCTTCGTATCCGGCAGAACGACAACAAACCAGGAACAGTTGTGAGGATAGCGGAGACAGTGGAGGACGGCGTCGTGCTTCGGCGATCTTCTCTCGGGATCTCTGGGTAACATTTGCTCAGCGATGTGGTCAGACCGGAGAAGAAAATAAATAATAAAAGAATAAAATAACACTGCCTGGGCCAAAATGTTATTCCATCTCCCGGCTTTGTGATGTTTCTCAATTCTGTCCCCGCAGACAGAATAATACACTGTTTTCACATTCAATTATGCAGCAGCCAGAACTGCTCAGGAGAGGAAGAGGGGGAACAATGACATTATGTATTAGGCCGGAGAAGACAGCACAGTTATCTCTGCTGGTAATGACAACATGAAGCTCCGCTGATAGTATTTTTTAGCATTATTTTATCCCTTTGTGTCCCCGAGATAGCCTCTTGCATCACATAATATTTGAAATATGATATTTTTCCCTCTGCAGAGTGTGATGCTTCTCCCTCAGAATCCATTGAGATGTGTTATTTACTGTTTTCTGAGCAATCCTGAAAGGCCTTGAGCTGAACACGGAGCCATGTGGTATGTGTTTAGGTTATAGACTACTACTGTTTGATCACTTATTAATGAGGAAATGTACAAAACACACAAAGCCTGCTGCTCCCTGCGAGGCTGCAAACCGAAGCCAGATAATGCCTGCATAATAAATGCAATAGAACAAAAAAACAGTGCAATATCAATAAATTATGCCCCTTGTTATTTCAGCTCGCTGCTACATCAGCGTGGCGCTACTACCTGCCGCGGTAGTTTCCAGCCGTCACCTTCTTTTTCTGTCCGGATCCACTCGCTGTGCTGCAACACAATCAGAAACACCATTAGACATTCACTTTAGTTAAGTCTAAACAGGGAGGCTCATCCAACCCTAATAGGGCGTTTCTCAAATGAGTTGTTTCTTGTCAGCACATGAAATTTTTAAACTGTTTTTGTGTGTGTGTGTGTGTGTGTGTGATCTGTCATCTATATAAAAACCATTAGGGAGTGTTTTACATAGTAGGAAAAGAAAAAACTTGCTTCATATCACCTAAATCATCTGGATGGAACAAACACTAATGGCAAAACTGTCAGCTTCATGTCATGCCTGCTGCCTGCTTTGCTGAAATATCTTCTTTTCTTTGCTGCTTTCATAGAGAAATTCAACAAATTTTAGAGTTTGTTGCACTTTTCTAATGGTCAGTGGCAAGATTTTAATTAAGCTGTCACAATGTGGATCGTTGAAACTGCACCACCATAAGAGCCAGACAGTTGAGTTTCACTTTATGTTTGTACTACCGTTTAAAAGTTTGCGTGTCACCCAGACAATTCAAAGTTTTCCATGAAAACTCAGACTTTTATTCATGTCCTAACGTAATTGCAAAAGGGTTTTCTAACCATCAATTAGCCTTTCAACACCATTAGCTAACACAATGTAGCATTAGAACACAGGAGTGATGGTTGCTGGAAATGTTCCTCTGTACCTCTATGGAGATATTCCATTAAAAATCAGCCGTTTCCAGCATATCCAACAATGGCTAGACTGAATTTCTGATTAATTTAATGTTATCTTCATTGAAAAGAAATGCTTTTCTTTCAAAAATAAGATTTCTAAGTGACCCCAACCTTTTTTTTTAAAAAAAGGCATCGTACATGAATTAAAGTTGCTCTATTTTAGCTAGAGTTGATATTGTTAAAGCTGCTCTAAATTAAAGTTGCACCTTATTGGTTAAAACTGGTATGAATTAAAGTTGCACTATATTATTTAACGCTGCTCCATATTAGTTAAAGTTGGTCTAAATGCGTTAAAGTTGCTCTGTATTAGCAAAGCTTGATATTATTCATTAAAATTGATCTATGTTAGCTAAAGTTGCTCTATACTAAAGTTGCTCTACGTTAGTTGAAGTTGCTCTATATACAGGACTGATGTTTGCTGGAAATGTTCCTCTGTACCCCTATGTAGATATTCCATTAAAAATTTCCAGTTAGAATAGTCATTTACCACATTAACAATGTCTAGACTGGATTTTCGATTCATTTCATGTTATTTTCATTGAGAAAAAGCTTTTCCTGAAAAAATAAGCCCGTTACACTCCTCGATGTAACGGGAGTGTACATCGAGGAGCATTTTTTTATACATTAGCCAGCTGAACTTGGTTTCTGAGCTTTCCTTCTCACTTTCTTTGTACCTTTTGGCACATCTGACATCTGAAAACTGCAGAAGATTTGTGTTTACACCAGCAGCAACGACAGCACGTATCCGAGCAGTGACGGAGTGTGACGCTGCAGCTGGCGGAAAGAGATCAGTGACTTAGCGATGCTTCAGAGATGAGTTTAGTTGCAGTCTAGTGATTGACAGCTGAGGGACAAAGCGAAGGTCTTCTGCTGTAAAAGTTCTTTCGACTTCAGTCTGTCAAAAAGCCGGACAGGCTTATTAATCACCAACGTCTTCCTGGTTTGTCACTTATCGCATTTAAAATGAAGTGAGGCCAGATCTGGTGATCGGAGTGTCATGAAACCCGCATCTGTTGTCTGATTTATGATTTTTGGGTTTTCCCTTTTCCTTCAGTGTGTTATATACAGTCAGATGCGTCAACGTTTGGATACAATTTTCAACATTTTGGAGTATTTCTTGAGCAGAGAAAGGATTCTTCTGTCATCCACCACACTTGTTTCCTGCGCTCTTCCGGGTCTTTTGGCATTACTGAGGTCACTGGTGCGTTCCTTCTTTTTAGGAATGCATCAAACGGCTTGATTTGGCCATGCCTAATGTAGCGATGCAGTTGCTGGAGAACACCCACAACACCTTGATCTCAAGATGGTATTGTTGCCTCACATTTGCATGATGTCAGAGCAACTGGGGATAAAGTTGGACAGAAATCTAACTGGTGATGGAATATGTGCAGGTCTCTTTGGAAAAACAGGTCATTAGAAAGTACCTAGATTTATCAATTCTTTACAGTGAAATTGACTTTCTATCAAAACAATTTGCTCCTGATGACGTAACGTGTTATCGCCCAGGCCTCAGACATCTCCATGTAGAAGCTAACAAATGGTTGTTTGGATGTCTTGCTAGCATGTATCAGTTTAATGTACACACAAAAAGAATAGATAGCAAACACTGCTAACACACTCAAATGGTCAAATCTGTCTAGACTGTGACAAAGTTGGAGTTGAGACGTCAAATCTCTGAGGTTACCATCCGCCGCTGCTCAGCAGAAGCCGATTAACCAGAGTGGAAGTAACAGATCCCACTTTTCTCATTAGTAAATGACTTCATTCTTCCACCTTATTGCTCCTCCAACCTTCACGAAATCAGCCTCGCCTCGAATAATTCACTGTTCCCAAGCTTCTAGAATGTAATTAGTTAACACCCAAATAAGATTAACGAGTCCAAACCAAGAGAGTTCCCTGATAGATTAAAAGAGGGCCACGTACAATCTCTCCCTGCACTCAGTGAGCAAACGCAGTCCCTCTTTAATTAACTACACCTACTCCGTGCAGAGGGCTGGAGCAGAATGCAGTCCGGCGAATTGGTTGTGTTCGGGAGATGAACAGTCGCGTGTCGTTTGATAGCGCTACGGCCCAGCTCAGAAGGAGTGGGGTTAATTCCATAAATCCACTTTCTCCAGATGTCTCGGCGAGTCATTTGCCACGCTGTTCCTGTAAAGAAATCCATAAGCCCTGCGAGACGCTTAACTGTCGACTGCGATCGCTCACCGAAGAGGCGTTTATCGCCGGCGCTAATTAAATACTTTCCGTAACAACACCTTGCATCCCGCAGGAGTGCCGCAGAGCATCGTGCTTCTTTCCTGCGAGAGCGAGGAGGGCTAGCTTAGCTTCCTCGGTGTTGCCTGTGGGTTGTGTTTGCCGTCGGTGTGCTAATGCAGTACCTGCTGTCCCAAACACTTCCAGAGGGATGTGCTGAAAACGAGTCAATATTTATGAGTATTGCTGCTGTGGGCTCTTCCCTAATGGCACATGGCTGCTGAGGTGTCCGTGCAGAGCGGTGAAGGCAGGACGCCCCGAGGCTGACCATGATGAGAGGCAGAGAGACACGGAGGAAGTTTGTTTGTCAGAGGGGGTGAGGAGGAAAAAGAGCTTCATACAGTACATATTGACCTGGTCTTTGCAATGGTGATGTTGCAATCTCCTGACCTGGCCCCAGGATTAGAAATCTGTTTAGTTTAGAGCGCAGAGGGAAAATGTGTGTGCTTGTAAGTTGTGGGTGTGTGTTCAGAACACACGAACACTGTGTTCCTCTGCTGCTGTAATAATGTAATGGGTGTGAAGTGCAACGGCTGTGTCGCATGCTTGCACAGAAAAATCACCGGATGCAGTCAAGCAAAGCTGAACAATTAGCGGAATATTAATCCTAATCAAGATTTTGGCATCTTGTAGTTTAATAATAACTTTATTCATGTAGCGCTGTTTAAAATGTTTAAAAAGTGCATCACAGACGAGGCAAACAAGTGGGATATTCAGGAAGACCAGGGAGTTAGAGGAAAAATAGAGTTTTAATCAATACTACAAAACCAGATAAAATAAGAAAATGACCTCCTCCTATCCCCATCCTCACCCACCCAGTGGTTCTAACAGTTTTTTTTCCCCTCCCTATTATAGTTTCCCCCCCGTTCCTGCCCACCGTTGCTCACAAGAAATCCATCGTCAGCTTTGAATTGTTGAGTTTTCTGTTCTGTTTAATTCGTAAAGTCTGTACTTCACTATTCCAAGCACTTAGAGATGACATGCGTTCAAAAGTTCGAGCTCACTTAGAAATGTGCTTATTTTTGAAAGAAAAGCAGTTTTTTTTTCAATGAAGATAATCATTAAAGTCACTATATTTTACATATCTTTCATAAAAATCCTGGAAAAAATAAAATAAATAAAAATCTGTGTGCCTTGGCAAAGCCAGTGTCAGCTAGTTTCTCAGCTTTGACCAACAGTCAAGAGAGAAAAACTAAGAAACGTTCCAGCTGAACTGCGAGTTGTGTTTATACAGAGCAGATGGGGAAAAACAAGTTCAAAAATAAGAAATAAAATATCCGTAATGAGCAGAGTCACTAGTTTTCCAGTATTCAGGGATGGGATCAGCAATATCTGATTACAGCGGAAAGTTGTTGACGGGGGGTGGGGGGGTGGGGGGGATATGTGTGCGCCGGCGGCGGCGCAGCGACTTCCAGTCGCTGGGCCGTTTACAATCGTCGTTAACAAGCTATCGTTAACGTCGTTACCATCTCGCGGGAGTATCAGCGACAATAAAGTGTTCAAACTTGAAATGAAATCGGCGGAAATCAGCGGATCCGCGGAAAATTCCCATCACTGGACTCTACACTTCATGGTGATTCGAATACAGTACTGTACATGACTGCTCTCACTGAGTGGCAGCTAGCATTCAGTGCGGTGGATATTAGCAGTCGTTCGATATTACGACTCGCCGACCATAAACATACCTCACCCCCCCCCCAAAAAAATTTTCTCCTTGAATTTAGACGATTCACAAGAATGACCCTGGCAATGATAAAATCCGCGGAATTCCGCGGATCCGCGGAAAATTCTCATCCCTGAGTATTAGTAACACCTGTGAACACATGGAAGAATGTTGTTGATTCTTGGTTTTTGAAAATATTTGTCAAATAAATAATCAAAGAACTGTAACTTTTCTTTTCAGTTTTTGAGTTCTCTCTCCTTAATGGTTGCTCTGTTTCCGTAGAGGTGCAGGACTTTATTTTGCAGTGAAAAATGAGCCGACAGTGAGTAAAAATACAAGCGAAGCTGCATACACTGCATGTCAGGTAAATCTGACGCTAGAACACTTTAGTAACCGACTGGGGAGACGAGAAGCTTCTTCTTACACAGGTGAGCAGCTAGCATCTATGTGTGGGCCAAACGGTTAATACATTTTAGACACCGTTATTGTGATCTGAAGCAATGCAATTGGCACATTGTGAAGGTTGCAATTTAGGAAATGCGTTATCTCTATCCACCATAAACTACGTACGAGGCGTTCAGGGAACATTAGTAAATGTTTTCACTAAATTCAAGTGAAGAAGAACCTTATTTTATGCAGGGCTGCAACTGATGATTCTTTTCATTGCGGATTATTTTCTAGATTAGCTGATGATTTGTTTGGTCTATAAAATATCAGAACATGTTTGAAAAATGTTGATATTGTTTCCCAAAGCTCAAGGGGAGGTCTTCAAATCGTGCTTTGTCCCAAATGTAAAGATACTGAGATTACTGAGGAGCAAAGAAACCGTAAAAGGAGGCCATTGTTCTCCACTGCTGTAAGACTTTTCTAGCTCACAAAAGGACTTTATCACTTTGTCTGCTGATTAAACCACTTTACATACTGGACATTTTACATTCTAAACGCCATTCATTATATCTGAAAACTCATCTTTCACCTTCTTCTGTCATTTGCACATTCTGTCACTCTTGTATGTTATGTAGATTTTCTACATTACATTTTGTTTATATATATTTTTATTTCACTTTATTCATTTATTTTCTACCTTAATATTCTGTGTTGTCTTATTGTTTACCCCTTTATTGAATATCCATGCTTCTTAGTGACACACGCCTATGTTCATAGTTTCTCTCCATAGATTCTCTCAGCATCACATTTCTCAGTCAATAGTAGATCATTTCAAAACAGACTCAGTATATAGGCCACAAAAGGCGAAGGTTACTTGTGCTGCTGGGATGTAGAAACGTTGTCTGTCAATTCCAGTTTGTCTCAAGCTCATGAGCACTGATTGGAGGTCATTAAGTGGCACAGAAGTCTTTGTCATGGTGCCCCCTTCCTAGCTAAACCCCCTAAATGCTTTTTTTTTTTTTTGCCACCATAGAACTGCCAGTAGTCCTCGTGACCAGTTGTTCTAGTTTATTTTATTTTTTACCTTCACTGTATACTCTAATGTTCTGTGTTGTCTTATTGTTTACCTGTTGTTTTTTTTAAATATCCATGCTGCTGTAACAATTTAATTTCCCTTCGGGGATTGATAGTCATCTAAGACTAAAATATTCACATTAAAGAAGCTTTTTATTTTTGGTCTTCACTCAAATTGCTTAATTAGTTTAAATGGCAACTAATTAACTATTTTAAAATCTTCTTTTGATGCAAAGGTTTGTACATTAGATGATGCTTGGCTTCAAATTTCTGTAATATCAATGAATAATCAGTATTGATTTAAGTAATTGTGATGATCATTTGGTCATATTTGTGCATCTCCTCATGCATTCATACTAAAATCACTCTTTTTGGTGACGCATACACAGCACAAAATAAATGTCCGCTTCATTGTACACCTACATTCACAGTTCTTCTCTATAGATTCTCTCCACATCACATTTTATTCCACACAACTTTATGAGTGTGTTACGTGGGCGCAATATAAACCAACATAATGGAAAAGTTACAACCAGATTTTGACACCAGGTTTGTGTATCTGATGTAGCGCCGGCGTCGGGTGATAACATGAGTGTCTCTGGAGAGTTTCGTGCAAACACAGGTCTGCTCTATTGTTGGCTCCGACGCTCTGCTCTCACTTTCTACAGCTGCTACTTATAGCCTGGCTGCACACCCGCTTAAATAATGTGTAGCTTTCAGAAAGGGATTTCAGTTCTCTCCTGTTCATTGATATTTTTTAGCCTCCTATGTGGGCGGTAGTTGAGACGGTAAATATCCATCGGAGATATATTTCTATTTACGTGTTGACTTGAGGAAGTTGCGGTGATTGTTACTGTGCAGAAGTTTGACTCAAGAGAAAAACTATTGATAGAAATCAGTCAGTTGCAAAATGAAGTTCATATATAACTTAAACCTTCTTCATCCCTCTGTGATAAAGTCTGAACTGAAAATGCTATTTAACCCCAGAGTCTCCAGCCCGATCAATTTACTTTCTTTACTTTTGCCCGTGCTCACCGCATCGATAAATATGCACATATTATCGAAGGATTCAGGAAGTCATCATCTTTGCATAAATAGCATAAATATTTCTTCATTTTTTATGCATTAGGCACAGAAGAAGTTGAAACGCATATTGTCCAAAGCCGTGATGACCACTGCACACTTGCAGCATTTCTCTTTTTTTTAAAGTTATTTTTTCGGCTTTTTGCCTTTATTATATAGGACAGTGGAGAGAGAGAGAGAGAGAGAGGAAACATGGGTAGGGGAGTGGGGAAATGACATGCAGTAGATGGCCATGAGCTGGATTCAAACCCATGACCACTGCATCAGAGATTATAGCCCCTGTTTGTGGGTCGCCCGGTCAGTCAGCTGAGCTATCTGGGGGCCCGTCTTACAACATTTCAATGTGGAAAAAGTGCAGGATTATAAGCGTTTTGTCGGATCAGAGGCCATTAAGCTAAACAGAAGTCTTTGTCATGGTGCTCCTTCCCAACTAAGTCCCTTAAATGATCTCTTTTCGCTACTATGGAGCTGCCCATAGTCTGAGCGACCACCTGTTCTCGTTACAACAGTGTGAAACAACTACAGAGTCTCCACCTGGTGGCACAGTCGGGTACTACAGCGAATCCACAATACATTTTCTGAAACGAAAGTAGTGAGTACAGGTTTTAACCTTCTTTCATTTCATTTCTTTATTTTTTTGGACAGGACAGTGCATATTAATGAACGTACAATCTCATAAGTTTACACAAGGTTGCAGTAAATATGCCGGATTTAGCACAAGGCTAATTTTCATCCTCTGTCCCACACGTAAATGAAAAACTTAGTTACTGTTGTATAAAAACAATACAGGAGGTCCTCAGTTTATGATGTCCTCCTTCTACAGTGTTTCGTTGTTACGTTGGAGCTGGTTATGTGGAACTAGTTGGTGAGCGGAGCAGACGAACACATCATCACGCGGTGCGATAAGACGGCTTTCTTTACAGTCGCCGGTTGTACGCCACCTGGGATTGTGCTACATTCGCTAACTTTTTGCCTTTCATTATGGCTCCCAAGTGCAAGTCAAACTCTTCTGATGGCAGGGCTTCGAGGAAAAGGAAAGTCATCTCCATGGAAGTGAAATTAGATATGATAAAACGCTCAAGTTGTAAAGACAGTGCAACATATTCTACTATGTTCTTGTAAAATGACTCCTACATGCATGGAAGTCATTGTATTCATGACTTTTCCGAAGAACTGATTTATACCGTGATGCACATAATGGCTTTGTTTACATTTTCACTCGAGTTCCGACTTACGGTGAGAATCAACTTACCTCGATCCATAGGAACGGAACTCCAGTGTAAGTTGAGGACCCCCTGTGTAGTAAAACAAAGAAATGATGGTTTAATTCTGGCTTGGTTAAACCTACCCAAGACTGCTATTAGTTTTGGTAAAGTGATGCCATGCCTTATACTGTCTATTAAAACTGATAAAGGTGGAACTTTCCTCTGATAGCTACAGGTAAAGTATTCCAACCTTTAATAGATAAGGCATTCTGTGTAAAGGATGACTTTCTAAATTTTCCTTCACAGTCACCCCTGGTGGCTGACCTTGTGTTAGTAATACCATTTCTTTTTTTGATAAAATCCCCCAGGGGTGGTGAGACCATCCCATTCATAGACTTGTGTATTAAGCAAGCATTTTTAAATGATTTGAAATTCTCAAGACTTAGGAATTGATATTTATATGTCAGGGTAGAGACTGCGATTTGGTAGAATTGGAGTCTCTACCAGTAGAGATTGCGATTGGAGTCTCTACCAGTAGAGTTTGCGATTGTAATCTCTACCAGTAGAGATGGAACTTTAAACCTGACCCCTGACCCTAACCTTAACTGACCCTGACCTTTTAATCTAACCCCTGCCCTGACCCCTGACCCTAACCTTAAAAGTCTAACCTTAGCCCTGACAAATCTCTACTGGTAGGATTGGAGTTTCTCAATAGAAACATCTAAAATAAAGAACTGGGCGTTTTGAGGAGTGATGCTACAGATTAGACTTTTATTTTTCTAGTTTCTACATAGCTTATTTTAGTCAATCCCTGGTATATTAATTATGTCACAGCTCCAGGTGGATTGCGATCGCAATCTCTACTGGTAGAGACTCCAATTCTACCAAATTGCAGTCTCTACCATGATATATATATAAGATTGCACAATAATGAAATGACTGAGTTTTTGTCAAACACCTTGATGTTTTTATATATATATATATATATATATATATATATATATATACAGCTGTTCAGTAGGTTTCGGAGCTACACCCTTGCCTTTCGTGACTGTCAGAACTTTACAATGAGGTTCCTGACCACTTGCAAGCCATTAATGGATGCAGAATTTCCTTCTTAATGCATTGCAGTGTTTCGATTGACATGTTTACACTGGATTGATTTTAGTAACTTTAATGTACTTGAAGTGTGTATTAGCGAGGAAAATGGTATCAAACTTTGACTCTGTGTAAGTAAATGCTGAATATTCCATGACTCAGATTGGGTTTAGTACAAAAATACTGCATCAGTGTCCCTCTGTAACTGTGTTCTTGATGAGAGATCTTGTATGAAAAAGGTACAACTTTATTTATATCTCTTGGCTCCTGTTAGCAGCAGATAGCAGATATTCTCCTGATAATCACCAACCTGAAATCTGTCTAGTTCCTTCTCGTATAAAAGCACTTGAAGCCGCGGCTTTAATAAAATATCAGCTCTTATCACACCCGAAAAACAATTTTAGGACCTCTAGCAGAAGCGCTGTTTTTCATTCCCGTCGCTGACTGTGTGGGGTTGTCAGGGAGTTAATAACAAAGACGGCAGCAGAGAAACTATTTCCAGCAGACGCTGTTGCACATGGCTGCAGTCTCGTGTACTTATTCTGCTTACTGTGATGCATCATTACTGCCTGATGCACTTGGTCTGTGATTGCAGCTTTTGTTTTGATTCCGATGCCTACAGAGCTCATTTATTTGTTGATCACAGCTGTTGTCTCATGAAAGCCTGTAAGTATGCCTTCTGACTGCCAACTTTTCCTGTATTACTCATTTATTAACCGCTCAAGTCCCATTTCATCGGCGCTGACAGTCGGCTTTAATTAGAGGTGCGTCTCGTCTTATTGCCTCGTATTGATCGGAGCTATTTGGAGTTTGATCGCAGCCTACAGCTCTTTCTTCCAAAGCCAAGTAGGAAGGAGCACTTTTTTGTATTTTGTGGCCTTGTTTCTTCTTTAACAGAGGCCAAATGAGCTAAAGCTCCTAAATAGAACTCATACAGAGGTTGCAGTGGCAGTGATAGGATGGTCAAAACACATTTTCTTCCACACCTCTTTCTTCACGCTTTGCCTCTTAATTCTCTTTGTTCTTATTCCTTCATCGGTTGTGACGGCAGTTTTGCTCTCAGTTCATTTTGTTCTGCTTTTTTTTTTTATTGCATCTCTTCCAGTTGCTGCACCATTAATTACCGGCTGTCATCGACGTCCTCAGACACAATAAAACTTTGGGTTTTTAATTGTCGCCACTTTTGTTTTAATCACATTTTTGTCAAGCAATTGCATTTTTCTTCATGTATTATTCATATTTTTGCATCACTTGGGAATATTTCATTTTGTTAGTGGCTTTTTTTTCCCAACACATTTGGGTAGTTTTAGCATTTCTTTGGTTTCATTTGTTGTCAAAATGTAAAATGAGACCTGACGCATTTCATAAAACGGTAATATTCAGACAGACGTGATCAATAATACAAATATGCTTGCAGCTCTGTGAGGTTTTAATGAAAGATATCAGTGTTGACCTGCAAACATTGTAATTTAATTGTCGTTTTAGATTTGCATGTTAACTTGGTGTTATATACTAATTAGCTCTTAACAGGTCAACTATGGCTCAGTGTGACAGGATAAAATCTATTTAAGTCGACCACCAACCCATATCTTAAAACCTATTTTTATGGACTTGGTGTCGTCTATTTTATTTATTTAGTATTAGTATTATTGAATTTCACCATTTTTGGTTATTTAATAACTTATTTATTTATTATTGAACACTACTGTTTAATTTGACCTTTTAACAAATATGTTTTTACATATGAATAGTATTTTATTATTATTCAGTTTTATCCATTTTATAAAACACTATTTCTCCCAATATTTATTTTATCCATTTATGATTATGATTATTATTATTATTATTTGTTTTTATATTATTATTATTATTATTCAGTTTTACTTTTGTGTTTTTTTTTAATTTATTTGAATATTTATTTAATTGTATTTATTTTCCATTTCCGTTTTTCAGTTTTACTCTTTCTAAATTACTTATTTATTTATTTACTATTATTATTATTAAATTTTAACTCTTTAAAAATATGTTTATATTAAATATTTATTATATTTATTTTCTCTCATTCTTATTACTCAGTTTTACCCATTTTTAAATAAATAAATTCTCTACATATTTTTATTTTATGAATTTACTATTATCATTATTATTCAATTTTACCTTTTTGAGTTTTTTAAATGTATTTCAATATTTATTTAATTTCATTATTTTTTGGTTTTACTCTTTTTAAATTACCTATTTTACTTTTTAAAAAATGTATTACATCATTAAAACTATTATATTTTTATTTTATGCTGTTAGAATTATTATTACCGATTTTTGTTGCTTTTACTCTTGTTTTTACGGGATTTTATGGACTGTTATTATATTAAGGCTTTATTTTGTTTAATTTTTTTGGTGCTTTCCTTATTTTATTTGCATTCTTTGATGTTTGTTGTATTAATTTCTTTTGTAAATATTTTACTGCGTTGAACTGTTCCTTCCCTTTTGTGCTTCTTTTGCCTTTTTTTCTTTCTGTTTTTATTCTTGTTCTTATTCTTTGAGCTTTATTTCTACTTTGAAATAACACATTAAGAAGCAGGAGCTGCCTTACAAGTGTGGAAGCTCACACTTGAAACAAAAAAAAGCAAACAAAAAAATCATTGCTGTATTGCCAAGTTTGTGTTCCTGTCCCAGTTACTTGTTTGTCTAAAGAGAAGCCAACCCAGGAGCATCAACCAACCCCGACCATGTGTCCATGAATCTTTTAAAACCCTCACAGTCACCGTGTGGATGCAGAAACTAGGAATCCTCCATGAATCAGGTCTGATTTGTTGCACTGGTGCATCTACTTTTTGCATTTAGATCTAGCAGCATGTAATTTAGGTGCTTCCATAATGTTTCATGCTGCCTGAATAATACATTTTATGCAGTGCATTTTTTATTTTGTCCGTTTCTATACACATTTCTAGTTTCTAAACACATTATGCAAATGATTATAAAAAGGAATCAGGGTGTAGATGAACGTTTTGTGCATTTAAACCGTTGATTTTCATTTGAATAAGGACAGATCAAGAAACAAGAGTTTATTGCAGAAATATGAGCCAGTTAAATTAAAGTATTTTGGCCATTAGGCTCCTTTGAGAAGTGACATCACACACAGGAAGTCCTAGATGAAGTCTGGTGGTGGGAGAGTAGCATTAAGAGATGGTTGATACAGTTAATATTTATTATAACTTTATTTATCGAACACTTTTCAAAATAAAGTTACAAAGTGCTTTACAAAACAAAAATACAATAATAAACCCCAAACATGCAATGCAACACTAGATAATTAGTATACAGTACAATAGATAATTAGTATTCAATCCAAAATAACAAAAACAGGGAAGAGATCATGTGATATAAAACGATAGCAAGCAAGAAAAATTATATAAACAGACTAGAAGAAGACCTGAAGATAAAAGTGAGTCTTTAGAAGAGATTAAGTGATTTTGACAATGTGGGAAAACGAAAATGACGAAGAGAATAAAGCAGCAAGAACGGCCGATACTCACTGAGAGAGATGTAAACAGAATGTGAGTGAGCAGACTTTTATTGATGTTTTGCATGAGCTTCATAATGATGATCTGCAGCTTGAAGTTAGTAAAAGGCAGCTCTTTCTAGATTGGATTGTAAACAGTGTTTAATGTTATCATTTCTGACTACTTACCGCTTCAGTGTGGAGCTGAAATGCTGCAGGGATGCTCTTTGGACGAGTTTCTGGGAGATATTCTGCTTATTTAGCATTTCAAACATTATATTTTTCCAACAGCAGACGCTCTGTTCCCACACCATGGCTGCACGCTTTGCAATAGATGGATAATGTTAGATGTTGTATCGAGTGTTTTCCACAGACTTGTACATGACGACTTTAGAAGGAACAATTTACCGATGTTCCCTAAACGCCTCACATGCATCGGTAGAAACTGTAAGAATCAAGCACGTTGTGCACAGAGAAGCTTCTAGTCTCCACTGAAGACACTGTTCTTTTTATTAGCACATTTTAAACAACAAGCATGTCTTTTCAGTGAAGAAACGGTAACAACTGCTGTGAGGAATTAACAGGACAAGTTTAAATATTTGGGTTTGGACCCTGTAATGTTATTTACGTTGGAACTTTAAGGTTCAAAGTAAACAATTAGTCAGCAGTACACAATTACACCACACTCTGAAAATCCTGACTGTCATTTTAGGGATTTGAAACCTACAAAAACCATGTACAATAAAAAATGACTGTATATAATTTACTTTACTAGAATGCATATGAAGTTTGAGACCGTACACTGTTATTCACTATGGATAATAATCTAACTAATGTAATATTACTCAACTTACATAAATATTGAGGCTAAGACCCTACAGCATTATTAATTCTGGAGATTTATCTTCTGAATGTATAGCTAATGTTTTGACGCTATAAAATATGCATAATACCGCTGGATTCCCTTAATCCTTCATAAGGACGCTTTGTTTTTATAATGTTTAGCATTCTTTATTCATGTACCAGTATCGAGTTACTGCAACACGGGACTTTTTCAGAGGTGTGAGGCCAAAAATCTGCTCAAAAAGAATGAAATAAGTTGTCCTATTGCCAGATTTAAGTGGTTTTTAATCTACCTCCAAAATATCTGGAGCACTGCTACAACAAATGAAAAGGTTTAGTTTCACTTGACAGAATTTGGTTAAGGTGTCCAAAGATTGAAAAATACAAACAAACATGAATTATGTTTTGCATTTTATTATGAAAAAATCCAAACCAAAAAAAAGATATAAATTCCAGACACATTTCTGTTTGAACTTGGAATGTTGCAGTCATTGTTTTAAATGACTGTAAAGTATTCAGTTCTCTAATGAAGACAATAAGTTCATACCAGAGACGTACATCTGTTCAAAGAGTGTAAACATGTCGATAGGCTTTGGTCACAGTGAAGGACTTTTCAAGAAATACATATATTTTTTGCGTCTTGTTGTGGAAGTTCAGCGATGTCGAGAGAGGATGAGGAAGCAGACACAAAGAGACTCACTGGAGACTCAGATGACTTAGGTTGTAAGGTTTACTGATATCAGGAGACGTGACACCGACAGAGCAGCAGTTCATGCAAGCAACGCCAGCAGCAGTTGTGAAGATTCTCTCTAAACTTTGGGTATATCTTGTAGCTGGGAGAAGGTCAGATTTAGATTACAGACCGATATGGAGACTAATCACATCAGAATAGACTATATCTAGCCTGCAGTGTCTCAGCTTCTCACCATGTAACTTTGAAAGAGGAGTTAATTTACTTCATCTTATCAGGAAGGACAAAGCGATGATAAAGCTTCATGGTCTTAGTTTTTTCCAGTGCTGCTCTTTAACTCTCCACCTGTCACTCCTCTACCTGCAGCTACAGACACTTTTATTGCATGTGCCATAGAGGCCACTCGGCCAAATGGACATTTCCTCGCAGCACCGCGTTTGCACACATGCCTATTTATCTGTTTACTGCTGGTCAACACTTGTGTACATTGTTTATATCGCTTGTAATTTCCTACATTTTTCTTTTTTAAAATGTCTGAGTTGCAGCCGTGACCCGAGTGCTAATTTCGTGCCACCTCATCTGAATACATGTGCTGGCGTGACAATAAAGAACCGCTGAATTCTTGGTTTTAGGAAAATCAGCTTCACATTATTGATGCAAAAAAAAAAAAAATCCCATCTTTGCATTTGCAATCAGCTCATCCCACTGGTCTAATACGATGAAGCCCCCACAGTTAAAATGAGGCAACACAGTTTGGTTGTTCTCTTCGTAAATACTCGTCCGAGCCCAGTTTCAATATTTATTTTTGTCTCTCATTGTACATCGGCCGCTGGAAGCCGAACATTGTGTCGCTGTGAACGAGTCCAGCGTCATCTTTACTGAAGCACAGATCTGTACACTCCCTCCCTCATTAACACCCAGCTAGCGCCGACAGCTAGTGGAGGAAATGCTAATGCACTCGTGGCGGTGACAAAGAAGTATTACGTGTTTTTAATCAGCCACACGTGTATGTGTGGATTTTGCACTTATGCCTGTATTCATGGAGTATTTCTGCAGGCGACGCTCCATCTTCTCCATGCTTCTGTGGACGTCTCAGCTCTCTGTGTGTGATTTTTTTTTTTTTTTTTTGCTGAGAGAGATCATTAGCAGTAATGTGCACTGGCCTGATTCTCTGGCCGTCCTCTGCTCCTTCACATGTATTAATATTTTGAAGGAGTCACCTGGTGAAACTGAAAGCTTATGCAAGCACAATCGCCGCCAGAGCGAACATGCATTGTGTTCGCCGGGCCTCATTATCAGGACAGAAATGGGCAAATTTGCTCACGTATGAAAAAAATAAATAGATTTTTAATGCTGTGCACTTTTGAACCGATGTTTTTGCCGTGCAGCATTTTGCTTTTGCGCTGCATCTTTGTCCGCATGTTCGTGATCGTAGCAGTACAAAGAGAAACCCTTGATTCGTTCAGAAATGGCTTATTTTGATTCTCTGTGAGCCTCTCTGGTGATGCTTTTATGACTAAAAGAGAATAAATATGAAATATTTAGTCCACAAACCCAAATGTCAGATCTTCAGATTGCCTGTTTTCTCTGAATAGCAGTTTAGAATGATAGAAAACAGAGAACTTCAGCAACTTTTGATGCTTCTAGAAGCAGAAAATATACAAGTTTTTCCTTGACCTGTAACTGTTAATCAGATAATTTACTTGTGAAAGACTTTTTTTTCCCAACCAGTTGTCCCAGATCTTTTGATTGGATGAAATTCTGACTTGAAGTCTTTTCTTCAGTTTGTCAAATATGATGTGTTGAGGTGCAGTTAGACTGGAAATTTAAGGAAAATTATCTATCTACAGCACCAAAAAAGCATAAACAAGTAGGTTTATAGATTTCAAAGTATGAATATATCAGAAAACACATTTAAATGCCTATGAAATTTATTTAAAATGTATTGTTAAAGCTGATGTTTAAACCCTTTGAACCTCAGTGTGACATCTTGTCTTTGAAAAAACTAAATCACCAAAATTACACCATTAATTACTGTCAGAAACTGTAAAAATAAAGAATTTTCAATGTTCAGTCCTTTACTTGGTTATGGAATCCAAATTGAAGTATAAAATCATGGTCTTTATATAAAATTATTTATTTTCTGCATGTCTCATTGTAAAAAATGCCCAAAATAAACAATTTGCGTCAGATTGTTTGAGAAATGGAAAAAAAAAATCTCCGCATTTTGATGCGACTTTGAAGCCATTTCAGGGACTTAAGGATGAACTGCAGGCCGTGTTTATGCAGAGAAGATGGTAATAAATAATCATAATTAGGCAGTGAAGTGTATTGAGCATGTAGAGCTGCCATTTGTCCAGTAGTGGGCACTTAATTGAAGGTTGTACATGTTGATTTCATTTTTTCTTTGACATGA
This sequence comes from Acanthochromis polyacanthus, assembly GCF_021347895.1. Classification (NCBI taxonomy): domain Eukaryota; kingdom Metazoa; phylum Chordata; class Actinopteri; family Pomacentridae; genus Acanthochromis; species Acanthochromis polyacanthus. Next base: position 31,507,685 of record NC_067113.1, read on the forward strand.
AAGAGATAATATCAAGTTAATTTCTCCTGGATTAAAACTGTGATTTCCACCTCTATTATTATCATAGAAAGTGATGGTAGAATAACAACGGCAACACGTCGGTGCTCCCACGGGACGGGGTGACAAACTCGCTTCCAGTTCATCCAAGTGAAAGCTGATTTTCTCTGTTAACACCGAACACGTCTAATCTTGGCAACACTTTGACACGCATGTTCCATTTATCAAAGTAAGTCACAACCGCTGCACAGCTTTTATCTTCCCGATAAACAGCCTCCGTTTTCGCCCCGTACAAATGGTCTCCAAGTCAAATGTAATCTTCAAAGGGAGGCACCCAGGCGTCTTCGTGGCTCTGTCGTGTCTCCAGGACGTCCTTTTATTTGGATCTGGAACAGGACCTTCGTCGCATGGCTCCATTTTTTTTTTTAATGTCCTCCTAATCTTTTTCATCTTTCTGCTGCAGATTAATCAAATAAAGCCAAATAACCACAGCGCTGATCGGGGTGAAAATCAGGGTAGAATGTGAGAGAAAGCAGCCGTCCTTAAAAAGTGTGAATGCAGCTGATTAAAAACACACCAGAAAGTGGTTTGTAATGGTGCTAATGTGCGTCGAGGAAGAGATGAGTCAAAATCTTAAAATAAATAACAGACTAGATGCTTAATTCGGAGCAATAAATCTCTTCTGTGGCACTTTTTGGGATTTCTTCTGCTTGTACATGTACACATTTGCTCTAATGATCCCTGCAGGGAAATGGGGAAACTGGTGTCCTATATGCAGTCGCTGTGGCGATGCATTAAAGCATAATTAGTGAGCAGCTGAGGGATCCGGTGTCCTGGTACATGTTCCAGTGCTGACTTGCATGCGTCTGGTTGCCCTCTTTCAACTGCGGCTTTATTCCGCTCCAGCTGCTCCTGTTCTGTACGTTTTAAGTCAACATACAGTAATGTGAAAAGCGTGTACACAGCCGGCGAGATGCGCGACGCAATGTCCCGTTTAGCGCTTCTTTACAGCAAACGCTACTTAAGACGCAGAGTGCTCACGTCTCTGAACGCTGCTCACAGGAATTACAAGTGATTTTTAGTGACGGCTGGACAAAAAACCCACAAACTTTTCATTTGTTATGCCGTCTTAAATCATCCGGTTCTTTCTGCTCAACCATCTCTGATTTGCAAGAAACTTTTTTTTATCGTAAACTCTGGATGTTTAACCCTGTAAAACCTGCCACTGAGATTGAAAAGCTTGTTTGCTTTAAAGAAATTACACCAATTATCAGAAGAAGAAACTGTACAAACAGAATTTTTTCCAGTCCTTGAACTACTCATCTATGATTCTTCAGAAAAGTTAACCAAAACTTCGTTTGAAATCATGATGCACAATCAAAACCACTTTATTTTACATGTTTTACTTTTAAAAATTGCAAAAAAATAAACTGTTTGTACCAGAAAAACAAAAAATTCTGCACTTATTGACACTGAGAAGCCATTAATGACTCAACTGTGATTTGATGAAAATTGAGACTTTTTGGCTGAACTGCAGGTAGTGTTTACATGTAACAGATGGAACACAAGTATGGAAATGAATTAAACATCGAAGCTTGAAATTTTAATAGTATGTACAGTGACGGTCTTTCCAGTATGAGCGACACGTGTGGGGACTTGGAAAGATGTTGTGTATGCTGATTTTCTTCCAATTTTCTGAGTGTCATACTGCCCAGAAGACATTTCTGAGTTCAGTCTCCTTCTATTCATGCTTCCATAGAGGTACAGGACTTTATATTGTAGTCAAAAACAAGCCCATAGTGAGTAATAATGTGACCAGAGCAACAAAAAGAAGCCAGAAACAGCTTGGAATTCACAGGGTTAATATTAACTCATCACTAGTGAGGCAGTGAAGGCAGCATGAATAACTGAAACCCAATCAGACTGAATTTCAGGTCAGAGGGTTTAAACGTGTTCCAGCTTAACGCAACTTTAGGGATGGTTTGATTGTGTACAAAAACGATGCAGAGCTCTGAGTGTTGAACCTTCCTAAGTCAAAGTGGAGTTTGCAACTTTACAGATATCCCCTCCTCAAACTGGCATTAAATCTTTCTCTATACAGTGAATGAAGCATCTACGGGCCCCTAGACTTTCTGTAGCACATGTTCTGATCCAGAAGAGGTAATGGAAAGCTGCAGCTCCTGTGATATTCTCCTGCCGGCTCAGATGACCTCTTGAGTGTTGACTTTGTGTCCGAACTCGATCTCTCTGTGCTCCAGAAGTATTCCCTGCTCTCCTCGTCTGATGACGAAGACCCCACCGAGGACAAATCCTTCCCCCAGAACGTTTCCCGAGAAGCCGTTCTTAAAGACCCTCAGGCCATTCATCCAAACCCCGACACACAGGAACTCCAGCAGACCCATCTTCTCCTCACACTTCTCGTAAAGCTGCCTCTTCTCTTCCAAGAAGATCTCCCCCTTGAAGAACGGTTTGACGTTGTGGACCTCTGTGCCAACGTTGTCCTTCACCCACAGCGTTAAGAAGAACCCATCCAGCTGATGTGAGGGAAAAACCTTCAGTCCTGCCCAACATCTTTGACTTCAAACCCTCACTCAGCAAAGAGAGAAGACAGTAGGCTGGAGGTGAATACATGCTGGTGTGTATAGGTGGTACATTGCTTGGAGGGAGGTTTTCTTTAGCCAAAGTTGCTGAATAAAATGAAAATGTTAGCGCGCAATCAAAAAAACCAAGCATTCCTAGAAATGTAAAGCAATGCACAATGATCACACGGTGTATGAGCATCACTGCGCTAATGATTCCTTCCAAAGACACTCCTGCATTCCTGACGGCTCCCAGCACAAACACCTACAAGGGAGAAAATAAACTTGAAAAGAGCTCAAACTGGCTGCAGCAGCTCGTTGGTAGAAACTTTCCCTTACGGAGGCAATATGTGGAGCGAGTTTTTTTTTTTTTCTACCCGTGGAATGATGGAGCGGCGAGGCATTTTGAGTGTTTTCCATTAGTCTGAGAAATACTCAAGAGACATAATGTACCAGTTGAACACCTCCCCTCGGAGTGTGCGAGACGGCCAGAGTGTATTGCAGTGTAAGTGTTTTGGAGGGTTGGCAGGGAGAGAAGTGGGTGAGAGTGGTGGAAAGAGGAAGATCAAGAGAGGGGAAGACACAGAAACGAGGCGGGGAGGAGGGCTGTAGCGTCAGAGAAATGGTCCGTCAGCAGCTCGGCTCAGAAAACATCCCGATGCGAGTGTGTTGGTTCAAAGCAACGACGGACTCCACGGGGGATCGAGCAGAAAGAGGCCTCCACGCAAAATACTCGCGTTTGATTCCCAACGCAAAGCCAACAGTTGTGTTCGACCAGCCGAGAGCGATCAGAGGCGGCAGAGCTTTTTATGCGACAAGATGCTTTATTTGTACACAATGCTGACAAGTTTCTAGCACATATACAGGTTGGAGGGCTTTTAAACAGGAGACTGACTCACCCAACATCAGAGAATCTACTTATCCACTCTTACAGATTATGAATCAATGACAGGATGAGAAATAAGAGTGGAAATTTTTACATTTTATCTTTCATAGTTTCTGAGATATTGTTGCCCAAACGGCCTCAAATTTCAATGTGCGAAAAAATTTGTTGAAAGCGGACAATTTGTTTCATTAATTTTTTTATTTTCCTGGAAAATATTTGATGTATCAGGCTAAAATTTCACAAATATCTTTATGAATACCGATATTTTATTCCTGATGAAGTTTAGCCTTATCAGATGTGGTTGAGCAGAAGTTTGATGATTGGAGACGGACCCATTACAATCTTGTTGTCCAGTGTGTTGCACTTTATTTTCTGCTGCTTTTTGCTTTTGTTACTTTACAAAACTACTTGGTTAAGTTTAGGAAACCAAACTACTTGATTTATTTTAAGAAAAGATCATAGTTTGAGTTAAAATGCAAATGCTTAACCACAAAACTTTGTTTAAACCTCTAAAATCTTATAATTTTGCAGCTTTTTTTTTTTTTTTGAGAAACTAACACAGTTTAGAGGATGAATGAACAAAGCTGGAGTGATATTGGGATGATTATGGAGAAATCATGTCCCACATATCTGGAAAAAAATATGTTTGATAAAATAGAATAAATCGAAAAGTGGCTGTACAGTTTTTAGATGTATCAGAGCATGCCAAAGTACATGACTGCACCGTGAAAGTGAGCTTAAAGAGACTCAAAACTTGCATTATTTGTGTTTTTCTCACAGCTGATTTGTTAATGCATAGCAGTGCGGTTAGAAAGAGATGGAGGCTTTCACACAATGTGCTGCTTTATTTGTCTAAGTTCCCAGCAAAAAAAAAAAAAAAGGTGTAAATTACAAGGTGTGGTCTAGCTGGGATGCTCTGACATTTGACAGCCGATCCATAAAGTTGTGCACGTCTGAACACTGCAGAGCCTGTTTGGCAATGCGACAGCTCAGTCAGCGCAGCGATTTGCAAAGTAGGACCGTGGTTGTTGGATAACAGTGGCTCATCAAATAATTACTGTCTTTGGTGGAGAGTTGCATGTTGTTACCTAACAGGCTGCTCTTCCAAGAAACCAACACAACGTTGTGATTCATAGCACACGGTCTGATGCAGCCTGGCTGTTGGCCCGTTTCTTTGTTGCTTAAAGGTTCCAAATTTTTGATTTTGAATTTTTATATAGCAGCAAACGACTCTGTAAATGCAGTGAGGATTAAAATCACACTGACTTGTTCCGTGTTTTGGCGGCAGATCCGGTCAAACCTGCTTGTTATTACATGTTAGTGCACGTGAGTCCCTCCCGTTGAAATTGTCGGCCCTCCCTGCATTCATAAACAGGCTGAGAGTGACCTCCCATGATGCATTGCAAAAGTGAGAGCACAGTCAAAACAATCAGCTGATGCATGAATTGAAAAGCAGCATATTTTTTGCTATTTATCTTATTTATGTGCACTAATTTCATTACAGCACAATTTAAAGTTGAACTTAACCAGCATCTCCACTGCTGTTTGCTTTGGTTACTTTTTTGCACAATTTACTGTTATTTTATAGATCTTCTCTCTTTTGTTGAAGATAATAAATATTTAAAAAAGCAGTAAAAAAACATTAATTTACATTTTGACTGTAAACAACAACAAATAAAAACAAAACAAATAAAACAGACCAAATCATTAAATGATATTCAATGATGTGTACTTTTACAAATAATCATTTGTTCTTCCACGGTGCATGTCTCTAAAAGGACAATTTTACTGTATTTAAATCCACTAAATATTGATTTTTTTATGAGTATTTTTCATTGTTTTCACTATTTGTAGAATTTTAGAATGCAACAATATTCCACATTTTTTTAAATGTATGTTTTTTTTTATCCTGTTAGGAAGAGCTCACCTCATAACCAGCACCAAGAGGATAAAGAAATGGTCCTTAATTCTTCTGGCATGGACGCATTGTCTTCAAATGGAGCGCCAAAAGACGACAAAGTTACAGTAAGTTATTGTGATGAACTTTTAAGAGCATTAACTTTTGTCACAACTTTGAGGTTTTGAGTTGTTTCCACCGGCAAAGTCATGAATGTACAGCAGCTATCTGTTCATATGGAGCGTTTTCAGCAAGATGGTGAATATGGTCCCATGATAGGAGTCATCTGATGTGTCATTTGGGTTTTTATGTCTACTCAAAATGTACGAAAAGAGGTTACATGGTCTGCAGTTTGAACACTGGTGTTAGTTTTGCTCTAACAGCAGCCTGACAGAAATAAAGAGCAGCACTAGTTTAGTATTTATATATGGAGACATCGACTGTCTAGATATCTGCTCTAGGAGCTGGAAGAACTGCTGACAAATGACAAAGAAAGGGGAAAATGTTCTTACTTTCCAGTTTAGAGCTAACACTGTGAAGAGGCTGGTATTAGAGATGCAGCAACACCTTCCAAATCTGTATTTTTTCGATTTTCACTTGACAATTACCATCTTCGCTGCAAAAAAATCTCTTCTATCATCCAACCAATCATCTGTTTTTCGGTTTGTAGTAGATTATACGGACAAAACTACCAATTTCCTGCTTACCTCTTCAAAACATTGAAGCGAATCCGACATATTGTTCAACTTTAGATAAAAATGCACGTTTGGAATATATTTCAGATTGTTGTGGCTTGTTGGTTTTTACAAAAATCCCTGACAAATGTCATCTCCTGTACAGAGGAAAAAGCAGCAGGTTGTGGGTTTTGCAGGCAGCTGCCAGGCATGAATGCGCTGTAACTATCAATTTGAAGCGAGGTGTTTCTGCGGAGAGAATGCATGCTCAGCACACCTTTACGGGATTACAAAAGCGGAATAAAATGTGTCTCGATGTGACCGAGCTTCTATTAAATATGCTTCAGCTTCCGTCTTGTCTTGGGAACGTAAATGGACTTAAACGGGAAATCCCAAGTGGCTCCATGAATGTATAGTAGCTCTTATGTGATCTGTGATAAATGTGGCATCACTGCGGCTCCTAAATTCGTTTTTGATTTGATGGAAAGTGCTGCTGAGAGGTTCTGAGCGGCACTTTTTAGAGATCACTTGTCTGTCAACCAGCCGGGTCGTATTCTGACAGTTAGAGCCGGTGGCAGCGGCTCGTCTTCATTACAGTTCAGTGCTGTAGAGATTTACACAATGCCAAATTAAAACTGAATGCACCACACTTCTTATGGGAGGAAGTGTTCAATTATCAACCAGGCAGAGACACATTGAGCTATGAATTTCCCTGCTCTGATAACTTGTTTACTGCTGCATATGACTATAAAATCCTTTGAATCCTTTAATCCTCAAGGCCCCAGACCCTCGAGATCCCCTAAAATCCAATATTCTGTGCATATTAGATTCATTTTTCAGTATGGTTTTAGAATAGTAACTAAAATCAGACCTCTAGTATTATCACAGGCTATATATAAACAACGCGTAAATGCCTTAAGCTTGTATTCTTTCTAACAGCCAGAAGGGGGCGACTCTTTTGTTTGCAAAATTGTATAGAAGTCTGAGAAAATGACTCTCCTTTTCAGCTGATTTGCCACCTCTGCAAATGTTTTTCTCACAGGTTTATGGTCTCAATTGTTAGTTTCAAGACTTTTTAGACACAGCGTAGTGTTTATTTTGTGAATTATGGTACTGTTTTGAATGAAATTAATAAATGTTCCTCTGTACCCCTATGGAGATATTCCATTAAAAATCAGGTGTTTCCAGCTAGAATAGTCATTTACCACATTAACAATGTCTAGACTGGATTTATGATTCATTTAATGTCATCTTCATTTAAAAACATTTCTGAGTAACCCCAAACTTTTGAACAGTTGTGTTGTTTATGCATAAATTAAACAACCACAACTACATGTAGCAAACGTCACATATTGCCTACCTTTAATGACTTATGAACCTGTTCCATATTGGACGTTGTGGAGCAGCTTGTGATGTGGCTGTTTATCTTAGACGGTGCAACAAATATTTCCTTGCATCTAATTAATAAATTCTGACATTGTTTACCAATTAAGACCGTCCTTGAGTTTCGTGCAGTTTAGTAGATCTTTTTTTAGTCAAGCTAGTTTGTTGTGACTAAACTTTTTGATTCTGTGACTTTTCTGGTGGCTGTACTGTTATTTCTTTCTCACTTGTGTCCAGTAGAAAAGGTGATCCCCCCACCCCCCCCACCCCGGTATGGTGTCCAGTTGGATTAGTGATGGTGGGAGTATGAAAAGATTCAATAAAGTGTATGTAAGATGAGCAATGATGGCCTTTTATCAGTTAGAGGAACAGAAACTGCTGCTGTGGAAGCAGCCGTGCAGCGCCTCCTGCTCCCGAGGTGTTCAGTCATGAAGGTCGTTGCAGTAATGGAAAAGGTTTGTTCGGCTCCATCCGCCTGCTGCTCTACATGACTGGAAGATCGGCCAGCAGAGGGGCCGAGCCGGGACAGATGGGAGCACGAGGCCGGCTGAACTTTAAGACTCTCGCTGCCTCTGGCAACGTCAGCTCTGCCTCGCTTCAACTTTATTCTTTATATCCTTCTCCTTCGTGCTTCTGTTTATTTCCCTTTCATCTCTCTCAGGCATCTTTTCAGCTGATTAGCATCTTGCGGCTTTCTGCATTGTAAAATACTCAGCTTTATGCATGTGCTGTAGTGTGTTTTTGTGGATGGATGTGGATAATCGTTCCCTAAGACACTGTTTACTGCACTATCATGGCAGTTCCAGCATTTTTACACCAACGCTGCCAATGCATGCGCATGACATGTGCATTGTTTTATTTTTTTAGGCTGTAGTTCCTCCTCTGAACTAATTTATGTGGAACAAGTTTTCCTGGTTGCTTTATGTGTGTTTTTGTCCATAATAACTATTATAGTCGTAGCTGTAGCATCTTTAGTTGCCATAGTTGTTCTTTGGCTTCGCAAACCAGTCATAGCTGAGTGAAATAAAACATATTGCTGCCAGTGAAGTAGCACAGTAAGCAGATTTAACTCTGGAACACTGCAGAATACAGAGATTTACTTGGTCATCGTATGTTTAACCCTGTGAATCTCTGAAAGTCATGTCATTCTTTTAAAAAAATCACATAAATTATGCTGATAAAGTTTTTAAAAATAGACACAAAAAGTCACTTTTGCGTTCTCTCTACTTCTTTTCATGGTTGTGATGCCTCCATTAAGGGTGCTGGACTTTATATTGCTGTGACAAATTAACCCAAATTACGGAAAACTGTCAGGAACAAACCAACAAAAAAAAAAACCTGAAACTGTTTAGAGTTCAGAGGGATAATCAAAATTGCGTGAACTTGTCTTGCAAGTGCGTGAATTTAACGTACATTTGTTTGTGTAAAAGTCCTACACAGAGAAAAAGCTGCTCCTCAGTGGCATGAAATATAAACGGAGATAAACTTATTCTGCCTGCTTAGCTTGTCTCTAATGGTAAAAGCTACAGTAATGCATGACTATTTGAAAATACTTGTACGCCTGCAAAGCAATAACCCAAACAGTATTTAGTAGGAGTTAATTTGACAGTCAGGAGTCTTCAATCTCCACACAGCGTGCTCAGGCATCTGTACTCGGCAGCTCGCTGAATCCTAATGAGTGCATTTCTACCAGTAGCGGCGAAAACAATGGCCGCCGAGCTATTCATTTGAACCTGCAACAGCAGCTCTGCTTCGCTCCTCCGATCACTTTACACATGAATATTCCTCATTGCAGATTAGTGTCTCTAATCAGCATTCCATCTGAGACGTGCCGCTGTGACCGTGATTCATCCACACACCCACCTTCAGGCAGAAAAAAAAGAGGATTCAGATATCTCAAATCGATGCGAAATACTTTGGGATGAAAAGAAAATCGTCTCTCGCTGTAATGAGCCGCGTGCTCAGATGCAACAAGAGCCACAATTGTTGTGCGTGGGCGTTTGTGTTTGCGATGATCGGCCTGCTTTTGGTGGGGGCTGTCCTCATGAATATTGCTGAAAAGGAAATCTATAGCACAGTGGTAAATAGTAAAACATTAATAAGCACTCAGAGATTCACATACGCCGTTATGAGCGCTGGGTGCAGGACTTTAACATAATGGAAATGATGAAAGTGGAGCGGCAGCGCATCACACACGGCCTCGTGGTTTCCATCGTTAGCGCCGGATGGAGAAATTCAGAGAGTGAGCTTTTTTACTCATTAGAGACAACGTTATCTAGTGCTGCTTCACATGTTTATGTTGGTCAATGAGGTCAGCATTTGTGGAGGACCAGAGTTGAGGCGAAAAGCCCCAAAAACAGACAAAACTGAAGATAGTACTCAACCGGCATTGCAGACTTCCAGACAGATTTTCGTTTTTATATGACGTTTGTTTACTCCCATTGCTTGGTGAATCTCTCTCAGTAGTTTCCACAACAGCCCCAGAATGACAGATTTAAGCCACTGTGTCACATTTTGTGCTTCTTTTTGACAAATTTAAGGAAGTCTCACCTCTTCCTGGACTGTCTCTTTCCAATTTTCAGCTCAAAATACTGCATAGATGGTAAATTTCACAATGAGTTCTGGTTTTAGTTCTGTTCTAAAAGGGCTGTGTCAGTGTCTGTAGCTTTAAATGCAGCTGAGTTGCTGCTGTCCCCGCCCCCTTCAGGAAGAAGACTCTCTATGCATTTGCAAAGAAAACCAGTTGACCGCACAGCAGTCGAGATCAGGGACTTTCCATAACCTCTAACTCTTGCTCTGAGTGATTATTTTAAATGGAAGTAACACTGAAATAACAGCATAGCCATTGTTTTAAAGTATTGTGTTCGATGAGTTTGTCAGTTGACTTTTTCAGTAGTTTAACGGTGTAGAGCAGCACCTTTAGCAATTAACTTGTAACCTTAATAGGTGTTTAAGTCAATATTTCAAACTTGTTCTGCTGTCTGAAAGTAGCAGCAGAAAAATTTGTGAAGAGAAACGGCTTCATTGGGATTTTGGAGTGCAGTATAGTGAGCACAGATAGCAGGAGAGAAGCTAACGGATGTAAACACAGCGTTTAGTTTGAACTGAAGTACTACATGTAAACACAGGAACTCACCCAGTCCTTGTTTATTGGTTCCAAAACAAAGTTTCCATCATCTGTGAATGTCCCTCAGTGCTAGTTTCCAGAGCTCTGACCTGTGGGCGTAGCATCAAAGCTAATGCTAAGGCTAGGCGCGTTAGCCACACAACGCACAAACACTAAACACTAAAGATTTTTCTTTAGTTGTGGTGACATTGCCATCAAAAATAGGAGTCCACTTGGTGTTCAGTTCCTCAGATGCTAGGGGTGCATGAAGACTCTTGTGTTCACTCTTGCAGGCAACAGCAGAACATTCAGGGAGTTTTGCTCGTAGCTGAGAGATTTTAGAGTTTTAGCAGAAGCTTCAACTGAAAGAAAATAAACCTGGTGGACTGTGAGGCAGCTGCTCAATGAATGGTTCACCTTGCAAGCCGAAAAGCCTGCAGGATATACATACACTACCGTTCAAAAGCTTGAAGTCACTTAGAAGCATCGTTATTTTTTGAAAGAAAAGCATTTATTTTTTAGTGAAGATAACATTAAATTAATCAGACATACAGTCTAGACATTGTTAATGTGGTAAATGACTATTCTAGCTAGAAACAGCTGATTTTTAATGGAATATCTCCATAGGGGTGCAGAGGAACATTTCCAGCAACCATCACTCCTGTGTTCTAATGCTACATTGTGTTAGCTAATGGTGTTGAAAGGCTCATTGATGATTAAACCCTTGTGCAGTTATGTTAGCACATGGATAGAAGTGTGTTTTGATGGAAAACATGAAATTGTCTGTGTGACCCCAAACTTTTGAACGATAGTGTGTGTGTATATATATATATATATATATATATATATATATATATATATACACACAAACACACACACACAAAGTTAAGCTTGATGACTGTTGGTGTCTCGGCTGGCGCGTTGTAGCTCAGTAAAGTTCTCCCTGACTTTTACAGCTGGGAATCTGTCTAGTTGTTGAAGGGGTTGAATAATGATAGAAGTAAACGTCTTCATATCTTAACAGCTTTTGCTTTACACCTCTGGGTTTACAACAACAACAGAACAGTGTAAAAATTGATTTTCCCTATATGGAACCTTTAAGTAAATGTTGACTCAGTTTTTTTTGCTATGCCACCAACATTGTAAAAACATATTCTATTATCGAGAACATTTGTAAAAAGGAGAGTATGGGTGTGGAGACGCTGACAAAGCCCGAGTGAAGAAGCACGTCAGCCCCATCAAATTTATGTCGGCAGCCTTGGAGCTCAGCTGGTGGAGAGAGAAAGATGGCTCAGTGACTCACTCTTTTTATAAACATCTTTCTTTACGCAGCTTGATGCTGAACCAAGTCAAACCTTTCAGCCTATAATGATAGTAATAATAATGATGCTAATAATCTTTATTTCTACATCACCTTCTAAAACTGGAATTAGAAGCAACAGTAAAGCCATAAAAAGCAATAAAACACAAAGAAGGTAAAAAAAACTTGAAAAAAAATGCGACAATACAGGTGGAAAAGACATAAAATATTAAAATAATGTTATTGTTCTTTTGTTCTTCAAGCTTAGACTGTGTCATTTTAACAGCTACTGATTTTCTCACCCCAGATATCCAGGTGCAGAATAAAGGATTAGATGCAGAGCAGAACCAGACAATGTAAAGATCCTAATCAGCATAATCTTAAATTGAATTCTTGTGGCAACATCTTGTGGTCAAATAGAACTAAAGGAAAAGAATAAATAACAAACCAAGAGATCAGTTCCAGTGGGATTCCCAATGATTTACCTTTATATTTGGCTTTTGTTTTCTCCCATAGTTTCCCCAACTTCCCTGCTTCATGACGAATTGAAATAACTTCCATATTTATCGAAACATCTAATTGTGCCCCTTATCAGCTAATTAAACAAAGTGTCACTTCTCCAGAAAGTGTTTTTTTCAGTTTTCCAGCTCAAAATACTGCAGTGCTGGTTCATTTCACCAACTCCTGGTTGTAGCTCTGCTCTAAATGGGTCCTTTCAGTGTCTGAAGCTTTGAATGGAGCTGGGCTGCTGCTGTCCACACCCCCTTCAGGAAGAAAACTCTCTCTGCAACAGAGCTGAGTAATATTAGTGAAGTTTAACTTTTTAGAAAACTTTCCATATCAAGCTCTTTGTTCAGTCCAAGTGGCAGATATGCAGATGCTTTCAAAATTGATCCTTGTTGCCTCTAGAAGTAGTACGGTGACTTCATACGATTTGCGACAGGAGAAGTTAAATTCTTTGTCCAGATCTGTGTGCATTTTAGCAAGTTAACAAGCCTACTCTTGCTACAAGAAATGCATCCCTTTATATTACTGTTCTGTCCTGAATTACATGTTGTCTTCATGTTAAAATTTTTCAACATATGAGGCTCATTTTGCCTTAATGTTACCAAACAGATCCACTGATAATTATCAGGGTTTTTAGACTGAACTGCAGGCAGTGTTTCCAAAGAGCAGAGAGGAGATTCCAAGAGAAACTGAGAGAAAAATAAAGCATAAAGTTTAATAAAATAAAAGCAGCACGGCTCAAAAACGGTGACCAGAGGAGCAAGTTGGTGGAAGTTACATTCAGCATGGTGAAACGTCTTTCTACAGCTGAGTGAGAAGTCCTTAGTGGGTGTAAAAATGGAAGTTTCATGTAGCGCAGTGGTGTTAAACACATTTTTGTTCAGCCCAATTTGATCTCAAGTGGGTCGGACCAGTAAAATCATAAATCATGACAACTCTACATTTTTCCCCTTATTTTAGTGCAAAACAGTACATTCTAGCAATGTTCACATTTAATTAACATTATGTTTTTACAAAACATTATGAACATCTTGCAATTTCTAAGGCAAAATAAGTGAAATTTCAACAGCTGTATTACAACTTACAGGTCACGGTGTCTACAAAGGCACAAAACATTGAGTCTCGGGTATCTGGAACAAAATAATAATGTTTTACAACTCGTCAAGATCTAGAAATCATTTTAAATTCTCATTCATTTCCACATCTGTGCAGTAATCCTGACACACCACACAAACTAAAGTGGCAACTCCTAAGGAAGAAGGTTAAGTTGTACCCCTGCATTGGAAATATAGAAAATCTATACATAAAAAATGCATAAAAGTTGTGGCAGTGCATCAACGATAGGGTTCCACCAAACCCAACTCTGCTGTACTGAAGCTGCTGACTCACATTATATCCCACAATGCTCAGTGCCTTTAAATATTTTAGCAGGAAATATTCATTTTCACCTTTGTAATTTTTGCACCTTCCAAAGTCCAAAACCAGAGGCTCCAATCCGGCCCGTCGGCATATGTTTGACACCGCTGTTGCAGAGTGACCATTCTTTAAGCGTTGGCAACACCTATAGACACTTGAAACTTGGAAAAATGCTGGGCTTGTTGATTCTCGTTGTATTTTTTTGTTTTATTTGAATGTGTTTTATGTCATTCCAGCTGATGACAGCAGTAACAGGATTCAGGTAAAACTCAGGTGTTGTTCGTCTTTGTTTTCTTGCAATTATGCATGGATAACAAGGAGAATTCAAGCATTCATGGACTATGGAATGACTTTTCAAATATGAAATTAGTGAATATTTTAAATTTTAGAGGCTCATGTGAGCAGCGACAGCCCTCCTCACTCCTGGCAGTCGTGTTAGCAGCCTGAGGAAGCATATATCAAACGCTACACAGTCTCACAGTGTAGTCACTGTAAATCCAAAGTGCTGGATGACAACAGCCAAATAAATTAAATTTCCCACTATCCAAATATTTTCAGCCTGCACCAAATACAACCGCACAGTCGCCCAACGCGAGCAATAAAACTGTGCATATTTGGTGCGGAAAGCCAGGTTTGGACCAAAGCGATGGCTCCGCTCAGCCCCTCAAAGAAAAGCAACATCAAGGGATTTTCAGCGGATCGGGGGAGCTAACATTGTTATTGGAGCGCCATGCCTGTTTGTCTCTGTAGTGAGCACGCATGAGTGGCCGTCACTGGTTCACCGCTCCTTAATGTCCTCAGTACCTGTGCAGACCTTTTCCCCCGATAGACGTCGAGAAAAGACGGAAGAACAGACTACAGATGGACAACAAAAACAGACTCGCGCACACACAAGCAGACGAGCGTTCAGCCGAGTTTACACACACAAGAGATGCAGGCGCAGACTAGAAAATGCAAATTATGTCCACATGCATGCGCTCAGACAGTCAAAGAGGGACAGATGGATCTGCACAAACACATACCAACCCTCAGCCAGCACACTGATGCACAGCAGGCAGTCGAGTTTAACACCAACAACAAAAAAATCTGCACAAAGTACAGATAATATCGCTTTTAATAAATGATAATAAAACAAACAGGAAATTAAATGAAAATTAAAATCAAACAGATAAGAGATTCTGATTCGGTGCAGCAGGTAACAGCTGCAAAATGGAGAACATAAGACTCAATAAATTTAGTGAAAAGATGAGGCTATTTTGAGGATTTTGTTGGAAGGTGCATCCAGCACAGTGAAACATCTTTCTACAGTTAATAGTAGCAGAGATTGTAGAGCTTGTAAATAGTAAAATATTTACAATTTTTTTTACAGTTTTGGTAATACTTGGGGGGGACTGATCAGCATTGTGTGAATTTTTTTTTGGCAAAGAGCACGCACAGAAAATTAAAATCAAAAAGACAAAAGAGGTTGTAGTCAGTGCAGCAGGTAACAGATGCAAAAAGGCAACAAAAATGTGTTTGATATTAAATGTATTATTAAGCTTGCAAATTGGAGTACATAAGTCTCAATAAGTTTTGTAAAACGATGGGTCTTTGTAGGATTTTTAAATTTTGTTGAAAGTTGCATTCAGCACGGTGAAACATGTTTCCAGACTTAATGTGCAGAGTAGGGTTATAACTTTTTGAACTTTTTTTTTCCAAAATTAAAGTCCTGCATCATGATTGGATGAACTTTTTGGTATAATAGAAGAAACCAAACTCCATTTTTAACACTCTTTTAAAAAAGTCCCCCCTGAAACAATAAGTACTTAATACACATTACAGCCAGTGACATGAAGTGCGAAACCATGCTAAGTTATCACAAGGGCCATTACAAGTCAGTATGACTGATAATGGATCAATGATAAGTTGTACTGCCATCGTAATATACTGGAGTATCAGTTTCTATTCTTGCTTTCACTTTATAAGCCATGTCATTGGCTGTAATGTGTATTAAGTACTTTTTTGTTTCAGGGGGACTTTTTTTAAAAGAGTGTTGAAAATGGAGTTTGAATTCTTCAATTCTACCAAAAAGTTCATCCAATCATGATGCAGGACTTTGATTTTGGAAAAAAAGTTCAAAAAGTTATAACCCTAGTGCAGAGTAGAGATTGTAAATCGTAAAATATTTTTTTGCTAGTCTTGGTATGCACTTGGGTAATGTTGTCCCTGTTGATTCCATTTTTTTAATTTATATTTAAATAAATGTAACTTTCATGTTAATTGTTTTATAGTGTTATGTTTTTGTTTTACTACACAAAAGACATGTTTAAGTTCTCTGCTTCTATTCATGGTTGTTCTGTTTTCCATGGAGAAATAAATATTGAAGTGGAAAAAGAAGCCATAGTGATTTTAAAAAGGTGATGGGAGCAGAAGAAATGCCCAGAAACTGCTGCTTGGCGTTCAAAGGGTTGTGAACTTTTTTTTGGCAAGTGACAAACACAGGAAATTAAACTGAAATCAAAAAGACAAAAAGATTCTAATCAGTGCAGCAGCTGCAAGAAGACAAACAATGTGGCTTCCCCTCATCTCGACATGTGTTTAATACTATTCCAGGTTATTCTTCTCATCATCCAGTAGGAAATCTCAGTACAGCCGACAACCTGGAGAACATACGTCTCATTTAGACATTTCTGGGATTTAGTAAAAAAAAAAGATTAAATGAATAGTTTGGAGGGGTGAAGAGTTTAGATTCCGTGCATAATTTTAATTAATCAAAGGAAGCTTCAACTAAACAGGAATTCTGGTTACTATTTTATGACTGTTTGAAAATTTGAAGACTTCTTCAAGCTGCTTACATCCACGAAAGAAAGAGAATTCATCAGTGGGATCTGATCATTTTGGGAGTAAACATCTTGAAATACAAACTTAATGATTTCACATAAGCTGTCTGTGTAGAGGTGTCATTATTTCTAAATGTAAAGTTCTTGTTTTTTAAAAAAGATCTGCAGCCCGACAGGAATAATGAAAGTGACATTAAACTTTGGGAGTGTATTGAAGATAATAGTGTTGATAAAATCTTTAATAAATGGGGGGAAAAAGCAATAATAATAATGATAAATTAAAAAAAGCAGAAGTGTATATATAAACATGCTGTAGGAGGTGATTTCCAGACTTGGAAAACAGAAAAAAAAACTCCCCCGTGCTGTTCGAAGAGGTTTTTGATTGATAAATTGTATGTAAATATATGCAGTGTTCATTATCCACTGGGTTAATGATGAAGCAAAACAAACAATTAGAGCAACAAGATTATTTAAAAAGTCTGTCTTGTAGAATCGCTGGGAAAGAGGCAGGATTTCCAGAGTCAGCAAACAGCTCGCGCATCTACAATCACACTCTGCGATTTAGTACCGCATGCAAATATGTGCCAGGTTCATTATGCGGGACGTTAATGGCGAGCGGCGATCGCATTAGCGGCGTCCGTGTTGAAGGTGAAAGGTAACGTCTCGGCGGGGGAGGAAGGTGAGGAGGGGGGAGGTTATTAGATTAGCGCGAGAGAAGTGTTTCACCAACAGTCCCCGCGGGGCGAAGTGATTGAGCTCTGAAGACAGATTGGGTGCAATTACAGTCCATTTGTTCCAGGCCGGCCGCCCCTCTCCGCCGTTAGAGGGGAACCTGGTAATGGAACTGGCTCGCCGGCGTTCGTCTGGCTCCTATTGTCTTTGACTTGGCTCTGTTTCTCTTTGCCTTCCTTCCATCTGTATCTCTATTCTCCCTTCTCACCCTCCGAAAGTTCAATAAAACCTGCCACATCTATGCTGCTCCTTTCTCTCTTTCTTTACCTCGTCCTCTTTATCTCTGCTCCTCCCAACCTTCCCTTTTCTGGCTCTTTTCTGCTTTTTTCTTCCCGAGGCAATTATATGCTTCCTAGCTTCCAACTAAGGGCCTTTTTTCGAAAGCGAGAACACCCCTTCTCTTCTCCCATCATCCCTCTTGGCCTCCTCCAAAGGACCCAGCGGAGTCCGTCACTCGCAGGATATATCGAGTGGAACTTAATTAGATGAGGCTTGTGACACCAACAAGTACAGTTGGGCCTTGCATGCAGCGCAAAGGGACACGAAAAAACATATTAATGACACATCAGGCTGCGAACTGAGTCAACGCTTCCATGTGCCAAAGGACCACGTGACCTCTGCGGCTTCTCTCAACCTTTTCCTCCTCTTCTTTATCTCTCTGTCTCTGCAAAGCAATTATATGCTTTGCTAAAGCTCTCTCTCCTTTCAGCGCTAACCCTTTCCTGCCTTCTTGTCTTTCTTTGGCCCCTTCAAAGTGGTTCCACTTTCTGCCTGGAAGTCTGGAGGAGTTGGTCTCGCGGGTGTTTCTTTGCAAGACTCTGAGTCAAGCACAATTAGATGGCAGTTATATACAAATGTAGTGCGACCTCTCATGCAGAACGCTGCTAGGACGTCATCGTTTGTGTGCGTCCAGTCAGCATACTCTTCGGCTTTGTCTTTCTTTCTTCCAGCAGCAGCAGACGTCCTTCGTCTTTATGCCACTTCATGGTCAACAGCTACGTACGCTTCGCTCTTGACTCCCAGCTAAGAAACTCAGTCTGCATTGTGAGGTTGCATGCTGTGGAAGTTGAGAAAACTTTGAAGCATATTTAATTTCCGTCCGTCCATCTTCAGTATATCTGGCTCTTGTTTGTGCCTTACTAACTCCTCCAACTCTTCCGGCTGAATCCAAACGATGAATGAAAATTTCCATACAGTTGTAAAGACCATGTATCCTATTGCAGTCTTAAGTTTCCAGTGACTTATATAATACATTTAAAATGGTAAAGAAATGGCTAAATACACTGGTCTCCCAAGAACACCAAACCTACCATAAAGCATGGTGGTGGCAGTATCATGCTCTGTGGCTCTTTTGGTGCTTTACACAAAGTAATGTGAATAATGAAGCAGGAGGATTATCATCAGCCAGAAGGTTGGTCTTTGATGCTGTTGGCTGATCCAACAACACAATGACCCCAAACACACATCAAAAGTGGTGAAGAAATGATAAAATAAGGCTAGAATTAAGCTTTTTAAGACTGATCCCCTATCAAGAACCTGTGGCCTGTAATAAAGAAATGAGTCTGTGTCAGAAAGCCAGAAAATTATTTGAACTGCACCAATTCTGTTCAGAGAAATGTTCAAAGATGCAACCAGAAGCTCACAGATTGAAACCAAACTCATCTAATTGAGGTGAAAATGACCAAAAGATTTTTAACCACCTACTAGCATTTCTGTCTGTATATTTTTGATCCAGCAGATTTTGTCATATTTCCAGAACTGCCATGAAAAATCATAGAAACATTCAATAAATCCCAATGCAATGGTGCTTTGAAGACTGCAAACACTTATATTTCTGCAAAAGTCTGCCCAAAATATCAACAGATGTTCCACAAGACCTAAAAAGTAGCTGACAAGAATCCAATAAATGGGGAAAAAAGTACCTATGGGCCTTTGGTTATTTAGGAAATAACCAAAATGCAGGATTTTTTTTTGACGACAAAGATATGTGGTTTTCAATGATTCCATCCTAGAAATATAAAAAGAGTTATAGGAGTCATTGTAAACTATCATGACATACGTGATCTCTACAAGTGAATGGAAACTTTTTTCACAACTACATGTCTCGGCCAGGTGGAATATGAATAATTTTGGGTTGTCTGGTTCTGCTTTGGGGCTCAGTATTTAGTTTGTATGTATGTGAAGTCCCTCCAGAGGATGTACCTTGATTAGATGCTATAGGGCTCAAACCAATGACTCGACTCAATCATTTAGTGAAAAAATAATGGGCCGTTTGGATTTTAAATTAAACCGTTACTAAATGGCTCTTAAATTTAGCTTCAGGTTGTAAAGAAGCTAGTTTTGTACTTTTCTAATACTTGTTTATGTGTGCTTATATAAAATGCCCCTATAAGAGTGCAGTTTCTGTTATCTGGGTAAGGAACACGCATGCAGCACAGCCTCTTTCCTCGTTACCGTATTTTAATTTACCAAACACACTGAAATGATGCTGCAGGTGTCAGCTGGTTTCACTGAGTTTAGAAACTCCACTTTTACTTTCTGCTGTGCAGCTGCAACCTGGAATAACCTGCTCAACCATCTGAAGCTGAACTCATTTTTATTCACTGGGCAATTTAGGTTTTTTTATTTTAATCTTCTTTTACTCACAGCTGCTCTTGTTTCAGCAGATTCATTAGTTTTAAAAACTCACATGCTCTAGTTATTGTTTTCATTACTTCACTAACTTTGCCTTTTTATGATTCTATTGTTATCCAAAAAAGAGGTTCTCATCACATCTTATCTATTGTTCAAAACTAACAGACTTTGACTTTGTTAGGCCACTTGTGAATTGTGCATCACAAGTGACAGGGCCAAGCATTCTGTTTGTTTATTATTTTTATTGATTTATTTTACAAATTTCACTTTTCCTGTCTTTCACATTAGGGTTATATGTAATATATTGTTACATCATCAATAAATGCATCAATCTGACCCCAGAAAAGATTCAGAGGGCCCTAAAGGCGTGTTGTCCTTTAATAAAATGTCAAAATGACACAATTTTTTCATTGCCAGAAACTGTAAAAACAGAAGAAATTCAACTTTCTTACGTTTCTTGAAATACTAATCTGTTGTGTGTCCTAAGCCTAAAATCCCAGCATGTATTACTTTATGATAAAATGACTTTATTTTGCATATCCCATTTAAAAGTAGCCGAAAGCTTCAACCAACTTCCATTAAAACTAAATATTCTGCTCTCCATGAAGCCATCAGTGGCTTTAGCTGTGATCAACAGTCACATGACAAAAATTAGGAGACTTTTTGGCTGAACTGCAGGCAGTGTTTATGCTGAGGATGGAAAAGAAAATAGAAATCTAAGTAGTAAAATAGCTATAGTATTAGTGCAGCAGATAAGGAGAAAAATACTTCACTTTGGTATGCAAGCATAAAATTTGTACAGATATTCTCTATAGTCTACTTTTTCATATTTCATTGGTAGCCACACAAAATTTTGAATGGACACCAATAATGTCAGCCATTTTTTTAAAGATGGCCGCTGGAATAGATTTTTTTTTCTTGCACTGACAATGCCAAATAAGTGTAGCATACAATAAAATTAGATTTTAAACACAGAATTATATCTAAAGACCATAGGTAAGTTGTTTTGTTGATGGAAATGTGTAAAAATCAATTAATTTGCTCTGGTTGCCATTTTCCAAGATGGCCGCCAAGAACCTTCTTCTATTGGTGAAAAAATGACTTTATCTGCTGCACTATATGGAGAACAACCTTTTTCAGTATTGGTAACACATCTGGTCATCAGGGAAAAATACTAACTAAATACTATAACAAATGATCGAAAAAGTAAACATTAGTGGTTCTTTTTTATGATATTTATGAGATACTGTACTATTTTTTACTTTTTTTGTGGCTTGCAGTGGAATGATGTCAAGTTTCGAGAAGAAAAAAATAAGGATCCTTATTTCCAAGTTGTCCAGAATTTCCAAGTTGTCCAAAAAAAAACAGTTTTGCAAATTTAAGCAAGTTTTTCTGCTTCATAATGTGCACCAACAAGTTTGATGGAAGAGGTGCTCTGTATATTTTGTCTTTCTGAAAACGTTTCTGAAAGCATCTGTCTTTGTTTCTCGCATGAAAAAGTGTAGGAGACTTTTTGGCTGGACTGCAGGCAGTGTTGACCCTGAGCGATTGGAAAGAAGTACGGAAAATGTTTTAACAATTAAGTAGAAAGCTATGTATAGATATAGTATGGGGAGCTATCTTTTTTTCGAGTATAGGTAAAATCTTTGGGCAAAATATTGGAAATAATTTGGTATTTCCTGTTTTTTTCTCCAGTTTTGTGAAATAAAAGTGTTTCCAAAAGTTGTCCTTTTTCTGGTAGTTCTTACTTAATTCTGTGCATTTTTTTTTTTACATTTGTTGCTTTATAATGTGCATCAAATGTTCAAACATCAAAAGAAATGTTGCTTTGTAAATTTCTTCTGCTCTCTTTCATCATTTCTTCCAGCATCCATCTTCTTTTTTCTGTGCATCCCCTCCATACCTCCTGGCCTGCTCTGTAGGATCCTGTCGTAGTCTTTGGTTCGAGATATCGAGTGGATCCTAATTGGACGAACCGAGTGACACAATCGACCGGATCTTGAGGAGCGGTGCAAGACCTGCGATAAACGCATCGCTCTATAAATATCAACCCAGAGTCGGTGTGCGTTATGGAATTAGAGTTCTATCTACAGCTTCTCTTCGATTGCGCTGCTCTTTCTTGCACTTTGTCCTTCTACACGATTCCAGCAACTACCTTTCTGTTCTCGAAAGCCTTTTCTTCTCATCAGCAACACCCTCACTCATCCTCCTTCTTCTCCGTCGTCTCCAGAGCTTTCCTCCTCCAGAGCCTCTTGGCCTCCTCCCAGTGTCCTCCTGGGTATTGAGCTGCAATTACATGAACTTTCTGGAAGCTTAGCGGGTGTCAAAGAGCACACAGCTTCTCCGGTCTGAGGCTGACAGGCTCCGTCAGAGCGCTGCCATCAGACGTAATTAGCTTCAGATTTCATGTGGCCCTTTATGACATGTTTGTTGCAGCAGAGGCATCAGATTCGAGGGGAAAAATGCAACCTGTCAGAGATACAAGTAAGCGGCCACTCCCACGTTTCCCCGACGCTTACATTTCCAGCCATAAATTTTTAGTATTGACAGCCTCATCCATCACGCCGGATGCAATTCTGAGAGCGGCCTGCTGGTTTTTAGTATTAACAACCTTCCACTGTAGCGCTTTATTCATAAATCTGAGGACTCCTTTGTTCTCATCACGCCTGATCTTTTTTTTTTTTTTTTTTTTAACTAACAGGCTGCGGATAAAATTGTTAGACCTGTCATAAATTGTGCATCACAGTTGACTGAACTGAGATCGAGACTTTCTGCATCCTTATAAATTTAACATTGCTCATCTTTTGTGTTTGGGCTACATGTAATGCATAGTTTCATCATCAAATATGCCATTTATTTGAGCCACAAACTGTAAAAGCAGAAAGAAGTCTTGGATTTTCAACTTTCTGGCAATTCTTGTAATACTAATTGGTGCCCCTGCATTAGGAAAAAAAAATCACCAAATCTAAGCTTCAAATGGTGCTATTTAATTAAAATCACTTTATTCTGCATGTCTCATTTAAAAAATGCCAAAAAGAAACTAATAAAAGATTGTATTAAGACTTTTTTTTTTTTGCTTTCCTCAGCACAACCATGAAGTCACACTGACTTTAGCTGGGAAATGACAAAAATTCTGGGACCTTTTGGCTGAACTGCAGGCAGTGTTTACACAGAATGGGTTGGCTTTGACTTTCTTTTAAAAACTGAAATGACACCATTTATCAGAGCCACAAACTGTAAAAACAATGCAGCTATGAAGTCAGTAGTAACAGTGACATAACAAAAACAAGGGGATTTTTAGGTTGAACTGCGGGCAGTATTTTTCAGTAAAATAAGTAGTAAAATATGTCCACTATGGAGAGCTTCCTTTTTTCTAGTATTGGTAACCCCTGTGGGCACATGATAAAAATACTGTACATTTAATTCCAGGATTTGAATTTTTTTTGTAAACCTCCTTTTTGCGTGATT
This sequence comes from Acanthochromis polyacanthus, assembly GCF_021347895.1. NCBI lineage: Eukaryota > Metazoa > Chordata > Actinopteri > Pomacentridae > Acanthochromis > Acanthochromis polyacanthus. The sequence continues at coordinate 31,531,083 of NC_067113.1, forward strand.
TGTGGCACTATAACATGTCATACTGCACAGAAGACTTCTATTCATGGTTGTGTTGTTTCCATAGATGTTTTGGACTTTTTATTGCAGTGAAAAATGAGCCCAGAACAGAAACTGCTGCTGCTGAGAGTTAATTTCAAGATTAAACATTTTGTCTAACAGTCTGAAAACAATGAACCTACTGTGATCTCCACAGTTCAGTGCTTTGAGAGAAATGCAAATATCTGCACTCTTATAATCACAGTGCTCATTAGCTGATGTTTACATGCAGGTATAATGTCTGACATGTTAACAGTCTGGTGTGTTGGCGTGTTCACGTTTGTTAGAAGTGCATACAAGAAGTACATATCAGAAGAGGAAGATGAAAAAATGTCTGTACAGAAGTCAAAGGACAGGAGAAATGGTTCAAGATGAAAAGTTTCATCGTCTAGGAAAATGGTGTCAATCCATTTAAATGTCATCAAAGCTGATAAACGTTATACTCTTCACCTGCTTCTTGGTAATTTATCCAATAGTCGTTGGAATATTTACATCTGAACCAACTTGGTGACCAAAACAACCAACTGACCAACATTGCCGTTTGGGATTAGACTTAAATGTGGCCACCCAACCAAGACACTAACCTGTTCAAGAACTACATATGTGCTTAGAGAACTGGAGTAACAACTAGTAGCAGAACCAGTTTTCTAAGTATTAAAGCTGGTACGTCTTCACTTGCCTTTCATCTAGCTTTATTTTTGCTTGCAGTCGAATAATGATGAGTTGATGGTTCATCCATCTGAATTCTCCGCACCAACCACTGAAGGCATAAAAGTGTTTTGCGTTAGTCAACCATTGTGAGTACTTTGCTGTTTTGAAGTGTGAATCAAACACTTGAATGGAAGAAAACATCAAAAGAAAAGGTGTTTTGTATGTATTTTCTCTGCTTTCTTACATATTTTCTTATAGAATCCATCTTGTTGTTCCCATTTTAACGGCACAGTCACACACCCCCCCCCCCCCCCCATTCAACCACAAACAGACAAATAGCTCCAACCAAGCCGAAAGTTCACACTTTTTTGTAGCATATTCAAAGATTTTCTATTATTATTTTGTTCAGACGTTGTAAAAATGCATCTGTTTATATGTATGCAGAGAAAAGAACTCGTACATATCTCTATTAGATAAACTCTTGCGTAGACTCTTAAAGACTGGACGGATAAAACCAAGTTTGAAGACTTCTGGAAACAAACACAAACTGCTGAACAATGCAAGACTGAGCCAGAAAACTAAGTAAAGGCTGCATGGATACAGTGTGACGTCTTAACAAGGGGGGTGAGCAGAACAACACTTAGCTTAGATTTGCTGATTAATTGAGCCTTTAATACTGTATTTAAGTTCTCATGTATTCATACATGGACGTCTTGCCTGCATGAGGAAATTACTAGCGTGAATAAGCAAAAAAAAAAAGACTATTTAACCTACGAGAGATATGCTGAAAGAAAAAAACTTTGGAGATATTATGGCTCCCCCACTGCTTGCCATCCCTGGAAACATGCAGCCAGCTTGGCTAAAAAATGCAAATCCAAACCCCAAACTTCCCTTTAAAGTATTATTTTCTAATCCAGTTCATGCAGAGTGAGCCAAAGCTCAGATGAGGTTCACCTTAGTCTGCACCAATTCTCCTACCACAGTGCTTAGTTTACTTTAATAATTAGCCTTTGAATTTCCCCTTTTGGGCCATTTTTGCACATAATGCAAGATAAAAAATAGCTAAAACTTCACTTACATCCTTTAGTTTTGTGTCTATGTCAATAAAACGACGTCTACAGGTTCCAGTGATCTGAACAACTCCAGCTTCTTTTCTTGCTCATTTTCTTCATCCCTCCTGTCTCCTGCTCGTTCATTCTGGACTTTCCTCAGACATATTGTATTCTCATATACTCTATTTGCAGTGGCCACATCTTCCACCACAACTCATTTTTCCCCCGCTAAACACCTCCTCTCTATGGAGTTTTCAATTTCTTGCCCTTTTTTTATTACTCACTGTGCAACATAACTCCTGATCCCTTCTCTCTGTCTCACCGTCTCTCTCCAGAATATACCGGCTCTCTCGATTAATTTGTTAAACTAATAATCTGTGACATTTCCGCAGGAATGTCCATTTTCTTCTTTATGAGAAGCTGAATTAATACTGTCCTGATTCGCCCGATTCATGAAATGTTACACTGGCATTTTTAGCCACACCGGCTCTTGGGATGGCAGTTACAGTTATTATGGCTCCGTAGGTGTTTGGTCACCCACTTTGGTCTGGACAGAAATATCTCTGTCAGATGAATGAAGATGTTTTTTTTTGTGTATGGACATTACTGGTTTCTAGATGATAAAACAGTTTAATTTACAGCTGCGTTGTTCAGAATACTTGCACTTTATCCAGTCTACACAGAGGATGATACAGGTTGTTTTCTTATGTGCACCCATAAACGAGGTGTTTTATTAGTCTGATTTTCTGTGTTTTATGTCTGTATCTATAGCTTTCCAACTCAATGCTGTGCCTAAATGGGTTCTGCATAAACACACGTGCAGTAGTCAGCCAAATAAAATCAGGGTCAGCTGGAACTGAACCTACCTTCAACCAATCATTAGTTTGCAGCAGGGGAAAAAAACCTGCACTAGATAAACTAAATTGGCCACAGTGGACTGATTTCTTTCTGCCTGCTAACATTATTAGCCTAAATATAGTCTATATCAACAAGAAAGGCTACTGTGTGTAGTATATTGTAATATTTTATGCCTCCAGCTGCAATTTCTTGAAAATATACAGCCAAATTAAGTTCAGTTTGCTGAAGTTAAGTGTAATACCAAACCAGCAATGTTCTTAAATAAATGCACCAATTTACACACAAGTTGCTTTACACAGAGACTGACTTCATTAGACTGACTAATCAGGCAACTAATAGACCTTTTCCAAGCAAAATCAAGCAAGTATTTGTTAGTTTTGTTTCCTCAAGAGGGAAGATTTCTTTGTTTTCTTTGACATTTGTGGTCATAATTTCAGTTTGGTTGAATTTCTGACTTTTGTTTGTGTAGAACTTTTGCTCCAACTCGTATATCCGTTTATGACTTTAATTAGAGAGACTTCCACTCCAGGATGGGGGTAGCTGCTGCTACAGGCAGACATCAAAACTGTTGCTGGATCCACCTGCTGTTTTAAGATGATTATTAGACCAAACATGTTGAACTATGCAACCTTTGTGTATTCAAAGCTTCATGACAGTTAAAGATCCTAACTCAGACAAGTTATGATACCATTTTTAGACTTGAAAAGCACTCAGAGCGCAGACCTCCGCCAAGGATATTGACATTCCCGTGGAACATTGTATTCACATGCAGTTATGTATGATTTAGAACATTTTGGACGACATACTAAACTATGAAGTTTTTGTCACTTTTTGGACGACATACTAAACTCTGACGTTTTTGTCACATTTTGGATGACATACGAAAATATGACATTTTACTGAAATTTTGGACGACATACTAAACTCTGACGTTTTTCTCACATTTTAGACCACATACTAAACTAGACAAGCACTCGGAGAGCGCAGACCTCCGCCAGGCCATCTGTCTGTCTGTTTGTCTGTTAACAGCATAACTCAAAAAGTTATGGATGGATTTTTACCAAATTTTTATAGAATGCCCGGAAGAGCAAAAGTAACAATCGATTAGATTTTGGAGGTGATCTGGATCACCGTCTGGATCCAGGATTTTTTTGAAGGACTCTGTACAATTGAGAGATGGCCGCCAGGAAACCCATGCAGTAAAGGATCATGAGCTGGAATTGAACCTGCGTCTCTGACACAGTTCTGTTTATGAATCACCTTCTTAACCAGTTGAGCTATGTGGACACCTTGTTCCAATTTGTTGGACGACATACTAACCCATGATGTTTTTGTCATATTTGGACCACATACTAAACAACATACTAAAAAATTCAAAGTGATCCAGAATCCAGGATCCTTTCCAGATTGCCACCAAAATTAAATCAGATCTTCCTCTGACCGTAGTCTACATCCCCTGAAAATTTCATCTGAATCTGCCCAGGCGTTTTTGAGTTATCATGCTGACAGACAGACAGACAGATGGACACACAAACGCCGGGTGTCACATAACCTCCTTGGTGGAGGTAATAACATACAAGGTTAGTCTGAAGCACTAACTGCTGTCTGCAGACTTTCCACCAGACTTTTTCGACATTTGTTTGAACCAGAACCTCTTTATCATGGTGTCATGGAGTTGGATCTAGCAGTTTCCATCAGGTTGGGTGATCTCAAAGTTGTTGGGCATTTTCCATGCTCGGCTCGGGGACTACAGTCATAGTTCTTTCCTTTCATAGGTCAGTGTTACTGGATCTACCTGGTGTCATATGACTATTATTAGACCAAATATGTTGAGCTATGCCAATTCTGTGTGTCACTCTCAAATCCAAGTGTTAAACATGGAAGTTTAACATTCTTACTCAGACACATTATCCAGCTGTTTTTAGATGACATGCAAGGCTGGTTGATGCACAAACTGCTCTCTGCACACTTTCCACCTGAGTTTTTGGACATTCATTTGAGCCAACACCTCTCTAACAAGGTGTGAAAGAGTTGGTTTGGAGCCAACTCCAAGTAAACATTAAGTAAATGATAATTAAATTTGACCTAGCAGTCTCCATTGGGTTGGGTGAATCAAAAGTTGTACGGTGTTTTTAAAACTCGACCTGGAGGCAACAGCTATAGTCTTTGCACAGAACTTTTGGTAGATCCACCTGCTGTTGTCAACATTTTTAAGTCCAAACATAGTGAAATGTGCCAGTTATGCATGTTTACACTCAAAGCTTCAAGTCTTAAACCAGGAAGTTATCTATCCTAGCTCAGACAAGTTATCCAGCTGTTTTTAGATGACAAGCGAGGCTGGTTGATGCACAAACTGCTGTTTGCCGGACATTTGTTTGATCAAAATGCAGCCAAATACTCTTGGACATGGTGTCAGAGAATTAGTTTGGTGACAGCTCGAAGTAAACATTGAGTAAATGGTATTTAACTTGGATCTAACGGTCTCCATTAGGTTGTGTGCTTTCAAAGTTGTCAAAACTCAACGTGGTGGCAACCACTATAGTTCTTTCACATATAAAGTTTGGTTGATCCTGTTACGTAGTGAAAGCTTCTTGAATCATGATGAAGGCTCGGATGTCTTTGTTGAACATTACTGTTCCATTTTTACTGAACGGAGCGACCTGAACTTGCCGTTTCATTTATAACAGTCCATACGGCAACACAACGTAGCACAGTTCTGGGTAGCCGCCTTCACAACAAAACACTTCCGGTTTTTCAAAATAAAACATTAGTAGCGCCTTTCACAGTATATCTCATCAAACCTTTGGAATAATATACAGTCATGTTCAATTCAATTAATAATCACATAAACTGTTACACTCAGAGCAATAAAATGTAAATAAGTCACAACAGATCCACCTGCTGTATAAACAAGTATTGGACCAAACATACTGAAATCTGCACTCAAAGCATCAAGTGTTAAACCTGGAAGTTTAACATCTTAACTCAGACATGTTATCCAACTATTTTTGAGATAAGACAAAGTTTCCACCAGACTTTATTGGCTATTAACTGTAACAAAACGCAGCCACAGGCTTGTTTGACGTGGTTTAATGGTGTTATTTTGTTGTTAGCTCTAAGTAAACATTAAGTAAGAGATAATTAAATCAGATCTAGCAGTCTCCATTAGGTTTTGTGAATTAAGAGTTGTTGGGTGTTTTCCGAACTCGACCTGGAGGACACAGCTATGGTTCTTTCACAGGTAACTTTTGTTGGATCCACCTGCTATTATAAACAATTATTCGATGGTGAAATCTGCCAATTATGCTTGTTTACACTCAAAGCGTCAAGTGTTGAAGCTATAAAACCTGTTCCTATCCTAATCCCACTATTTTTAGATAATAAGATGATTGGCTGTTGACATACAAACTGCCGTCTGCAAAGTTTCCACCAGACTTTTTTGGCCATTAGTTGTAACAAAATGCAGCCACAGACTTGTTTGACATGGTTTAATGGTGTTAGTTTGGAGCAAATTCCAAGTAAACATTCAGTAAATGGTAAATTAGTTAGACTTTGCAGTTTCCATTAGGTTGGGTGAAGTCAAACTTGTTGGGTGTTTTCAAAAAGTTCCTTTTTTTCCCCCACAGCTGGCCTCTTCCTCACACTGCCGAAAATAACAGATTTGTTCTGGAAGGTTATTGGTAAGTTGATGTTTTTTTTTTAAAAAAAAACAATGAGACCAATGAGAATTTGATCTAATGAGAGCATATTGACCAATCAGTAAACCAGATACCTCTTAGGTACACACAGCTGTAAGTTCTTCTCGTGCCGTTATTAGGTCAAAACTTTGATTCTTCCAACATTTTCTGATTAAATATATGCTAATCTAATGACATTTCCATCATGCTGAGCTCTACTTTATATTCAGTGTCAGCTAACAAATATTAACTTGCTATTGCTATTAACTTGGATGCAAATTTAAGCAGTGCAATGAATTATGCATGCATGTGTTTAGTCTGCCAGGAAGAAACATGAATGTCTCTCTGTAAAAGATGTGGAAATGTTTCACGAGATTGTTGATAGGAAGGTGCCATAATTAGAGTTATTACTGTGATCAACACCCTCCTGACAATTCTTCAACATTTCCTGTCAAACCTAAACATGGTAAACAAACTGGATGCTAATTCTCGTCATCACGGACATGTTTGTTTGCTGTAATTATACCGACACCTCAAATTATTCCTGTAATGATTTATTGATGTTAAATTGCCACATGTGGCACCTTGAATTATGCAGTCAATTTATCCTTTATGACTTTTCTTCTGTTTATTCCCTGCAAGCACACAAACACATTTATACCTTTTTCTGTTTAAATCACTGTTTTCTTTTAATCCTACAAGGTCTGCTTGTCTCAGAAACACTCATTAGCAGTGAATTTGTTTGGGTTTTAATACATTTTACCGATGGTGTGAAGTAGCTTTTCGAGTGGGTTTCTTTTTTGTGGATTGTTCTGTTTTCTGGACAACAATCTTCTACCGCTGCTGGTAAATTCGGGCCGGAACAGGGTCCAGGTGCCACTCGGCAGGAGACCTCTTCTTCTCCCAGAAACCTGGTGATTACAGGACAATTAGAGTAAACACTAACAGCCGAGCTTCTTCTCAAACACAGGCTTTATCAGTCAGCAGCCCGCCTCTCTCTGGGCAACACTGGACATTTATCTCCATCTAGACAGACAGACAACCCCCCCAGGCAACGTCCTGCATGGAAATAGCTTCACCGTAAACACGTTCATCTTAGAGAGCACTTTAATCTGGCGTTGGGTCGTATCGTCTCATTTGGTTTAATTGCCGCGGAAATAGCAAACCTAGCTAATTGAGGCATTTTGTGTCTTTGCTGAATGAATCCATTTTAAAGGAATGTTCCTGAAATCAGCTGCAATTTCTTGAAATTAAGCAACCTGGTTAAGTTCAGTTTTGTCAAGTTGCAAGTTCAATCGGGCAACTAATTGACTAATACTTTTGGACTGTTTTCAAGCAAAATGTACTGAATATTTGTTAGCTGCTTCACCTCAAGTGGGAAGAATTGCTAGTTTTCTTTGACATATGTGGTCATCATTAGAATATGGTACATTTTAGACTTTTAGTCGTCTATAATTTGATACAAACATAGTGAAATTTGCTGGATGTGTTCGGTTCATCATTACCAAAAGCGGGCCACGAGGCGGCTCGCATTCCACGCGATCTCCAAAGTCGAGGAAATAAAATGCAAGTCGAAGGATGAGAGCTGAAGGTTTCCTCTCACAAAAACAGACGCAACGATGATGATGATGATGAGGCTCAACCCACATGTATGGTGCTGCACACAGCGAGTCTACAAGGTCACTTGTGCTCTCAACTGGAGCGATGAGTAAAAATCAAAGCTTAAGACATAATTTTCAATCAAAAGAAGTGTTTTTTTTTTTTTGAAAATCTAGTCTGTTACTCACGCTTATACACCGAATGTCTCCTTACATAACTTGGTATTTTTAAAGTCTGACTTTGTAGTTGCTTGTCATTGTTCAGTATCTCCAGAACCTGCAGCTTCGATACTTGTAGGATTATAGAAAATCGACAAACCCACCTTTCATCATCAGTGATGATCCTCAACATGAAGGCAAGATCGTCCTGCTGCTGACTGACACAATGTGATGTTTGTTCTCTGTAAAAGTTTCAGATTTATGGTAAAATGGCAAATTCGCATCCACCAGCAGTCACAAAAACATGTAAAATACAGGTTTTACTGTTTAAAATACATTCTCATATGGTCTCTTGACTCGTGCCAGCCGTTGCTTTCCCGTGTTGCACACAAACCCACCCAGAACTATTTTATCACCCCTCATTTTAGTCTTATAAATGCGCTTTTTTTGTGACTTCTTAGGTGTTGATGTAGAGAACATGCTAGCTGTCCTGATGCACCTTTTCAATCTATTAAATTGCTGTTTCTCTTCTTGTTTGTAGCTGCAAATCCACTTTTCATCACCAATGGTTATCCAGCACATGAAGGTTAGATTGTCTCGACGGCTGACTGACATAGAAATTGATGTTTTCGTCTTCGCTCCAGGTTGAGCTCCACGGTGAAATTGCTAGTGTGCATCTACCAGTGGTTACAAAAACATGTCCTAGTGTAAAGTGCAATGCCAAGTGACGGTCTCGACTCCTGACAGTTATTCCTGGCACACAAATTTATATTTAAATGTTGTAAATGCTCACATTTAAGTCTTTTTTGTGTGGCTTTTTGGCTGTTGATGTAGAGCATATACTGACTAAATCTGCAGAATCAGGCTGGCCCTATAGAGAATGCCTTGTTGTTGCAGTTGGGAATAAACCACAGCACCTGAAATGCTTAACTGATCAAAAATGCATTGCAAAAATGATCCACTTATTTCCTCCAAAGCTTCGTGCCAACCTTGAACACACTGCAACCCATTTTTAAGCTCAACGTTTGGATATTTACACTCTAGGTCTTCTCACTTATGTGCAGACTTGTTTCATATCCAACCAAGCGTTGGTACAACTCCAAATACAAACAGAGGAGGTAATTAGACCATTACCCAATTAACACATACGAAAAAGACATCTTGATTGTTTTGTTGTCATGTGGTGCCAACAACGTACACAGCAGAAGTTCAAGACTTTAGATTAGGCTCATTAACCCGCTCAGATCGTCGTTGATCGCTTTGTTCGCTCTCATATTTCACCGCTGATGTAACTCTTGTGACTCATAATGCTGAAAATCAGTGCAGCGATAATAAAGCATAAATATTACATAAACAGTAAGCATCCAAAATGTAATATTTACCACCAGGCCTACCATAAGGCTGCAATTTTCTCACAAGGGAATGTTATTTCACACCACAGTGTTCTGGCGCTTTGCAACTACCAATCAAGTCAGCTGCATAAACTGCCCCCCCAACCTTCCATTTCAACCCGCCCACACACCAACACACTGCACTTGTGAGCATTTTGTATTTTGCCTACAACAGTGAGCAAAATGTAAATTGACCTGGAACTGCAATTAATGTTTTTTTTGCGTTTATCGGTATTGTGCTGTTTGTGCCGTTTGGCTTTTAGCTGAACAAAAGAACGACCTGAACACATGTTTAGTATCAGTTTCACATTGAAATTCTCAGCGGGTTGTTCTGAAGTTGACCAGCTGTCCTGCTGCTGGCCAATGATATCCAAAAAAACCCTTGTAATTTAGGTTAATGATGGCCATTCACGCTCTAAATCTGCGTACTGTACATGCCTGAATGTACTGCACAGCCGTGAGGAAAGACGACTTCAAACGCAAGGACGACGCACGTCCATCTGTTCTGCTTCCCCTCTGAAGCCTGACAGGGTCTGCCCCCTGAACGCTGAATGCCGCCGTGAACTCTGGGAAACAAGTTTCCTGCAGCTGTGTACGTACGGTTCCTGTGGCAGCGTTGCCGGCACGCTGCTTACTGATTGTCACACTGTTGTTTTCTCACAATGAGCGATGCTGCACACTGTGTGCCCTGCAGAAGAGTCACAGAATGACGTTGTGTGATTTGGTTATTTGTATTGTGGTGCACTTTCTATACACATCTGTTGACAACACAGCTAGGGACAGTTTTATACATGTTTTTAAAGAAACATTCTGTACTTGGTTTTCAAAAACTGAACACAATCAATGCAGCTGTAGAGTCTGAGTCTCATTTTTGTCCAGATCTCAACTTACTCCACACTTTGCTATGAAAAATGAAGAATAATAGTTCCATTTTTAAATGAATTTCCTAATGTTCTATAAATTGTGAGTTAGGTACAATAAAAACTGTGGCAGGAGATTATTCATAGTGGCTCTGTGATTTTAATGTGGCTTATTGCTCTAATTGTTGATATCATTGCGATGTTAGCTGCTGAAGACCCGCCGAGTTTGTGTTAGAGAATTTGCAGTTGCCTCTGAAATCGCAGATATGAAATGTGTCGTGCTTTTTCTTACTGACATAATTTCTACAACTCATGTAAGCCAGTGTAGAAGAGCCAAAAACATCCTCCAAAAGTGAGGGAAACTTCCTAGACCCCCATGTTAAGATGTCAAACTTTAAACCAGAAATAAACATGCTTTCAGCCAACTGCGAAAAAAAAAGTTTTGGTTTCTGTAGTTAATTTACTTGTTCATAACTTTTGTATAATTAGCCTGTTTGAATTGTATTATTGCTCAGAGTTGTGCATAATTTCAAAAGGAAGCCAATCTGGAAGTGTCCAGAACTGCAGTTCCTCAAATGTCCACTTGAGGCTGACTCCAAAAATGAGTCAATCTTAAACAACCTGTCCTCCAATTCATACGACCGCATCGGTCGTTTGCACCGTGCACCGGAATACGACCTATGCGGTCGTATGAACGTTTGCGCCCCTACGGGGAAAACGAACGCATTACGGGATTTAATTCGCGAAACGGCTTTTCCGTCGCAAAACGGCTTTTTTCTCACTTTCCCAACACGTTTTTAGGGTTATGGTTAAGGTTAGGGTTAGGGATAGGGACAGGGATAGTGTTAGATAAAAGTTTGTTCATGATGACGTTTCACCTGCGACTCCAGAGTGTCGATATTTACTCAACCGCCAGAGGTCGCATAGTCAAAACGTAACACTGGGTCGTAATACGGGCGTGTACAGACGACCTATGTGGTCGTTTTTGGTTTGAGGACAGGCTCATCTTAAGAGCCCCATGTTAAATATTTAACTTTACAGCAGAAATAAACATGTTTGCAGCTTTGTGCAAGAAATGTTTTGGGGTCTGCAGCTAATTTCCCCATTCATGACAACTCTACAGTAAGTGATTTTTTTTAAATATAACTCACCTGATTACATTGTATTAAGGCTTAAAGTTGTGCATAATTATGGGCGTGGCCACTTTAAGTGATAGTTGACCTGAATGGACCTGATTTTCAGCTCTAGCTGACATCTTTTTTGTCTACATCAACAGCCAAAAAGTCACAAATCACTGAAACACCATCTGCATTGTTATATGAAGTTTATCTTTGTACACATAGATTGAAATTAAATTACTCACAGTATATTTAAAAGCTAATTTCTTATCATAGAGTAAAGAAAGCAGTAACATTTTGCTGTGTAGCCTCGGACTGGATGCATAAAACAGCACTTAAAATGCTATTACCTTATCCCTGGTATGAATAAAGACAGATTTATGCTCACGAATACTTAAAATCATAATTAAAATGATATTCGAATCATTATAATTAAGCGTTAGATGAATGTTAAATGAGAATTTGTAGCACTTGAGCAAACTTTGCAAATTTAAAATGCACTTTTCCTTCAGTTTAAAGGATCACTTGCAGGGAAATAATGACTGGAGTGTAAATAAAAAGAATAATTATGAACAATCTTTAATATTAAGCCTGTAAATGAGACTATGATTAAATATTTTACAGATTACAGAGCACATTTCAAGTCTTTCATCTTAGATTTACTCTCCTAGTATCATTTTTGCTGTAGAAAACTGGTTTGAAGTAAAAGTGAGGTGTGCCTTTTTTTTTTTTTTTTTTTTTTACTGCATATTCCTTTTATCAGTTTTACTTTATGTGGAACATGGTGCATGCTTGTTTTTATTTTCTGTGCCCCTGGTGTTAAGTTAATCTTCAAAGAATCGCCGAAACATCTGAACAAACTCTTTAAACTAGAAGTCATCATGCAAACATTTCTAAAGTCATTCTGCTGCAGTTTTGAAGCGTGTTTGATCCAGACTGGACTAGTTTCTGAGACGCTCTCTGAGCTCAGGATCAGCAGCGAAGGCCGTGTGACAAAACCCCACCTACTTGTGCATTCTGACAGCCTGGCTGCAGACTTAGGTTCAGTTTTAACTGCTATAGCTGCCGTCTTTGGTGGCTTCTGCGTCTTATAGGTAACTGCTGCTGAAGCTCTGTCATCTTCTCTCTGCAAAAAGGAAAAAAACTGCACTTTAGCACAACTGGAGTTGGATTTTTGCAGCTTGTTCTTTTGGAAATTACAACAATCTACTCAGCGATTACTGGCACCTTTGTGCTTCTTCTGGCACAGTAAAAAATAAATAAAATGCTATAGCAGGAAGCAGGTCTGTAAGCTGTTTTTTACACAGTTAAGCCCAAAGCTATTTGATTTATAGTGAGTTTGTTTTTGACAGATAGGTTTCTTCTGGCTGGAAATGACAGAAACGAGTGACAAAACATGCTAAGACACTGTTTTAGAGATGTTGACACATTTCAACTGTTTTCATGAATGATGCTACGTCCAAAACTATTCATACCTCTTGGAACTATTGCACATTTTCAAGAAAATGCAGCTTCTGTGCCATCCCAGATGATTCTGGTGATTTCTGCCATGTTCTAGAGCATTCTAATACTCAGAAAATAAAAGAAGGCTTCTCTTAGTTGTTTAAACTGTTTCCAGCCAGAAGAAACCTGTTAGCGACGTAATAATTCGCTCCACATCAAAACCCATTTTAACCTGTTGAAACCGTGGGCTCATTGGCAGCCCGTCTGACTGCTCGTGTTGGCTGCTCTGCGGGGATTCAGCGACCGCAGCGTTATGAGCTATAAAAACTGATGGCCAGAGCCGTGGAAGTAAAACACAAGTTGTAATACGCTGCAGGTAGCTTCTGATTGTGTAACGGCGGCACACTGAGCACTTCTGTCCTGCCTTGCCTGTAGCCACATGCTCATTACCGCTCCGTGACGTGACCTCTGCTGGCCCCCGAACGCCCCCCGGCTCCCCTCCCCTCTGGTGGAAGGATGAACCCCTGACCTCCCTCTGCTCGCTGGGGGTTTCACGTCGTGTGCTGCTCACTTCCACCGGTCATACCTGCTCTACTGATCTCTCCTCTGTCATGTACAAAGGCTCTCCAGAGACCAAAGCGCTACATGTACTCCTCTCTTATCTCGGCACCGCGTTGTTCTCTTGGCTGCTTGTTTGCCATAGCAATGATTCGATGACAGAATGCTGTTTAGCGGAGCTCCTCTGGGCATCAGTCAAATGCTCGGAATGTACAATTGACATGTACCAAAGCCCTCGCTGTTTTCCTTTTGAATATGTCGTTTTCTTCTTGGGTTATGCGCTTCGCTCCATTTGCGTTTGACGCCACAGTTCGGATTGTTCTCCCCTTTTGATGACAGTCAACCTCCCATCCAGCAAAACAAATGGGCTGTTTTGAAATTGACACAGACAAACATTACAGCTTGATCGAAGCCATGATCTAAAGTGTTCTGTTTAATGTCAGCCATTCATATGCTGATTTCAAATTGCTAGCAGCATCATGCTGTGCCAAGTGTCTCTAATCACGGGGACAATATACAATATTCTGGCCCGTAGGCGAGAGCTCCCTCTCCAATTATGTTTCTCTTGGCCTGAGATTGAATCTATTACTGTGTAATTGCCTCTATATCTCCAACTATCACCCGCAGCAGCTCCACAGATTATTCACACATATGGTGAGTAAATGTTTGGTGGAAATCGGTGCTATTTTTAGGTTGTTGTTGTTGATGTTGAAGGAGCGGTGTCCTGATGCCACCCGAAAATCGCTGAACAAAGTTATTGAAGGGGACTATCTTATCCCAAATGGCTGCTGATGGTGACCGGGGCAGTTTCTCCATCTGTGAGTTTGCTGGAGTGGAATGAGGAAAGCGACTCGGAAGGAAAAAGTACATGTGAGCCATAAAGTCGAGGCTGCGACAAATAATTTTAAACGTTTCCTCTAATCTGTCGGCCCCAGGTGGGTGCAGCTCACTGCATCAAGACAAATCAGATAGCATCAGTCAAGCTGTCAGACACTGAGGAGTAGACTTACTTTACTTTTCTGATCGTCCATCTTGGTAAAGCAGCTGGATCTATGCAGGCTTAAACAGACACAGAATGAAATCGTTTAACTTAATGCTCGAACCTCGCTGGTCGGACGAGGAGTGATACCGGAACCTTTCTGACCTTCACTTTATTCAGATTAGTACAGGTTTATTTCCTGCTTCCCGTTTGGTTTGTAGATGGTGACTGGTTGGTTCACATGTTCGTCTTTCCAGCAATTAAATTCGAATCAAAATATCTCAAGCTATGACAACGCTAAATAACATTTGCCACGAATATTTCTTGCCATCTACAGTGTGATTTTCCCAAATGACTTCCGACAGTAGACAAAAAGTGTCATTAGCGGCTGTGCTTCCTTTCTATGAGTTCTGTTGGAGATATTTTTTGATCCTCACCTTTCATGTTTAGCAGTACTTTGAGCTTGATGTGATTTGGCCAAGCAAAGGTTGTCTGCATTCAGAATCTTTATTTTTTACTGCAGATGCGCTTGCTAAGTCTGTACCGTTTCATGCAGTTTGCGTACAATTTGGACGCACTACTTCGTCAGTATCTTGCACCTTAAGGTTTGACTATTGCATTCTAAAATGCAAAATGAGTCGTTATTTGTCTGTAAGGATCAACCTTGTTTATATTCACACAAGACAGCAAGACGTACATTAAAGTTGTTAGTTATTTTATTCACATTACATTATTAGTTTATTATTTGGTCAGCAGATTATAAATTGACGTACAACATTATGTCCAAGATACAAAACAATATCAATCATTCATTGATCATCATCATCATCATCGTCACCATCATCATCATCATCATCTGCGACCAAAGGGTTTAGGCTGAAGTAAAAAACTTATATTGCCTAACCCATCATTTGCAATAAAAGCACTTGGATGAGCTGGAGGAAAGATCACACACTTAGACAGACCTTAATATTTAAAAAGTCAACAGATGTACAGGGCAGAAGGTTACATATTAACATTTAACTACAAGAGCTGAGTGGATGACGCCTGTTTACTTCGCTAACCGATGACCTAGATTGCAGGAGTTCTCGGAGTTATCCCAAAAGTAACCTCCAACAAGGCGTATTCGTTATTCGGCTTTTTGCTGAATCACGTTATTTCCTCTTGACCTGGTATCAAGTCGGTGTGGAACCGCTGATGCATCGCACCGCTGCAGCTCCAAATTTGCTCTTCGCTTTAATGTAGCGGTCAGACTTCCACATTTAGATTGTAGCTGCAGGATGAACCACAGTGCTTCCTGCAACCTCCTGCTCTTCCCCCCCGTAGATGAAATGGCGAGGCCGTTCCCACTTTAAAACATCTGGCAAGTTAAAGGAATGAACTCCAATCACAGAACATTAGTGACATTAAGTATTTTGCTGTTAACATGAAAAGTGCCATATGGCGATCTTTGGTTCTAATTTAAACTTTTAACAGCTATGGTCACACCCCTGCATCACATCTGGCTCCTGGTTTTCATTTATAGATTTGACATCAGCTGCTGTGACATTTCAGGAGCTTCAGATCAAAACCAGCGTTCAGTTTGCAGCTTTTTTTTTTCCTCCAGGTTATGTCGAGCTCTGCTGTTGTGCTCTTCTTGCACAGCTGCTCTCTGCTGGGTTGGAGTGGATATAAGCGATTTAGGACACTGAAGTTGTTCCTACACATCCCTCCGACACTCTGCATTCACACACTTACCACTTTCACCTATTCAAACACGCTCTGCACAGAAGGAAAGCGACTTCTGTGCAATTTTCCGCGAGGCGTTCCCAGATGCCCAAAACAGACGAGTGCTGAAATATTAAAGATCCGGCGATCCACGCTATGTAAACAGAGCAGCTCTTTGTGAGAAGTGGAAAACATCATTATGTGGATTTACAGCCTGAAAATAACCCAAATCAGCCAGCTACTCTAGGTCACACCGCTCGGGGAGCCTCGAGCGATCCAGATCAGAGTCTGCTCTCGTAGTTATGCTACTGTAGGTGATCGTTTGCTTTTTGCATATCTGAGAGGAAGCACAAACACGTGGCCTGGTAATGACGCCGCAGTGATCGTCCGCTAACAGCCACGCGATGAAAGACTCGAGGATGGGAAAAAAAAAACAAAAAACGTTTGAGTGCACGGCGCCGGCATAAATTTTGAAAGGTGTTTTCATGTTGTCGTCTAAAGCACAAAAAAAGGAAATAAACATGAGAATTTTTTGGCTTGTTGCATCCAACACACACCTCTGGACGCTTGCAGCAGTTAACTAGAAGACTCACAGTGACACTAGTTGCTTGTGCACGTCAAACAGCAACATGTAAGACCAGATAAGCTACAAGTGTGTGTGTGTTTTTTTTACAGTAAGGAAAAAAAACAGTCATTATACAGTACATCAGACATGCAGACGTGGACTCTGGTTTCACATCTGAAGCGTTTAACCGTTTGTGACTAAGAGCAGCTAGAGTTGAGTTAGTAGCAGCTCGAGTTTCTAGTTTGTTTTTGTAAACACTCCATTTTGACCTTGGAAACAGAAGTTTACAAAGTGTTCTCACCCGAAGATCTTCTTGCTGCAGACTGTAAGTGTGAGAGGAATGAAAATGTGACTTTTTGATCCAAAGTTGCAGCCGCATACTGAATGAATATGTTTGCAACAGAAATGAGAAGGACATGAGTTTGGTTTGATCAAACTTGATTTACATGTCATGAAAAATTTGGAATCAAAGCAGTGTCATCAGATTCTCCTCTAGATTTTTAAAGTCTGATTACTTGGTCAAAAGTGTGACTTTGTGCTTGATTTCTGGCATATTTCACCAAAGTAGTCCATAATGAAATGTAAAATCTGCTCATACTGACTACATATAACTAGGTTTAGACACTCACAACTCCTGGTTAAGAACAATGAAAGATTATTGTCTATTTTGGTGACATGTGCAGCTTACCATTATTTAAACCAAAGGAGCTCATCACACATCTATTCCATGAGGCAGATATCTAAAAGACGCTAACTAACCCCTGCACACTGCCCAACTTACGAAGATGCAATTAAGGGTGCAAAGTTTCAGTGGTAGACCTTCGTCACACAAGTAGTTTGCTTTGGTTTGTATATATATATATATATATATATATATATATATATATATAGCACTGTGACAAAAGACTTTACACAGGAAAATAGCTGCTTTTTCTGTGCAGCAGAATGGTGACAAATGGAGAGACTAAATGACTGATCAGAACTGAGTTAGAGATGGAGATTAGGGCTAGATAATACGATTTCAGGGATTTTGTGATGTTTATTGTAATCTTGTACGCTTTTTAAACCTAACCAAGTCTTGCACAACGTCTGCAAGTGAATTAGTTTCTCGGTTTCATTTGCAAAACAAGCTTGCTGCATTTTTAAAAACTGCACGTGCTTCATGATCACGCCTCATCTTTGTGTTCCCAAACCTCCAATGCCCGACGTTCTGTGTGGAAATGAAGCTGACTGCTGCTGGATGCGAGCGTAGGCGTTCCCACTGATGTTTGTGACAACTGATTGATTTATTCATCTTCTCTGGCTCTGCCTCTGCCCGGCAACCAGGAACACGGTGGCGTCCTGACAGAGGTTGAGGCCTCGCTGTGACAAATGCATCTGCCGAGCTTTGATGCCGCTGCAGCTTCTAACGTGGGAATTTCCATGTTTGCCCAGAATGTGCATCTTTAGTTATTTATAGCAGAAAGAAAGTAGCACGACTGGTTCTGTAAATGTATAAAAATGTCAATCTACCAGACTCTTGTGCAAAAATTCCTAAAAAGTCAACTTTATGTTTTTAAAAAAAAAAAGGATTTCATTAGAGTGGAGTGCACAGCGTGAAGGAGCGCCACTGATGTGCTTATCGGGCTTCTTGTTAGACTGGCAGAGCGTGTCTCACTAAATCTGGGCTATCACCTTCCTCAACACACAACAAAGCAGAGCGATTCAAAGCGGGCGGCGGGGGTTATGATTTTCTCTGGAATAACACACCTCAGGTTCACGTACTTGGCTGTTATTTCAGACTGGAGACCGAAAATGAGGGATTTTTATCACATCAGGACAATTAAGGCTCCGCTGATACAGAACACACTGCAGCAGACTGAAGACACTGTTGAAAGCATTGAAGAAGTAGGCGCAAACACCCAGCTGGATTCCCCACAGCTACGCCTGCTGCATTTTAACAGGTGATTTGCATCTATTTTCCTTTTTTTTTTTTTTTCTTTTCACCTTGCACTCTCCTGCCCCGTTGGAATGCTTTTAGTCACATTCTTCCATTATAATACACAGACTTCTGCAGCATTTTCCCAAAGCATTGTGTGAATGTGTGAATGGATGTCTTGCAAATTGTGTAACTGATGGAGAAAGAAGGATATTTTTTTAGCTTTAAACCTTTAATGTCGATCAATTTATGCCATTTTTGTGAAAAGGCTCGCAGCAGATTTGCGGTGGTGCACGTCTAAAGGCACAAAATGGTGAATGAATGACATGGCAGTCGGTTATGTCGCTATTTTTGTGTGTCATTTCAAGCCATGCAGTCTCTACTGAGTTGTATTGTGCAGTTTGTCACCTGCCTAAATGTGATTGATGTGACTGCAACAATATCACAGCAAAAACCTAAACCATCAGGAAAAGTAGTAGAAAAGCAGATGAAAGAATTATTATTTTTAATTAGAATTTCTAATGATACCAATAATTTAACGGTGTCAATTACTGTGCCCTTATATGTTCATACAGTTTTATAGCCAACCAGAACTGGAGGAGCTCGTCATTAAAATCGTTTCTTTACTCGTTTATTATTTCTCCTGCAGCTTATAAAAGGTTAAATCCCTGCAGACAGAAGTGCAGCAGCACTCTAGTGCACATTTTAATGCCCTGCTTTTCCTCAAATTTTTGCTTTTTAACTCAGTTTGCTTTATTGGCATTGAGAATATTGTGAAAGCATCAATGAAAATATGACAATTACAAATTCTAACAAACAAAGTATTAACAAAGAAAACAAGACAAAGAAGACAAATAATTAGAAGCAAAAACAGTAATCCTCTTGGACTTCAATTCAAGAGACTGAAGTTCAAGTTCTCTGGTCAAACATAGTTTTATCACATTATTTTTACACATTGTTCCATTTTCATTTGCTGTTTGCTTTTGTTTTCAGTCACTGTTTTTTTTTTTTAAACTACAAGCTATTTGCTTAAGTTTGAGCACTTTAAATACTTGATTGTTTAGTTTAAAATCACTTTCTCTAGATTGACAGCCCCTAAGAATGTCAACATCTTGCATGTTTCCGTCCTTCATCCTGATAATAATAACTTTCTGCCCGACTTGGCTTTGCTTCTGATTTGTTGACTGATTTGTTTTCAGTTCATGTTTGCGTCTGGCTTCATCCTTTATCCAACATATGAATACGGATGTGGAAAATGCAGCCAGAATATTCTGCACAACAGAAGACAATACCATCAAAATCAAACAAAGCAGCTTTGAGCTCAACTCTGAAAGAAAAATGAGTCTGTCTGATCGATCTGCTGCCAGGATTCATAAGGTTTTCATAGGAAAAGGAAGATTTTGGCACCTTTACATATTTACCTATTTGATGGAGGGTAAAGTCAAGGCCACAGTGAGACGGAATGAGAAACTAATTTATTACAAGTTTAGTCGTATTTTCCCAGCTGCGACTGTTGGTTCTATTAGAGTAAAACTGCATTCACTGAAGTAATTCCCAAGATCTCAGAAGGCAGCAGGAAAAAACATAACAACCATCTCAGAATGATCAGAACTTGCGGTCATCCTGGTTTTGCTGTGTAATCAAGCATAATTTCATTCTAAATACTGGCTTGTTTATAGCTTTTGTGGTGCTTTCTGGCTTCTTGTGGCTGCTGCTTTGTTCTTTCCTTTTAGCAGGTGTATGTTATTTTAAAAATGCTTCTTCACAGCTTCTCCAAGTCTATTTTTCCACATTAAAAGCTCCTCTAAATCGTAGTCTCAACTTCCTCTCCGCTGTAAGAAGTTCTGACATCGCCCTGCTGACCGTCCGGGCCTGGTTTCCGCTGTGATGGAGTAACAATCAGCGCAGTTCAGTAATAATGCTTCCCCAGAACAACAGCTTCACTTAAACGTCCTTGTTTACCGTTATAAATGTATGAATGTTGCCTCGCTGAGAAGCCGCAGCAACCCACAGCTGTTTGTGCCTAATGAGGTGTCTAATATATCTGAGAACAGGCTTTGTAGTCCCCCGGTTTTCATGAGTCTTCATCTCTGATGCTTGGAAACTATTGGTAGATGTTACAAGAAACCGAGTGTTAAGCTTCCGATGCTGCTAGATTACTTGTCAAAGCAAGAATCACAGCGAGAAAAATGACTGAAAACTCGCGTCAAGACGTTTTTCTCACACTGTAATGTCTGTTCCGCCAAAAAATGGGCTACAAATCTGAATACGGAGCGTAATTATAGAGGATAAACACAAGCCGTTGGACCAAACGTTACCAAA
The DNA here is from genome assembly GCF_021347895.1 of Acanthochromis polyacanthus. Classification (NCBI taxonomy): domain Eukaryota; kingdom Metazoa; phylum Chordata; class Actinopteri; family Pomacentridae; genus Acanthochromis; species Acanthochromis polyacanthus. Next base: position 31,551,975 of record NC_067113.1, read on the forward strand.
ACAACGTTGCACCCAATTAAGTGTGTCTCATTCTATATATAGTAGCAGAAATAATGCCGTTTCTGTATCGCAAAACATGAAAAAGTACTTAAATTGAGCCTCCTATTTCACAATATATGGCTCTTTCCTTTTATTCTCTTTAGGTACGTTAGGCAGTAATACCCTCAAGAGTATATTTTCAAAGACTGTCTTTTCTCCACAGTTTATACAAGGAGCTACAAAGGAAGGAATATATGGATGAACAATCCCAGTAAAAGTGCTTATTAGAGAGCCTCGGCTGCACTCATCCAGCCTCCTCTGCAGGGCTGCTCGGAGTCTTTCTTGTCATCTGCGATATAACACGACTTTACTGTGCGACGTTGTTAAAGCGTGTCCCTAAATTCAGCCACACCTTCCCTCCATAATGTCCGCACTGGAGTCACACGCTGTCCTTTGGTTTTTACAGGAAATCAGTCAGGATTGGGGGATGTCAAGAGGTCGTACGATGATGTTTGGACCAGAATCGTGACGTTGGAAGTTTGTCTGATCCCCCACCACTAAATTCTCTGATTGATTTGGTCCCATGCTGCTTTTTTAGAGATGACTCTGAGCTGTGAGTTTGCCTTTCGTTTCTTCATTGTCACTCATTCCAACTGGGTTGAGAAGAAGCTGGATAGTCTTGGCGGTTTATTCATTAATACTTTGTTTTGTGTCACAAATTCCTGGAATGACACGGTCCTGTGTTGTTCCAGAGCTGCGTGGCGGCTGACAGAGGATTACGTCTGCAGCGCTTTGCAGTTCCAGCTCTGAGTGTTTCTCCCCGAGGCCAAAATGCAGTAAATTAGAATGTGGTCTTAGCCAACTTAGCGTGCTAAATAACAATTAAATGTACTGTTAGTCAGCGTTTTTCGGCCTCGGCAGCAGATAATTTTTTGCTGAGAGGTCGCTGCTCTTGCTAGCTGTCAGAGACGAGCGGTTTGCTAGATTAGCTTTGATGTAAAGTCACTTTTAGGCTGACTTCGGGTCGGCCGTGAAGGTGGAAATGCTTTTGTCTGTCTCAGTAAATAAACAGCTGATTATTTTTGTGCAAATGAAACGGCTCATGAAAATGGAATCGGTGATGCTGCTGGTGGGATTCTTGGTGAGCAGCTAATCCAGCGCTCAGCAAGGTGTCACATTATGCAACAGAGCGATCCAAATGTCCTGAGAAGCGCCAAGTCTGAGCGGCGCTGGACTGGGACAGATGTTCTGCTTCTGCTGTCAATTTGCCTGCCGAAATCGGACTCATTACGGCGTAACAGTCATCAAATCCACTGAATAGTTAATATCCTTTTCATTGTGAAGTTGTACAAATCCCTCTCTGTTCCGCTGGCATGTCGAATGTGGCTTTAACAGGAGGAGTGAAGGCAAAGCCCCCCTGCAAAATGTAATTATAGTGTGTGAATTCTGAACAGTCAAACCGCCGTAATGATCCTGGAGCCAGTGGGACCATTACTGCGTTTGGATTTGTAGATACCATCGCGGCAGATGCATCTCGATTTGACACCTTCAAACCAGGAGTTTCATCCCGAGGCTGTTTTTTCTTTTTTTATCATCATTATTATTATCATTAATTCAAACAGAACAATGCCTGAGGATGCCTCGCAGGAGAAAAATGAAAGGTGCTCTGCATGTTCGAGGTTCAGTCAGAGTTCATGGAGTCTTTTATTAAAGGACCTTTCAAAGAAACGTGTCTCCGGGGAAAACACACTCCCAAAGGGGATTTAGATGCTAATGTCAGCAAATCTGTTTTTAAATGACATGTATGTGATTTTATTATGATTTTACAGGTAATAAAACGTATTCAAGGTACATAATGACTTGAACTGACTTCCTCTGTGCCACAGACCTCCATTGAACACACTTTTCCTTTATTACCTTGAATGTTTGGGTTTGTTTTGAGCCTCGTACACCATTAATTATCACATCCTTAGTTAAAAAATAGTCCCTGGTAAGTGTACCTTCTCTTCTATCGGAGCTAAAGACCAGAACATTAACAAGACGACATGGTCGTCAATATCCCCCGCCACATGTGATGTCTATGAGTCTATATCCAAAATAGTGATCAAGGGCCATAACTCTGTTAAATATTATCGCACAGGTCTCATTTTCGAACTTGATCAAGGTGTCCATGGTGTGAAGCTACACACTAAATTTTGTAATCCTAGCTGTAATAGTTTCCGAGAAAAGCTGTCCCCTTCATCTCGGACGGACGGACGGACGGACGGAGGCCAAACCTATATCCCCCTTTTTCTACTTCATGGAGGCGGGGGATAATAATAGGCCACAACATTAAAACCAGCTACTAAATATTGTGTAGGTTCCACTATTGCCAGCAACTTATTTTGGTCCTCTCAGTTGTTTGTTGAGCCTTGAATGGAAAGATTTGTTCTTTTTGACTCCATAGATGCTCAGTCAGTTTGGGCTATTGGGAGTTTGGAGATCTTGAGCTCTTGGTCATGTTCCTCGAGCTGTTTCTAAATTGTTTTTACCATCTAACTGGATTCATTATCCTGCTGGGAGAGTAAAGGTATTTGGATATTTACAGAACTATTTAGAAACTCCACAACTGTGCTCTACTTCAGTTAGACTGTCCAGCGATATTTTGTTCACGTGATACAACTTATGTCTATATCACATCTAGTTTGCTAGGAAACGTTTTTGTACGTATTCTCACTCATAACCAGAGGAAGATTTGTTCTTTGATTCCGTAGATCCTCAGTCAGATTTTGGATGTTGGGGAAATTGTTGATTTTGTCAAAACTCTAAAACATTGTCAGAATAATTCCAACTTAGTCACCTTTTATGTTTCTCTTTGATGTTCACTCAGACAATTCAGTGCTCAAGAACATGCAAATAATACATTTTGTGCATCTTTTTTAATAGCCGAGTTTACAGTAGTGAAGATTTACAGCTTTAAGATGAACAATAGAGGGTTAGGTTTAATCAGTGGCCCAACGAAACGTAAAAACACGTTAAAATACCTTTTAAAATGGTTATACAGTAATGTGTGATGCTTTCCTGTAAAAATAAAGTGAAATGATGGCAGCTGTGGACATTGTACTGTATTTTTACAGTGTTACTATTGTGGTTTGTTCAAATAGTTATATAAATATTGTACAATTGTAAATTCTGACATTTTCTTCTTTTAAAATGTATAAACTGTGAATTGTAGATGCATAATATGAAGAACAAAGTGTCTTTAATCTTTATGATTGCAAATTTACCATTTAAATATGCATACAGCACTAAAAAAAAACTAAAAGAATAAAGGAAAAATAAAGAGGCACGTCATACTTTTACGTATCAGGAGCAGTTCTTCTAAGGCAGCAATGTGGGACACATCGTCATCTATAAATGTATTTTTTACACCAGGGAACAATAAGAAAACGTCATGTGGACATTTGATAAAAACTGTAAAAAATATCCTTTCTCAGGGCTTCAATGTAAACTAATCACTAATCTAAAGACTCACGCTTTGTTTTTACATTCAAAAGCATCACATTTCTTAGTTTTTCACCATATTTTAGAAAAAGGAACTCTGCTGCTGGTATTTCTCTGTATTTTTTCAATCTCTTATTAAGTTGAACCAGATTAAATCGAGTGTTTTGTTCAGCTCAGGTCCTCCTTCTGCTCCCAGAAACTCTCATTTAAAGGCTTTAATTTGAACTTTCTAACACACTGTTGTAGCCTCCAGTTTTTTCTGCGTTTCTCTCGCAGCATTTTCAGTTACATAATTGCTCTGGAAACACATTTGATTTAGCTCGACTCTATTTAAGAGTTCCCTCGGAGCCGTTTCTGCTGCGCAAAGTGTAGGCAAGCATAAACGCTTGCTTGTATTTTTCTAGTTGCGAGAGACTCTCAAGTGCTCATTGACTCAGTTTGGATTTCCGAAGCCCCCCTGATGAACGCTGAGATTTGAAAGTGTACAACTGCAATCCGAACATCCCCTGTAGGCTTCGCAAAGCCTTTTGACCTTGCGGAGCAGAAGAATGAGGCAGAAGTCTCTGTGAATGTAATTACTTTGCTCCGAGCAGTCGTTCCGGCTTTGCATGCAAAGATTTATTTGCGAAAGCGTTCTCCTTTCGATTTACCTCGGCATGTGCCATCAGCTTTCTCCTTTAACACCCTGACCAGAGTTCATAGCCTGAATAAGCGAAATAAACGGCAGCAGCTCGTCAGATGTTGCACATTTAGCTGTGATTTCTTTATCTTTGTTTCCTCCAGATGCTCCACTGGGTGTCTGCGGGATCAAAGTGAAAATTTGGGGGCTGCAGTCTTCCCCGGCTGCTCTTGACCTCTCACTGTCTCAATTAAGCTTTGGTGCTTTATTGGCCTGCAGATTTGCATAGTTTATAAAGTGCCCCGGGGAAGTTCCTCCTCATTACAAAGTGTGTTATTATAGTTTATTAGGTTCACAATCAGGGTCTTTGTGTGCTCTGCTTGATAACGCAACTGGTGGAACACAACAGCAGCACTTTAAAGTCTTCCGACGCTCATATAGGTCCTTGAAACTCCCTTATTGCTTTTTTGCTTTTCAGACAGGAAAGTCTGGTTATAGCTGCTTTCAATTGAGAGTTTGTTTATAATTTTGACACTTCTATGTTTTTCACTTGCTGATTTTATGCATCCAAGTGCACCCTCTCACCTTAATGTCTTTCAATGCACTCACACAGGTCCTTGAAACTGCTTTTTGCTGCTTTTTCACCGTATCCGACAGAAAGCTCTGCAAAGTCCAGTCTGAAGATGGTCTTGTTTGCAAAATGTATTCAAATTTTGGTACATTTCTGTTTCTTCAAGTCTTTCAACCACAGAGAGTTATCAGAGGATGGAAGACTTTTTTTTACCTTTGTGACATTTTTCAAAATTTTTCATTTCATGTTGAAATTCAAGGTCAATTAAGTTACCATATATGGTTCCTTGCCCGTTAGTTGTTTAAAAAAAAATTCAAAGAAATGTATATGTCCTCACTTAGCACAACTACTCAACAGTAAAATGTGTGAGTTTCATCAACTAAGCATGGTTAGTTTTGACATTTCAACCAAAAATATGGAAGAGGATCGAGCCACAAGTCCGTCATTTTCCAACTTGAGAGAAAAGAGAAAGTTTGATACGTTCCAGGCCTCTGCTGATTGGTCAAATGTCATGATGTTGTGTTCTGTAATGCAGACTGATCTTTGAAGATTGACTGGGTGAAGACCACATCTTGCTCGACATCACTGAGAGGCAGGTGTTTAATGTGTGTAGAAGTGATCAGATATGATCACTTAATGGGTTAATGTCTAACAATGCACTCGTACAGGTGCTTGATACTACTTTTGCCACTTTTTCATTTGCCGGTTTTATTAATTTCTGTTTCTCAAGTCCTTTGTGCTCGAGTTTTTAATACTAATCGAACTTGTGATCACAGTGTTATGTTTCATAACTGCTGAGGGACCCGGCGCTGCTTTTATTATTTACTCTCTGATTTTTATGCATGGACTTCTAAACCCTAAGAATCAGGGTGTTTGCGTGCAAAACAAGCTGGTGGGAAGCAGCAGCACTTTAGTGTCTTTCAATGCACTCATACAGGTCCTTGAACTCCATTTTTGCCGCTTTTTCACCATATTCAACAGAAAGTTCTACAAAATGTGTTCATATTTTTGATGTACTTCTGCTTCTCCAAGTCTGTTGCGCTCACAGTTTTTAATACTATTGAAATAATTATCACAATATTATTGCTTCATCACCATTTGCAACTCTGCTCAGGGAAACTTTTATTGCCTTTATTATTGCTATTTGCTGGCTGATTTTGTACTTGTAATGCATTGGGGGTGTTTGTGTGCAAACTAAACTGCTGTTTCACACAGGAGCAATTTAATGTCTACCCATTCACACATATAGGTCCTTTTTTGGTGCTTTTTCAGACAGAAATTCTGTAAAGTTCACTTTAAAGCTGCTTCATTGCAGGTGAAGTATATTTTTGAGTCTGTTGTGTTCCACTTTTTAATGCTGCTTGAAATTCTGATCACAGTATTATTGCTACATCACCGTTTTGTGTCTCTGCTAATTGGAACCGGCACTGTTTTTATTATTAGTATTTGCTCGCTGATTTTCAAAAGTATGCAAGTCACACACCCTCAGAATCAGGCTTGTTCTGTGCAAAGCAAACTGTGAGATAATAACCGCCCTGAATAGTCTGATTATGCACTTCTATAGGTCCTTGAACTCCTTTATGGCTTATTCACACTCTTCAGACAGAAATTTCTGCAAAGTCATGTTTGAAGTTGCTTTAAATATTTTTGTATTTCAATGTTTTTGTTTCTTTTTGCTATTTGGCTTCAGTTTCATTATTAATTGAAACTGGCATCACATTAGTACGAAGTTCAAACAAAACCAAACTGGTGTTTCACACAGTAACGATTTAACATCTTCCTATGCACACATACAGGTCTTTGAAACTTGTCTTTCTGTGCTTTTTCATCTTTTCAGACAGAAACTTTTGCAAAAGCTGCTTTCATTTGCAAGTTTTATTCATATTTTTGATGCATTTCTGTTTCTCCAGTCCTTGTGCTCTAGTTTTAATATTGATTGAATTTGTGATCACAGTTGTTATTGTTTCATTTCAACTCTACTGAGGGGACCGGCATGCTTTTATTATTGGTATTTACGCCCTGATTTTCATGCATGAAGGAAAACCCTGAGAATCAGGGTGCTTGTGTGCAAAACAAGCTGGTGGGAAACAGCAGCACTTTAGTGTCTTTGAATGCACTCGTACAGGTCCTTGAATCTACTTTTCGGTGCTTTTTCACCTATTCAGACAGAAATTTCAGCACAGTTTTGTTTGAAACCATTTCGATTTGCAGGTTATTTACATTTTTCGTGCATTTTGCTTCTTTGTTCCTCTTGTGCATCATTTTTAATGCTAATTAAGTGTGTTTATTACTCTTCCTCTGGCTTATTCTTCTGCATTCTTCTGATACGATTTTTGGCCCCAAAAAGCTGTGAGGAAACCCGTACAAATTTACGTCAAAATGTGCGACTCGAACAGGAATGTTGTACTCCCATTTAAATTAATGGGAATCCGAACGGACAGCTGCCAAAACCAGCCATCTTTAGAACCTGTAGCTCCAGCAGATTTTATAGTAGAAACTTTATTCTAAGTTTAAACTGGTCACATGGCTTTGAATGTGATTTGTGTGAATTTGTGTTTGGATATCTTTTATGGTTTTTACTCAGTCGCAGTTTAAGTTTTGATGCTTTTTGAAAATGCAGATTTTTCGTTGACGGTGATTTTTGATCAGAAAAATCTTAGAAAAAAGTGCAGTTAACCTCCTCTCTTCTTACAATTCCTACTCTGCATGAGCAATATATACATGAGAATGTAGGCATTTGTGGTCTGTTCACCCAGTGTGAGTCTCATTGCTGTCGGATTTATATTTTTTTCAGAAATCACCTCAGGGTACAGAATGTTCGATCAAAGCCCTCATTGACTCCCATTACGTTGACGCACCAAAATAGAAACTTCAGTCTCTTTAACCTGCCACCAAATCTGTAAAAAAACAGAATGGACATGAAAATACATCAGCTTTTTCAAAACAAGATTGTGCTTCATTCAGTGAAAGGATTTTATCAACATGGCTTCTAGTTTTTGAGCTGGGACTCTTTAATTAAGGGGGTAACAGCACCGAAACTCAGTCTTCTTATGCTGGAGTTTCAAAGTAAAAGCTCAGAGATGTTAAAAGGTTTGGGGAAATATGCTGGCTTTTCAAAAGAAAAGATGCAGTTATATAAATTAAACTTCATATCTAATAATAGGAGGACAAATCAACCGGCAGAAGCTGCTCTGGCACACTGTAGTTGAAATCATTACCGTCATATTTTTGCTACGTCACCATTTTGTGAATCTACCAAAAGGAACCGATGCTGCTTTTATTTTTAGCATTTGCTCGCTGATTTTCATGCATGCGAGTACACACCCTCCTCCTGTTGTGTAATAGCTGATTGTCCCGGGTGAAAATGCCAAAACACATCTTCATTTAGCTCGCCGTGTCGAGGGGCGCGGTGTTACGATTCCCCAACACCGCTGTTATTTACACGAGCTAACAAGGTTAGGACAGGATTTAGACTCCTGAATGTCATGGCGGTTTTAAAGAACCAGAATTTAATAAGCTCCCCTGTCAGGTTGGGGTGCAGCAGTGCATTAATATGCATGAATATGTATCAGCGTCTCTTCCTCACATTTAACGGATTACCAGCTGAGCCTGTTACCTGTTTTAGAATTGCCGGAGGAGGAGTATTTTTGATTCTACCGCGGGGAGAATTATTTATCATCATCATTATTATCATGTGCTGAGGGGAACGCTGCACCGAGCTAATGTCCATACTTAAGGCGAAACTGGTTGAAATGCTGCACCTCTACGGCCTGTCATAATTGCTTGACTTCAATTTCCATATTATGATAATTCGCGGCGCTTCGCTCATTTGGAATTTTGCATTAACAGGCTCCAACTGTCTGCTGGGCTCGGGGCAGAGGTGGAGGTTCTCGACCCGCTTGGTGTCACCGCCGGTCAGTTGGGCTGAGTCAGGTCTGCCTCCTACTGTACCTCCACATCCCCTTTATACGCCCTCATCATCCCCGGGCCAATATATTCCCATTTACTGCGGCTGACAGCGGCTACGGACTGAGCTACAAATAGCAGCGGGTCATTTATTGGGGGCAGGACGAAGCTGAAGGTGAGAACAGTCGGCTTGTTGCTGGAAGGTTGCAGGTTTAAATGGAAAACCAACGCGAAGCCCTCAATGTGCAGTAACGTGCGAGGCAGTTCCTTCACAGATCCTGAAATACAAGGCGAAAAGCTGAGATTTAATATCCAAATAGCGGCACATTTATTCTGTCCGTCAGTCAGCTGTAGTCACTGAAGTTTAGCTGTGTGTTGAGTTCATGAAATCTCTTCGTAAATAAATGAATAATAAATTTAAAAAAGTATAAAATCACACATTTTCAGAGCACAAGGTCGTGTCCTCGAGACTCTTCGTGTCTCCCAACCAAAAGATATTCCAAGAAAAAGAGAAAAGCAACAACAGTGACTTTTTTATGCTTAAACTTTACGTATTCTCTGAATAGTTTCCATAATGTGTGTGTATAGTAACATATTTTCATGGCTTTGCAACCTGTAAAATAGTATATTTTCAACTTTAATAGCTGTCAGGCTACTAAAATGTTAGAACTCTATATTCTTTCACAAACACAGCCGAGGAAAAGACAGCATGTTCATGTCTCTTTCCAATAATTGAAGCCCAAAAAGCTCATTTCTGTGTGTGAAAGTTACATATTTAGAATTATTTCCCCCACTTTATTCATATTTTCCCTGCATTAAATTGGCTTAAATGTAACTGGACACTGTTACTTCCTCTTATATATGTAGATCTAGGAAGTTTTAGCCCTCTTTCGCTGCAGCTCGAGCACACCAGCTCACCTTCAGTTCTGCTTAACACTTACTGTTCATAGTCGGTGTCTACAGCAGATTCTATACTACAGATCTATTTAGAATGTCACATTAATACATGTATGATTAATCCTTTAATAAATGTTTCAGAGAGCAGGGAGAGTGTCTTTTTAGAGTTTTATAAGACTGATTTTAGAAGAAAAACACCGACTGTCACATAGTATCATGTCCTGCGTTACGTAAAACCATCAAAGCCGTGATTATTTAAATATAATTCATTGAAACTGAAAATGGCAAGAACATTTTGGAACCTTAAGAATTTCTAATATAATCATTATATCCTTTTCTAGCTGCTACATCATAAGAAATCAGAATTATTATTATTAATTCAACATTTTACCACTTAGAACACAAAACATTAAATGTTGAAATGCTTGTTATAAACTCCTGTCTGCATTCAAAGCAGTTGGAAGAAAATATATTTAAGTGTATTACAGGTTAAATTAAACGATCAAGTTGCTTGTAATATAACTAAAAACTGGACTTTATTTTAGATAATTGTATTTTACAGCAACAGATTTTCTCAACATTTTTCATAATTTAATGAAAAATGAAAGTAAGAAAACAGAAAATATTATATATTCAACAATAACTGCTGTTAAATCACTGCTAAATAATGCAAGGTTACAGATATTTTTTAATAATCCAAAATATTAATTCTAATAAATGTATGATGATTTCTTGTAAAAAAAAGAAAAGAAAAATGCATCAAAATACCATCATATACCTTCAAAATAAAAATACTTTAACTGTCAAAACACAGTAATTTTGTAAAGATGGCATTTTACAGTTAATTTTTTTTCTCAGTTTGTGTATAAACCTTTGCTTTTGCTGCTAAACAATGCAGTGTTTCAAATACTAAAAATAAAAAATACTAATAAATGTGTGAAGATTTGGAGTAAAAATAGAAAAAATGCACCCAATTACTATCTTAAACCTATTAAAAAAAAATATAAAAAATAGTTTTGTCACTGTCAAAAGACAGTAATTTTGTAAATATTTAATATTTTTTTCTCAGTTTTTGCATAAACCTTTATTTCTTCTTCAGAATATGATGTGGCTGATTTGATGCAACATCCCTTTAATATAAATGAAAATCTGTTCCTTATTGCACCATAAACAAGAAAAAGAAGCCTTTTACAGCAGGTCGGAGGTCCATCTCAGCTGTGTTTGAAGCCTTGGGGCTGGTGTTCTGTTGGATGAATTTAAGGTGAGGGGTTAATGTCAAACATGGGAACAAGAGAAATGTTTGGAAAGGATCGTGTCGACCGATGAAGCTCCTGAGAGAGCAGATTTTTATTTCCCCTCAGACTGGAGGTGAAATTTGACTAAACTGTCCTGTGGCATTAAAACTGAAGCTAATTAACAGCATACAAAGCAGAACCTCAGAGAGGCAGACGTTTGACATCTCTAAAAGGGAAAAAAAAGGAGAAAGGGGTAAATGTAATGCTAACAGCTCTTCTACTGTATCCTCACTGTCAGTATGAATTTAAGCAGAAATCAGCTGCTGGAGTTTTGCTGATGGTCTCTTTGATCAGAGACGTAAAGTTAAGTCCCGCGGCCGTCCAGTGACTAAGCAGATGTGAAGAGAGGAACCTGAGTCAGCTGAAAGTGAACACCCGGCTGTCATAACAATCAGAGCAGGACGGAAAATTAAGCATTTCAGCCGAGCGGAGCAGAGAGTCAGCGGTGACGGATCAGATCAGGTTTCCTGAATCAGATCCTCTGAGCTGCCGGCAGACTGACTTTACTTCCTGCTTTATCTCACAGAGGAAAACTATTAGGTTACACTGTAAGGAAATGGGGCTGCACAGTGTGGTAGCGGTTAGCACTGTCGCTTTGCAGCAAGAAGATCCCCGGTTCAAATCCTGGCCTGGACCTGGGATCTTTCTGCATGGAGTTTGCATGTTCTCCCTGTGCATGCGTGGGTTTTCTCCGGGTTCTCTCGGCTTCCTCCTACTGTCCAAAAACATGCTGAGGTTAATTGGTCACTCTAAATTGCGCGTAGGTGTGAATGTGAGTGTGATTGTGTGTCTGTATATGTAGCCCTGCGACAGACTGGCGACCTGTCCAGGGTGTCCCCTGCCTTCACCCGAGTCAGCTGGGATAGACTCCAGCGCCCCCCCCCCCCACACACACACACAACACACAACCCTAGTGAGGATAAAGCGGTGTATAGAGAATGGATGGATGTAAGGAAATGACTGCTTTTAAATGGTCTGTTTTTGTACAATTTACTGTTATTTTGCATTTTGTCCTTGTTTTGGTGAATGACAGATAATATCCAGTGAAATCACAGAACAGTCTTTTCAAATCTGATGAAAATAGTGTTATTGTACGGGCTAAAATGAATGCGTTTTTCCAATACTTTGTTTGTCCCTTAATATCACAGAAAAAAGTAATAATTTACCTGTTTTACCTGACTTCAAGAAACTGTACAGAATGATCACAGCAAAATATCTAATATTAATTATGTTTTTTTTTTTTTTTTTTTACAAACAGCCATTTACTTATTTGTATATTTTACAAATAGTAATTTGGTCTTTTACAATTTATGACTTAAAAATTACATGGTAATCATTGTATTTAAATTATTTTACAGATATTTCTCATTGTTGAAAAGAAAAAATTATATATAAAATATATAAATATGTATTTGTTGCTTATTCTATCTAATCTTATCTTACAGATGATACTGAGTAAAACTGTTTAGAAAAAAGTATTAAGTTACATGCTGACTGAGAATTTAGACAAAACAAAATAGAAAATGACCAAAACTATACATGTCCAAATCAAAAATGTATTATTTTTTGTTTTACGATAGTAATTTGTTCCTTTACAAAATTACATGGTAATCATTGCATTCAAATCCACTAAAAATATAATCATTTTACAAATATTATCCATTATTTGTAAGAAAAATATGCATCTATAAAATATTATATATATATATATATATATATATATAGGGGTTAATTAAATAAAATATGCTATATATATATGTGTATATATATATATATATATATATAGCATATTTTATTTAATCTTGCAGATAATGCCAAGTAAAATCATCAAGACAAAGGTATTAATTTACACGCTAACTGAAAAAAACAAAACAAAAATTGCAAAAACTGCAATTGTCCAAATCAGTATTTATTCATTATTTAATTTTTTACAAAAAATTATTTCTTTGACAATGTATGACTATGAAGTTACACAGCAATCACTGCATTCTGCAGAAATTATTTTATAGATATTTGCTATTGTTTAAAAGAAAAAACTTGCATATATAAAATACTATATATATATATATATATATATATATATATATATTATTAAAGACTACTTAATATCTTTTTGGTGTATTTTATCTAATCTTATCATATCTTACAGATAATACCAAGTAAAACTGTGGGGGAAAAAAAGCAGTGAAAACATATTCTTCCAGATTTTCAGCCTCTTATTGCAGGTTTTCTCTTTTACAGTGCATTGTTTAGCGGCTCATTGAGTTTCAGTCCCAGTATTATCATGTAACTGCAGCCTACAGTGTAAGAAAATACGTCCGATCTTCACCCTGTAGCCTGTATTCACACTAGTACCAGCGTTACCTAATAAGGACACAGCTTCAATACGCAGCACCATAAACAGACATTATGAGCAATACAAAAAGATCCACGGTCTGACCAGAGGCGATTGAAGGGAATCGAGGGATGAAGTGAGCGTGAGAGCGACGGGGAAGAATGGGAGGGTGGCTGAAGCACCCTTGAGGTCAACAACAAAAGCTCACAAGCAAAAAATAGAGGCGGCGGTGCCTCAGGATATCAGCTAATGAGCAGAGAATGTCTTTCTTTCAAGAATCCCAGAGCACATGTTATGAAGACGGAGGCCGAAGGAGCAGCTGATGGTCTGTGGCAAATGATCCGTCATTAGAACAACGGCAGCATAATGGAAAATCAAACAGTTCTTTCAATGAGGGGTTTCCTGCCAAAAGTCTGGATGTATTTGGTGGATGTTTAATTTCCGAGGAATTCATTAATCACGACAAAAAAAGTACAAGCGATTGTATCATCAGAGAGCAGAAGTTTGATTGTGTGCTTTTATTTTCCTGCCAGTGAGGATCCAGTAAGAGCGAAGCTGCAGGTTAGCGCCGGTTATCTCGTCGTGTTGGAATTAAAAGAGCGCATTAGCACTCGAGTTCGCTTCAGTGCATCGATAGCATCGCAATGTTTTAACTATCAGAGTTGGATTCTGGGGGTCACAAATCGACTGCTGGTGCTTTAGCTTAACAGATAAGACCGGCAGCGTTCAGGGTTGTTGTCAATACAGTCAGCGTCCCGACTCATTCTGTAGACCCACACACAGCGTATTAAGGCTTTAAAATCAGTCACTGGTTATGGAAAGTTTTGGCAAATGTTACTGAAATGGGAGTAAATAACGCTAAGGTTAATACACATTAGGTTTGCTATGATTTTACCAACAGGAACCAATGCATGGCAGTGAACAAAAGTTGACATACACTTGTAAAGACTGTGTTCCAATGACTCTTTCAAAGCTTAACTTTTAGAATGGAATCATTGAAACACATGAGTCTTTGTCACAAAACACATCAAAAAAACTTCATCATATACAGGGGGTCCCACAAAATGTATACACACTTTAGATAATTGTAAACTAGGTGTTTATTAGGATTCATTTACTTTTCAACATGTAAAAGAATTTACAGACATTCTATTGTTTTGTCACCGCCTGTTCTCAAACTGATGTCCGTTCTGGTCCAGACACAGCCGACAACGTGCACACATCATGAAACAGTTCCCTTGTTATCTGCGTGCATTAATGTTCAATGGTTGCTCTCAGTTCAGTGACTGTTGCAGGTCCCATTGCATAGACTTTGTCTTTTAGGTATCTCCATAAAAAGAAGTCTAGCGGTGTGAGGTTAGTTAGTTATCAGCTGCTAAAAGGTGTATATGTTTTTTGGGACACCCTGTATATACATAGGTTTCCATGGTGACTAGTCCCGCCCCAACTAATATATGATTGTTGGGCAACAGTGCAATGATAAAATAAGCAGCAAAGATGCCTTGATTAGAAATGTGTATTTCTACACACAAATGTCAGCCGGCAGAAAACATGTTTCCCTCAAAATTGCAAACTCAGTTTTGTTGTATAGGAAGGTAATTTAGCAGAGACTGGTTTGTCTGTGGTTCAAATCAAACACTGGACTTCATTTAAAGTCAGCAGCTGAATGTTTTTCAAAATTTGAAAGTGCAATTGTTCTGTCTTCTCATTTTTGCAGCTTTTAAAATTACACACACTGAGGAAAATCTTGAAGCTTTTTCTTAATAAAATCCTTGAACAAACATTTCTTATTTCAGTCTACAAGCCTGAAGGTAAAAAAAAAAAAAAAAACAGCTCCTTTTTTCCCTTTTTAAGTGAAAGATTTTATATTTCAGAAATTATTTATGCTGTTGCAGTTTAGTTGAGATTGTAAAAATGAAACTGATGCTTTATGTTCTACATTATAACAGCAGTGGCAGGGGTTAATTATATAATTACAGTCCTGCAGCTGGTATTTATCTACACTGTAGATGACAGGATGACTGTATGTTTTCGTTTAAAATATTTTTTTTCTTAAATTGTTGATGCTGCTGCAGTTTCAGTTTTTCTAAATGAAACTGACGCTTTATGTTCTATGTTATAGTCATAGTAGCAGTGGCAGGGGTTAATTGTATAATTACAGTCATGCAGCTGGTATTTATTTACACTGTGGTTGACAGGAAGCCGACAAATGAGGTAAACCTGAGGTTAGACTGTTAGATTGTGATAATTCTTTACAATGCATGCATACTGAAGTAAAAGATGTTTAGATATGGAGTCAGTTTGAGGGTTTTTTTTCCGCTCTGATGGTGTACATTGATCAGGCATAACATTATGACCACCTGCCTAATATTGTGCTCTGAACCATTGGGTCTGAACCAGAGGACCTCTCAGGATGTTCTACGGAGTCTGGAACCAGCATGTTGGCAGTGGATCCTTTGGGTTCTCTGGGTTGTGCAGTGGCGCTTCTGGAAATCAAACTTGTTCCACTGCCTCCTGTTGATGCTTGATCAGAATAAGGTCTTTGAAATTTGGAGGTCAAATCAACATCTTGGGCAATTTTCACGTTCCTCAGGATGTTCCTCATTGTTCCATTTGCATGAAAGAATGTGCTTGTTCTGGGTTTATTTGGGTGTGTAGCAACCAGTATTATACCAACAGCCAGTAATTGCAGCCAATTATGTAATGATGCATAAATAGGATTGCGTTTCTTCTCTAATTTTGAAGAGAAACACTTGCAGAAAGTCTTGAACTAGACAGAAGAGGACTGTTTCATTAGCATTATGAAGCTCTACAAGACTGCAACAGTGGTCTAAGCTTACACATAAAGCAGGTATTTGGCGAGGACAGCCGGTGGATGAAAGCCTGGATTCTTCTCAGTAATGCAGCCTTTGGGCAGGGAAAAGTTGAGAACATTTACCAGAAGAAGTAAAGTCAGTTACAATCATAATAAAGTACAGTGAGAACTACATGGGACGTGTCCTTGACGAATGAATATGAAAACTATGCCGCCACTATACCTATTTTTGATGAGCAAACGGCACAAAAACTGCAAAAAAAATCTTATATTTCCAAGACATACAGTCCTTTTTTATGTGTCATTACAATATTGGCTTTAGTTATTACATTTTCAAAGGATTTAAAAAAAATTCCTATTAACTTATTACATCATTGGCAAGTTATGACGTTATTGGTTTTATTACATTTACTACATTTTTGGCTGTTATTGCGTTACTGGTTGTTACAGGGTGTCCAGGTCTCATCAACACGGATGTCAAAATCCAAGATTTTCCAGCAGAACACCACATAGTAGCAACATGATCGAGGCTATTCACTTCCCCTGTCAGTGGTCATCATGTGGCTGATTGGTGTAGTTTGAGACTTTAGTGAAAAGTGAGATTGTTTGGTGATACCGCGGCACCATTTGTACGTTTCAAGGAAATCGGTTATAAATTTCATGAATTTAGCCGCTGTCATTTGCGACTGATTACGAAGCTCCAAGTTTAATTTTCTGTTGTTTTGGTTCATTTTAGACATCAGGGTTCTCGCCAGCGCATTTCAGCGTAACGGGCCGTTACGCTGTCAGTTTAAAAGATTACGCTGTGATTAGGGCCGCTACGCTGCCTTTCAAGTTGTGGTATTGTGTTTTGAGCACATTTGCTTGCGTAATATTTCCATATTTATGTGAGAAAACTTCTTTATTGGGGCAGTTGGCGCTGTGAAAGCGAGTTATTTTGATAGATAACGCCATGTGTGTTTGTTTTTATCGACTGGGTGCCTATCTAGGTTAATTTATGTCTCCCCACCTCAGTTGTACTTTCCTGTCGATTGACCCGTTCCCGTCTAAAATTAAGAGTCGCTTCCAATCTCAGGGTTACAATTAGCATGTCTCGGTTGTTTCCGTGATGCCATGTATGGTGAATAGTGACCTAAATCACGAGCATTTGGAGCATCCCCATGACGCTCATTGGCTGACATCTGGGCCGGCCACTCGCGAGATTTAATGAAGACTATTGCGCATGCAGGAGGACCTGCCGTTACGCTGTAAAAAAAATCCTGGTGAGAACCCTGGACATAAACTATATAGCTAGTCTCAAGAAAATATCACACTTTGTCAGATAGTTTTACAGGTTAGAAGTTTGGAGAAGGTAAAGGGAAACATTTTGTTTAAAGTACGGCCATGTGTGCATACTGGAGTTCAAGATGTTTGGATATGGAATCAGTTGGAGGGTTTTTTTTCCACTGTAATATTCTGATACTTTAGGAGTTTGGTGAAAAGTGATGAAGTCAGATTGTTTGGAGACACTGCGGCACCATTTGTACGCTTCAAGCGGATCGATTATGACTCGTGAACTTCGTGAATTCAGCCGCTGTCATTTGCAAATGCCTGGAAAGCTCTATTCATCAGATGTCTGAGCAACTTCCTTCGGGATGGAAACAAATAGCGCGAGCTCCGCTAATGGATCGTCCCGTGTAGCCCTTTGCACTCTGTTGTGAAACCAGGTAGGCTGCACACACAATGCCACCAGTTTCTCATAAATTCCCAGCCGAGGGTGAAAGTGAACGTTGACGAGGACTGAGCCTTTATCTGAGGATGATAAATCCCCGTCCACTGCCACACGGAGGATCACCGAGGAACCTTGAGCTGATTTATCGAGCTCGGAGGGAACGGGGAGAGTGAGGAAGCTGTCCTCTGGCTGGATATCGCTGCCATTCTTCAACCGGGGTGACGTTTCACTCAACCCCTTGTAGAAAAGTCCCAGGGAATACTGCTCTTTCGGTTTTTAAGACCATTTTTTATGGCGTTTCTGATTCATAAGACGGTGTTTAGAGACAAAACAGGGGAAAAGAAAAGAGGCATGAGGGAGGTGACACAGAGTCCTAGGATGGTGGCAGACATCATGACATTGCAAATACTGAATGTTTTTATCCTGTTCTTGTTGCCTGAAATGCTCCTGTGCAATTTTACATCCTCTAATTTATTATTTTTACTTGAAACCTCAAGATTTCTCTGTGGAATTAATTCATTTCAGTGGAGTGTGGGTAAATATGCATTAATTTCTTGTGCGCTTTTCAACTTTGGTTTGAATTTGAGCCACAAAAAAACGTCCTGACAGACCCAGTGAGCCGAAAATGGTGAAATATATCACGGCTAATTAGCTGTGTATTATTTAACCGCCCCGCAAAAGAGACATGTTTTTAAGAGCCACCATTTTGAAGATATTTATTAATTATACCCCACAAGCAGAATCCATTGTTAAAGCAGCAGAGAGACCAATTTGAGCTCCAGTAAACCGTGATGCAATGCAGCCACAGGAAACTCAAGCCTGTAACTTCTGTTTTCTCTTTTCGCAGTTGCTTCCTTCATCCTGAAACCCACAGCAGGGCGAAACAAGCCCACATCCGTCCTCTGGAGGCCGTCAGAGTGAAGCAGGTGGGTCGGGTTGAAGGACAATGTGAACACGACGAGACTCGACTGCAACACTCCATCACAAAATCAGTCGCTCCCAGAAGGCGCCCAACATTACAGATCTAACAATGTAAGGGTACCCGAGGTCAGGTGTTTCTTTTGGAAGGCAGTGAAGTTTTGCAGAAACCTCCTCAGGACTCTGGCAGCTGGAAACCACCACCGGTCTGCTGCTACCAGCCCAGACATCGACTGAATAATTCAGTTTTTGGTTGTGTCATGGTCTTTTTTGACTGAAAGATGTTCATTTTTACATGATTTAATAATCTCCGGTTGCAGAGAGAGGTTGCAGTTTTTTTTACTCTTTTATCACAATTGTAAATGTGGCAGTTGTCAAACTCATGATGCGATGATTTTTCTGATGTTTACAGAAATGTCAAGCTTGTCCTGCAGGTAGCGTTTGGTTTTGATGGTTGTCATGGAGCACAGCAGCCAGGTTAATCTGCTCCAAACCGTGTGGCTTATTCTGGGCTATACTGTAATTCAGAGTTGCTCAGTAACCTGTGTAACCTCAGCAACATTCTGAAATTTTAGCAGACGAAGCAAACCAATCACTATATGGTACTCTATGCGGTTTTGGAGTTCTGTCTAAAGTCTCAGTAGTAAATTCTGTCGACTATGTAGTGCTATCAGAGTAGCCAAAAATGGTACTCAAATAAGAGTAACGTTACTTCAAAATAATATCACTCAAGTAGAAGTAAGATGTAGTTATCCAAAAAATTACTCAAGTAAGTGTAAAAAAATTGGTGAAAAGACTACTCAAGTATTGAGTAACTGTTTGATTGTAATGTCTGATTTATTTATTTATTTTTAGAAATGTTGTGATCAGATAGCCTAGCCGCGCTAGACAACCCACGGCAACGAATTTAATTCTCTGCCAGGGTGGGTCTAGTTACCCTCCATAAGGCTCGAGGCTGGATTCTCCTAAAACTGGCCGGACCAATCACCATGAAGTGTAGAGTCAGAAGGCGGGCGTAACGAAGTGACGACAGAGGCGCGACGATTCTGACAGAAACAACCGGCGTACAATAAACAGTTATCTTTCGACTCAGCTTTGGCCACAGCCCTTAAAGATTTGAAGCTAAAATTCAACTTGAAAGATAAACAAAGGACGGCACTGAAGTGTTTCATTGAGAAGAAAGATGCATTTGGACTTATGCCGACGGGATATGGCAAATCCTTAATATACCAGTTGGCTCCGCGGCTCCGCTGGTTGGGAAGCTAACGGGACTTAGCCACAATCCGCCGGTGCTCTAGGAACTACGTCAGCCTATTCGTTGCTGATTGGTTGTATACCTACCCAATTGCTGCAGAGGGATTTGACAGACAACCTTTTAGCCCGCCTCCCTCCCTGTCGAGCTTCCCAAGACCCTTGTGCCGTCAGAAACATGGGTGTAACATGGCTAGGCTAGTGATCAGACAGACAAAACTGTAAAATAATGTGCAAGTTCTGGCATTTCCAAATAATAAAGTTAAAAAGATAGCAAAAGTAAATGACTTCTTTACAAAATGACAGGTTAAGGCACAAGAAACACACATTTCTGAATCTGTTTTTCATAATATAAAGCTTTTGAAACAAATATCAGAAGTAAGGAAACGTTTTTATGCTTCAACATTGCAAACTACTGCCAGTGACGAGATGTGCTTCATACTGTATCTCACTTCCCTCCAAATGGCACAGGCACAGAAAATAACAGTACAACTAGGGCTGGACAACAATATCTGATAATTTAGTGTTCAAATAACAGCAGCTCTTATTTTGCTGATTTTAATACAGTATACATGGTAAATTAAAAAAAAACATAAAAAGAAGAATTACATTTGTAAAAATATAGATTTTTGATGTGAACTTTAACAGTTTGGTCCTTTTTTAATGAACTTGTAAAAAGGCATATAAATTGTGGTATTTTATGTGGCTTTACTATTTGTTATATGTCAAATAACAGTTTAAAAAGCATTCTTTACCTTTTCTCAACTGTTAATATACAGAATTTTAGTTCCACAAAGATAAAAAAAAATCTAGAAAATTATATTTTTAATGGATTTAAACGCATCAGAATATTTTTACACTCAACATGTACATTATTTCCAATTATTATTTGTAATTCAACAAAACAGAGAAAACGTGTAAAATTAATTGAAATTATTCAAGAAGTTGTTATTTTTACAGTGTGTCTCACAGCCATACAACATAAATGCAATGTAAGCATCGCATAGATGTTAATATTTGGCAGTAACACGACAGCGGTGCCTCTTTCAAACAGATATTTTTTCCACTTTGGACCCATATGTTCCACGTTGTGCTCCGTCTTTCAAATACATCGACCATCTGCTGCCGGCGACACCAGCCAGCAGTCATGTAGCCGTGTTTGTCCCACCGATCACTGCAGCGCCACGACTGGCAATCATCCGTCTCAAAGAGCCCTTTGGACAAAATCACAGTGATGTAGTTACAAGCAGCGTGAAGCTACTGAACTGGATTCATTTTAAACCTCATCTGTTGTAGTATCCACGTCCTTCGCGGCTTATTTCATTATTCATACCCTCGCTGACGGTAAGAGGAGGTCTGCTATTTTTAATACTAGCCCAGCCGATATTGGAATTCCCTTCTCATGTGCGTCCCTGAAACATCTAGGTTATACCCCAGGGTGATCCACGCTGAGCCGAGGCAGTGATGTGAGCTGTGAAGTAAAGGCAAGGATACGCTGATTTGTTTGGCCTTACATGCTTTCCCCAGCGCTGTACACTGTAGCTCTCATTTCTTCAGAATAAGGTGCTTTTTTATTTGAGCCACAGATACGATTTTCCTGCTGTCATAGAAGAGCAAATGCGTACGGTCGTGAACAAAGGCTTACATACTCTTGTAAAGACCATGTATATCATGGCAGCCTTGAGTTTTCAATGATTCATTTAATTCTGGATTGTACGAACTACAATCCTGCATCTTGCTTCTTTCATAGATTTATTAAAGAACTTGAGGAAATATGACAAAATCCGCTGAGTCAAACAGATACATATGGCAATTCCAATGTCTGCTTAAATATTCTTTTACCATTTTCACCTCAACTAGGCCTTTTGATAGCTGTACACAAGCTTCTGGTTGCACCTTTGACCCTCTTCTTGACAGAATTGGTGCAGTTGAACAAAATTTGTGACTTCATCAGAGTCCACAAGTTTTTGATGGGGTTTTGGTCAAGACTTTGGGGAGACCAGTATAGAACCTTAATTCTAGCATGGTTTAGCCATTTTTCCCACACTTTTGATGTGTGTTTTGGGTCTTTGTCTTGTTGAAATGCCTAACTGCATCCATGACCAACCTTCTGGCTGATGGTTTTAGGTTTTCCTGAAGATTGTGAAGACACTACTCCTATTTTATTCCATTTACTTTGTGTAAAGCACCCAGAGCATGATGCTGCCACCACCGTGCTTGATTTTAGATATGATGTTCTTGGGGTAAAAGGCTTCCCCTTCTCTTCTCTAAACATTTAAGGTCTTTGTAGCCAAATAGCTCATGTGTTGTTCCCTCTTACCACAGAACTTGTGGCTGATTCTTTCATAGATTTAGTAAAGAATTTATGGAAATATGACAAAATCTGCTGGGTCACAAATATACATACGGTATCTAATGTTTGGTTTAATATTTCTTTCTCATTTCTTTCTTTCTTGACTTGTTCAAATCAGTGACTTGCTTTTTCTGATCTTTGCTGACCTCCTCACACTTCCTCCCTGTCGTGTTTGTAGTTTGTGAGTCTAATGAGTGGATCAAATGGGTTTTATTTACATTGGCTCAGAGGACTCAGCAGCTGTAGTCAATCATAACTATTCACGAGAAGTTAAGAGGCCATGCCACTAAGAAAATCTGATTAATACAACTTTGTCTATCATCAAAACTGATACTGAAGTTGCTGTATGTATATTTTTGACCCAGCATATTCTGTCATATTTTCAAAAGACCTATAATAAAGCTAACAAAGAACCAAAATGCATGACCAAGACACATGGGTTTCAATCATTCCATCACAGAAATTAGGAGTCGTGAAAGACATTGGAAACTCAAGATTGACATGATATATAGTCTTTATAAATGTATGTAAACTTTTGTCCATAACTGTAGCTGCAGCCTGTAGAAAGTCAATTATGTGGTGAGTCAGTCTCTTTGCTGACAGACCTGTTATAAAATCTAATCTAAAATCCACTTCCTAAAAAAGAGAGCCTGTAAAAGTGAGCATTCTTTTTGTCTGTCTTCCACCAATTTGCTCCATTTCTGCCTCACATCTTTCCCGATGCATTTAGCAGCAGTGGCAGTGAGAAATGGAGGTAGACGGGCAACACGAGGCAGCTCATGAAGAGCTTCAATTTGCGGCGTTTCAATTGAATCTGCCTGCATCAGCGGGTCAAGCCGGAGCGTCCAGGCTTGCCTCGGGGATGACCTTCAGCGCTAAACGTATCTGACACCTTAATGGCTGAGGCAGATTGGGATGTTTGTTTAGTCCCTGTAAGGAAGACAATTGTTTTCAAATTACCCCGGCACCTGTCGGCCTCATCGCCGTTTCACTCCGTCGGTCCTCCTCAGGCAGACGCTGCTGCAGCTCTGATTGGCCAGATGCAGCTCCATTAAGCTGTATTCACACCAGCGTTCAGTCCTGCATCTGCCAGCCTCCGTCGTTCTCACACATTCGGCTTATACTGATGAGAACGGCAGATTTATCACTTGAAATTTGCAGCGAGCCTATAATTCCACACTAGAACCAGATCTTCCTTTCTTGCTGATGACCGTTTGTTTTTCAGTCGCCAGTAAGTAGATTTTATCAGCTGCAGCTCACAAACTAATTAAGCTAATGAAAAGCTTCATGAGTGGCTTTAAAATGCTCTCTCAAGCGGATTTTTATATATTTGCAGCTGAAATACATGCACTTGAGAAGAGATGTTGTGCAAAAACAAAGAATTCTCACCAGTTTATGATCGTACAGAAGACATGGAAGAAAAGGAGCACCACTGTCCTTCAGCTAATAGAACTGGTCTTATTTGCATTTTCATTCATTATACTACAAATATAATGTATTTTAATGTAATCTGATCGGACACTAACTGTAGAAAAACACACTTGGACAGTCAAGATAGATTTTGGCTGCACGACTGACTTCAAAATGCTCTCTCAAGTTAATTTTTTTTAGGTTTTTAGCTGAAAAATATCCACTGGATGTGTGATAACGTGCAAAACCACATTATTCTCATCAATTTATGACCATACAGAAGACATGGAGGTTAGATTTCAGCTTTATTGTCCAGATTTGTTTCCCATTTTAGCAGCTATAGCTTGCAAGAATAATCAAGGTAGTGTCTACAGATACGGACCCGGACACGTAGCCTGTGGCCTACGGATACGGCACTTTCCATTTGCCGACAGATACGGACCCGTATGCGAGTCTCGCGAGTCAAGAAGCTGCTAACCACTGCAAACTGTTGAAAGGTAAGCAAAGGTTAGGGTTAGATTTAGGGTCCATACCTGTAGTACTGATGCTACAGGTCCGTACCTTTAGCGTCTACCGGGAGTCACGTGACCAGATCTCGCGTATCTGATTGGCAAATGGAAAGTGCCGTATCCGTAGGCCACAAGCTACAGGTACGGGTCTGTACCTCTAGCAACAACCAATAATCAAATATCAACGAAATGGTTTGATGACGTGGAAGAGTTCATCTTATAGTACAACAAAAATGAAAATAAGTTTTAAAAAAATTGTCTTTATATAACCCTGACTGGATTCTAATTGTACAAAAACACTCTTGGACAATCTTGTTGGATTTCAGCTTCATTGTTCATCATATTTGTTCTCAATTTTACCAGCTGTGACTCTCAAACCAATAAAGCTAGTGAAAAGCTTCACGAGTGGCTCTAAAATGCTCTCTCAAGCTGAGTTTTTGATGTTTCCAGCTGGAAATAAATAAGCACTTGATGTGTGATATTGTGCAAAATGAATAATTCTCATCTTTTTATGATCATACAGAAAACATGGAAGTAAATCCACCACTGTCCTTGAGCTAGTAGAAAATGTAAATGAATAAAATTATATTAGCGTAACCTCGACTGGAAACTTGGATATACACTTGGATAATAAAAGTCTTGGTTTTATCGTTCACATTTGTGTTTCCAGTTAAAATTATAGCCGTCACCAGTAGAATTAATCAGCTGTAACTAGTAAAAACTAATGACGTGGAAGTAAAGGAGCTAGTCTTGTGTGACAATACATTTGATTTCCAGCTGTAAACTATGCATATACATTTAATAATGTGCAGAAAGGAAGCATTCTCTCTGCAGAAGATATGAAAGTACAGCAGCACTGCTGTCCTTGAGCTAATAGAAAATGTAAATGAATAAAATGTATATTAGCATAACCCCTACTGGAAATTCTTACTGCAGAAAAACACTCTTGGACAATCAAGTCTGGGCTTTGTGGTTCATATTTGTGTTTAAAATTACAGTAGTCACCCGCAGATTTTATTAGCTTTAGCTCACAAATTGATTAAACCAATAAATAGCGTCATGAGCGGCTTTAAAATGCTCTGTCTGGCAAAATATTTTGATATTTTCAGTAGAAAAATATGCACTTAATATGTAAAGAAAAAGAAAGCATGCAGAGACCGTAGAGAAGTCATGGAAGTAAAGCAGCACCCCTGTTCTTGAGCGAATAGAGCTGGTCTTTTGAACATTTTCATCTCTAAATAAAATGCATGTAAACATAACCAAGATTGAAAACTAACTGTAGAAAAACACATTTATTCATTGTTTGTTTTAGGTTTTATCAGCTGTAACTCACCAACTAATTAGGCCAAGAAAAAAGCTTCACAAGTGGGTGTAAAAGCTGATTTATTCTTTTTTAGATTTCCAGATGAAAATAGGCGCTCAATATGTGACATTTTGCAAAAATAAAGAATTCTCACCGGTTTATGATCACACAGACGACATGACAGTGAAGCTCTAGGCTTTTAATGCAATAAAATAAAATGTAAATTAATAAAAATAATTCTCACAGAACCCTAATTAGATTCTAATTGTGGAAAAACACATTTGAATGATCAGTGTAGGTCTGACTTTTCCTTTACTGACAAAGTTTTAAAAATTAGTAGAACAGATTTTGATTTTTTTGATGAAATTTTTTGAAAGTTTGTTTAGAACATTTCAACAACAAAGAAATAAAACAAAAGACAGTGATAAACTTGCTCAAAAACTAGTAGAAAGAAGTCTCCACTTGTCTAAGAAGATAAAAAAAGACAAAAGGGAGAAATAGACAAACAACACAAGCACAAAAAAACACAAAATGACAAA
The DNA here is from genome assembly GCF_021347895.1 of Acanthochromis polyacanthus. NCBI lineage: Eukaryota > Metazoa > Chordata > Actinopteri > Pomacentridae > Acanthochromis > Acanthochromis polyacanthus. Next base: position 31,577,869 of record NC_067113.1, read on the forward strand.
AAATTATGCTCAAAACAATGAAAAAGCAAAACAGAAACTGACAAACAGAAGGCAAAAACACAAGACAAAAGGAAACACAAAACGACAAAAAAAGATTAAAAAAAGCAAGACAAAATATTCCAGAGATCAGACACAAAAGAACAATGAGCAATCTCGTATTTTACTTTATGATCAAAACAACTCTTCATGATCTGAAAATTATTTAAAATTTATGGTTTTAAAAATTTGCAATTTGCAGTTAATGTCTTCTCTTTAGTTTTTACACTTTACAAAGTCGTCCTGTGGGCCAGATCGGACCCTCTGGGGGGCCAGTTTTTACCCATGGGCCACATGTTTGGCACCCCTGTTCTAGACTATAGTGTGACACATTTTGCAGGAGCAGTTAACTGAAAAATCAGTTGTTGAGGAAAGTGTATTTGTAAACGGCAAGTGCAAAATATTTTCCATAAAGCTTGTACAAAACATGGTACAAACAAAACCCTGTTGTTGCCTGGTGTCCTCGAACATCGCAGCTTCTGCCTGAGCGGTTACGAAAAAGATCAGTATTTCCTAAAGAGCCTCGTTTTTTTCCCCTTAGATTAGCAAGACATCGGTGAATCTCTTCATTTTTCCTCCAACAAAGACGATCCTTGACCTGCAGATATGCTGACCTTAGCTTTCAGGTGAGGTGAAAGCTTGTTCTTTGTAAGCCCATCTGTTGCACGTGTCTCGGCGGAGGCGAACGTTGTGTGGAGTGAAGATTTTCAGGAGCAAGTGGCGGTCAGGCTTTGACTGACTGCTCTTAAAGAAACTGAAGGATAAGTGTCTAAAGCCTGAACTGTTTTCGTGGCCTTGACGCGACTGAATCAGATTTAATTTGTGCTTTTCAGATTGTCGGGCTGTCTTTTTGCACAAATGCTCCAAGTATATCGCTGGAGTTGGTTCAGGTCGCTCACTGATACAATGAACTCAATCATGAGGGAAGTAATTGTAAAAGAAATATTTAAATTATTCCACACAGTGAGATACGAGCTGTAGCAGGAACATATTGTACCTATACAGATCAGACAAGCTGAGTGGATTTGCAATGAGGCATGAACAGCCACTAGGGCCTTAATTTTTCCCTTTTTCCAATGACTTTTATAGAATAACATTTTTTGCTGCATGTTTTAATCTAGAAGAAGGACTTTCTGACAAGCTGCTATAGACATTACGACCACCTTTAGCCTCCTGTAACATAATAATTCTACTCGTATCAGTTCATAAATCAGAAATAATGAAGTGCCACCAGTAGGCAGGATATTAAGGTCCACAGTATATACATAAAAATTCATTTAATAGCTTTGTGCAGTAATACAGTGGCTGCTTTGGTGCTGTTTATCTGTCAGAACAGGGACACAACCTGGATCTACATTATATGTAAAGCACTTTATAATAAAATGTAGTTGAGGGACATTGCCAAAAGAAAGCTAAATGTATTATCAGGGACAGTAGGAGTAAGATCAGAACATAAAAACACAACTTAAGTTATTAACTAGCAGGCAGCTTTCCTTATTGCCAGGGAATACATCATTAACCAATGAACTGAGAGAAAAACTGCACTCTTTCTAATGGCCAGCAGGGGGTGACTAATCTGAGTCGGAGGGGAGAGAAGTCAATGAGAAAATGCCCCCATTTCATACTGAAATTATCACCTTAGTAAATACTTTTCTAATGAATTTATGGTCTCAATTGCTTGTTTCAAGCCTTCTTGAATACAACATGGTAGCCATTAGGAAATGAAAGTCCATTTAGAAAGAAATTGATGATAAAACTGAGTAGAGTTCTCAGTCAAATCCATCCAGAGAATTCCTGGTGGGCTGGCTAGCTGATTGAAAAAATGAAATTGATTAGTTAAGTACAAAAAACAGGGCATTAGCCCATAAACTGTGACAAAACTGCATCCTTTCTAATGGCCAGCAGGGGACAACTACTCTGAGTCGGAGTATGTAGAAGTCCTTAGTAAATATTTCTACAATGAATTTATGTTCTCTATTGCTAGTTTCAAGCCTTTTTCAATGCAACACGGTGGTCATTTAGTAAATGAAACTCAGTTTGGAAAGAAATTGATGATAAAGCTGAGTAAAGTTCTCAGCCAGCCAGGTTGAGGGGGGGTGGGGGAGTTGTTTCACGAAGCAGAGTTAAACTATCTTGGGATTAGTTCACGAGTGATGGGAAAATGCAACCTAAGATGGGCAGTCTGCTTACGCTTTAACCCTCAACTATGATCATGAACTCTGGGTAGTGACCGAAAGAACAAGATTGCAGATAGAAGCAGTTGAAATGAGCTTCTTCCGCAGGGTGGCTGGGCTCAGCCTTAGAGATAGGGTGAGAAGCGCAGACATCCAGAGGGACCTCAGAGTGTAGAGCTGCTGCTCCTTCGAGCAAAAGGAGCCAGTTGAGGCGGTTTGGGCATCTGATTTGGATGCCTCCAGGGAGGCTTCCTTTGGAGGTTTTCTGAACACGTCCACCTGGGAGGAGACCCTGGGGAAGAACTTGCTGAAGGGATTAAGTTTCTTGTCTAGCCTGGGAACGCCTTGTGATCCCCCAGGAAGAGCTAGAAAGCGTTGCTGGGGAGAGGGACATCTACAACCATGGCCATAAGTTTGGACACAAGTACCATGACGCTTGTGAATCTTAGAAAATACCACAAAATTGTCACTTACAATATAAATACCAGTCATAGCCATCAACCAAAATGAAATATATTTCAAAGAGCCGGGTTCTGCTCGAGGTTTCTTCCCTGTTTAAAGGGTGTTTTCCTTGCCACTGTCGCCTTTGGGCTTGCTCTGGGGGTCAGGCATATGGGTTCTGTAAAGCGTCTTGAGACAATTTGACTGTAATTGACGCTATATAAATAAAATTGAATTGAATTGAATAGTCTGGACGAGGTAGCGGCTTTCGTCTTTGTCATCAGGGTTTTCACAATCGCTCTTTGTCTGGTCCCTCACCTAGAACCGATTTGCCTTGGGAGACCCTACCAGGGGCTATTGCCCCGGACAACATAGCTCCCAGGATCACAGGGACACTCAAACCCCTCCACCGCGATAAGGTGGCAATTCTTTAGAGGGGAACATAGAACACATAGGACGCAAGACAGGACGCAGGACAGGACACACAGGACAGGAAAAGAAAAGAAAAGAAAAGAAAAGATGGAAGGAAAGGGAAGAAATAGAGAGGATGAGGGTGACAGAGGTTGAAGAGGTGAGGAGAAAGGAGGCAGAAGGGGTGAGGAGATGGAGGAAGGGGGAGGCTCAAGGGCAATAGCACTTGAGCAAACTCCAGAAGCTCTTTTTCTTATTCTTGGCTTTCTTCTCCTGCTCCTGTTGTTCATTTGTCTCCTAGATCACCTCTTCTCTTGTTTTTTTTGTTGCTCTTTCTGTTTTGTTGTTGTTGTTGTGTACAATAGTAAGAGGAGGTGTGGGGCGACAGCGAGGGTACAAAGTTTATGGAGGAAGGAAGAGGCAGAATGGATGAGAGTTGAAGGAGGGAGACAAGGGGGAGTGGAGGGTGAGGAAGGGGTGAGTCAGAGGGAGCTCATGAGTCTCGTCTATCTCGGGACTTCCTGAACAGCCAGCTCCAGCAGCCCACCTTCTTTCTTTTCGGTTTCTGTTGGTCATTTTCTTGCTGCTTCACCTCCAGGTCTGTAATCTCCTCCTGCAGCTCCACCTTGTCTTCTTGCAGCTCTTTATTTCTGTCTTCTGTTTCTGTTTTCTGCTGCTTCAGTTCTTGGTTCTCCTTCTGCAGATTCTCATTCTTCACCTCCATTTCTGTCGTTTCTTTCTTAACTCCAACAGTCTGAGCTTCTAGAACTTTTCGAATGTCTTCAAGTTCTTTCTTCTCAGCTTGAAGTTCTTTCTCCATCTGTTCTGATGCACATTTTTTGTTCTGCAGCTGTCTTCTCTCCTCCTCCACCTCCTCCTGGATGAGCTGCAGCTCAATGTTCCTCAGGTCGACCTGTTTCAAGTTTCTCTCCAAGGCTTCTCTCTGCTCCTGGAGTTCTCTCTTTTGTGTCTGGACTTCTTTTCTCTGCTTCTCCAGACGCATCTTTCCTTCTTGAAGCTCTTTGTTTTTGTAGTTTTCCAGAAAGACCCATTCGTCATGCACATCTTTTGCTTTCTGCTCGAGCTTTTCCTGGTTTACCTGGAGTTCTTTCTGTTGCTTTTCCAGAAAGACCCTTTCCTCATGCAGATCTTTTGTTTTCTGCTCGAACTCTTTCTTGGCTTTCTCAGCCTCTTGTCGTTCTTCATCGAGGGCCTTTTTCTGCTCCTGCAGCTCATTACGGACCTCCAGAGATTTGTCTTCATCTCTCTGCAGGTTCTGGGAGGCTTTCAGAGCAGCAGACAGACTCTGGATCTCATTTTTGAGATTCAGGATCTCTCCGTCTTTCAGTTTCAGCTGCTCTTCTTCGGCCTCCTTGCGTTCTCCGAGCTGCACTTCCAGGGCCGACATTCTTTCCTCGTTCTGCTGGCGTTCATGCTCTATTTCCTTCTTTTTGTCCAGCAGAATCTCTTCCAGCTGCTCGATCTTGGCCTCACAGCTCACCATCTTCTGGGAGTACTGCTGGTTCTCAGCGATGAGCTCCTGGATTCGAATGCTCATATTATGGTTATGCTCTCTCAGGTAGTTCAGGTAGTTCATTTCTTCCTGACCGGCGCCACCAGAGCTTTGGGGCCCGGCGGGGTTGACACGGTGGTGGTTTGGCCCACGGTAATTCGGGGCCAAACCACGAATTACCGTGGTAATGGTCAACCTTGGATTGGCCCTGAAGGACATGGTAGCAGAAAAGTTGAAAAGAAATAAAAGGTGACAACTGCAGTAGTTGTAGGTGGTTGCAGAAGTTGTAGATTCTTCAAGAACACTGAAGTTCTAGAAGACGCTCGAAGGTTTGTGAGTTCGGTTAATTCCTCGCTCTGGTTTCTTCGCTGCTTGCTGTCTTTGGCTCTAGACAGAAGTGAGTGGTTGTAACAATTCACCCTACACTAGTAAACTCTGCTGATGATGTCACACATGATGTCACATTCCAGAACCAGAAACAGTCATCTTCAAAAAAAAACAACCTATGTCTTTCTATTGGTTGTTTTTTTTTAAATGATTGTTTCAGTTGGTCAGCTGAAAACCATTAACAGAATGCACTGAGGTACAGTATCAAATTAAAACTTCTATAATGCTACAAAGGACTCTGAAATATGCTGGCTTTTCAAAATAAAAGATAAAGATAAAGATCCCATTCCAGAACTGGAATCAAAATATTAAAAAAGAATACACATTAAACTTTAATAAAGCTGAACCCTAAGCAATTTTAATTTTTTTTTATTAAATAATCAATCAAATTATTGAGAATTAATACAGAATTATTGCTTCTTCCAAACTTTCTATGCTAAATCGTGCACGCTTGATAATTTATGTATATTTATTTATATTAACTCATACTGAAGTGCTGCCACATATTGGTCGTGTAGGATTTTCTTGTTTCTGCACAGTTCCAAGTGCTTTACCTGGTAAAAGTATTTGAAGAAAGATTGAACTCGGCCCTCACACAGTCTAGCGTTGCTCTGCACAGATAAACCGATCAAAGTGGTTCCAAGTGTGTGTTGTGGTCCAGGCAGGGGTCATTTTACCACTGAAGGAAAGAAATCTATAAACTCACGTTGCTGCAAAGTGCTTTGGTTAAAAGTATTTTATGAGGATTTGAATCTGGCGGCCGGTTCGGAGGCAACACAACCGTCATCGCTCACTTGGAAACACCTGTGTCTCAACAAGACAAATGCTCTGAAAAATCTCACCTAATGTTTGGAGACAGTCAGATTTTTGTGTATTTCTATTTATTTCTCAATAAAGACCAGCGATTCCATCAATGCAACCATTAAGAATTCAGAAAATCCATTTTTTGCCTTGATAACATGTCCTCATGGTGTTTTTTTATCTGCTGAAAGATATAAGCGAAAAAAGCAGTCTATGCCATTGCTGAGCATTTCTGCCATAAAATAGCATTGCATCGGAGACAAAAACACAAAGCCAGACTTCCAAGGTTTCAACAAATTTAGCCAAAGACTGGATGCTTTAACAGAACAATCTTTTCTACAGCCTCATGTTACCTGACTACTATATATCCCTCAATGGTGGATAATTATTCCATGTGTTCAGTGCAAACTGTGTCAAATAAATTCAACCATGCAGAATTCATATTTATATATTTAAAATGACAAGAATTACAATTCTTAGGCAGACTGCAGTGACATTTATTAGAGTTTGACCACTTGTAGTAAGACTAGTAAAGACCCCCATCCATTGAAAATACATTGTTTGCCTTGGTAGTGTGTCCTTACGGTGTTTTTATCTGCTGGAAGATACATTATGATTGAAGCAAGCAGTCAATGCCATGAAACACGGGTCTAAAGACATCTACATCAAATTTGGACATTTTTTGAAGAAATTGGTTGTTTTTAACATTTAAGTCTGTGATTTTTCAAGCACAAGTGCAGAATTTGACAGTCTGAGATTCTAAAATGAAAGAAATTTAATTTTTTGTCATCTTTGATCGTAAAGTGAACCAGCTTTAGATTTTAGATGGTGGTATATAGAAATAACTGCTCATTTTTCACATTTAATTGATTCTTTACATCATATTTGAAGCATAAATGCAGAAATTATGTCAGTCAGATATTTCACAATGTCACAATTTGACATTTGTCGTTATAAGCGGCCGTAAAGTAAACCAGATTCAGGGTTTGGATGGTGGTTGAACAGACTTTAAAGACATTTTCATTAAATTTACTGGCATTTCATTAAAAAAGGAAGCAGTTCATTGGTCATTTTTAACAGTTTAACATTTGTTTATATTCAAGCATAAGTGCAGAATGTTGATTCTTAAATGTGAGAAGTTATTCTCTTTTTTTTGCCATTTAAGACAAAAAAGTGAACCAATTTCAGGTTTTACATGGTGGTTTAACAAAATTTAAAGAGATTGCCATCAAATTTTGGCATTTTCTTTCCAAAATGAAGCAAATAACTGCTCATTTTTAGCTAATAATGACATCACAGTGTCACACATTTGCATAAAGTAGCTTTTTTTCAAAGAATTATCATCAGTCAGCCATTTTTTCCTCAACAGCGTCACATTATTTTCTCTCTCTCTCTTTTGTCTGAAGTTATGAGTAAACACTGAATCGATTTGTCATGCAGCTAATCAATCAGAGCGGCTTTTTGTGAATGCAGCCTTTCAGAAACATGAGCTAAAATGGAGCATTTTAGACAGACGGTGATAAGATGATGTACAGAACGAGAGAAATAATGTGTTTTATGAGCGTTAAGACATGCAAATATATTCAAATTCACTCCAAAAATGAAAGGATGCATGTGTGAATGAGCACAGTATGGGCTCTTTAATATCTTGGTCTGTGGGTTTGCATGATGACGCAATTTAAAGTGGTGCTAAAAGGGCTACAGGCAAGTAAACAAGGATTCAAAAATACTCTACTATGCTGGATTCTTATTAGTTTGGTGAATGTTTGGTGGGGAAGGAAACACACAAAAAAGGCTCTACAGTGTGTCTTTAACTTTTGCATTGCATTACTAGTTTTTGTCACCTCAGCAGACAAAAAGAATAAGCCGCAATGGGTTGTTGGTTTTCAGCAGAATCAGCAGTTCTGCGGTTTTACACTTCCGTATTACAGGCAGTCCTTTGTTTTAACAGCATTAATTAAGTGTCAGACTTTTCTCTAACTCTTCACATGCTCGTGCTTCATTTAATTCGACTGATTTTCTACCTGTAGCTGAATATTCAGCTTTCATTTTGCAGATTTAATCATCACCAACATCCTCCCGCCGAGTTTCCGAGCCACTCCATCTGTCTCGGATCCGTGGAGTGTCGCTAAACGAGCAGACGTCGGGTCGCAGCGAGTACACAGATATTCGCTCCGAGCGCTGTGTTTGAAACCAGTTCAGCGGGAATTTAATTTTGTGCAAGCTTGATTTCATTCTTGGTATATTGCTGCCTTCAGGAGACAGAGAGAGAGAGAGAGAGAGAGAGGAAAAAATGCAAATGATTTTCTTTCACTGTACATCCACACCAGGTTGGACATGGGTGGTCCGGCAATAATTTAAAGCTAATTACGTGACTGATTTAGAAGGAAAAAATGAGAATATTCAAACATTTGAAAACTTCTGAGGCAGAAAAAGAGTCAAATGAAGTGATATCCACCTCGTTTTTCATCTACATCATGTCTTCACCGCACATCACGAGACACATTCAAGAATGTTCTGCACCGCCGCCCGCTTTCTTTTTTCTTTTTCCTTGCAAAATCACATCTCCGCAATTAAATGTGAACGGATATGCAGTTAAAGGGAAAAAAACGCAGCCCGGCCTCCGTACGAAAATGGATTCAGCACAGAGAATTACCTGCAGTGTCATTTTCTCTGCATGATCTCACAGATTCTTCCTATCTTGTGCTGTTTTTTTTTTAAAGAAAGAAAAAATCACTTCATCTTCTCCATGTAGTGGAACTTCTTCACCGCTGTCAGCATAGCAAACAAAAAAAAAAAGCTGATTACAGGACAGAATTATCTAGATTGCCTGTCTCTCTTAGCATCCGGAGATATCCTGGCGCCAAAAGAGGAGAGAGAAAAGGTACTCGCCTCTTGTTTATGAGATAATATCTTCCACGATAAGTCCCCGTTCCCAAGCTCCGCCCCAAACAATATAAATGTATATGAGGGAAAACTAGGCCAAGCCCGAATCAGAATTTCAATAGAGCACATTTTTTGTTTAGACTTGCAATTTTGGCACCGCTACAGCCAGAATATCAATCAAACCCTCTTTGAGGTGTGTTTGGAGAGACTGAGAACATCTACAGTAATCACTACCGCAGCCACATGTCACACATTGTTGTATTTTTTCTCCTCTGCTACATGAGTTATTCCTCTAATGTGAAGTTCCACCTCCCCTCTTCCTCCCCAACGCTACAACCAACACCTCGACATTTCCCGAGACCTCCGCGACCTCCTCCATACATTAAACAGCAGCATTAACCGCCGACTCGCTCGCGCGGCTTTTATTGGAACGACGCTCGCAGATATTTGGCAGCGGAGGCCGAAAATAGAAGCAGGGCGATGATGGATCGTAAAGTATTTGGTTTATTGGACATAATGGCGCCGGGCTTATAGGTGGAATAGTGAAGCGTTGAAACGGGAACGTCAGCCGTGTGTTATAAACACCGTGAGAGCTCCACACGCGTGAAGATCTGTCAGTCACATGTTGGAAAGGAATAGTAAATAAGAACCAACAGGTCAGCTTCACGACGAGTTCAAATCATCCTCCAAGTCACACTGGGGGACAAAAAAAATAGAATGTACAGATTTTCCCTGTTTTGTTAAATTACAGGTGATAACTGGTACCATTCCAGAAATAACTGTACTCATTTACATGTTAACCTAACAAAAAAGGTCAGAACTGTTGCGCATAATGTCCACATGAATAATCTATATTTCTACAAATAGTAGTTTGACTACATACTGACTGCTGCCTGTTCTTATTTTACACGTTTTTGACATTGCTCTTTGAAAAATGTGAGTTTTATGTTGGAAAAAATGGTAAATGAGAAGCTCATAGTGAGTTTATTATGATTACTCAGAGTCACACCGGAAAAAATACACTTTTTTACTGTAATTTTTTTTAGCTATTAATGTAATTGTACAGATTTCCCTGTTTTATTAAATTACAGGTAGTGAAATCACAAAAAATGTACTCATTTAAATGTTTGCCCAACAAAAAAAAGGCCAAAAGTGTTGTGTCCACATCAAAAATCTGTACTTCTACAAATAGTAATTGGCACTTTTACTACATTTTACGACAGACTGACCATAACGTATCCTTTTTTAACCCATTGTTGTCCTTTTTTTTTTTTTAAAAAGTTGCATGTCCGTTGTATGTTGCATTAGCTTAGCCAACCCATGGCTAGACAACCCATGGCAACGAATTTAATTCTCTGCCAGGGTGGGTCTAGTTACCCTCCATAAGGCTCGAGGCTGGATGCTCCTAAAACTGGCCGGACCAATCACCATGAAGTGTAGAGTCAGAAAGCGGGCGTAACTAAGTGACAACAGAGGCGTGACGATTCCGACAGAAACAACCGGCGCACAATAAACAGTTATCTTTCGACTCGGCTTTGGCCACAGCCCTTAAAGATTTGAAGCTAAAATTCAACTTGAAAGATAAACAAAGGACGGCACTGAAGTGTTTCATTGAGAAGAAAGACGTATTTGGACTTATGCCGACGGGATATGGCAAATCCTTAATATACCAGTTGGCTCCGCTGGTTGGGAAGCTAATGGGACTTAGCCACAATCCGCCGGCGATCTCGGAACTACGTCAGCCTATTCGTTGCACTGATTGGTTGTATACCTACCCAATTGCTGCAGAGTGATTTGAAAGACAACCTTTTAGCCCGCCTCCCTCCCTGTGGAGCAGTCCGAGACACTTGTGCCTTCAGAACATGGGTCTAGCGCGGCTAGGCTAATGTTGTATGGTTTAAATTATGAATTGAAAAACATCAATTATTTATATTTAAAATGGCAAATTCTTTTGTCACTGTTATGTTGTGAAGTTACTGATATTACACTGTTACAAATAAGGCAAAAACAGAGCAGAACGGTACGTAATGTCTATGTATCAACAAAGGCTAAACTGTGACTGTAAAATTACATGATTTTACTGGATTTAAATCAGCTAAGAAAGTCATTATTTTACAGATATTTTTACAGCTTTTGAAAATGATAGTATTCTACCATTTTTTTAGTGCCAGATTTACATCACATTTTTACAGATTTTTTTTTTCTTTACGGCACATTATTCAGCTGCTCGGTGTGCTGGAGTCCCATGCTGTCATGTAACTGTGGTGTGGTTTTGGCTTCAGAAGTAATGCAGGTATTCTTAGGATGTTAAGGAATTATTTTTGCAGTGTGAGAGTCTTCCTGTGTGAAAACTTGCCGGTGAATGTCTGCCGTCTCTCGCTGCCTTGGCCTGGATATAAAAGCTCACAGATGTGAGGATGGTGAAGTGGTCGGCTGTACAGGTCCGCCTGGAACCCCTCAGAAGCACCGTTTTAGCCCCTTCCAGCTGATTGACTCCCGGCTCGGCCTCATTAGCGAGTTCGGAGAGGAAAGTTTCAGGCAGGTGGAGGTGGGGAGGCGGTGGAACGGAGCGTGAAGGCCGAATACGCCGCATCCCACGACAATAGCAAGGACAGCGTTGTGCCGACAGCACCGAGTCCTTGGCTCATCTAAAATGCTGTTTCACATAATGGGAGAGGGCTGAAAACAAATAAACCAACCTGATAATGAGGCTTTCCCTCAATTTCGGCGACGTTTTTCCAATAAGAGTCATCTGTGCTTTTAATAGACAACAAACATCTGTGCTGCTCCGAATCACAGAGTCTAATTTGTTTGGTAATTGTTGGCTGGGAGCGCAGCGAGCTAAGCACGCTTTTTGTCAATAGCCATTAAAGTTCTTAGAGATGTAATAAAATGGTTATTCATTACAGTAGGCGCCGCGCTCGTAATTCAACTGCTGATGTAAGAAGTTACTGTACTCAGCGGTGGTGGTGGTTGTACATTAAGAACAGTGAAGTCTGGCAGCTTTTAGCCCTGCTGGAGCTGCAGCTCTGGAGATAAAAAGTAGTTTGTTTATTCAGTGGTTGGTGTGTTTGCAATGTTGCATAGTTTTCCTTGAAAACTGAGGCAGTTAAGAGTGAAAATTTTCACAGGGAGGCACACACAAACCAAAAATCATAGCTCAACTTCAACAGTTCACTGATGATGAGTGGCTGAGTTATGCAGAAATCAACATTTTGTGCATATTTTTGCAATATTGACTCGTTTTCTTTAAAAACTGGTGCAGGTAACACCGACATTTTCCATAGTGGTGGCAAAATCCAAAAAAACCACAGTGAATTTCAGGGATTCACTGTGATTTATCAGCTCTGGAGATGGCAAGTGGCTGAGTTATGCAAAAGGCGACATTTTTGCATATTTTTCCAATGTTGCATAGTTTTCTTTAAAAATTAGACCATGCATCAGTGGCGTCTTTTGAAAATTTTCATGGAGGAGAAACGCTTAAAAGTGTGGCTGAATTTGTGGAATCCACTGAAATTTTTCAGCTCTGGTCACGCCAAGCGGCTGAGTTGTGCAGAAGTTGAGATTTTTGGATATTTTCTGGCCGTGTTTCATTGTTTTCCTGAAAAGTTAGGGCAGCACCAGACATTTTTATACAACAAGCAATACTGCAAATGACAAAACGATACAAAACAGAAAGCCAATAGTAAAACAGACAAAAAAATCGCACTAGCACCAACAAACAAGACTAAAACAGCCGAAGCCATACTAAAACAGACAATAGGAAAACATTAAAAAAGATATATCAAAAACATGTCTAACTGTAATTTTCTTGAACAAATTACTATTATTTTGCAATTTATTTCCCTGCTTTCTTAAATTACAGGTCATAGCTATTAAAATCAGAGAAAAAAGTGTTGATTTACATGTTAACTGTTAAGAAATAGTCCCAAACTGTACATAATCAAAAATCTGTTTTTCACAACTGTTTATTCATTCTTGTTCAATATTTGACTCTAAAAATAAATTTCTACTGTGTTTAATTAAGCAAAAAAGTCTGTTAAAATGCTTTTTTTTAAAAACTCTATTTAAATACACTAAACAGTGCAGTAAGAACAGTTTAGAGTACTATTTTACATTACAATTATTTTACAGTAATATAAAGAAAACTACTAGTACTACAACACACAATACTGACACTCTCCTATATACATTGAAACATTTACAGTTGACATTTTGGCTAATTATGTGACCACAGTTCAAAATGTCCATATTCTTTTATTGATTTTAACACTTAAAGATTTTTTTATATGTGTGATAAAATTTGATTAAACCACAGCAAGTTTTTATGTAATAAAAAAAGTGATGCGTTTGTTACTTTAATGGTTAGAAAAGTCACACATTAATGTCACTGCTGCAAACATCCCGACGGTAAAATGGGGAAAATATTTTGGCTCTGGGACCTCCAGTGAAATAATATCCAGCTGTGATGAAGCTCAGGACTGCAGACTACAAACTCTGTGCAGCAGCTCACCTGTCTGAGTGAGGGAAAGTCCACAGTGTCATCAAGTGTGTAACCATTTCAGGCCATTAGAAGCATGTGTTTACTTCTGTTTAATATGCATGTGGAAATGTGTGATCATAGAGGCTAGAAAGGATGATGGTAAATAATCAGGAGGATGTAAATCAGGAATATATGAGGAAGATCCATGTGTGTACTTTGCAAAAGAGCTTTGATAAGATTGCATCATTATTACGCCTTCGTGGGTCTATAATGTACATTTGTCATTGTAAAGAAGTTTATTTAACAGCTTTGGCGATGACTTAACCTTATCTTGTTTCTTTAGTTCTTGCAATATCATCATGTCAGATTTTTCGCTTGTCCAATAGTTTTACTCCAATGATCTATTCTAGTCGCCACATGAGCCTTTTCTGCTCGTGATTAATCAGGAGATCCCTCCGTCATTAACTTAAACCCACAGAGACGTTTAACTATTTATTTTGAATCACTGTGCTGCTTTTTTAAAAAATTTTATTACAGATCTTTGAACTGTACCGGATCATATATTAGTTTTTCATTGTCACCTTCAGTCCCACTTTACTCCATTTTAACCTTTTCTACTGTAACATAAGCTATATTGTGTTATTTTTTATTTTTCAACTTTTCTTTTCCTACAGAATGTTGCACTCTAGTGCTTTGGTACTTCGCAAGAAACTTTATAAAACTAGTAACAAGGTAGAGTGTGAGGCGTCCTCTGGATGTGAAATACTGTGATCAGTCTGAAGACATTTATGTAAAACCGGATTTAAGCTACGCCAGCAGGTTACTGTTGACTGCAAATTCTAAATCCTGTTCCGATGCTCCCAGCTGCTTGTATCCAGACACACATTTGCCTTTTTTCCTCCGCTCTCCTGTGAGATTCACATTGAGTGTTTTTGTTTAACGATGTTGGTACAATATTAAGCTAAACTCGTGACGGTTATTGTACTACGATGCCCTTTTTTCACACCCCACCTCAGTTATTTTGGACATGTCAAGGCCTTATTTATATCTGGACTGTTCAAAGGTTTGAGGTAACCCAGGCAATTCCATCCACACTTTTATTCATGTGCTAACATAACTGCACAAGGGTTTCTAATCATCATTGAGTCTTTCATCACCATTAGCTAACACAATGTAGCATTAGAACACAGGAGTGATGGTTGCTGGAAATGTTCCTCTGTACCTCTATGGAGATATTCCATTAAACATTTCCAGCTAGAGTAGTCATTTAGCACATTAACAATGTCTACACTGGATTTCTGATTAATTTCATGTTTTCTTCATTGAAAAAAATGATTTTCTTTGGAAAATAAGGAAATTTCTAAGTGATCCCAAACTTAGGTTTAGCATGTCCCAGTATGTAGCATATCAAATATAGTATGCCAAAAATACCCATATGTCCTGCTACATGTGGCTGATTTTGCAGTTTGTACACCTCCATGCTCTTCTGACCCACAATCCTCTGCACAGTTTGCATCACATACATCACTACGTCTACACACAGGCGGATGACAGCTCATTTCGCACTACAGACTGCGACAGTCAAAGTTTAAGCTGCGTTATTATGACGAATGTCCCAATTGTATGCATAGTGCATGAAACTGTGTGCAACTTTGTGAGGGCAGCTGCAGTGTGTGCTTAAAGTAAAATCGAAAAAGCACGTGCTTTGGAGCGCAGCACAGTATGTGCAAGACCAGACCTTGTGTGTTTGTGTTGTCGTCCAGGCCGGCCTGTTAGCTGCAGCTGTGATGCATCCAAAGCAGTCGCCGTCACTCCAGCAGCACAGAGGTTTATTCAATTAGCCTGCGAGTTTGATGCTTTGCTAATTAGCGGGGGAAAATAATTATGCTCAGCTGACATCCTTCGGGGACACCTTTCCACTCGGCTTGATCGCAGATGTGCAAATTAAAAACGATGGACCCCGAACGCAACTAAAAACTCAGTCATCTCCTGCGAGTCTGTGGCAAGAAGCAGGTGGACACGAGCGAATCCTGTCAGGCCCGCTGTCTTACCCTTCACAGACAGACGCTTCACTTGAACTCAGCCTCACTTCATATTAGGAACACTTTTTTTTTTTTTTAACTAAATGGAGACACTGTTTGGAAAATTATGACGTTTTCTCACAAAACGACTGAGCGAAAAATGAGGTGAAATTACTGCGCTTCTGAGCAGATAGCAGATAACTGATGACCTTGGTTGACGAAACGCTTTTAAAAAATGAATAATTTGTCTCCCTGGGTGTTAAACGACAGACTTTATGGCTTGTTTTGTTGTGCTTAATGTGAGGAAACTATCAGAAGTAGTACTTTGTGTTTTTTTAGAAACGAATAATAAAATCTTTTGTCACCTTCACCAGAATTTAGCTGATGGTAGTTGAAGCTGACATTTAAAAGATTACGCTGATTCCTTCCTTTCTGACAAAAAGACTGACAGTCAAATAAAATGTCTCTTTTCCAAGTGACATGTGGACTCTTAGGAGGAAAAAGAAGTGATATCAGTTGTTGCTGGTATAAAAACTAATCATGAGATAGCTGGAATATTATTGAATCTATTAGCGAGTGTTCAGAAGTTTCTTCTTTGTGCTCGTTTAACGGGGGTTTAATTGCCAGACGTCACGCGGCACCATAAACACTGCAGCCGGAGGTAGGAGGTAAATGGTGGATAGATTGGACACTGCTGGGGCTGAGCTCACACCACTGAGAAGAAAATAGAGGTCCCTGTCTGGAACCGTAGCAGGAGAAACATGGTGCTGGAAAAAAGAGGCGACTTTCTCCTGCCGCTGCTGTTTTAGTGTTGATCAAAACATCAAGCCGTCGTAGCTTCGTCAAAGCCCGGCGTGATGTGCCTTTTTGTTTGTTTAATCTTCGTTGGAAAGGTGACGTTACAACAGAGAATGCAGCAACAAACGATGCTAAAATTGAGACAAAAACAAAAATACAAAAGACATAGCATAATACTAATACATGCAAAGCAATACTACAACAACTGACAATACCACAAGGGACAAGCAATACTAAGACGGACAGGAAAACAAACCTACAACTGCTGTATTAAAGCACACAGCTAAACAGTACTGCGACATATAAACTACTGGAACAGAAACGCAATACTACAACAAACAATTGTACAATCGATAAACCAATACTGCAACAGGCAGATAATAGTAAAACAAACCGATAATACTTCATAATACAAAACAAAGGAAGCAATACGGGGAAAAAAACAATACAAAAACAGACAAAAAAACAACACTACAGCATACACAACCCGGTCTCACGGGGATTTGTGAAACTGTCACGTAAGTTTTAGTTTCGGTTTCGTGCGCACCAACACGATTTCGTCATGTTTTTCGTGCCGCTCACCATGAAATATTTTTCGCTGTGGTAATCACATCTGAAAGTGGTTTATACCGGCGGATTCATGACGATCTAAGCTGTCCATCGGCGTATACTGCTTGTGTGATCGCGTTTGCGGCCGCCGGCCGCCGGACATTCTTGAAATTCCTATGCAAATTGGTAAGTGTACCACCGGCTTATGGTTATGGTTAGGGTTATGTTTAGGAACGATGTCATGCAAAATATAGCGTTGGATTCGCCACGGTTTTACATTAAAAATATAATATACACATTCTTTTGAAATACGTTCTGAGTGGCACGAAAAGTCCGCCGTTTAAAATACATTGGTGCGCATTTCGTGGTGAGCGGCACGAAAAACATGACGAAATCGTGTTGGTGCACTCGAAACCGAAACTAAAACTTACGTGACAGTTTCACGAATCCTCGTGAGATCGGGCTGGCATACAAGAGAACTAAAACAGACAGAAAAACAACACTACAGCATGTAAACAGTATTAAAACAGACAGAAAAACAACACTACAGCATGTAAACAGTACTAAAACAGACAGAAAAACAATACTACAGCATGTAAACAGTACTAAAACAGACAGAAAAACAACACGACAGCATGTAAACAGTACTAAAACAGACAGAAAAACAACACTACAGCATGTAAACAGTACTAAAACGGACAGAAAAACAACACGACAGCATGTAAACAGTACTAAAACAGACAGAAAAACAACACTACAGCATGTAAACAGTACTAAAACAGACAGAAAAACAACACTACAGCATGTAAACAGTACTAAAATAGAAAATATAATACTACAGCATGCAACCAGTACTAAAACAGACAGAAAAACAACACTACAGCATGTAAACAGTACTAAAACAGACAGAAAAACAACACTACAGCATGTAAACAGTACTAAAACGGACAGAAAAACAACACGACAGCATGTAAACAGTACTAAAACAGACAGAAAAACAACACTACAGCATGTAAACAGTACTAAAACAGACAGAAAAACAACACTACAGCATGTAAACAGTACTAAAATAGAAAATATAATACTACAGCATGCAACCAGTACTAAAACAGACAGGAAAAACAACACTTCAACCCACAAACAGTACTAAAATAGACAGAAAAACAACACTACAGCATACAAACAGCACTAAAACAGACAAAAGTCAATACTACAACATACAAACATTACTAAAACGGACAGAAAAACAATACTGCTACATACAAACAGCACTAAACAGACAGAAAAACAATACTACAGTGGAACAATTAATATTAAAGCAAAAGAAGAACACTACAATTGACAAAGCAATACTCAGACACACAAACAATACTGTAACAGACAAAACAACACTAAAACAGGCATAAAGACAATACTAAAGCAGAAAGAAAAACAGTACTGGACTGGATAGATCAATAAATACTGAGGTAGAAAAAGAGTGGTACTACCTGACAAGGCAATCTTGAAACAGACAAAACAATGTTAAAAAAAACAACAGTACAACAGACTAAACAAAAGTAAAACAGACTGAAAGACAGTACGACAATAGACAAACTGCGAAAACAGACTAAGTAATACTGAAATAGACAAAAAGCACTAATCTGACAAAGTACTGCTACAAACAAAACAATACAGGCAACAAATATAGACAGTATTATTTCAAACAAATCTGTACTACAATAAGCTAAGAGAACACCACATACTGTCGATAAACAATACTTTAACTTATAAAATAATACTACTCAATAATAAACAGACAAATAATTACATAAAACAAACTATTATCACCAGGGAACCCACAATAAAACACAAAGTAGAAGAAAGGAAGGCTACATGTGATGTGAAATCTGAACACCGAAAGCAACAATGTTAGCTTAGCGCTAAAGCAAAACATGCAAATGTGCTGAATTCAGTCAAATATTAGCCTCGTAAATATGACTTCCCTGTATTTGCAGCAGCTTCTGCAAAGACTTTAGATAAACTGCTCATTATTTTAGCCTTAAATCTAATTATGAGTGAAATGAAAAGACGGCTCAGATCACGGTGACCCTGCGTCTGCTCGTACCAAGGTGCAGTAATTCAGTTTTCTTCAAACATCTTAACTGCAGTAAAGCACACGGAGCCAGTTTTTTTTTCCCCCTGCTGCTGTCAAAATAACTTTTTCTCCACTTTGTTGTTCAAGGTGCCTTCCCCCAGCCGAAGCGGCGCCGTCGTGTTGCGAGTTTTGTTTGGCAGCAGAATATAAACACCAAACCTGTTATTCTGAAGCGGTACAGTCGCTGCTGATCTTTTTCTGTTAAAACGCGACGCGGATTACAGTTTCTGGGCTTAATGAACTAGATTGAAATGTAAATGCGACTCACTTGAAAGCAGCTGTTTAATGATGAGTCTGTTTGTACTTCCGCTTTAACAAGGACGCCGAATTAAATGACCTTGTATCGAGGCGGCGTGCTGGAAACCACAGCCTGGATGCTGTCGGACATAATTTTCCTTTTCGACTCTGCCAATGTTCTATCTTTGCATTCCAGCACTTTTTTCCCCCAGATCCTTTCAAAAATAAAAATAAAAAACCATCTCATTCATGCAGCTGTGTGACATTTAACAGAATTATTGTCAAGACAGGAAAAAAGTCGGCGTGTCAACTGTGTCAATTAGAAGCACAACACAGAGAAGCCTTTTATTACGACCAGCAGCGCAGTCTTGAAGGTGGCTCTCTGTGAAAATAAAAGAGCAAAAGCGTGGGTTGTTTGTCTCACTAATGTCACTCATTTTACTTTTAAAACAGGTGCATTTTGGAAAATGTGCTCTTGAACTAAACCTGCCTTGCGTTAATGGAAGCTGTGCTGCTGGAGGTGGAAGGCTGCAGCCCTCCAGGGATCCTTGATAAAAAGCCATTAGTCTCCTGTGGGCAATACCTGCTACTTTACAGTATATAATGGACTTAACATGCCGGTCGTGTAGCTTTGTGTTCTGTATTTTATCCACCGTACTGGGATTAATCCCTGAAGGCTGATAGATGCTAAATGAATATTTATGACCCCAAACAGTGAGGGTGAGTACTGGAGACACACACACACAAACCACAGTCTCCCATTTGTCGCCACAGGTGTTTCCAAGTGAGCGATGACGGTTGTGTTGCCTCCGAACCGGCCACCAGATTCAAATCCTCATAATATACTTTTAACCAAAGCACTTTGCAGCAACATGAGTTTATAGATTTTTTCCTTCTGTGGTAAAATGACCCCTGCCTGGACCACAACACACACTGGGAACCACTTTGATCGGTTTATCTGTGCAGAGCAACGCTAGACTGTGTGAGGGCCGAGTTCAATCTTTCTTCAAATAATTTTACCAGGTAAAGCACTTGGAACTGTGCAGAAACAAGAAAATCCTACAAGACCGATATGTGGCAGCACTTCAGTATGAGTTAATATAAATAAATATACATAAATTATCAAGCGTGCACGATTTAGCATAGAAAGTTTGGAAGAAACAATAATTCTGTATTAATTCTCAATAATTTGATTGATTATTTAATAAAAAAAATTAAAATTGCTTAGGGTTCAGCTTTATTAAAGTTTAATGTGTATTCTTTTTTAATATTTTGATTCCAGTTCTGGAATGGATCTTTATCTTTATCTTTTATTTTGAAAAGCCAGCATATTTCAGAGTCCTTTGTAGCATTATAGAAGTTTTAATTTGATACTGTACCTCAGTGCATTCTGTTAATGGTTTTCAGCTGACCAACTGAAACAATCATTTAAAAAAAAACAACCAATAGAAAGACATAGGTTGTTTTTTTTTGAAGATGACTGTTTCTGGTTCCGGAATGTGACATCATGTGTGACATCACCAGCAGAGTTTACTAGTGTAGGGTGAATTGTTACAACCACTCACTTCTGTCTAGAGCCAAAGACAGCAAGCAGCGAAGAAACCAGAGCGAGGAATTAACCGAACTCACAAACCTTCGAGCGTCTTCTAGAACTTCAGTGTTCTTGAAGAATCTACAACTTCTGCAACCACCTACAACTACTGCAGTTGTCACCTTTTATTTCTTTTCAACTTTTCTGCTACCATGTCCTTCAGGGCCAATCCAAGGTTGACCATTACCACGGTAATTCGTGGTTTGGCCCCGAATTACCGTGGGCCAAACCACCACCGTGTCAACCCCGCCGGGCCCCAAAGCTCTGGTGGCGCCGGTCAGGAAGAAATGAACTACCTGAACTACCTGAGAGAGCATAACCATAATATGAGCATTCGAATCCAGGAGCTCATCGCTGAGAACCAGCAGTACTCCCAGAAGATGGTGAGCTGTGAGGCCAAGATCGAGCAGCTGGAAGAGATTCTGCTGGACAAAAAGAAGGAAATAGAGCATGAACGCCAGCAGAACGAGGAAAGAATGTCGGCCCTGGAAGTGCAGCTCGGAGAACGCAAGGAGGCCGAAGAAGAGCAGCTGAAACTGAAAGACGGAGAGATCCTGAATCTCAAAAATGAGATCCAGAGTCTGTCTGCTGCTCTGAAAGCCTCCCAGAACCTGCAGAGAGATGAAGACAAATCTCTGGAGGTCCGTAATGAGCTGCAGGAGCAGAAAAAGGCCCTTGATGAAGAACGACAAGAGGCTGAGAAAGCCAAGAAAGAGTTGGAGCAGAAAACAAAAGATCTGCATGAGGAAAGGGTCTTTCTGGAAAAGCAACAGAAAGAACTCCAGGTAAACCAGGAAAAGCTCGAGCACAAAAGAAAAGATGTGCATGACGAATGGGTCTTTCTGGAAAACTACAAAAACAAAGAGCTTCAAGAAGGAAAGATGCGTCTGGAGAAGCAGAGAAAAGAAGTCCAGACACAAAAGAGAGAACTCCAGGAGCAGAGAGAAGCCTTGGAGAGAAACTTGAAACAGGTCGACCTGAGGAACATTGAGCTGCAGCTCATCCAGGAGGAGGTGGAGGAGGAGAGAAGACAGCTGCAGAACAAAAAATGTGCATCAGAACAGATGGAGAAAGAACTTCAAGCTGAGAAGAAAAAACTTGAAGACATTCGAAAAGTTCTAGAAGCTCAGACTGTTGGAGTTACGAAAGAAACGACAGAAATGGAGGTGAAGAATGAGAATCTGCAGAAGGAGAACCAAGAACTGAAGCAGCAGAAAACAGAAGACAGAAATAAAGAGCTGCAAGAAGACAAGGTGGAGCTGCAGGAGGAGATTACAGACCTGGAGGTGAAGCAGCAAGAAAATGACCAACAGAAACCGAAAAGAAAGAAGGTGGGCTGCTGGAGCTGGCTGTTCAGGAAGTCCCGAGATAGACGAGACTCATGAGCTCCCTCTGACTCACCCCAGCCTCACCCTCCACTCCCCTTCGTCTCCCTCCTTCAACTCTCATCCATTCTGCCTCTTCCTTCCTCCATAAACTTTGTACCCTCGCTGTCGCCCCACACCTCCTCTTACTATTGTAAAAAAGAGAGAGAAAAAGAGACGCTTCAATTTTTTCAGAGGTCCCAAAGGTAGAAAGAACAAAAAAAAAAAAAAACAAGAGAAGAGGTGATCTAGGAGACAAATGAACAACAGGAGCAGGAGAAGAAAGCCAAGAATAAGAAAAAGAGCTTCTGGAGTTTGCTCAAGTGCTATTGCCCTTGAGCCTCCCCTTTCCTCCATCTCCTCACCCCTTCTGCCTCCTTTCTCCTCACCTCTTCAACCTCTGTCACCCTCATCCTCTCTATTTCTTCCCTTTCCTTCCATCTTTTCTTTTCTTTTCTTTTCTTTTCTTTTCCTGTCCTGTCATGTGTGTCCTGTCCTGCGTCCTGTCTTGCGTCCTATGTGTTCTATGTTCCCCTCTAAAGAATCGCCACCTTATCGCGGTGGAGGGGTTTGAGTGTCCCTGTGATCCTGGGAGCTATATTGTCCGGGGCAATAGCCCCTGGTTGGGTCTGCCAAGGCAAATTGGTTCTAGGTGAGGGACCAGACAAAGAGCGATTGTGACAACCCTGATGACAAAGACGAAAGTCGCTACCTCGTCCAGACTAGGGAAACCGGGGCCTCTCCCTGGAGCCTGGTCTGGAGGGGAGCTGGTCACAGAGCACCTGGTGGCCGAGTCTTTGGGCCCCGTGGGGCTTGGTCGGGAACAGCCCGAAAAAGTAACACGGGGTCGCCGCCCGATGGGCCCACCATCCACCGGGCAGGAAATCGGGGTCGGGTGCTATGCCAACCAGGCAGTAGGCAGGAGCGGGCGTCTAGACCAGGGGTCGGCAACCTGCGGCTCTTTCATCCCTCTGTTGCGGCTCCCTGTAGCTTTGGAAAATAAATAATCAGCAGGTTATTTCATTCAAATTTCTTTTATTTTAGTTTGTTAGTTTTTAAAATTTAATTCTAAATTTGAAGATTACGGTGATCTTGTGACATCAAAATAAAACGTCTTCATTTTTGTCTGTTAAAATATGCGTCCCAGCCGTCAATGTCCGACACTCGCCGGCCTGCGGGTATTCATTTGGAGTCCTGTTGATCTTAGGATCCCAGTGTTTGCTCTACATTCATTCAGCAGCGGCGGGTCACCATTTCTAAATCCTCGCTGTCGCTCCTTCAAATTTCTGACTGACATAATTTCTGCATTTATGCTTCAAATATGATGTAAAGAATCAAATGTGAAAAATGAGCAGTTATTTCTATATACCACCATCTAAAATCTAAAGCTGGTTCACTTTACGATCAAAGATGACAAAAAATTAAATTTCTTTCATTTTAGAATCTCAGACTGTCAAATTCTGCACTTGTGCTTGAAAAATTACATAGACTTAAATGTTAAAAACAACCAATTTCTTCAAAAAATGTCCAAATTTGATGTAGATGTCTTTAGACACGTGTTTCATGGCATTGACTGCTTGCTTCAATCATAATGTATCTTCCAGCAGATAAAAACATCGTAAGGACACACTACCAAGGCAAACAATGTATTTTCAATGGATGGGGGTCTTTACTAGTCTTACTACAAGTGGTCAAACTCTAATAAATGTCACTGCAGTCTGCCTAAGAATTGTAATTCTTGTCATTTTAAATATATAAATTTGAATTCTGCATGGTTGAATTTATTTGACACAGTTTGCACTGAACACATGGAATAATTATCCACCATTGAGGGATATATAGTAGTCAGGTAACATGAGGCTGTAGAAGAGAAGATTCTTCTGTTAAAGCCTCCAGTCTTTGGCTAAATTTGTTGAAATCTTGGAAGTCTGGCTTTGTGTTTTTGTCTCCGATGCAATGCTATTTTATGGCAGAAATGCTCAGCAATGGCATAGACTGCTTTTTTCGCTTATATCTTTCAGCAGATAAAAAAAACACCATGAGGACATGTTATCAAGGCAAAAAATGGATTTTCTGAATTCTTAATGGTTGCATTGATGGAATCGCTGGTCTTTATTGAGAAATAAATAGAAATACACAAAAATCTGACTGTCTCCAGACATTAGGTGAGATTTTTCAGAGCATTTGTCTTGTTGAGACACAGGTGTTTCCAAGTGAGCGATGACGGTTGTGTTGCCTCCGAACCGGCCGCCAGATTCAAATCCTCATAATATACTTTTAACCAAAGCACTTTGCAGCAACGTGAGTTTATAGATTTTTTCCTTCTGTGGTAAAATGACCCCTGCCTGGACCACAACACAAACTGGGAACCACTTTGATGGGTTTATCTGTGCAGAGCAACGCTAGACTGTGTGAGGGCCGAGTTCAATCTTTCTTCAAATACTTTTACCAGGTAAAGCACTTGGAACTGTGCAGAAACAAGAAAATCCTACACGACCAATATGTGGCAGCACTTCAATATGAGTTAATATAAATAAATATACATAAATTATCAAGCGTGCACGATTTAGCATAGAAAGTTTGGAAGAAACAATAATTCTGTATTAATTCTCAATAATTTTATTGATTATTTAATAAAAAAAAAATTAAAATTGCTTAGGGTTCAGCTTTATTAAAGTTTAATGTGTATTCTTTTTTAATATTTTGATTCCAGTTCTGGAATGGGATCTTTATCTTTTATTTTGAAAAGCCAGCATATTTCAGAGTTCTTTGTAGCATTATAGAAGTTTTAATTTGATACTGTACCTCAGTGCATTCTGTTAATGGTTTTCAGCTGACCAACTGAAACAATCATTTAAAAAAAAACAACCAATAGAAAGACATAGGTTGTTTTTTTTTGAAGATGACTGTTTCTGGTTCCGGAATGTGACATCATGTGTGACATCATCAGCAGAGTTTACTAGTGTAGGGTGAATTGTTACAACCACTCACTTCTGTCTAGAGCCAAAGACAGCAAGCAGCGAAGAAACCAGAGCGAGGAATTAACCGAACTCACAAACCTTCGAGCGTCTTCTAGAACTTCAGTGTTCTTGAAGAATCTACAACTTCTGCAACCACCTACAACTACTGCAGTTGTCACCTTTTATTTCTTTTCAACTTTTCTGCTACCATGTCCTTCAGGGCCAATCCAAGGTTGACCATTACCACGGTAATTCGTGGTTTGGCCCCGAATTACCGTGGGCCAAACCACCACCGTGTCAACCCCGCCGGGCCCCAAAGCTCTGGTGGCGCCGGTCAGGAAGAAATGAACTACCTGAACTACCTGAGAGAGCATAACCATAATATGAGCATTCGAATCCAGGAGCTCATCGCTGAGAACCAGCAGTACTCCCAGAAGATGGTGAGCTGTGAGGCCAAGATCGAGCAGCTGGAAGAGATTCTGCTGGACAAAAAGAAGGAAATAGAGCATGAACGCCAGCAGAACGAGGAAAGAATGTCGGCCCTGGAAGTGCAGCTCGGAGAACGCAAGGAGGCCGAAGAAGAGCAGCTGAAACTGAAAGACGGAGAGATCCTGAATCTCAAAAATGAGATCCAGAGTCTGTCTGCTGCTCTGAAAGCCTCCCAGAACCTGCAGAGAGATGAAGACAAATCTCTGGAGGTCCGTAATGAGCTGCAGGAGCAGAAAAAGGCCCTTGATGAAGAACGACAAGAGGCTGAGAAAGCCAAGAAAGAGTTGGAGCAGAAAACAAAAGATCTGCATGAGGAAAGGGTCTTTCTGGAAAAGCAACAGAAAGAACTCCAGGTAAACCAGGAAAAGCTCGAGCACAAAAGAAAAGATGTGCATGACGAATGGGTCTTTCTGGAAAACTACAAAAACAAAGAGCTTCAAGAAGGAAAGATGCGTCTGGAGAAGCAGAGAAAAGAAGTCCAGACACAAAAGAGAGAACTCCAGGAGCAGAGAGAAGCCTTGGAGAGAAACTTGAAACAGGTCGACCTGAGGAACATTGAGCTGCAGCTCATCCAGGAGGAGGTGGAGGAGGAGAGAAGACAGCTGCAGAACAAAAAATGTGCATCAGAACAGATGGAGAAAGAACTTCAAGCTGAGAAGAAAAAACTTGAAGACATTCGAAAAGTTCTAGAAGCTCAGACTGTTGGAGTTACGAAAGAAACGACAGAAATGGAGGTGAAGAATGAGAATCTGCAGAAGGAGAACCAAGAACTGAAGCAGCAGAAAACAGAAGACAGAAATAAAGAGCTGCAAGAAGACAAGGTGGAGCTGCAGGAGGAGATTACAGACCTGGAGGTGAAGCAGCAAGAAAATGACCAACAGAAACCGAAAAGAAAGAAGGTGGGCTGCTGGAGCTGGCTGTTCAGGAAGTCCCGAGATAGACGAGACTCATGAGCTCCCTCTGACTCACCCCAGCCTCACCCTCCACTCCCCTTCGTCTCCCTCCTTCAACTCTCATCCATTCTGCCTCTTCCTTCCTCCATAAACTTTGTACCCTCGCTGTCGCCCCACACCTCCTCTTACTATTGTAAAAAAAGAGAGAGAAAAAGAGACGCTTCAATTTTTTCAGAGGTCCCAAAGGTAGAAAGAACAAAAAAAAAAAAAAGAGAAGAGGTGATCTAGGAGACAAATGAACAACAGGAGCAGGAGAAGAAAGCCAAGAATAAGAAAAAGAGCTTCTGGAGTTTGCTCAAGTGCTATTGCCCTTGAGCCTCCCCTTTCCTCCATCTCCTCACCCCTTCTGCCTCCTTTCTCCTCACCTCTTCAACCTCTGTCACCCTCATCCTCTCTATTTCTTCCCTTTCCTTCCATCTTTTCTTTTCTTTTCTTTTCTTTTCCTGTCCTGTCATGTGTGTCCTGTCCTGCGTCCTGTCTTGCGTCCTATGTGTTCTATGTTCCCCTCTAAAGAATCGCCACCTTATCGCGGTGGAGGGGTTTGAGTGTCCCTGTGATCCTGGGAGCTATATTGTCCGGGACAATAGCCCCTGGTTGGGTCTGCCAAGGCAAATTGGTTCTAGGTGAGGGACCAGACAAAGAGCGATTGTGACAACCCTGATGACAAAGACGAAAGTCGCTACCTCGTCCAGACTAGGGAAACCGGGGCCTCTCCCTGGAGCCTGGTCTGGAGGGGAGCTGGTCACAGAGCACCTGGTGGCCGAGTCTTTGGGCCCCGTGGGGCTTGGTCGGGAACAGCCCGAAAAAGTAACACGGGGTCGCCGCCCGATGGGCCCACCATCCACCGGGCAGGAAATCGGGGTCGGGTGCTATGCCAACCAGGCAGTAGGCAGGAGCGGGCGTCTAGACCAGGGGTCGGCAACCTGCGGCTCTTTCATCCCTCTGTTGCGGCTCCCTGTAGCTTTGGAAAATAAATAATCAGCAGGTTATTTCATTCAAATTTCTTTTATTTTAGTTTGTTAGTTTTTAAAATTTAATTCTAAATTTGAAGATTACGGTGATCTTGTGACATCAAAATAAAACGTCTTCATTTTTGTCTGTTAAAATATGCGTCCCAGCCGTCAATGTCCGACACTCGCCGGCCTGCGGGTATTCATTTGGAGTCCTGTTGATCTTAGGATCCCAGTGTTTGCTCTACATTCATTCAGCAGCGGCGGGTCACCATTTCTAAATCCTCGCTGTCGCTCCTTCAAATTTCTGACTGACATAATTTCTGCATTTATGCTTCAAATATGATGTAAAGAATCAAATGTGAAAAATGAGCAGTTATTTCTATATACCACCATCTAAAATCTAAAGCTGGTTCACTTTACGATCAAAGATGACAAAAAATTAAATTTCTTTCATTTTAGAATCTCAGACTGTCAAATTCTGCACTTGTGCTTGAAAAATTACATAGACTTAAATGTTAAAAACAACCAATTTCTTCAAAAAATGTCCAAATTTGATGTAGATGTCTTTAGACACGTGTTTCATGGCATTGACTGCTTGCTTCAATCATAATGTATCTTCCAGCAGATAAAAACATCGTAAGGACACACTACCAAGGCAAACAATGTATTTTCAATGGATGGGGGTCTTTACTAGTCTTACTACAAGTGGTCAAACTCTAATAAATGTCACTGCAGTCTGCCTAAGAATTGTAATTCTTGTCATTTTAAATATATAAATTTGAATTCTGCATGGTTGAATTTATTTGACAGAGTTTGCACTGAACACATGGAATAATTATCCACCATTGAGGGATATATAGTAGTCAGGTAACATGAGGCTGTAGAAGAGAAGATTCTTCTGTTAAAGCCTCCAGTCTTTGGCTAAATTTGTTGAAATCTTGGAAGTCTGGCTTTGTGTTTTTGTCTCCGATGCAATGCTATTTTATGGCAGAAATGCTCAGCAATGGCATTGACTGCTTTTTTCGCTTATATCTTTCAGCAGATAAAAAACACCATGAGGACATGTTATCAAGGCAAAAAATGGATTTTCTGAATTCTTAATGGTTGCATTGATGGAATCGCTGATCTTTATTGAGAAATAAATAGAAATACACAAAAATCTGACTGTCTCCAGACATTAGGTGAGATTTTTCAGAGCATTTGTCTTGTTGATTCTCCATTCTGCGGCTGCATTTCCTTCTCTGTTGGCCTCCATGGATGAATTATCTTCCAGTAGCTTGTTGATTGTAATACTTGTAGTGTCAACACGGTGTTTGTATCGTTCTCCTGCCGCCTCCTGAGCTGCAAAGAGAATTTCGTTTCTCTCCGTGAAAAGTGTTTGCTGCACGCTCTGCCCATTGAGATGTACACGACCACTGAGTAACCTGCCAGTGCCTCAGATTTGCATTAAATTCTTTCTGATGTCGTTCTAAGAATCGGGTGGGGGAAGGCCTTCATGCGGTGATCTGAGGAGGGCTTCCTCTTCTTCCTCTTAAAGTGATTTGTGTTTTTTTTTTTCCTTTTTTTTGCTGCAATGCAGTTCAAACCGCGGCGCTAACTCGCTCTTTTTAACATCAGCCCGTTTGCCGTGGTTGCACGAAATTGCAAATCAGCGGCTGGTGACACTCGCTGTCATGTTTGCAATGAGAAAAGAGAGGAAGGGGGGAAGAGAGAGAGAGAGAGAGAGAGAGGAAACAGTATCTAACACCTGCAAATGGAAACTGTCACAGCTTGATAACAAACCTAGAGGAGGTTGAGCAGAATAAACACTAAGCTCTCTTGTGTTGCTGCTTAATGAGGTTTTCAATGATACAATTCAGTGAGATGGAAAGAAGTGACGGATGTGATTCACAAGGCGAATCGGCCTCCGTGACCCCTGCAGGGATCTGTAAGTCTTGACGGCCATACATCTCGCTCCTCTCGGTGACCGGAGGATCCTATAGAATATCATAAATGGAGTCACCGCCACGGCTGGGCGCCCGACTCTGTCTTTGATTTAGAGCAGCGAGACGGCCAGAGACAGTGGCGCAGCCTTGCATGACCAGCGGCAAATGAAACAGGAAGCTGGCCGCCTCGTCTTCTCAAGGGTGTCTGTGGGTGGCAGGTGGGGTGGCCCGGCCGGGGGGAATGGGTGCTGTTAATGAGGACACACTGGGGCTTACCTGGGGATGTGCAAACAGAGGAATAAATCCTGTTTTACCGAAGAATGCGCCTCAACATACAAGCTGTGGATCTCCTTTACACTTCTAAGGCAGGACACAATATCAGATTTCCAAAACAGGACAAAAGGCAGCTGAAAATGTTTTTATTTACAGTGACTTTTGGTTGACCTGTAGCTGCTCTATTTTAATTATGGTTTTGTTGATATACACGAACGTTGAAAAGTTTGGGTTGACAAAAGCAATTCCATGTTTTTCATGAAAACTCACACTTTTATTCATGTGCTAACATAACTACACAAGGGTTTTCTAATCATCAATGAGCCTTTCAACACCATTAGCTAACACAATGTAGCATTAGAACACAGGAGTGATGGTTGCTGGAAATGTTCCTCTGTACCCCTATGGAGATATTCAATTAAAAATCAGCCGTTTCCAGCTAGAATAGTCATTTACCACATTAACAATGTCTACACTGGATTTCTGATTAGTCTTTATTGAAGAAAATGCTTTTCATTCAAAAATAAGGACATTTCGAAGTGAACCCCAAACTTTTTAATAGTCGTGCATGTTTTACTGCACTGTATTTTAGCTGTTGCTCTGCTGTTTAATCTATCCATCCATCCATCCATCCATCCATCCATCCATCCATCCACATATATTCTTGTTGTGGAAGTTCAGCGATGTCCAGAGAGTATGAGGAGGCCGACAGTTTTAGTTTCTTGCCTTAAACTAAAACATATTTCTGTGTATACTATTCTATTATACAGAAACGGAACATAAGAACATCCAGGTGAAGTTTGCGCTGGGCAAAGTTTACATCATGATTTCAGATGCTTTTGAAGACAAAAACATTAAAATACAAATAAACATAATATTACAGTCAACTAAAGTAGCAGTGTGTAGCATTTTAGCTATTTAGCTAGATACTTAGCTAGCTGTTACTGCTGACCAAAAATATGTTCAAACATTCTTTTCTCCTAGTTTTGCAGATTTGGTCTCAGGACAAGTACATTTACACAACTGCATGTTTTAGTATTTGGTACATGGATTATTTGAAATTTGATGGGTGGGACGTAAAATGTCTTTCAGTTCTAGAATGACCCATATATATATATATATATGTATTTACTTTTTTCTTTTATTCTTATCTTTATTGTTATTGTCTTTGTTTTTATTTTTGTATGTTCTATAGAGATACATTTTTCCTTCATTTCACATTTTTTTCATATCATTTACTGAGTGTTTTGGTACTTTTTTGCCAATGAATTACCCTCATCACATTGGAGATAGAGTTGGAGTCCGTTAGCATCACTGTCCTGTATGTTTTTCCAACACCGGAGCGTCAACCACATAGTTTCTGGATTATTTATGATGTTATCCTATGTGTATTATTAACGTGACATCAATATTTTATGATTTAACCCTGTGAACCCAGTTTTCCTGGTAATTTTCACTGCCTTTTGCTTTTAAGCCTCTGCATCGGTCAGTTTTAACATGAGCCACACATGCAGCACCCTCCATCGTATTGCGTGAGACTTGGAGATTTTGCATATTAGCGATATAAATGCATTTAGAAAGAAATAATTCTGCATCTGCACCCATAGGGTAACTCTGGAAAAAGGCATCCAAAGCAGGTTTTTGGTTTAGATTGCGTTCAGATCCGACTTTACACTTGTAATTCAGGGCTTTGTGGTCCTGATTCGGTTGCACAAATTGCTCGTGTTGCTTCGCGTAGCGACAACTGCAAGACGCTGCTGGACAGAGCTGCTGTTTTCCTCAACATCAGCCTTTCTAGAGTCAGAGTATTTCCCTACGGCTGATGTCGTGTTTGTTTTGCAACCAAATTTTCCTCTTCTCTCCTGCTCTTTGCTCGTTCCGCTGTGCACACGGTAAAGCCTGCATGTCAACAAACTCTGTGTCCAGTCAGTAGGAAAAAAACACACAATTTTAAAATCAAATCAGGGAATAAATACATGTTGCATGATGAAATTGTGGTTCTTTAACGTGTATCTCACTAATAAATGTTGGCAGTAGAGCTGTGTTCTTATTATTGTGTAGAGGAAGATTGTCTGAAATCTGGTAATGGCAGAACCGTCATGATACCATATGACGATAACAATACAAAGAAAAGCACTCAGAGCTCAGTACTCTAAAATAAAGCAGGAATAAAACATAAAATTAACAGGTGACTAAACACTAAACTAATTGAAGCTAAAAGTAAAAGTCTATAAAAGTGAGTTTTAAGATGTGATTTAAAAGCAATTAAGGAATAATACGTGCATAATGGACATAAATGTCATTATTATTATGCATCATATACGGAAGTCTACTTGCAGAAACCAGGCTGATAATAAAAAATATTCATGAATGCATTTTTAAAAATAGTTTTATTGCTTGGAATTGCATATTTTTACACCTGAACTGAGTCTACGGAGTTGAGCCGATATACCAGCTGTCTGGGTGAAGTTAGAGAAAATAAAGATGCATAATCTGACAGGCAGAGTGACAGGCAGCCGAATATCTGCACAGATAGTTTCAGGACCTTCACTGGAATCTGGTGGGAAATAAAAAGTACAAATAAAAAAAAAAACTGCAGCGAGAGCAAGTTAGACGGTGAGTTTCTAGTGTTAAATTGAAGCAAACTAGGTAAGCAACATGTCTGACAAATATATTTCTATTACTGCTGGTGGATAAATCAGCTTTATGGGATCTGACAGGTGAATCTGTTAGCTTGTTGCTGATCAAATGTGATGGTTCTTATTCCTGGCTTTGCACTTTACCAGCCTTTATTTGAACTAGAAACCATGCTAATTTACATAAAATGCTAACATTAACCAGTGTGGAGAGGACTGGATGGTTTTTGTTTCGATACCAAAGCACTGACACTGAGTTATTGTTATTTTGGTTTATTTTTGGATGCTTTGTCTTCTAATGGACAACCAAAATCATCAGTAATCACAGATGGAGGGTTTGAATTTGTACAAACAGCCTGAGAGGGAGGATGCTAGAAACAGAAGAGAGAGTTTGCCAAATTTTTGCATCAAAAAATCCTCAACTTTGGACAATTTCTTTGGTTTTCTACTGTCTCTTCTCTTATTCCCTGTTTTGTAGTCTGTTCCAAACACACTGAAGCTGCATATAGTCATAGGGAAGCATGAGTGAGCTTTAGTAATCAAGCTTGTTGAGTTTCAGCTGGAGATGCACAATACTGTAAAAATCTAGAGATATTTTGTTTTTAAAATCTGTGATGAAATAACTTTATATGGAAAGAATTAGTCATTCTAGAAACACTTAAATTAGTTAGTAGGTGAGTGTATTTTCCCCCCAAAAAAGCCATGTTTCAACTCCTTCAGGTCTGACTTTTCACTCGTCATGCAGAGTTTGTGCTGCTTTGGACTGAATGTTTTCTGCTGCAGTGCTCATGTATTAATGCCAAGATTTTGTAGTCTTATTAGTTCAGTGTTACGGTATTACTTTCTATGGTTTTCTATCTGGTATCTTCTCTCTTTCCTAGTTTTGCAATCTGAAGCTGTATGGAGTTACAAAGAAGCATCAGTGACTTTAAAAACTGACTTAACTGTGTTTCTTGAGGAATTGTTTCAGGTAGAGCTGCACATTTCTGGAAAAATGTGGAGATATTTTGCTTTTTTTAAATCCGTTGGTGTTACATCCCGACCACTTCATGCAGTATACGGTGATGGCATTCAGGATGAGGAATCCACCTGCCACCTTCCAACGATGAATGCAGACTGTGTTGGGGGATGTACCAAACTGTAAAGTATATCTTGATGACATGGTGGTGTACTCAAGTAAATGGAACATCCATGTCTCCAGCTGAAGGTTGCAGCAGCTTGCTAATGCACTGCTAACACTCAGTGTTGCTAAATGTGAGTTTGGTAACGCTTCTGGAACCTACCTGGGGACGCCAAGTGGACCGTACCACTGAAATTACCGTTGGGTTACACAAGCAAACTCACTTTTAGCACAACACCAACACTCAACAAACTTCCCTCAGTCCTGCCTGACTCTTCTTACTTTTCTATCTTTAGGCAACTGTAAAGACTGAACTCCGCCGCCCCGTTCCCTAAACACCCACCTCCACCAGGGACTGGACCCGCCCGGGATTTACCACGAAAACAAGAAAGGCAAAAATAATAACAGTGTCTGATGGGGGGACTGAAGCAGGTGAGACTCGCCTGTCTGTCTACAGAAGCTGTGAATTTGGCGACAGCTAAACAGGAAAAACAAATTCTCACCGGTGACGGACACAAAATATGACAAACGGATTTCCCACTTCCTCTACAAGAAATGGAAAAGCCCCAAATATTTTGCGTCCCTGAGAACTAGGGGATGAATTTTAAAGGAAAACCAGGGAACGACTGCAAGATGCTGCTGACGGACCTGCTGCTTTCCTCAACATCAGCCTTTTCTAGAGTCCAAATATTTCCCTTCGTATGATGTTGTTTTTGCAAATCTTCCTTTCCTCTCCTGTTCTTTGCTCATTTCGCTGTGCACACGGTGAACCCTGCATGTCGACAAACTCCATGTCTGGTGAAGAAAATATATTTTTTAAAAAATAGAGTGTATCCAAGAACCTGTAAATGATGAATTCTATCAGACAGACTTCTCCTGTGGATTAGTCACAGAAAATGAGAACTGTGTGGCTTTTCTGTTTGTATCAAGCAGCAAAATAAAAAGAAACACACAGTAACATGATGTGTTTGGGGTAATTTGCCTCATTTTACACCGCAAATTCTGCAATGTGCCGCTACAATGTGTCGTGCAGCTGTAGTCTCACACCTACTTTGAACACATTTTGAACTGCAACTTTACTTTCAGAAAATCTTGTTTCCGAGTTTAAACGGGAGCCAAAGATTTTTTTGCCTGATTTGCAGACACTTACCGCTCAAGCACGTCTTTGCATTCGAGGCCCTTCACCGGAATGACTCAGAGTGATTTAACATTTAGCAGTTTGGAGTGTTTCTCAAGGGCACTTTGGCTGGCGTCGCCTCTTCTTGGGGATCTCACCTGTGATCTTGTAATTACGGGACGTCTTTGTGAGCGCCGGGCTTCCTCGCCACCTTTAACTCCTCGCGTTGTTCACGGTTCACGTAATCCATTTAAGGAGTGGGAGGCTTGAGCTTCATTGCAAACGCTCGGTGCACATCGGCAGGAGGATGGCGTCTTATTAGAAAAGTGGACTGGATATTATACGCTGTCACTCCTGTGCCTCCAGGTGTACTTTGACACCGACAGAAAAAAGCCTCCGCCTTCATGCTCCTGTAAGTGGTCCAACTCAATTATATACAGCGATGACACTTGAGCCGCAAAATGGCAAAAAGTGCAGAAAAGATTTTTTTTTTTCCCCCTGCAGTGTGACTATGACCAAATGCCGTTTTGCTCGGCTGATGCCTTCATCCGAAGCTGTTTTTACGGTGCTCAGAAAGAAGCCGTCTACATTCACTTCAAGCATGTGTTTGGGGGGGAGATTTATTCAAAGTACATTTCCCTCCTTCAATTTGGATCAGCTGGACAGGTGAGAAGAATAATGTTCAAACAGCGCAGGTCAGCAGCTCCGACGGCGTAATACAAGCCGACAGCGGGAAACAGACTCGGTTTTATGGGTATTAGAGGACGCATGTTGATATCTGAAAGGAAAAAGATACTGGAAAGAAGGGAAAGGCTTGAATTATATTTCCACAGCTTTTTCTTTGAGTGTTCTTCAGCTTGTATTTAAAATGGTCCAGATGGATTTAGAAGTTGCCCCAAATGAAAAAAAAAAAAATCCAAAATGACTTTAAAAAGTTGTCCAAAGCGACTCTAATAGTGTCCAAATTCACTTTGAGTATGTGCTAAATGACATTAATCTGGCTTAATTCAAGGCACAGCTCAATGAGGGTCAACAGAGCAGTTAATTGCATAGATCTATGTAAATATACTGTGAAAAGTAGAATTTTTTTTTACCACATTTCATCTTTTTTTAACTTGACGAGCATGATCACATTGCGATCTCATCTGCTTAGCCGTTGTCTAAATTGAGAAAAATACCCGAAATCACACAAAAGTCATCCAAAATGTGTTCAAAATAATCCAACATGACTTAAAATTTGTCCAAAATGAGTCAGAAAACATCCATAGCAACAAAATTTTGTCTGAAATCACTACCAGTTGTCTAGAATGACTCAGAATTTCCAGATATTGGTTCTAGTCACAAGAAGGCGATACTAGAAACAATAAAATATTTAATGTGAACCTGAAAAAAAGAAGAAACATTACTGGTGTATTGGAACGTAATAAACATCATGTTGACCATATGTAAATGTAGTGTGAAAAATATTTTCCCCCCCCACATTTAATCTATTTTAATGTGATTAGCATAATCAGATTGTGATATTATCTGCATAAACTTTAACCAAATATGTCCTAAATGATGCAAAAACATCTAAAATGAGTCAAAAAAATGTCCATAATAACAAAATTTCGCCTGAAATGACAACAAACATGTCTTGAATAACTCAAAAATAGTCTTTAGCTTCTTTAACTTGAGAAAAAAGTCAACAGGGCACCATATATCCTGTATCTGCCTGTTCCAGCTCTTAAACGAGGCTACGGTGTACAGTACAATGCTGACAGTGAGTGAAGTGTTCACTGTAGACACTGTGGTTTTACGGCTGCCGCATTAAATCAAACTGAAATGGTTTAGATGTGTAACTTTATGCACATTCTCCTGGAATTCAGCCCCACTTATTTGTGTCCCTGGAAACCTCGGGGATCTCCGCTGGAATAGAAAATAAAGCCTGTCAGATTTTAGTGAGGGGGTGAATTAAGGCAAATAGCACAATCAGGTCCCTCACGGTTCGCTGTCATAGGTACATAATGCAGATTTATTTGGCCTCCTCCTCGGAGAGTTTGGGGGAAAGTGGCTTAGTGTGAAAAGCTGAGACACATGTCAATCAAGGCAAATCCCTTAAAGGTCCCATATGGGGATGAAAATTCATTCTTGTTGTGTTTTGTGGTTGTTCTGAACTCAGAGGTGGAAAGCAAATGCTGCTAAAATACGAACATGTATATTTCTACCCAGCTTTAGAAATCTGTGAGAGTTGTACTGAGCTGCTACCAACCAGAAGTCATGCAGCCAAAAATGTGTATAATTCTGCTTCCTCAGCAGTTTTAGTTGCTAGATTAAATTGTTAGCTACTTCTGCTAACTTTAAAACGCCCACGTTATGAGCAAAATTCACCAAATGTTCTGCTGTTGGCTGCAAGAGCGAACACAAGTCTTCAAGCATCCCCAGCGTCTGAGGAATTGAAAATGCAATGGGTTATTTGTCATTTTTCATGGCAATGACACCACTACAACAGGAAAATCCTTAGTGTTAGCATGGTTGTGCAGCTAATGTTGCTCGCGTTAGCATTAGCTTTGATTGCACAGGTCAGAGCTTTGTGGAAATTGTAACACTAAGGGATATTCATGGATGGTGGAAACTTCTATTTGAGCGAATAAGCAAGAACAGGGTGGGTTACTGCAATTTAAACTGAGTCGGCGTTTATATCTGTTAGCTTCTCTCCTGCTGTTTGTGCTCAAAAATCTGATATTTTAGTACTGCTTAATATAGCCAATTTCACAATATAGTGGTTCTAATTTACAGATTTTTTTAGTTTCCGCTATCAGACAACAGAACTAGTAAGAGATAGTGACGGAAAATCATTATTTATGTAAAAGCATTGTTAATCACAGAAGCAGAGAGAGTCTTCTTCCTGAATTGGGCGGGGACAGCAACAGCTCAGATACATTTAAAGCTACAGGCAATGAAATACTACACCAGGAGTTACACAGTCAAGATGAAGTGAACCACAAAATAAATCATAAAGGGGTGTTTACATCAGTTTTGGTCACAAAAAAACGATACTCGAAACAAAGTAAAGTGAGCAAGAAAAGAGAAGAAACATTACTGGTGTTGGAACATACTAGACATTATATTAAACATATGTAAATGTGGTGTGAAAAATATTTTTTTCCTCCACATTTCATCTTTTTTAATGTGATGAGCACAATCAGATTGTGATCCTATCTGCTTAAACATTGTCTAAATTGACCAAAAATGTCCAAAATAATGCAAAAATCATCCAAAGTGGTTCAACAAGATCCATAGGAACAAAATTTTGTCTGAAATAACGACAAACTTGTCTAGAATAAGTAAAAAATAATACAATAATTCAACTCAAATCCATAAATCGATTCTAGCCATAAGAAGACAATACTCGAAATAATAAAATATTTAACGTGAGCGAGAAAAAAGAAACATTTTTGGTGTATTGGAATAGAAAGACATGACAGGAAGCAATATGGTTATGACACACTGGATGCCAGCAGATAAACCCAATGTGATAAAAGCTTCACAATACGGGACCTTTAAAACACAGTTCTTGCTTTAAAGTGTTTTATATCTTGAAACAATAATTCCACCCTTTGGGAAATGTGCCGACTGTGTTTTTTTTTCTTGTGACAAAAGAAATCCGATGCGAGAAAATATAAAGATACATTGAGAAGTCGGTTTAACTTCACTAAAAACTGTGTCTAAATGTAACACAACCGCTTCAGTAGCTCCTCTCTAACGCTCACTGTGTTGTGTTTTCTTAGCATAGCTGCACATCCTTGACGCTGCACCTTAATGCTCTTGGATTTACACTCTAAGCTGCCTTCACTGCTGCTGGATTTGAGAGTCGCAGCCTTCACGCTTTAATGCCGTCGACCTGGCACACCTAGCGAAAATAAACATCTTCCTTTCCATTCACGACAACTTCTCATGAGGTCTCGCTTCTCACGAGCACGCCTCTGGACGCACTCCTCTCTGATTCTGGTCAAAAGTTCATTATGCAAACAAATAGGTGGGATTGGCGTGGCGACACTGATAACGAGGTTCTTTTCCTTGTCTCTGTAATGGATGGAATAATCAGCTCGGCGAGGCTGCTGTCGAATGAACGTCAGCACTAAACCATTCCTCATCCACACTTCTTCTACCCCAGTGGGCTCATTAGTGTGCTGCCGAAAGCTGCACACAGCCGCTGTACACAATATTTATTATTTAATGGGAGGATTTTTTTCTTCTTCTTCATTTTTTTTTTGCCTTGTTTGCACTGCGATGTCCTGCACACTTCACAGCAGCGCTGTGATCAAACTCCGCTTTGGTCTGCTGGCTTTCACACACTTTCCCCAGCTATAGAATATAGAAGATAATAACATATGGAGTGTTTATTACCTGTGTATATTGGAGAAATTAGGTGGTTGATTGGGTTGGAATTTGTTGCAGAGGATTCATTCAATCAGTCTTGGTTTGATCTCTGTTCTACTATCACTGTACATCTGACAAATGGTAGGCAGACAGGATAAAAATAACTCGGCATGCAGTCAGCGGCCATTAAAAGGTTTTGCCACTTTCAGCATGTTCACGCTTCACATGTGGATCAACATCACAACATCAGTGTGGCTCCAACATCCTCATCACCGCCACTGTCATCTGTGGTGTTGAAAGCAAATGCAGTGTTCCACATATAGACACAGTGACGAGCTTGAAGCCGCACATCTGTTGGAAGACGCCGAGGACAGACGTGGGAAATGGCCTCAAGTTCTCTGCAATTACTGAGTAATTTGTTCCCGTTTTTTAAGGTAACTGCATGTGGACTTTGATCTGGAGAAGGTCAGGCTTATCTGCCCGTTCCATCTGGGGAAGAAAAAAAATGGTATTCCAGCTGTAGTTGAAGCTGTTTACGTCCATGTTACGAGAACACGGCTGACACTGGCTTGGATTGCTCTACCCACCCTCCTTTCTGCTTTCTTTGCTTTTCAACGTTGAATCACAGCCAGTTTAATTAGGATTTTTGGACAATGTTATTTTAAAAAGTCTGTTTCATGTCAAAGTGAAACCAGATTTCTACAATGTAATGTTAATTAGTTAAATATAAAGCGTGACATAAGTGGTTGCATAAGTCCGTATTTAGCTGATGCACTGTTGGCTGCAATTACAGGACTGAGGCTGTGTGGATGGGTCTCAGTCAGCCTGGACATCTGGACGCTGCAATTTTACCTCATTTTTCTTTGCACACCTGCCCGAGGACTGTTAAGTTGCACAAGGATCATGCATGAACAGTCTGTTTAATGTCCAGCCGCAAATTCTTAATTGGATTAAAGTTTGGACATCGCCTTGTCTTCAAACTATTTCTGTGTAGCTTTGCTGGACAACAAATCTTCTCTGACTTCATCATCAAGTCAGTACTTCACATCATGATGCTGCCACCACCGTGCTTCACATCATGATGCTGCCACCACTGTGCTTCACTTCATCATGATGCTGCCACCACCGTGCTTCACGTCATGATGCTGCCACCGCCGTGCTTCACGTCATGATGCTGCCACCGCCGTGCTTTACATCATGATGCTGCCACCACCGTACTTCACGTCATGATGCTGCCACCACCGTGCTTCACATCATGATGCTGCCACCACTGTGCTTCACTTCATCATGATGCTGCCACCGCCGTGCTTCACGTCATGATGCTGCCACCGCCGTGCTTCACGTCATGATGCTGCCACCGCCGTGCTTCACGTCATGATGCTGCCACCGCCGTGCTTCACGTCATGATGCTGCCACCGCCGTGCTTTACATCATGATGCTGCCACCACCGTACTTCACGTCATGATGCTGCCACCACCGTGCTTCACATCATGATGCTGCCACCACTGTGCTTCACTTCATCATGATGCTGCCACCGCCGTGCTTCACGTCATGATGCTGCCACCGCCGTGCTTCACGTCATGATGCTGCCACCGCCGTGCTTCACGTCATGATGCTGCCACCACCATGCTTCACATGATGCTGCCACCGCCGTGCTTCACGTCATGATGCTTCCTCTGCCGTGTTCCAGAGTGGGGATGCCATGTTTGTCTGGTCTTTAACCGTAAAGCTCAGTATTGGTCTTATCAGATCAAAGAACCTTCTTTCAGTTGAATTCAGAATCTCCCACAAGCCTTTCCCTTCGAATATTAGCTGAGATTTAACATGAGCTCATGAATCATGGGTGTCTTGGTGGCCTTCCTCACTAGGCTCTTTATTGCTCCGTCATTCAGTTTTTGAGGATGACCTGCTCAAGTCAGATTGACACATGCACCATATTCTTTGGATTTCTTGCAGTTGAATTTATTGTACTCCAGGAAATATCTGGTGACTTGGAGATGTTCTTGTATTCATCCCCTGACTTATGCTTTTCAATAATTTTATCAGAGTCGCCTGGAATGTTTTATTTGTTTGTTTTGTTTGTTGTCTTGACATGGTGTAGTTCCATGCAAGAGGACTGATCCACCAGTGACTGGGCCTTCCAGATACTTTATCCTACAATCACTAAGACACATTCACTGACCTCAGATGATCTCAATTTTACAAATTTTGTGAGTTCTAACACCAGGTTGTTACACCTATGTTGAATTAGGTGAGTCACTTCAAAGGCTGTCACCGACTTTGCATTTTATTGCCAACTTAGTGTGAAAGGCTCCATGTCTTTCTGTGAAGTTATTTAAAGTCAGTTTATTTCTATATATGATATAAAATCAGACAAACAAAGCCATTAAAACAAATTACAGTAAGTGAAAAATCATATAACCAAAGTAATTCCAATCACTGCATGATAGATTACAAAGGCAGTCATTTGGAGTGCATACCCAGAGGAAAAAGTGAAATTCAATTTAAAGTAGAAAAGCCAGCGAGGAAAATTAAGTTTTTAATTGGGAACATTAATACAGTGAATTTTCTTTGGTGAACATCTGGAATGGATTTAAAGAATGAAATGTCATAATTTCTCCAAGAATTTCTTCATTCCTTCTGACAGTAATATAAATGATACCCAGTTAAAAGTAGCTTTAATATACACCCACATGTTGCATTAGCAGTAGTGTTACCTGACCTTTTCTTTTAAAAATGTTCACTGTTATTGCATGTTTCTAAGTTGTCTCAGCTGTTTTGTTTTTACTTTTTGTCACATTTTTCATTGAGTTTAGTTGTTAAATCTGTTTCTCGAGTCATACAACACCACTGACACACACATAACATGATTTACTTACAGGTCAGATGGATAAATCAACCAGAAAAAAAGTGATATTTTGTGCAGCTACAGTGCTGGATTCCACTGATGCTGCAGGTCGCCGAATAAGACATTAAACCAGTCATTAGTTTTGTCGATCTTTTACAGTTTATAATTTAGTTATTTTTCATTTAACTTATGTCAATGAATGTTTCTGGGCTTGTTTGTTTGTTTTTTACCTTTTTTTTCTCCAAAAACTCTGCATAGCTGCTGGTGTTTTTCACTGGATTATTATCTGTAATAAACACACTTTTTGTGTTTAATGGAAAATGTCAACCTTTATAGGTGTTTCTTTTTTTAAAGTATTCATATAAATTGAATGTCAGCTGTTGCGGTTTATGTTTTAACTGGTTTTTACACAGAAGACTGATAGACTGACACCTACCAAACCTGAA
Organism: Acanthochromis polyacanthus; assembly: GCF_021347895.1. NCBI lineage: Eukaryota > Metazoa > Chordata > Actinopteri > Pomacentridae > Acanthochromis > Acanthochromis polyacanthus. The sequence goes on from NC_067113.1 coordinate 31,619,777, forward strand.
TTAGTCTGCACAGTGATCACTAACCATGTATTTGTGGATACTGCAGTACTGTTGTGCCTGCTGTTCGTAGCTCTCCCCTGTTTAGTAGCTGAGGATGGGTGGATGTGGCTTCTTATCTGTTTGGAAGCCACTGCACATCTTTCTCTGTCTTTAGCCACAGGAGGAACAGATAAAGACCAAGTTTTTGTCAGGGAAGGTGCAACAAATGTGACATCTTTCCCAACTACAAAAGTTGAACTTGGATGGCATTTCTCCTTCTTCAGAATTAATGTCACTTGTGATAGTTTTGTCGTTGGAATGATGGACTGCCATTACTAGAGGTCAGTTAAAACTGTGAACTGAGATTAAAACAATAATTTCTATGCTTGCCAGCTGGTGTCACACACTGAGGAACAGTCATTTCCACAAAGATCCTGTGTGATGAACCAAAGATTTCAAACTTTGATTCTTCAGTTATTAACACCTTCTTCCAGTCTTCAGTAGTCCATTGGTGGCGTTCCATTGCCCAGGCAAGCCTCTTGTTCTCATTCTGACATCAAACCTGTAACTCCAAGTCTTCTTTTCACAGTTGAAACTTCGACTTCTTACTACGACCACTATGAAGCTGTGCATTAAGCTGTTGACTCTTAGAAACTTGTCTTCTGATTCTGTTGTAGCTTTGGGTCTTCCAGACCTCTTCCCGTCAAGAGTTTCCCCCCAGTTTCTGAGGCTTTTGATGGTGAAGAAAACTGTACTCCCTGACACCTTGGATTTCTTCACAATTTCTCTGTAGTGAAGACCTACATTTTTAAGTGTTATGATGGTCTGTCTCTCTTCTATTGTTAATTGTTTCCTCACCATTTTCTTAGCAATGCTATACTTTCTGCAGTACAATACTGGTCAAATAATGCTCTGGAGGGTGTGGTGCCACTATGTGTTCCAACACTACTTTTATGCAGACAGAGGGGGTTGGATAGCCTAGACCCAGCTCTGAAGACGCAAGGGTCTAGGAACTCTCGACAGGGAGGGAGGCGGGCTAAAAGGTTGTCTTTCAAATCACTCTGCAGCAATTGGGTAGGTATACAACCAATCAGCGCAACAAATAGGCTCCTAGAGCGCCGGAAATCAGAGGATGCGGTAGTTCGGTGAAGCCTTATTTATACAGTCAATGGGTGAAGCTCAAGTATATTACAGACATGTTAACAGAAAGATTATTCAGAGTCGGTGCTAATGGAGCTCAACGACTGTTGTCGACCCTGGCAGAGAATTAAATTCGTTGCCGTGGGTTGTCTAGCGCGGCTAGGCTAGGGGTTGGAAGTAATCAAGAAAAGTTGGGACACCTGTAGGATTTAGTAGCACCAACTTTCAAGGCTTGATCAACCTCCATTACAGCTTTAAGTTGTTAATCCATTTCTTGTTCCCTGAAAAGGCCTTTTTGTATAATTTTGAAATGTACATTATTTTCAATTTTGGCTAACCTTCCCTTCTTTTACCTTTGGATTTGTTCTTGCTTCAATGTAATAAACTACTTCACCTGTTGCACTATCCTCAAAGGTTTACAACATTTTTTTTATCACCACTCTTGTACCTGTTTGATTGCATTGCATACTGACAGTTTCTCTCATAAATTGGCTCACTGTTTGTGTCAATACAAGATTGATAATAAAAAATTAGCCTCGCAGGGAAACAGCAAACACGTCTGTCACTGTTCGCCTAAAGCACATAAACCAGTTTCGCAGCGCTGCTTTCATTTCCAGCGGCTCCAATAGAACGCATTCGACTGATGTGATCCCTAAAACTGGTTAGAAACTAATTCAAAGATGTGCATTTATAGAGCACAGAGGCAGAGCTGGGCTTTTCTTACCAATAAAATGTTATTTTTATGCAGGAATAATACACAGAATCATTATTTTGGTTGCTTAATCTGTTTGGTGTAGTTATTTACAATGCATTAGAAAATAAAATCATGTTTAAACTACATGATGACAGAAAACTGGAGGTCACAGTCGATGTTTAGAAAGCTGCAGGGATTCAGACATATGGGGAGAAAGTTAATGAGTAATTCAACAACGAGCCTTTAACCAGTGCAGCTGATCACCAGTATGAGGCTGTGGGTGAACTGGGAAGCTCCCAGCTGTGAATATAATTGTGTGAGTGTGTTTGAAGCAGGGAGCTGCTGGAACAGAGCGTGAATTCTCAATCGAGTTTCCCCCGGATAAATAATATGGGAAGAGATTAGCACCAGAAGAGATTGTATTTGTGTTGCATAAATTTGAATTTGTCACCCTCACATTAAGCTGTTGATTTAAAAAAAAAAGAGAGAGAGAGAGAGAGAGAGAGAAGGAGCAGAATTTGTTGTATAAATGAATTCCAAAATTAAATCTGAAGTGAAATTACAGGATTTACATTGCCACTGATTTAAATTAACACACATGGATGATCTTTCCGTTCTGCTTCTCCTTTTTTTAGTCTAAATCAAGCCAGTCAATATGTAATATACAAGACTAGAAGAAAGTCTTAACTAAGTGGTTTCAAGTCGTTTGAAAAACATTGATCTGACAAATGATTTATGACTTTATTTCCTTTTTTCAGACAGATTATGTAGCGGTTGTTCAGCAGGCTGTACTTTGGCTAAAAGTGACAATAAGGGGATAAAAATAAATCCTAAAACACTGTCAGTGTGTAACAGAAGAACAGGAGCTCAGCAGCTACTACTAATACTGAAATAAATGGGACTAAATATGCAAAAATGGGGAGTTTTATTACCAATGGTGGAGAAATATCTAAATATATTGACAGTTAGGAAGTACTTGCTACTTTATACACCAGTTATACTGCATTCCATGAGGAAAACATTGTAATTTTTTTTACTCCAGTGCATTCACTTGATAATTGTAGGAACTATTTCAGCTCAGTTACATAACACTTAAGTTTATGAAATGCAGCATACTGTTATTGATTTAGCCAGTGGCTGCCTACTTTTTGGCTTCCACCAAATTGCAATGTCTTATTGTCAGATGTCAAAAAGTACAGTTTCCAGTCAAATTTTTTTCACATTGCTCAGTTTGAGGCCAAATGCTGCTTTGAAAAGTATTTATTGCTCAACTTTAAAGAGAACATATTATGCAAAATTACATTTTTTGTTGGTTTTTATGTCCCCAGTCTGTTTCCGAGACCCACAAAATGTGAAAAAACACATTAGAAAGTGTACCTATGAGCGAGTTGTTCGAGTTTGCAGCCTGCTGTGATGTTAGGTGGATTTAAAGCTTTCTAACAACCAGCAAGGAGCGACTCCTTTGGTTGCAAAAAATACGTCAGATTGTATAGAAGTCTATGAGGGAATGACCCCAACTTCTCCCTTGATTTGCTACTTCAGTTAACACTTTCCCAATGGGTTTATGGTCTTAATTGCTAATTTTGAGTGCCCTTTAACACAGCATGATGTTATTTTAGTAGATCATGTTCCCGTTTAGAGTAAAATAGACGATAAATAAGGGTGTGTTTGAGGGTGGGGCTACTTTGTGATTGACAAGTCAAGTTCCAAAGGTTTAAAATCCCAATCCTCAAACAAATAGGTGACTTTACAGCTGCTACGTCCATTTTTCTCATACAGTAAATGGGCTTAACTGCCTTTTATTGGTGGTACATAAAGGTCTTTTAATAGTTGAGCAAAGTGCACTCCAGTCGCTGAAGCGATTCAGCACTTATTGAACTGAATTGGAAATCCATGCAAAGCTGTTACAGACTCACTTTAGCAAACTGTGGAAAAACAGACACAGCTTGAATAGACTTTACAATAATCTTGGCTTTAATAACTACACAGATATCCATCACATTCTGCACCTTCGTTTATGCGTTTCCCAGTAAACAAAAATGAAAATGCTGATTCCGTAGAGAGAAGAGCCTGAACACGCCTCTGATAAAACAAGATGCCATATTTTGGCTGCAGCGTCTGCTTAGGAACCGTGAGCCAAACACTAAAAGCAATAATTAAATTTGGAGGAAAACGTCACTTTTTTTAACATTCTGTCACATCTGCCTGCTTAGGAATGCAGCAGCACTTCTTTTAGCTGCTCTAGGGAAACACTCTTTAACACAAACTACCTAAAGGAAGAAAAAAAGCAATGGAAACAGGCTGATGCTGGAGCCAGACGTTCTTTTCTTGCTCTTCCAGTCTGAGAGATAATGCTGCGAGTTAGTAATTATTGATATCAAGAGCAGGAGGTAGAAAGCTTTATTGGCTGAAATGACATCGGGGCCGGTGGGGGGTACGTTTAGAGGTCGACTGCTCCCAAAGTGTTTTTGGAGGGGTCGATGCTAAAAAGGAAAGATGTTCTGACAGGGCGGCTGCTTTGTGGCTTGATAAGGTAACATTTGTGTCCAAGTTTCTACATCCAGTGTTTCAGTTTGCCTCATTAAAATCAAGAATTCTGTGTGTTTTCAGACTCATAATCAACACAGGCTTCATTACTGGCTGAAGAAATGAGTAAAATATCCGTTTGATAGCAGCAAAAGTGAGACTTCAGGCCAGAGACGGACTGTAAGTGATGGTGGACTCATGACCTTCAGCAGCTCATCCTTTTTCCCTCACGCACCATTAGAGTGACGACTAATTAATTTGCCGGTTAGTTCTGGACAAGGAAAATGGGAGGTGAAGAGGAAGGAGACCGAAGCGGTAGAAGGCAGTTTAAGGTTTCTTTGGATTATTTTTGTACCTGAATTAACCTTATGAACTCCCCAGAATTGCTGATGGTTGTAAAAGGCGTGTTGTTTTTATAAAATGACACCATTTATCACAGCCAGAAACGGTTAAAACAGAGAGAAGCACCTATTTTTTTTACTTTTCAACATCTGTAACATGCTGTTATGTGGGGAAACTGAACTAAATCTAACCTTAAAATTGTGCTTTTTCATTACAATCTCCTTATTCTACATGTGACTTAAAAATTTGTCAAAACTAAACCATTTGCTTTAACTAAATTCTGTAAAATACAAAAAATTCTGCATTCCTCCACACAACTTATTAGCCATGAGTGATTCAGTTGCAACTCACAGACACATGAGAATAATTCTGCGATTTCTTTTTTCTTGCTGAACTGGGTTGAACTGCAGGCAGTGATTGCACGCAGGCGATAAGAATGTAAACAATTAAAAATGTAAGTAGTAAAGCATTTATAGTATATAAAGTCACCAGTTTTCTCCTTTTCTATTGAAAGAAAAGGTGAGGGATTATTTTTGTACCAGAATTAGCCTTATGAACGTTCAAATATTGCTGATAGTTGTAAAAGGCATGTTGTTTTTATGAAATGACACCATTCATTAGAGCCAGAAACAGTGAAGACAATCATCATATTTTTAACTCTCCATCATCTGTAATGTGCCGTAATGTTGAGAAACTGAACTAAATCTAGGCCTAAATTGTGCTTTCTCATTAAAATCTCTTTATTCTACGTCTCACTGAAAATCTTATCAAAATGAAACCATTTGCTTGAACCAGATTCTGTAAAAAAAAAGAAAACCGAAAATTCTGCAATCGTCCACACAACTAAGAAACCATGAGTGACTCAGTTACAACCAACAATCACGTGAGAATAATTCTGCAGGCTTGTTTTCCTGCTGAAGTGGGTTGAACAGCATGCAGTGTTTGCACAGAGCCGTGATGAGATCAGTACAGAAACAAATTCAAAATGGAAGTAGTAAAATATCAAATAAGTCACCAGTTTTTGGGAAAAGTGTTGGTTATATTGATCCCAAATTGTATCTATTTTGGCGAAACAAATAATCACAGAAATATAGCATTTGCTTTTTTCCCTTTACTCTGATTTATTGCATTATACCGCTTCATTCTGCATTAAAACTTCTTGCTATGGTTAAGCTGTTTCCATGGAGGTGCAGGGCTTTCTACTGCAGTGAAAAATGAGCCCACAGTGAGTAAAAAATGTGACGGGAGTAGAAAGTGCTCGGGGGCAGATTAAAATATGTTCGCGTTGTATCTGCCTTTGTGTTTTTATGCAGGTTATAAACGGCTGCAGGTTGAGCTGCACTTTGTCATGGCTGAATGTGAACGGTGTCCCCATTAAAATTTAAATCCTTAAGATTTCAGTCGTGGCTGATTTGCGGTAACATTAAGTGTAGTTGAATACTTCGAGTCCCACAATTCATGGAGCAGCCGAACCTCCCCGAGCGGCCGTTTCTTCTCAGAGATTCAAAAAAAGGAACAGCTGCTGTACCCGTTAATGCTGCCGCTGCGTTTTAATAAAGAAGTCACTCGGTTGTTGCAGCTGCGATTGGATTTCATGCTGCACTCGGTGTGAACAGTTCTTTTTCCAAACAGCTTGTTGAGGAGGTTTGCAGCTGATCACCTGCAGCTCTTCATCCGACTTCTCCCTGGGAATGCTGCTACTTCCTGCAACATTTAAAACCAATAGGCCAATAAAAAAAGCAACAAAATGGCATTTTGCATGTTCTTTTTTATGTACAATCACACTATTTTTTGCCTCACATGTTGCAATTCATGTGACTGCTTCACAATAAAAGCCCCCTGGTGATTTGCCATTCTAAGGCTGTAGTATATACACTGATCAGGTAGAACATTACAGGGTTCCAGACTAACTTTTTTTCCCAGGAGCACAGTGGCCCCTAACTTAAAATTTTAGGAGCACAAGCAGAAAATTTAGGGGCACACACCAAAATCGACTTACAAAGTAAATATTCACATTTCCTCTCATTTTCACTGTATTACTGATAAATACTTGCATAATAAATGCAGAAACTATGTTTTCAGTTCACAATTTATTGTGCAGCAGTTGACACAACATAAGAATATCACTGAGTGCAGTACCCCACCAAGGCTGCTCAGTTGATGTATAATTTCTGACGTATGAAATCTTTAATAAAAAAAGACCTTGTGCTAAGTACAGGCATGTGTTATGCATGTGCACGTTATGTATTTATACCGAATCGCGTGTAAATTACTCTTATAAAGGTCTGTTTATCAGTTCATCACTTTTGGCAAGCCTTTGTTTTGCTAGTGTTAAAATAACCGTTCCCTCCAGGCTTTTATTTTGAAGGCGGATTTTTAACGCTACAGGCTTTTGTAACCACTCCAGCGGCACCGGAAGTGTTTCTCCAAGACCAAGTTTCTTGACATGATGAGGACGCTGCCGAAAAGTCCGAAAATTCAAGTAAAGATGAAAGAAAACGGTTCCACGCTGTTGCTGTCTAGTAAAGGATGTGTCTAAACTTAGAAGCAGCTGGAATGAGGACAAGAAAGGAGGGAAGGACAGAAAGGTGAATCTGTGTTCAAAATAAGGCGGAACATCAATAAAGGCATCTGCAGCTTTACCGTCATTCGTATAGATATATACAAACACTAGATGGCTCATGAGCGCTGTCAGCCTATGGGGAGCGACGTCGTCACATGGCGGCCATCTTGGGACAGGGCTGCTCGATCACTCATAACATTAAAGTCAATGGAGCATGGATTTTAAAATCACTGTAGATTGCTCAGTTTTCAACCGATTTTAGAACAGCTTGGTTTGTTATAAACGTCAGAGATGTACTTCTTTTACTGCTTACATAAGAATAATTAAAACCATTGAATTCATATAATGAACACAGATATCATCTTTTTTCAGCATAAATGGATGTAAATGTAATTTTATTATTTAGCATTGCACTTCTTTATTACTATCAGCTTTCTAATGCACAGATAAAAACAAAGCTCAACCAAAATCAATGCACAACAAACAGAGATGTTGTCTTTTCTTTTCATGAACCTGGTGCCTACATTACCCACAATGCATTTCGGCTGCAGGCGAACTAATCCAGGCATAGATGTATACAAACAATAAGTCTAAGGTCTCAATCAAAGTCTCTTAACAAGCAAATAAATACAACCACAACCACAAAGAATGTAATTTCGCCTAAAGATTAGGTTCTCAAAAAACGTTGGTCTCAGGAAAACCTAATAATTGAAAATCAGATTGTGAGTAACACCATCTTCAATGTGAGTAGCCAGGCAGAAAAGACACACAACTATGCCGCATTTTTCAAAACGAAAAGCTGCGATTTCGGAATTGAGCCCGAATTATAGCCACGTCAATAAGGTTTGTAATAAACTAAACCGTTTGTAAATCAATCAAGAATTGAGCGAGTTGTGAGTGTTAAAGTGAGGAAATCATCCACCTTACCATTGACTACAGTACAGTGCGCCAGAGCAGTCCCCTGTCCTAAGATGGCCGCCAAGTGACGACGCCGCAGACTCCGTCTTGAGACATCTAGTGTTTGTATATATCTATGGTCATTCGTCCCCCGCTCTCACACACGTTGGTCCACCTTCTTCTTCTTTGGTGTTCGTCTCCTTTCTTCTTCTTTTTGAGTTAATGTCGGTTAAACGAGTTCATTTGCGCATTACTGTCTACTGGGCTGAAGTGTGGAGCAGATGTTTGTCAGCAACAAAAAATATTCAGTAATAATTTAAAAAGAAATCGGCAAATTCACTGGTCGCACATGCACGAGTAGATGAAAAATTTACTCGCACTCGTTCAAATTTTGGTCGCAAAATGCGACCATTCAGTCGCAGTCTGGAGCCCTGCATTATGACCACCTGTCTGATGTTCTGTTGTTCCCCTGTCTCTGCCAAAACAGGCGAGACAGGGGACTCCGGTAGACCCCTGAAGGTATGCTGTGGTATCTGGTGTCTGGAAAGTAACGTCCACATGGATGACAGGACCCATGGTTTCCCAGCAGGACATTGCCCAAAGCTTCCCACTGCCTCTGCTGGCTGGCCTTCTTCCCATAGTCCATCCTGGTGCCATGTATTCTCCAGGTAAGTTTTAGCCATTTTTGACTAATTGTGGATAAACTTAGGTAATTCTGGAGGGATTTCGCCTAGTTTTTGACACATTGTATGAATTTTGTATGAGTATTAGTCATTTGAACCATATGGAAAAATATTTTGACAAGATTTATGTCATTTCTGACTAATTTTGAATCAGGTTGTAGTAATTAAGAACACAATTTAACTTTGTTTTGGGTAATTGTTGAGAAGATTTGTGCCGTCGTGGACACATTTTGAGCCTAGTTTTGTGTTTTTGCAAAGATGTGTGCAGCTGGAAGCAGAACAGTTCACACAATGACATGTTATTTCTTTCTTCTAGTCACACACTTTGGACTCATTTTGGGTCATTCTGGACATTTTTTAATGCATTTTGGACAAATTTTAGTAATTTGGGACAAATTTCAATATGAAATGTTTTCTGGTTGCATAATTGGGCAAATTATACATTTTTCGTGGACTTAACTGTATTTTGGACAAATATTCATGCATAAACATTTGACAGATTCAACATGAACCTGTGTGAATATCTATTAAAGGAGAAGTTCAGTTTGATGTCATGAAAATCTAGAAGGGTTAACACTTTACATATCTTCAGAAGTTGACATCGCTGCCTGTAAACATAAAAGTGAAAGTTAAATGTTACTGTGGCATTTGCTCTTAATTTCCTGTGAAGCTAAATCTAAGAAATGATTCATAATGCCAAAGGAGACCATTAATACTTTGCTGTTATGTGAGACTCTGCATTTAATTGTTGGTCATTTACTCATATCCCAGTGAGTTTTCTTCCAGTTTAATGGTTTGGTTTTATTATTAGCCTAACTACATGCAGCGGCTGTAAACCCAGCAGCCTCTGAGACTATAAATAGGCTCCTCAGTCAGCTAAACACAGGCGGATAATATGAACACAGGGGACGTACCTTTCACTGAATGAGGCACACAACTCCATTCTTTAGCTATTTATTCAGCTGCAGGAAGCGTTATTGTCCTGTATTCATAATCAGTTAGATGATAAGAGGGTTGCAGCTCAATGTGATCACGACTGGATCAATTATTTTACGCTTTTCTCGAGATAATCTGCATGATATGATCAGTGTAAGCAGATTAAATGTATTTCTTGGAAACGGATAATTGGGTCATTCCATCTCCATAATTTTTCTGCTTGACCATCTCTGATTTAACTGAATTTTTTATAGCATAACATGGATATTTCTAAAGTATTTTGTGAAATTTTCGCTTCATATGTCAAACACTTTCTGAGATAACATGTTTTAAAATTGCCGGTTGACCCACTTTTAGCAGGTTTTTAGCATATTTAAATTTGAGATTGTTTGACCAACGATATCTCAGGAAATGTTACTAATAAAAGTCTAAATTTCTTACTGTTGTTTCTCATGTCATTGATTCAGAATCTGCAATATTGGAGAAGACACTGTCAGCCTCAAATTGTAATGTGAGAAAAAAACCTGCAGAAAGTGGCTCGACGTGCAGGTTTTTTTCAAGAATTTATTGGAAAGTGCTTCATATATCGAGCTAAAATTTCACAGATATCATTTTAAATATGCATAGATCATGGTTAAAAAAAAAAAGTATCAAGTAAATCAGAGATGATCGAGCAGAAAGAACAGGACGATTTGAGATGGAATAACCCAAATGTGGGAAAAAGTTCAGCACCGAAACCTGTGAAGACCTTTAAGTGTGTCAAGTCTGCGGCACCAGGAGCAGGTTTTTCTTTTCTCCTTCAACATTTATATGGGTTCTGCACCATGAATTAGTCCCACGGGGCAGAGCGGAGTTCTGCTGTGACGTCCTGCTATTTAACACAAATGACCTGAACTGTAAGAGCTTCAGCGTGTGAGCACCTGGTCACAGTGTGGTGGTTCTGCACGGGCATTTTTAGCCACAACAACACAGTCATCGCTCTCCAACCTCCCTTCTTGCCAGGTTTGATTCCCTGTGACTTCTTACTTTTCTCTAAAACGAAATTTAAGTTGAAGATTTGCAGTTTCAGTGCAGAGATTCTGACGTGTTTCTCTAAAAATATGAAGGCTTTGTGTAGTTTAATGCTTTCTAATCAGACTGCACGGTGAATGTGAGACGCAGTAGGAGTGAGAGGTGTGTGTGTGTGTGTGTGTGTGTGTGTGTGTGTGTGTGTGTGTGTGTGTGTGTGTGTGTGTGTGTGTGTGTGTGTGTGTGTGTGTGTGTGTGTGTGTGTGTGTGTGTGTGTGTGTGTGTGTGTGTGTGTGTGTGTGTGTGTGTGTTTGATGACTACTGACTCAGCTGGAGAGGGCAGACAATGACAATGATGATATCCAGTAATACGCATGGCAACCGGGGCCTTAATTTAGACCTGCTGCAGTCACCGAGATCATTTGGCGTCACGTGTCTCCGTTTAAACGTCACAATAAATCTCATCTCCGAGCCCGATCTGTAAATATCAAGAAAGTTAATTGCTCCTTTGGTTGTAGAAGAAAAACACAAATATGCCATGACCTATTACTTCCTTAAGGGCAAATTAAAAGGGAGAAATCGTTTCATTTTTTATTTATTTTTTTTGTCAGAGAAATAACAAGACTCTCTCTCTCTCTCTCTCTCTCTCTCTCTCTCTCTCTCTCTCTCTCTTTGCATCTCGGTAATGAATGGAATAATTAGGTCTGTGAGGCTACTGTCGAATGAACGTCAGCGTTAAACCATTCCTCATCTTGACTTCCTCTCCCCAGATGGCCTCATTGATTTATCCATTTCCACGCATCCTCGCTGTGCATCTGAAATATGCCGCCACAAACACATCAGGAAAACGGCCACAAGGGCGTACGAGGATCTTTCTTCGCTTCTTTTTGGACGCGTCTGTCTCATCACCTGCCCGCTGCGATGGCCAGATATGATTGTAATTACACCACAGGCCCGATTCGAACAGCCCAGACAGCCTCGTTTGGCACAGCCTGGCTTTTTTTTTTTTTTTGTTGTTGTTTGTTTTTTTCCTGCCAGTTTCTGGTTACAGCTCGAGCGAGCAGCGAGCTGATGCTGCAGTACGCTGGCACCGCTGCAGGCAGGCCTTCTCAAATTCAGCTTCATCTTCAGAGGAGGGTTTATTGTTGCTGGTGACAAGTTGCAGTGCAAATGCAACACAAACTCTAATCAGGGTTGTGGTCAGTCTACCTTAAAGAAGTCCGGGGAAAATCCTCCATCGCAGGTAAAAGTTGGGTCTTCAAATGCAACAGTTTACCCTTAAAGTATTCATGATAGAAAATGGCTCCTGTTAGAGCGCAGACTTTTAATGTCGCAGCCTAACCTTGCTTCCTCGCCAGACCCAGTGCAACAATGTGCAGAGCGAGGACGTTATTTTCAATTCCGACTGCACCTGAGGCTTTCACACAAGCAACACACGTTTTGCAGCCAAAGTTCAGTTAAAATAAACTGCGACCGGAGCCGTCGCCAGTTTGGGAATACAGTTTGGAGGTTTTAAGCCTCCACATGTTCACAAACATGCAACTTAGACAATAGTTAAGTCAAGAAAAGTCTTTTTTATATACTATTATTAAAATGGTACCAAAAGTGGCTTCCAGTAGAAACGATTAGATTTGTGTTATAAAAGTAACCTAAAAAGACTAAACATTGCAGTTAGGACCCTGTAGTGTCATTTATGCTGTGATTTTACCAGAGTAACTTATATTTTCGAGATTCAACCCTACATAATTGTTGTAAAATATTACTTTTCTTGATTATAACAGCACAGAAATATCACTTTTCACTGAAGTGTTTATGTAATAAAAGAGAAAGTTTGCGACCGAGCCGCCATGTTGGTTCAGCGTTTCTACTGGACTGAACGTCTGAAGGGCTGTCATGTCACCATCTAGTGCCACCCTAGCCTAGCCGCGCTAGACCCAGGTTTGAAGACGCAAGGGTCTAGGAACTCTTGACAGGGAGGGAGGTGGGCTAAAAGGTTGTCTTTCAAATCACTCTGCAGCAATTGGGTAGGTATACAACCAATCAGCGCAACGAATAGGCTGACGTAGTTCCTAGAGCGCCGGAAATCAGAGGATGCGGTAGTTCGGTGAAGCCTTATTTATACAGTCAATGGGTGAAGCTCAAGTATATTACAGACATGTTAACAGAAAGATTATTCAGAGTCGGTGCTAATGGAGCGCAACGACTGTTGTCGACCCTGGCAGAGAATTAAATTTGTTGCCGTGGGTTGTCTAGCGCGGCTAGGCTAGTTGTTTCCGGTTGTTTCTGTCAGAATCGTCGCGCCTCTGTCGTCACTTAGTTACGCCCGCCTTTTGACTCTACACTTCATGGTGATTCGTCGGCCAGTTTTAGGAGCATCCAGCCTTGAGGCTTACCGAGGGTAACTAGACCCACCCTGGTAGAGAATTAAATTTGTTGCCGTGGGTTGTCTAGCGCGGCTAGACTAGTGCCACATAGCAATCATGCGATATTTAGATGTGGCGTGTTTCCATGCGACAAAAAACACCCCTGTGGACACGTACCACAAGAAAAGACTGTGCAAATACAGCAGGAACAGCTTTAAAAGAGAACTTGCAATGGGAAATATCGAGAGGAAGACAAAAAAAAGACACCATGGTGTAAGAGAGGTGGAAAGAATCGGAAAGACTGGTCCAGGACAGAGAAGAATGGAAAAGGGTTGTTGATGGCATGGATTCTGTTGACTGAGAGGCAAAAGAAGAAAGAATAGCGTGCTGCCTACATAGTAAACCTCTGAAATATGATAAAGAGATCATTTACAGGGAATAAAACAGGAAGTAAATGTTAGCAAGAACAACAGAACCTCTCCTTTGATGGACAGACATCCAAGAGATGTCATATATGCAGACAGACACCATCAGCAGCTCAACACCTCATCATATGGATTCGACGGCAAAAACATATGAAGACTATAGATGTGACAAGATGTCAAGTAAATCTCAGCTGGAGCTGTGCAGAAGCTGCCACCTACTCAGATCCAAATACTTCAGAACTGTTCCTCAGCACGTGGCTTAAATGAATGTGCTACTGCCCCCCGTCTCCAGGCAATACATTTTAAGATTCGGAAGTTCAGATTGAAATACAGTTCACATTAATAGTCGGGGAGATTTTCAGGACATCGAGTTCTCTGTTTATGCTTTTCATAGAATTCTATCAACTCTCAGCGCTAAAAAAAATAACAAAAAAAAAAGAAAGACTGCACTTGGACATCAAATGAGACATGCTGAGTTTCATTCCACTCAGATCTCATCACTGCTCACAAGCGAAGCCTCCACCGCCTTTAAAGGCTATAACACACGGGGATTGTTTTGTAGCACTGTGCCTTGATTATATTGCCCACAGCAGGGACAGAATTTGAAAACGGGACAAAATCAGTGTGACGGCCAGGAAAGTGCCGTCAGTCCAGACTGTCAGTTGTTTCTGCTGTAATTCCACCCGAGGGGAGCAAATGTGGCGTTATGAGCCGAACTGAAGTAAAACTTGCTATTAAAAAGCATATATTAAAAAAGTGGCAGAGCGAGACCAATGGAAACTGTAGTCCAGCAGCACCTTCACCTACAAATACGAAGTTTTCACTTGATGGATGTTGATTAAAGGCCATAAAATGTGGGGCGACCACAGAAAATAAAGGACAAAAGATGGATGTGGCCACCATTAGGTCAGTTATTGGTTTGTAGACTGCCTTTTTGAGCCTAGAATTTGGCCATTTTGGTGTTCTAAAAACAGACATGACAAGCAAGAAGAGGATCTGATTGAGAATTCGAATCAGCAATGCAGTAGCGACATGGCAATCACAAGGCAGCCACGCCCTAAATTATATTGTGCTAATTGTCTATTTTTCTCTAAATAGGATCATAGTTTACTAAATGAACATCATACTGTGTTGAAGGAGACTTTAAACCAGCAAATGAGACCACAAACACACCAGGAAAATGTTTATTGGAGTAACAAATCAAGTGAGAAATGTGAGCATTTTCTCATAGACTTCTGTACATTTTGACATGTTTTTGCAACTAGAAAAGTCACCCCCTGTTGGCTGTTAGAAAGAATGCAGTTTTAAGGTTCTTTCGAGTTGTCTATGGGTTAATGATGTATTGTATATAATGAACATATTTTCTTTCTAAATTTCATCCAGTTGATAGCTGAACTGGTGTTATTTACGATCAAAACCACGCAAGTAGACTTGAAACTAGCAATTGAGGCTGTAAACTATAGTCTTTACTGAAATAATATATCAGGTGAGCTATAGTGTGACTTTCTCATAGACTTCTATTTAATTTGACTTCTTTTTTCAACCACTGGAGTCTCCCCCTGCTGGCTGTTAGAACGAATGCAATTTTAAGGCTCTTCCTCACTGGCTTCATGAGATCAGTCCCCACAAAATTATGCAGATATACAACTCTTCAGTATTCTCAATTATGCTTTAAGGGGAATGCATTTTCTGCTGGATTACATTTGTTTGTAACAAATATGTTTCTAAGTTGACTTGTACGTACTCTCAGATGTACGTCGCTTTGGATAAACGCGTCTGCTAAATGAAATTGTCACTGTCACCTAGGTAACCCAGAAAATGAACGGAAAGCTTCAAACAAGGGTTGTAATTTACAAGAAAAAATATTTTTGGAACTCTAACCCAATGCTTCTAGTGACCAGCATTATCCAAAGTGCTAGCATGTAAAAATTCTAAACAAAAGTGTGATATTTTCCTAAACTTATTCAGAAAGCGAGTGACAGTTGAAATACAGAAACTTGTGGTCTCTCATCCGTCACGGGATGTACTTAGAGCGTTTCCTCTCATTGGCTTCCTCAATACGCTCTTCCCAGGGCACCGTAAGTTCCAGTATGATGAGATGTCTTGAAGCCTTGGAGGTAATGACCATGTCTGGACGGAGACTTGTTGCTACAATGTGCTGGGGGAACCTCAGCTGCTTTCCCAGTTCGACTTGCAACTGCCAGTCAGTGACTGTGTGAAGGAGGCCTGTGGTCAGTTGGTGCCTGGGGGGGGTTCTGTCCAGGTTTGATGAAACCCACTGCCTTCTTTGGAGCATGATGGTGTTTGCATGCGCTGATAGTGGAGAGTAAGCTCTCAGCAATTGCCTTAAGCACCTGGTCATGGCGCCAACGGTAGCGACCATCCGCCAGAGCCTTTGGGCAGCAACTGAGAAGATGTTCTAACAAGCCTTTTCCAGAGCAAAGAAGGCAGGAAGATGTCTTGCTCTTCCCCCAGGCGTGAAGATTTGCTGGACTTGGCAGGGCGTCGTAGACAGCCTGCACCAAGAAGCGGACCCAATGGACATCTGCCTGCAAGATATTTGACCAGGTGATCCTGCGCTGCAGTGCACTCTCCCATCTTCTCCACGCTCCCTGCTGCTGGAGTCCCGCCGCCCTGCTCAGCCGCTCTTCCTCCACGCCTGCTCGGACCTTTTGCTGGAGTAGATGGTGTCTTCCGTTGCCACAAGCCCCTGACCAGAGGCTTCGGGAAGTAGCCCAAGCCCGCTCTGCCTGTCGCCACGGTGCCCACCAGAGCCTTTTGTCTCAGGCGTGACTCTGCCAACTCCACTGCTTTCTCAGCCTACCGTTTCCGTCCCATCCTCACCTCAATGATGGCTGATGACACCTTGCTGTCCCTGGAGTCCCTGTACTGTAGGGCTTCCCTGGTGCGCACCACCTTGAATTGTTCCGTGAGGCCACTGAAGGACAGCTGCAGGGTGTTACTCGTCCCATACAGTGCAGTGCTGGTGAGACTGCGTGTGAGGCCCAGCCACTTCCGAAGAAAGCCACTGATCTTCCTTTCTAGGGACTCAACTGTTGTCATTGGGACTGCATAGACCAACAGGGGCCACAGGACTCAGAGCAGGATGGCATGCTGGTAAATCCAAGCTTTAAATCTTCCAGGCAGAGTCAAAAACAGCTACTCAATGCGAAAGGCAAAATTAGACTTAAGTGGAAGAAAACAAAACTATAATTGTGGTCCCAGACTTAGTTTAGAAGCTTAGCTAACATATACCAACCACTACATCATCCAACTTTGGACGTCTGTTCTACTTTGTAGGTGCAAAATTATGGCAATTAAATGAGCTAACGATGCTCCTACTGAGCCGACCGGAACATGAAGGAGGTTCTTACTGGACCAGGTGTAAAGGTATGATGATAGGGGCCATTTAATGAGCTAATGACATCCAAAACAGGCATCTGTTACGGGGTCAGCCTCATTGCAGAGTGGTTGGGACACAATGCCATCAATAAGGCAAGAATCTGGCTCTTATAATGGCAAAATGCCAAAAAAATATAATTTAAAAAAAGCTCTATAATGTTAGTCTCAACTTGAAAATGAGAGTTTGGTAGTTAATAATATATCACAAATATCATAAATTACAATCTGAAGCACTTGTAAGAATGCAGAAACTCTGAGCGCCGATAGGGAACAACCCAGACACATTCGTGGTGACAGTTAAGTGAGAAGATGAGAGAAATGTTGTTGAAACGGCAGCTCTGAGGATCACAGAGAGCAGAGGCTGTGCTGCAGTCGGCCTTGTGTCATTATCATGTAACCGTAGCTTTATTGCCCAGCGAGTCATTGTTTATGTACTACGGCCTTGAAAGCCGCTCTGGCGTCTGATTCAGCTCTGTCGCCGGTCAATAGCGGGACTACAAAGTGGCTGCATCGCTATCGTCGAGTCACACTGACACAACGATGTGTAGGTGGTGGTGCAGCAGCAGCTTCAGCAGCATCTCTCTGCTGCTTTTTTACTTTTCATTCTCTCCCTTCTCCGCCTCACCTTCTAATTTCTCTCTCCGTGTGTCTCAGCAAGACTGTCTATCAGTAGGCAGACATCCAGGAGAAGAAAAAATAACTAAACAAAACAACAACTCAGGAGCTGGCATTAATTTGAATGCATTAACACCTCTCAATCAGCCCGTGGTAAGACTCTCCCACCGGCTTTATGGCAAAACCCAGCGGGAGCTTGTCCCACATACTCTCCTGGCTTATGGCATCAGCAAATATTTTAAGGGCAAGGCGGCTTTTTCTTTTTTCCGTTCAGAGCAAAAGCAGGAAGGCAGAAGATATTCCTCTAGCCGCATTCGATCTGAAGCAGGGAGGAGGTTTCAGAGGGCAGAGGTGGGAATCAATATGCCGTCTTTTTTTTTCCTGTTGTTGTGGCTCTAAGCAGAAGGGTTGATCTTTGATAACACTGTTCTGAAGACCCCCCCGAATGAGGATTGCCAGTTTGCCCTTGAGCAAGGCGGTTACTGTAGCAGCTGCTGAGTGGAAGCGCTGCTGGAGAAGCGCCAGGATCCAAACCTCAGACTTTTCTTCCCTCCTCCCCTCCAGTGTTACAGTTGAAAGCACTTTCTTTGCTTTCTCTCCCGTTAAATCCACACTTGGCAGGAGTTCTGTGTAAAACCACACCTGTTTTAACACAAACAGAGCTGCGACTGACAACAGCTTCCCATTTTGTATTCGAATCATCACTTTTTTAAATTTACTACCTAAATAATTGCTGCTATCTCTGGCAGGGACTCATTAACTGTGGCGATACGTAAGCACTGAAGCACATTTATTACCATTCCTCAGGCTTGTTCTTATTATAGATTCTTCCGACTTTCTAACTCGCAGCTTTAAGGAAACTCATACAAGTTGGATATCAATATGTGTGGCTCGATCAGGAATGGTGTGCTATGACTTTTGGTAGAGATTCGTCGCACGGTTTTACAAAATTCGTAAAAAACTGCATTAAAAATTCCCATTAAAATGAATTAGAAGTCAGCCGGACAAATGCCAAAACCAGCCAATTTTGGAACCCTGTAGCTTTGGCAAGTTTTACAGTAGAAGCTCCATTTGAAGTTTGTAGAGGTCACAAGGCTTTGAACAATATCTGTCTTAAGATGTATTTGGATATCTTTTGTGTTTTTTATGAAGTCTCAGTTTAAGTTTGATGAATCTTTTGAAAATCCATAATTTTGTTTCACATTCCCTCCAAATTTTGACCAACTATATTTTTTGAGCTCATCTCCTTCTCACAATGTCACCTCGACAGGAACAATTTATACATATAAATGTTGGCATTTTTGTCCTCTTTCACCCAGTGTGACTGTCATTGCTGTAGTATTTGTAATTTTTCCATAAATCGCCTCAGAGCTCAGTGTGTGAAAACCAAAACTCTCATTAGCTCCCATTGTATCAAAGCTCCAAATCATAAAACGCTGAATCTCTTTAACTTTCCACAAAATCTGGAAAAGAAACAAAGTACAGGCATGAAAATACATCAGATTGTTCAAAACAAGATTCCGCTTCACATGATGAAAGCAATTTTTGATATGACTTATAGTTTTTGAACTGTGACCATTTGTTTGAGGGTCTGATCCGTTAGTCTGCCTGCTCTGCTCACTGAAAGCAACCAGTGCCTCACAGCTGATTGGCTGATTGATGCACTTTCAAAGTAAAAGTTCAATTTATTAAAAGGTACTGATCAGGGCTTGTGGATTAGCTGACTTTTCAAAACAAAATGCACTTATATCATTTAAACTTTATGTATATTATAGTAATATATATTAATAATAAATTATAATAATAATAATAATAATAAATAAATAATAAATTCTTCAGACGCAATTTTCGGCACCTAACTCGTTCCATGACATTAAGAAAACTCATATGTCTAAAAATATATGGCTCGATCAGAATTGATATAATGTGACTTTTAGGAGCGATTCATCGTACAATTTTTTTTTTCAATTTTTTTTTTTAAAAAGTGCATTTAAAGTCCCCATTGACATATGCTGGCTTTTCAAAATATAATGTACTTAAATAAATTAGACCTTATGTGTAATTATAACAGGATATATCAACCTGCTGAGGTTGAATTTGCACTCAAAATTTCTTCACAAATTTTCAGTTTTGACATATTTAAGTTCCTACTGAAAACAAATCACATTTATTTTTATTAAACGCTGAAACTTTTTCCAAACTTTCCCTTTCTTTTGCTCGCTGCAAGTTAATTCTGCTACTGATAGCATATTGTACATGTACTTTGTGAGCAGTAAGTAATTAAAAATGGCTCTGGGCTATAGATAAATCTCTGCAAATGCAATGAAAGTTTTAAAAAGCAAAGTGGAAAAATATGAAAATCAAGCTCTGGCATCCTCTGAGCAACAAATGCTGTCGGCCTCAGAGAACAAATCCTGGTAGAAACATCTCACCTCCTGCGGTTTCTGTTCCCTCTCAACCCTTCCCACTGTCTCGGTGTAAGCAAATCCTGAGAGGAGCAGGCTGCCCACTCGCTTTTTTTAAGAAAGAGACTCGAAACGCTGAAAAGAAGTTTGTAGTGTCTAAGGTTGAGCAGCTTATTCTTTACAAACCCGAGAGTGATCCTTCCCACGTTTCCACTGGTGTCAACCTTTTTTTTTAAAACATATACTGCACAAACAAGGGCTTTTTGGATGAAAGTGTCCCTAAGATGCTGTAAAAAATAAATCCAAGAATCAGCTCCCAACTGCACAAAAGTGTGAGTTTAATGCAGGGATGTTAAACTCCTTTAGTTCAGGTCCACATTCAGCCCAGTTTAATCTCAAATAACCACAAATCCAAATGATTCCTTTGTTTTCATGCAAACATGTTCACATGTAAGGAATTATCTTTTAACAAAACATCATGAGCAACCTTTCTAAAGAAAAATGAGTTCAATTTCAACGATATTCCTCAGTTTATCGTTTACACATCAAAATTTACAGATCACAGCGTGTCTACAGTGACACAAAACGTTTAGTCACAGGTATCTGGAACTAAACAATATAGTATTTTACTTTATGATCATAAAGACAAAAAAAAAAAAAAAACATGACAAAATACCAGAAAAATGAGACGGCAAACAACAAAACTAGAAACAAAATGACCAAAAAATGAGACAAACGGCACGAAACAAAACAAAAAACAAACCAAAAATTTGACAAAAAAAGTTACAAAGTGGCAAAAAATGGACTGACGCAAATGGGACAAAAATGACAAAAGCGAGACGCAAAATGACAAAAAATAGACAAACGACAAAAACAATACACAAACAATGAACAAAGCAAAACACAAAATGACAAAGAAGACAAAAAGAACCAACAAAAGCAAGACAAAAGAAACAAAATGACAAAAGACAGGAAACTAAACACAGAGATTAAAAGTTTGACGAAAAAATTACAAAGCCACAAAAAATGGACAAACAACAAAAATTCGACAAAAAATGACACAAGCGAGAAACACAGCAAAAAAAATAGACACCACAAGAGAGACAAAAAATACAAAATGACAAAAACGATACACAAAACAATCAATAAAGCAAAACACAAAATGACAAGACAAAAAAAGGTGGGATAAAAAGGAAACAAAAAGACAAAAATGAGAAACAAAACAACAAAAACAAGAGAGAAACAACAAAAGTCGGACAAAATAGATAAAAAAATACAAAAACAAGATAAAATATGAGAAAATGACACACAAAATGACAAAATGAGAAACAAAATGACAAAAATGAGACAAAAGACGGGAAACAAAACAAAAAAGACAAAAATTTGACAAAAAACTTACAAAGCGCCAAAAACATGGACTACAGACAAAAATGGGACAAAAAATCACAAAAGCGAGAAACAAAACAAAAAAAATAGACAAACATATGCGAAAAACAAAAACAAAAAACAATGAATAAAGCAAAACACAAAATGACAAAAGTTACACAGAAAAGTGAGACAAAAAGAAACACAAAAAGACAAAAATGAGAAGCAAAATGACAAAAACAAGAGAAACGACAAAAGTCAGACAAAAAAACAACAAAAGCACTACAAGATATTACAAAAAAGAGACACAAAAAGACAAAAGAACAATCTAGTATTTTACTTGATGATCAAAACAACTTGTCATGGTCAGGAAATTATTTAGAATGTATAGTTTTACGAATTTACAATCTGCAGTTAATGTCTTCTCTGTAATTTTTACACTTTACAAAGTCGTCCCACTTGGACCCTCCAGTGGGCCACGTTTGGTCCACGGGCCGCATGTTTCACACCCCTAGTTTAATGGCACAAAAGCCACAACAGCTGTTAGTATCTCCCATTTGAATATTCTTCATGATTTATGGAGCTTCATCCAATTATTCTGGGCTCGTGGCTCACAAATTTCTTGTAGCTAAAATAGAAAAAAGACAAAATAATAACAGTGCAGCTTATGTGGAGCGTCAATCAGGGCCTGCTGTCCCCGAAACCCAGATCAAAATAAATGATTCTTTGTTCTGCTTTGAAAAGGAGAGCAGCGGGAGCACATTAGACAGCAGGTAGCCTCAAACAGCCCATGCTGGCTGCAAGATGGTCTCTTCATTTTCCACCATTAAGAGGCACAGTGAGTCAGCCTGGCTCTGCTTCCTCTGGAGGGGCCCCTGAAAGATCCTCTCCTAATCAATGACTTTTCCTTCTATTTTTCTTATATTTTGGGGGGAAGTGAATAACCTACTTTCAGTGTGGCTCTGCCTCTACCCGCCCATTCAGACTATGCACCATTTTACGCAGCTTTGTTGTTTCCATTTTTATGGCACGGTGAAATAGCCTATCGATTGTCCTATTTCAACTTTGCTCAAGATTGGATTCTTTTTCTCTCTCTCTCTCTCTCTGAAGCCGGGGCTGGGCATCTTCTTCTTCTCCTCCTCCTGTGGGGTCGCTGAAGTGGGGGAATCGCAGGTCGGAGTGCGCAAAGCAAAAAAAAAAATAAAAAAAATTACGCAGTTTTTCCAGACGGCGCGCAGGTGGAGACGAAAGAAGGAAGCAGGACGCACGGACGGAACGGGGATTTTTCTCTCAGATTTATATTTTTTCCTCCCTCCACGTTACAGGAACGGTCTTTTCTCCCTCTTCCTCCCTTCTCGTCACCTTCTAAACATCGGCTCGATCTGGTGCAACCCACCCGGGTGTTTTTCCCCCTCTCCCTCCTCTCTCATCCTCTACGACAAAAAGTTTGACTGTTAAAAAATGATGCTGCGCTCCGCTGCTGCTTTTTCACGCACTGCTGTGGATTCCTGCGTCCGCGCAAGTGGCCAGTCACCACTTGAGAAATAGCTGCGATTCTTCTCTTTTTGTATTCCCTTTTTTCTTTTTTTTTCCTCAAAATTTGCGGTGCCAATTTCCAACAAACAGAGGGCTTTTTATTCCCCCCCACCCACCCCCTTCCTTTGCACATCCTCATCCTCATCACCGCTCGCCCCGGGATTGCATCTATTTGAATTCATCTCCATTATGGACTTCCTCGGACTGTACTTTTTGCAGCTGGCTCTCATCGGTAAGTTGATAAAAACGCAGTTTGTGTTTTTTAAAGAATTGGTTGTTGATTTGGATGCTGCTGCAGCTCCTGTCCTGCTCGTTTTTCTTCCCCCCCCCTTTCGTTCGCTCGCTTTGGTCAAAGTTGCACGATGTGTTGGAGAGGGGAAAAGGGGGGAAGAGGAGAGATTTGTGAGATTCATGTCTTGAAAACCCGCTCAGATGTCCGCCTGTGTGAAGCGTGCTGAGGTGTTGGATGAGAGGAACGGAGCGGCGGGACTCTGCTGTGGCCACATTTGCTCTCTCAGATGGTTATGTGTGTTTTCTCTGGGTTTTTTTTCTTATTTTTTCTGTGTAAAGCTGCAGGCAGCGTTCCGTTTTCTACTCTGCATGCATTTAAATGTACCAGCAGCGGATGCATGTGGGGGAAAGATTCGCACAAAAAGCGAGAAAAAATGCCACCCAAAAAAACCAAAAACTGCCCGGCTGTGAAAATGCCTATGCAGACAAGTGTGTGTCAAACTGTGAGCGTGTGTGCGCGCCTGTGCACCTGGCTTTGCAGGTGAATCGTGTTGTGCGCGTGCGTGCGTGTGCGTGCGTGTGGTGGAGGCGGAGCGACGGTGCATGTGTGCATAATAAGCAGTCAAAGTGGAGTCTATGATCAAATCAAACAGTGGATTCATGAGCAATGACCACCAGCACTGCAGACACACACACACACACACACACACACACACACACACACACACACACACACACACACACACACACACACACACACACACACACACTGCTCTCTTCATTGTACCAGGTGGTGCAAGTCATTTTCAATGTCAGTGCTCTTTTCTGCTTGTCACATTCACACATGCAACAAAAAAAACCTGCCCTCCTGGTTTCACTGCACTCTTGTTCTGCTCAATTTTCCACGGAGAAAGCAAAAAAAAAGAAAGGAAAAAAAGCCCCGCAGAGTGAACGCGGGCTGCGAAACAGGACGTGCAGATGGAGGGATTTGTATTTGTGAGATTTATAGCCTCAGTGATGACAGCTCTACGTCTCCGACTCCATTTCCTTTTTCGCTGCAGCTGTGATTTCAGCCACTCTCGAGGTGCACGCTGACAGCCGTGCATGCTGGGAGTGCACTGGCAAAGAAATTTAAGGAAAGAGGGTGGTGGTGGTGGTGCTCCTGGAAGAGATGTTCACCCACCTCCACTACTACTTCGGCTAATACTTCTTCTGTCCCCTCCACTACCTCCCGCTCAAACCGACTCCGCTGTCTGCTCTCACTTTTCACATCATATGTAAAACGTGTGTCACCACACTTGCGCTGTCACTGAAGATATGAGCCGGGTGGGTGAGTGGCGGCGCGATGTGTGGAATGGAGTGGAAGGAGAAAAAAAGAGAGAGGGGGGAGGGAAGAGGGAGTCGCTCCTCGTCTTTTCTCTGCAGATATTCTCACCTTGTCAAAGAGATGTGTCAGAGTCTCTCAGCCGGGGCCTCATGATCCCGTCCATCAGCCACACGGGGGAAGGCGGAGGGGGGATTTCACAGCGTTCAGGCAGAGGAAGGTGGTCGGTTGGAGTCGGACCGAGGTGGGAACGAGCCTCGAGAGCTGCAAAAATGAGCTTTAAGGTGGACTAGTTTGGCCCAAGTGTCTCGTGTGTTCGTAGACTCTGTTTTCATGCAACAGAAACTTGCAAGGCCTAAACCGAGCTTCAAAAAGAACTGCCCCACGGTGTCCGAGGCTGCAATAATACCCATCCCATCTAATGAACGTCTCTCTCTCTGATGATGTGTGGTGTGTGAAATGGATGAACGCCCGATTAGCGTGCTGCGTTTTGGCATTTCATTAACTTGCAGGGCTAAAGTCTTGTGCAACAAGGAGGAATGGATGGAGGGGTGGAGGGGTGGAGGGGTGGGGAAATGGGGGGTGGACAAAAACAAGCATCCATTTACTTAGGATTCAAATTAGCATTTTCACTGCTCAGTCTTGTGATGCTTCAGTGATTATCTGCCCGCACCGCTCGGAACATTTTGCAATCATTACCGTAATTAGTTGACCAGGTTCGTCCGCATGTTGTTCTTCTCTAAGTGGTACGGAGTGAATGAACACACCCCGCCTCTCCATTTGCGATGTGGCAGAAGGTTTTTTCTTTTTTTTTGCAAATGGTGAATGGTCTTACATACATGGTAGTAAGTGGCTCTTCAAGTGGCGATGATCTCAAACACAAATGTCAGCTTGAAGATGGTGTTTTTACCAGAATGAGTTTGTGATGGAAAGAAAGTGTGAAAAAATACAAAAAAACTGCACAGAAATGGGAACTTTTTACGCTGGTTGAGCTGGTGCACCCAACTTTTTTGCTTAGGTGTACCCAGAAGTTTGTGCCGCAAATACAGTAGGTCTTCGGTTAGCGATGTCCTCAACCTATGGCGTTTCAGAAAGTCTTGTTGGGGCGCCCAGATAGCGTGGGTTCGATTCCAGGTCACGGCCCTTTTTTGCAGGTCTTCCCTGCTTTCCTGTCTGCGTCTCAGCTTAACCTGTCGAATAAAGCCAAAAAATAACTTTAAGAAAGTCTTGTTCCATTATTCCAACGTATGGCGATTGCGATGTTAAAACAAATTTCGCGTGGGAATAAGTTGGCGAGCGGAGCGGATGAATACGTTATTGTACAGTGTTTTTATCACTATACCATAGGAATGGAATTCATGCGTAAGTCTCGACCCCCCTCCCCCGTACTACATTTTACTTTATCAGTTATTATTCTGTATACAATAATGGAAATATCTGCAGACCGGAAGAAGGAATGCAGATGCATGTTTTGCATTTTTGAGTTGTTGTTTTTCAAAAGCATGATCTGGGACGAGGAATAACTCGATTCAATCTCAAAGACCGGAATCGGGCCGATCAAGGTGTTTTTTAGCGCAAAACCTAAACTTGATCTTTGCTAACGTAAAGGGAGAGCGCAAGATGTTTTCATTGTGGTTTTTTTTTTACGTTTTTGAAATTTGTTTTTACTGTTTGTTCATTGTAAATGCTTGTTTAACTGCTGCATGACGAATTGCCCTTCAAGGGACAAATAATGAAGTTGAGGTATGTGGAGGGATGGTAGAGATGCAAATTTTGATGAACTTTAGTCAATAATGCACACCATTATTAATCCATAATCAATTAATTGATAGCACAGGATTGAGCACATGTTGGCTCAGTTCTACTTGCCAATGGGATGTTGAAGCTTTTGCTTTGTCTGAAATGTGTAAGTTCTGGCTGGAGGTCATTAAGCATCACTGAAGTCTTTGTCATGGTGCCCGCTGCTAGCTAAATCCCCACAATGCTCTCTCCTTGCTGACAGAATCTGCCCGTTGTCTGAATCACTACCTTCTTGGTTTGCAGTAAGATGGTCCTGCAGGTGGCATAATGGGGTGCTCCAGCTATTCTACAACACGTTTTCTGACATGCATGGGGGGAATACAGGTTTTTGATGTGTTTGGGAGCTTTGCCTGAGCTTTACAGTGAGGTTCATGACCACTTATATAATATTCAGCAACAGCTTGTTTTTTTCCTAATGCTTGCAGAGCTGTTCAGTTGTTTTGTCATGTTAGCACATATACACTGGATTGACTGTAATAACTTTATTGCACCTTGAGTGTGTATTAAAGAAAACGGTATCAAATTGGGACATGGTATAGACAGATACTTAATTTTAAATGGCTCATGGGGACAAAAATCTTAATCCGGATATCCCTGTCCAGACTTAATGGTAGTAAAAGTTAGTTCATGTTTGCTAATCTTTGGTACATTTTTTAAAATTATTTCTGACTCCCTGCTGTTTTGGTTTGCTGCTGTCTGGTACTGAAACACTGCTGGGAGGGGTGCTGCTTGGCCTGCCATGCATAGGCTAATTTCTTGGACAAATTGTGCTTTTTTGACATTTCAACTCAGCTTGTCAGTTCCCCTTCTTTCCATTGGCTGCACACTTTGCAATAAAGGTGTGCAGCCAAAAAAAGTGTGTGTTGGGCATTGTATCATATGTCTGTGTTTCCTACAGACTGATAACTGACTTGCGGTGGTAGGTTGCACAGCATCACCAATGTCTGTGCAGAGACATGCAGTTTAGAGGCAGAGAGTGTAATTTAAGCTGTTTCTGAGGCTGTAAATTATACATATCCCCTAAATACCCCATGTGTAGACCATAAATAGCAGTACAAGGCAGCTGTGCACAGTGAAGCCTCTAGTCTCCATTTGAACAAGTGTATGACCACAAGTTAGCTGAAAAACAATGAAATGGGGTGTTTTAATGTGAATTTCAGTTTCCAGACATGCTTTGCTTCACTCCCTTGCACTAATATTTAGAATTTGGTTGCTTTGGTGAGTGGTGCGGTATGACTGATGTGTAAGTTTAGAGGTAGAGGGTGTAAGTTAGGTTGTTTTCTGAAGCTGCAATTTACTGATATCCCCTCAATGCCCCATGTACAGAATAGTAAACTGTGTACAGAGAAGCCTCTAGTCCCCACTTAGACAAGTATATGACCAATATTAATTTGAAAACAGTAAAATGAGACATTTTATTGTGCATTTCAGCTCAGAATATACATTTCTAGACATGCTTTGGCTGCTGTCCTTGCAATAAGTACAGTGCATAAAGTTGTACTGAGAATTTCCATGTGTTGGTAGGTGGTGCAGCATGATCAATGTGCATGCTGTTTCAGAGTTGAGTGTAATCCAGGTTGTTTTCTGAAGCTGCAATTTACAGATATTTGCTAAGATCGTCATGTGCAGATTAGTAAATGGTACACAGAGAAGCCACTAGTCTCCACTCAGACAAGAATGTGACCAAAATTAGTTTGAAAAGAATGAAATGAGGTGTTTCAGTGTATTTCAGCTCAGAGTGTCATTATCCAGACATGCAGTATAGAGGTGGAGGGTGTCACTTAGGTTGCTGTCTGGAGCTGAAATTTACAGATATTCCCTAAAACCCCCGTGCAAACAAGTAGGCAGTGCACAGAGAAGCTTCTAGTCCCCATTTAGACAAGTGTTTGACCAGAAGTTAGCTGGAAAACAGTGGAATGAAACGTTTAAATGTGCATTTCAGCTCAGAACCTCCATTTCCAGACATGCTTTGGCTGCTGTCCTTGCAATAAATGCAGTACATAAAGTTGTACTGACAATTTCCTTGGTTTTGGTGGGTGACTTGAGCAATGTGTGCTGAGACTTGTGCAGCTTAGAGGCAGAGAGTGTAAATTAGGCTGTCTTCTAAAGCTTCAAATTACAGATATCCTCCCAATGCCTCATGTGCAGACTAGTAAATGGTGCACAGAGAAGCCTCTAGTCCCCATTTAGACAAGTTTGTGACCAAAATTAGTTTAAAAAGAGTGAAATGAGGCGTTTTAATGCCTCAGTTGAAACCAGGTGATTCTATCTACCTGGAGATTCCGCCTGGAGACGCATTCAGATCTGCTAAATGTCAGCTGCACCAGTGTGACCAATTAAAATTTTTTAGCCGAGCTTGACAGATTTGTGGTCATATGTGCGACCAAACTGGTCTCACACTGGAGCTCAGAACAGGCAGAATGGTGAAGCTGTGGATTGAATTTGTCACTGAAAGAGGCCCAGCAGACTGAAAAGGGCAACTGCTGCTGTTTTTCTGTTTCCCTAACAGCTCATTATGTGTAATCTGTTTCTGAATGGTAGCTGTCATCAGTTAATCAATAGAACAAAAAAAGAACACAATGGTCAAATTACAGAGGCAATAAAAAACAATTACTCGTTAAATTATGGAAAAAATAATAATTTTGATTATTAAATTATAGGATGTAACTGCATCTTCTAGAATCACGGTCTGATCTGAACAAAAATGAAGGATATTATTGTTTTTATTCATCAGTCATTCTGAACTGCACATGGTTTGGTTGTTAATAATATCAGTGCAGCTTTTCACACCACTAATTGGAACAAAACAGTCATTATGATTTCATATTTTCCAGAGCAAAGTTACCCAAAAGTAATTACAGTGTCGAGACGAAAGCGCTGAGAGTAAACTGACTGCTGATTACCATTCCTCACCAGGTAATTATTGACTGATTAACTTTACAGCTCAGTTGAATTTTAAAGTCTTTCTTCTTTACGTCACATGATCACTCACTGCTTAAACTATCACACACTCTGGGGCTGCAAAGTATCCAATATTTGATGTTCTCCGAAATCATTGTTGGTGTTTTTTTATGTGTTTTGCCGAACGAACACAACTAGCTCTTTCCAAAACAAGTAATGTGTCACTTTAGATCAGGGTGCAGTTGTGAACACAAAGCACAAATAAGGAAATTTCATTTGGGGAAAAAGTTCTCAGTGCAGCTTCATTGCATTCAGGGGAATCAAGGCTACATTCAGGGTGAAGAAATTGGTCTGTCTGCCTCCTCTGAGGTGGATTTCAGTATGATTGTATGAATGTGAGAGCTGGATTGTGGCTTTAACAATCAAAGCTGTGCTCTGATTCTTAGAAGCTGATGGCAGAAAGGAATCAATCTCTTACAGATACAGACTTTTTTTTAGCAGTTCTGAAAAGCTGTATGATCCACATTAGACTTTTTGGTGAGTGTCACTATATTGTGTATATATATATATATATGGGCAGACACTCTGTATGTGTATGTATCTACATATACCTGTATGTATATATGGATGGATGCTTTATATTAATGTTGACAGAGGTTGCAATTTCAATACAAGTCAAGGTTTTTGTGAGAAAGTCAAATGGCATTGAAGGTTTATACCAAGCAAGCAAGTTCTTTGACATGCAAAAAACACGGTCTGTAGGCAGGAACATCTCGATAGCACCACAATGCTTCATTTATAATGGTATCTTGTGACATGTTTTGCCTTTATCCAAAAAATATTGCAGTTCTAATACTATTTAGAATCATTCTTCAGCCCCTACTCTCTATTATATCTCTTACAAAGGGCTCAAACTGCAGCACCTTGGTTGACTTTATGCTAGTTAGCACTGATGCTAACCCAAATCCCATCCCCATTTTCATTCAGTAACTGTTTGAAGGTTTGATGAGCTCAAAAGCAGCCACAGAAGCTGAGGACAGAATTAAATCCAGCCATGACTGTTGTGCATTTGGACCCTAAAGCTGTTGCAAACCTTTGATGCATACCTGGTGCACGACATTTCCTTTCGTCACTGCTGATTAAAGAATCACACAGAGTTGAAAAGACAATCTTTCAGTTGCAGTTGTGCTTCTGGCCTTCTGGTGAACCCAAATCCAAGGCGGCATTCGTTCTGCTCTTGGCTCTGGTTTGGTATCGACTTGTTAAGCGTTGGTGCAAACACTTCCAGATTCTTCACCATCTAACTCTGTCACTTTGCCTCACGCTGTGCGAGAAAGAACTGGTGGTTTATTGAAGCTTAGAGAGCTTGGAGGAAACTAACTGCCTCCTGCTGCTGGTTCATTAGAGACCAACATCTAAAGGGAAGGTGGTGTCAGACTAAAACGATGGCTTTAAAGAGGCTAAAAATCAATACAGCTGCAGAGTTATGCATTTTTTAATGCAAATTTATGTTATGGTATGTCACAACAGACTCATGGTGTCATTTTAGTCACAGTTGATGTGAAATCTGAGTTATTAGTTAACTGTCTGAAATATCAATGGATCGATCTGAAAGAAGTGTTATATTTTTTTAAAAAATGTTTAAAATTAGACCAATTTATATAAAGTAGAAACAGTAAAAACAAGGAAAATTTTCAGATTGTTGACTTTCTGAAGGTCCTTGAACTTATTGTGTTTGACTTTTGGTTTGGTCAGGAGAATTAACCAAAGCTAAGCTTAAAATCAGGATATTCCACCAAAATCCACCAAAAAATATGTATTAAACTTTGACTGATGCTACCAAAACACCATGTCAAAGTGACAAATATTCAACAACTTTTCGACTGAACTGCGGGCTGTGTTTACGCAGAGCAGGTTGGCTTTGAAAGACATCTTATATTTTTTGAAAAATGTAAAAATTACACCATTCATCAGAGCCAGAAACTGTACAAACAGGGAGAATCATGCGATAATTAACTTTATAATGGTCTTTGAACCAGTCATCTGTCTCTCAGCCTAACTAAATCTAAGCTTAACCTTTCATAAATGTCTACACATCTGTAAAGCTACTCAGTGACACGTATGATCACGTATGATGTGTGTTCCTAGTGTGTTCATGTTTTCTTCTTGTTCAGAGCACTGATGGCTCTGGGGAAGAAACTGTCCCTGAGTCTATTTGTTCTTGTTTTCTGTGCTCTGTAGCACCGACCAGAGGGCAGAACTGCAGGCAGTGTTTAAATAACATTCTTTGAACGTCTCGTCTATGATGTGCCATTATGTCAGAGAACTTGAATAAATCTTGGCTTAAAATCGTGATATCTCATCAAAATCACCTTTTTCTGATTGTCTTATTCTCCAAAACTATACCAATTGATCTAAATAGATTCTTTAAAAAACTAAAAATCAGAAACAGAAAAAAATCATTAGTGACTAAGTTCCAACCAAAAACAATTTGGGAAAATTCTGGAACTTTTCAGCTAAACTGGGATGAACTGCAGGCAGTGTTTACCCATTGGATATAAGTGTGGATGGAACGGAATAGAATGTCCTTTATTAGTCCGAAAAGGGAAAATGTGCAGTCACAGCAGCAAAGTGACAGAAAACAAAACTATAAATTAAAGAGGTGAAGTATACACATTATATATACAATATATATAAGAAAATCAGAATATTTACCTTTTGTAGCAACACTGGTGATACCTGTGGACATTTGGAAGAACATTAAACGTGTTGATTCCGTGTTTTTTAAAAAAGTTCTATGGAATAAATAATCAATGAAAATCAGCTAAAGTACAGTTTATAGTAGGCTTTACGAGTACTCATGGTTGTTCTGTTTCCGTAGAGGTGTAGGACTTCATATTACAGTGAAAAATCAACCAGAAACTGAGCTTCAAAGGGTTAATGCAGCTTTAATTAGGAGTAAATATAAATAGCTGAGTTGTGGGAGCCACAATCGTATTGCGGTGAAAGTTTCACAGGACAGATATTCCAGCGCAGAGGGACGACGAAAGGCCTTCCACAGATCGTAAGACGAACATTTCGCTGCACGCAAATAGCTTCTTAATTAACAACCCACATGCAATCTCGGCCAAATTAACCCACCCTCGGTCTGAGACAAACAAACCCAGCGGCCTCCGGCGGATCCGAACCAAACCCTCTTCTGCGGCTGTCAGCACTTATTCAGCCTAATCACTGTGCTTTGTAGGGGAATGCATAATTCGCCGCTCGCTTGTTTGGTAACCTTGAATTGTGACACATAATATTATGGCGCTTTTGCAAGGCATGCGCTTTATGCATTTATTCTGACAAATCTCGAATCCCGCCCCCTCACCTCCTCCATCCCCGCAAACATGTATAATTCATACTTCTCCGGTTGCAGTAGTTTCCTGATTTCTTCATTTATATTATTTTTTTACCTTTTACCGTGGATACTTCCGAGTTCCAGCGTCGGAGACGAGCAAGGGAATATTGTCGGAGAATTACAGGAGCAAACAGAGCAGTGAGGGGAGGATGTGAATGCGAATGAGCCGTGTGTGACAGCGATGGGGAAGGGATTTATTTTCCTGTGAGGCTGGAGCTGTCGTTGGGCATCTAACATGGAGGAGATGCGTATCCTCCGTAGAGCCTCTCAACCCTCCAGCAGATTTGCTCTTTGGATCGCTCCGTTTATGTGCCTCAAATTTCCTTAAAAATCACAGTTGTTGTTTATGCAGACGCACCTGTTGCACTCGGTAAAGTGGCGATATAGAAATCCCCGATCTGCACCACCTTCACATTTGCAGATATCCTTTTTTGACACTCGATCCATCTCGAGTGATTTATTGATTTAATTTGTCGACTGTCTACTCGCCGAGATAAAAACTAAAAGAAAGAGGGGGGGGAAATGAAGGAGAAAGTTTCAGGAACGCCGCCTTCCAAGTCTTATTATGACTCAGTGACAGCTGAAACATAAAGTCAGATAGCTGTGGGTGTGTTTCGGCGGTGACTAGTTGACATTTATAACTGGTTGTTCTCGGCTGTCTCGCTGCTTTTCCTCGCTGCAC
Source organism: Acanthochromis polyacanthus (assembly GCF_021347895.1). Lineage (NCBI taxonomy): Eukaryota > Metazoa > Chordata > Actinopteri > Pomacentridae > Acanthochromis > Acanthochromis polyacanthus. The sequence continues at coordinate 31,652,994 of NC_067113.1, forward strand.
TCTGTTATCTCCGCCAAGACAAGTAACACTGTATGTATAAAGAGCAGATGGATGCAATTACAGGCCATCGGCAGCGAAGAAAAGAGCAAAATGGAGGCCTTAAGATGGAGATAAACATTCTGTGGAATAGAGGGGGAATCAAACTGCAGCGCTAATGCTTGTGGGGAGGATTTTTTTTTTTTTTTGCGTGTTGAAACCAAAATGACAGTGCGCCTTATTATGTTAAAACCCTGTCATTTCCACTGGCTTTTGTTGAGGGACGATTATGCCACAGAGACAATTACCCTGCCCTTGCCGTTCTGAAAGGATATGGCATTTACCGCCACTGTATTCCATAGCCAGACGTTTAACTTTGTAATGAAAAGGCTGCAAAATGGTCCGGGCTGATTGTGAGAAAGCCTAAAAGGCTGCAATTAATCAGAAGAAAAAGTATTTCTGCGAGTGCGGAGGGAGGGAAGAGGGGGGAAAGAAAGGTAGCTTTGAGTTGACTTGGCAGAGAGAATGAGAAGTGGTAATGAAACAAGCTAGCAAGGCTTCAAGGCCCTTCATCAAGCGTTCGCCGTGCTTAAAGCCCCGTAAGTGTGGCTGTCAGAGTGTGTTTAAGTATAAGGAACTTTCAGAGTGTCACTGCGACTGGTGCGAGCCATTATTCAGTCGCATACAATAAAGGCTCTTATTACTCTGCCGTTTTTATTGAGAAGCCGCGCTGGAGGTGACAATCATATCCTCATTTCACACTGACGACAGAAAAAAGTCTTCCCGATAATCACGAGGCCTTCCGTTCACATGATCCTGTGCAGTAATCACACGTGTCGCAGGAAGTGAGCGTTCCGTACCTCATTCTGACACTCATCCGGTGCAGAGAATTAGTTTGTAATAAGAAGCAGGGACATAGTTCGCGTCCTCAACCTGACGAAAAATGGCCCAGATTCTCTGTTTGGGTCATTAGTTTGGTGCTTTTAAGCTTCTTTTTTTTCCTGAAAGAAGCAGTTTATGATACAGAGACTGAGGCTGTTACTCTGAGAGAATGCTGTAATATGGGCTGTTAGTTTTTTATTCTGTCCATCTACACAGCGGCGGCTGAAGCTAATCGGTCAGTTTTCTGCTTATTTTGTTCCCACAGAGGACATAAATGCATAACAAGAGGAAAAGCTCCCCTGGACTTATTTATTATAGACACTGACCAGAGAGAATCATCTGTAAATTAGGCAGGAAATACAGTGACATTTTATGCTGTAGAAAAAAATGGGAAGCCCATAATGTCCACCAAAGAGGGGAAAACTGGCTATTTCGTAAAATATGACAGAAAAATTGTAAGTAGGGCTAATTTCCTATTCGAATTCGAAGGACTTAGTCGACTTATTAAGATATAGAGGTTACAGTACCGTTGAAAAGTTTGGGATCACGTAAAAATGTCCTTATTTTGTAAAGAAAAGCTTTTTTTTTTCAATGAAGACAACATTAAATTAATGAAAAATCCGGTCTGGACATTGTTAATGTGGTAAATGACTATTCCAGCAGGAGATGGCTTCTTTTTAATGGAATATCTACATAGGACAGGAACATACAGAGGAACATTTCTAGCAACCATCACTCCTAATGCTACATTGTGTTAGCTAATGGTGTTGAAAGGCTAATTATGTTAGCACATGAATGAAAGTGTACATAAAAATAAGAACACGTGAAAATGTTTAAAAAGCAAGTAAAATAAATTTTGAAATGAACTCACCTTAAGGAGAACATCGATTCAATACCTTGTATGAACAAACTAAGTTAACAACAAACTTAAAGAAACTTTGAACTTATTAACAAAATGAAAAAGTGTGTTTTATGCATTGGATAAAATGTGTAAAACATCAAAGTGTTGGGGTAAAACTTGGGGTATAACTGGCCTGAACCAAGTCTCACCATACAAGACCCCATACCGGCCTCTCTGTTCACCTCTACGTCAAATCCATCAGTCCTTGGAGTTGTGGTTGTTTGGTCCATAAAACCCATCTTGGAGGTGCAACCAGCAGTTCGAACCGGCTGCACTAGAGGAGGCCCAGCTGTCTCCAGACTACCGTACCTCCAAGATCTGTACATAAATCTCCTGGGAGGGCCATCAAAGACGAAAGGGCTCCATTATCAAGGGATATAATTGTTTTTTACAACTCTCCAGTTCTACGGTTTCATTTAGTGGACGCAAAGCCCCGTACATCTGAGAGTGGAAACAACGCAAACAAGGATCTAGTCAGGAGAAAACAACCTGGATAGGTGCCATTAAACAAGTTCAAGTTTGAGCCAAGGAAGGAGCATGCTTTGGGTTTGTTCCAAAATTTGTGTTTTATTTTGTGCTTTTGTGGCAATTGATGCATTTAAATGACTAACACTATCAGACATTCTGTCTACAAGTAGAATTCCCCAAATAAGATGAATACAGTCTGTCAGTCTGCTTAAAAAGTAAAATAAAAAGAGCATGCTTTATATTTAAATTCAAGCAGTTTTCCTGTTGTGCCCAATGAAGCTGTACATTTAAAAAGTATTGTATTTTATGTCTACACCTTCCAGTGGACCAACATTATGAGAAAAGGCTTTATATTATGTTAACTTGACAACAGGACAGGTTGGTTTTCTTTGCATTTAGATGGAAAGATATGCATTTATTGGCAATCAGTCAAAATGAGTTGGAAAATATATCAACAAAAATAATTTTTGCATCCCTAATTATGGTCATGGGTGTCTTTTTAAACATTATAAATGTGATGAAAAATGTGTTCTTATAGATGATTTGCAACTTTCCTCCAGGTTTCTGTTCCTCCTGATGAAAAAAGTGGCTTATTTTTATTGACTCAAAGGTATTCGTCGATGCGAGACTAAAAATATATATATATAAAAAAAGAAGATAATTACACCAGAGACGCAAACCGGAGCCCAAAGCTGATCAATCTCTGCCTTCACGGCTCACATGTAGGTCAGGTCATGCTAAACGAGCAACTCTTCCACTTGTCATCTTATCATCTTACTTTTTTTTTTTCCCAGCGAACTCGGCAGCAAATGAGAGCAGGCCGCTGTGTCCGGAGCAGGAACCGAATCGAGATGACATCCTGCAGCCCCCTTTTTTTTTTTTTTTTTTTTTTTCCTGCAGGGGCCCCGGGATCTGGGGAGCTAATTGGTTTCTAATCAGAGCTGCGGTTTGGTCGGCGGCGTTCCGCTCAGCCTGTTGAGATAGAAATAGAAGGAAGGAGTGTGAAATCGAGATTCAGGAATCAGGTTCGGCGCCAGGCTGTCAACTGACTCACCCGTCGGGAGGCAGGCAGGGAGGGGAGGAAGATGGGGATGTGTGGGAAGGGGCCAAATCGCTGCAGGCGATCCACCCGGCCCGTCTCTGATGTGTGCCAGATAACATTTATGAGGGCTAATGAAAGAGTTTGCAGCTTGACACTCGTACACGGTTTCCACTCTGTTTTCGGGACGCTCAGCTGATTTATTTTTTTGTCTTCCACGTCGTCACCCGGACAGATGGAAAAACAGCCCGTCGGAAACAAGAAATAAATAAAAATACAACAAAATTTGGTCCAAGATTTGATAAAGATACAAGAGGCAAAAATCAGTTTATTGGCAGTAATAATAGGGCAGTTTGTGTGCAGAATATTTATCACACGGCGTCTAATTTCCACATTATATTCAAATAATATTACACCATATGCTGTACAAATATCTACTTTTGTGAGTGTCGGACTGTGGGGACGTTTTAAGCTATAATGAGCAGGACGTTTCATGTACAGAATTAGTGTTTTTTTCTTATAAATGAACATTGTTAAGTGGCTGGTGGTCGACGTTGTGGATACAAATAAGGAGAAACGGGAATAAAAATTCATGTTCTCTGCTAAAGTTTGTGTACATTCAAACTTGCAGTGAAGTCAGCTGCGACTCTCAAGGTCTCCCGAGTTTGCTGCAGAAATGTCCAATTAGGAAAGTTAACATTCTGTTGCCTGCACCTCCGACGGCGAACCTCCAAGCTGCTTCACAGAAACACGATAAAACATTCACCAGTTTAGATCAGCTCGCTTCTGGCTTCTACTTAGAATTTGGCTGAATTCGTGCAAACAGTGGCGGCGGTGATTTAGTCCCGACTGCTGCGACAGATTGTTCGGCTCCGATTCCTCTCGTCTTCCTACGCTGTGGCTACATCCACGACAAACAGTGACAGAAAAACAGACACACACATGCCAACAAGCACAGAAAAGACTGATTTACATTAAATATACTTGTTGGACACTATAGATGTGAGATTTCAGAAATTGCAAACTTGTGTAAAGATAAGATATAATAAGATAAGATTTAAAAAGCTAAGATAAGATCAGATAAGCCATGTTAAGCTAAAATAAGATAAACCAAGATAAAACAAGACGACATGGTCATCAATATCCCCCACCACATGTGATGTCTGAGTCTATATCCAAGATAGTGATCAAGGGCCATAACTCTGTTAAATATTATTGCACAGGTGTAATTTTCGAACTTGATCAAGGTGTCCATGGTGTGAAGCTACACACTAAATTTCGTAATCCAAGCTGTAATAGTTTCCGAGAAAAGCTGTCCCCTTCATCTCGGACGCACGGACGGACGGAGGCCAAACCTATATCCCCCTTTTCCACTTCGTGGAGGCGGGGGATAATAAAGGCTAAGATCAGATGAGCTCATATATGTCAATATAGGTTACATAAGACATTATTTTGCCAGATATTGCTCAGAAAACAAAATTACACAATTCAAAAATGCAGTTCATAGAAAAACAATAAGATATAAATACGTTACATCATCGGAAATAAAAATAAATTGGCTAAAACAGGACTAGAAAAGAAAAGTAAGATGTAATACTGGCTATGATACCGAGGTAGTAAAGCAATATTACACATATTACACACAATGATGCTTGTGTAACTGAAGTATTGCCTATTAGACTGGAGTATTGCGCATTAAATGGAAAAAATGACACCTAAAAAATTCAATATTGCACTTTGCATTGACATATTTCTCATAGAAATGAAATACGCCCATAAAACTAAGCTGTAAAACCAACATCATATTGCTGAATATAGCTAACATGGCTAATCTGTTAGCAAACTGTTACATAACAACACATCTGACAGGCATCGAGCAACATTTCTATACATCTGGACTTGTTTTTTTTGGTCTATCTGAGTGTTCACTGGCATTGTTAGCTCTTGTTTTGGTCTCCACCAGCTCTTCAGGGGAATATTTCCCTGTATAGATACTTAAATACTGAAGTATGTCCGCTAACTAGTTGCTAACTTTGTCTGACGTTAGGCGCTGGGAATTTGTTCATTTTTTAGTGAACTGCAAAGTAGAGTTTGGCCAATTACTGTATTTGATATTCGATATTTTTTTCAGTCATTATTTTGTTCACCTTTTTAGTGACTTGTGACATTAAGTTAGAGATTCTTTGTTTCCGTTCCAACTTTTGATTTATCTGTAGCTGCATTTCTACCAACAGTATGTGCTGGGTCACAAGTAATAGTCTATCAATACTGAAGTATAAATGTAAAAAAGTGTGCTTTTAATTGATATGTGAAATATAGTTGACATTTTAATTCAGTCTTATGTTGGAGTCCGTGTTGTTTGCAAATAAGCTTCCATTCAAAACATCGACTATTGGTGTCCTTGATTACAGATAATCGGCGTCGATATCGACCCTGACCTTCAGTCAGGACGAGTTTATTCGCGTTAAACTTGTCTTTTATGTCCTGCGGCGCCTCTAGACGGGTTTTCGTGTGAAAATCGTGCGCTGCCTTTTTTGCGGGTCTCCATATAAGCTGAGAATAAGTCAGGGCAACCCCACTTCCTATCTCTGCTCACTGGATCATCTCCCTTTAGCTAAGCTGATAAATCCTGCCTTCCAGCTCTTTTTGTTCCCGCACATCTAAATACAGTTTTTTTTTTCCCTTCTCTTTTTTAGATTTATTTCAGGGGGGATTTCAAAGTGTCCTGATTGACATGCTGCGCACAGTGTAATAAGGAATTAGCTGCTTTTCACCTGTTTCACCGGCGGGATCGCAGATTTGCAGATTCTCCCTTACGGACGAGGGGACGGACACACCGGATGTGTGGTTTTTTTTAGTTTTTTTGCATGGTTTTACTGTGCTAATCCTGTGATCAGCCATTCTGCAGCTTTTCTATATGATGCATGTAGTTGAGGATTAAATTAAAAAACGGGCGATTAAACAGATGAAACCATGATCTCGTTGCCTCCAAGACATCATACACCATTTTTATTTTTTCTCTTAAAGACAGACCTGAAGATTAGTCAAGGTAATATAACTAAGGTAGGGGAGGCTTAGCAGCACAAGAATGAATGTAAATAGGATTCGGTGGAAATGAAAGGTACAAAGTGGTCTAATTAAATCCCTCTCGATGTGAATTCAATTTCCCCAAGCCTCACGGCATCCTGTCAGTGACAAGAGAGCCGCCTCTCTTTGTCTTCCTCTGAGCAAATTGCAATTAGGTGGTGGGTGTATGTTGGCACGCCAGTCAATCACAGTCAAAGCCGGCGTTTTAAAGATGACGACAGCGGCAATGCATCGACTTTACGGGCCTTTCGGTGGCTCTTATTTGGAGCAATGGACGGTTAACTGAGGTATTGATTTTTGCTTTATATGCTTGTTGAGTAGGACAGTCGGTTCATTTAGAAACTGGCCGCTTGTAACCTGCACATTCTCACCATTCTCACAACACAAGAATTAAAATAAATATTGATAACACTCCATCTTTGTGCTGTAGCTGCCTGTCCAGCCAATTAACACGGAGATTTTCATCCTCGTTTTGGAAAATTGAAAATATTTCCCCCCGGTGTTATCCATTACAGATCGTTGTGCTATCACAGTCCTGCCAAACGAAATCTCTTTTTAGCAGCAGCGTCGAGCAACAAAAGCCGGTGCGGAGGAGGACAGTCGACACCTACACCTGTCCTAATCCGATTGGGCCTTTTGGAGCTGCAGTGAAAGAGAACGACAGACTGTAGTGACACACCGGCGCTGAGAGACTCGTCTTCAAATCGAATTACTGATGCCTGCTGCGATGGCCGGCGTCGACCCCGGCCGTCGTCTGCCTGCATTTATTTAGAGAATATTTTTTCTTCTTACAACACGTTCCCTCATGTGGAACGCCGAATGTGAGATGTAAAAACCCGGCGACTGTGAGGCTGTGACGAGATCAAACGGCGAGGAGTTGAGGGGGGAAAATGTTGGAAGTCTCTTCCAGACAGCTGCTGGCTAGCCTTCGTCCTCGTCGGTCGCCTCACGCCTCATCTGTAGGTTTAATTAGCTGCTTTTAACTCTCCCCAATCCTGGATCCTCCATGGCGGCTTTGGAAGTAGTGACCCCGTTGATCTGAGTCGTCCACCTTAAATTTGTTATTTGATAATCATCATTAGTCGGGTATTGGATTTGTTTGTGGAGCAGCTTTTGGAGGTTCAGCCCATTTTAGTTGATTATTTGTTGAATTATACAACATTGAGCTGGATAGTCCTTGAATTTTTTTTGGCCTGTAACTGTTGGTTGCAGCTCAGTCACTAATAGTGTTTTAATTGTGGTAAGAAGCTCAGAATTTTTAGTTTTTTATCAAATCTGGTTAGTGCAAATGATGTATTATTGGCAGTTTTTTAAATGGACCATGCACAATATCAAGGATCAAGGATATCTACTATCATTCCTTTAATAAATGGAAGCTTTGTTGGCACATAAAAAACAACATATTACAACAAACAGCTTTATAAATCAAAGTATTAAAAAGTAAAAATCAATATTAAAATAGGTGTAAAACGTGCAATGAGGTGCAATGTCTGCTTTAAAGTGTCTGATGCAAGTTAAAAAATAGTGATTTTGATGAAATATCAGGACTTTAAGGTTAGAGTTGATTAATTTTACAGACAAAACTGCACATCACACACAATTAGTTTAATAATAGGAAAAAAAGTGAAAATCCATGGAATTTTGCTGCTTTTACAGATTCTGGCTGTGATAAATGTTGTAATTTTGACCATTTTTAAAATCAAACATATTTTCAAACTTGCCAAAGGATTGTGGAGTTGAAGGTTAAATGAAATAAAAACCCAGTGAGGAGTTCAGTGGGGAGAATATTGGAAGTCTCTTCCAGACGGCTGCTGGCTTGCCTTCGTCCCAGTCGGTTGCCTCACGTCTCATCTGTAGGTTTAATTAGCTGCTTTTAACTCTCCCTGATCCTGGATCCTTTGGGCGACTGAAGTAATGACTCCGTTGATCCGAGGTCGTCTGCCTTTAGCAGATTTATTTTTTGATTCTCATCGTTCGTCAGGTATCCGATTTGCTGGAGTAGCGGCTTTTGGAGGTTTCTTGCCTCTTCAAAGATCTTTTTTTTGTGCTGCTGTCATGGAGATGAAGGATTATGAGCAGATAGCCTCTGAGGTCAGAGCCACTTGACTGACTCGGTTCTGCTCGATGGTATCAGAGTGAGGTAATGGACTCCCTAAAAGAGACAGAAAAGAAAACCTGAAGCAGATTGAGTATCATCCTGCTCCTCCCCTGTCAGCTATCGTGACCCTCTCGTCTGATCATCAACCTGAACAAACCCGAGGTCTCGTGTTCAGAACGACACGCTGTCCGATCTCGATAAGCGCTCGATCGGGTGAAACCCATCGAGGCATGGAAGAAAACGAAGGTTCATGAGGTTTCGTCTCCCGTCAATAACGCTTAAGAACCAGTAGCTCCGCGTTGTAGTTCCTTCTAGGCGGACGCCCAAAACACATTACGAGGACCGAGACGTGGAGCCAAGAACCTGCCGGGGCCCGAGCCGTGATAGATGACGAGGCTTTTATTGCGGCGTGTTGTGACACCCAGAATGAATGGCATCTGTGTTCGACCCCCTCCAGGTCCCCGTTTTTATTGTCACTTATACACGTACGGCAATAATGTTGGTTCAATTCCTCCCCGCTATCAATTTGCAAAACTTGGCGGTTAAACTGTGAATTACGCAACACTTGGACACACACACCAAAATAAAAAAAAAAAAGAAGGAAGGGATGGCGGCTAATCAACAGTGAGGATATTTACAACCTCCCTCTGCTCTCTGGAACTCTTTCTACACTTACGGAGGGGAGGAAGCATATGGAAACGCGTGAACACACGTCTTGACTGCAGCAGTTCTCCGCTGGTCCTCTTGATTGGCTAAATGATAAATCCTCCATCCTCCTGCTATTCACAGTTTGATGACATTTGCATACAGTGATTATGGGTTTTTTCAGTTTTTTTCTCCTTCAATTACTGCGATATCAAACACGCAGTCTTTGTTTAATTTTCAAGCGATTGTTTTTGAGATTTATGCATTGTACTGCAGACAATATGTCATTATGGGGATGTTTGTCTGTAACGTGATTCCTCAGCGTGTTCCAGAGTTTATTTTCATCCCCAAGAGTGACGATTAACTTCACTAAACAGCTACTAAATGTGCACTAAGTGTTGTTCTTACTGCCGCTGCGGTTTTCAAATCAAGCTCATGAATTAATTATATATTAACCATCTGCACCTCAAGGAGTTTTTTTTTAATTTGCTCCAGTCTGTATTTACACTGACTTTAGATGAATTCTTCACTGCAGTATAAAGTCCTGCACCTCTGTGGAAACAACACGACCATAGCTACAAGTGGAAAGAACTCAAAAATATGTTTTGTGCAGGATGGCCATAAAATATTTTTGAAAAGACATTTAAGTTGAATTTTCTTCATTTTTTTTAGTCTAGAAAAAATGAGAAAAACCTGGAATCAGCATGTACGACATTAATCGAAGAGGCCACAGATGCTACCAGCAATAAAAAAATAGTGTACTGTACAAATTTAATTGGTTACATTTTTTAGTTTGCTTCTATACTTGTTTCCTATCTGCTTTGCATCTACACTGCCTGCAGTTCAACTCAATTTAGCTGAACAGTCCTTGAATTTTTGGCGTGTAACTGTTGGTCGCAGCTCTGTCACTAGTAGGGGATTAGTTGGGGTGAGAAGCACAGATTTTTTTTTTTTTTTTTTACTGCATCTGGTTAATGCAAACTGTTAAATTTTGGTAATTTTTTAAATGTGACGTGTAGAAGAAGTGATTTTTGGTGAAATATGACAATTGCAAGGTTAGATTTAATTAATTTTGCAGACAATCCTTCACATTATACATAATTAATTCAATAACCAGCAAAAGGGTGAATATCTGTAAAATATTTCTGCTTTTTCAGTTTCTGATTCTGATGAATTGTGTATTTTTGATATATTATTTCATGAGATAACATCACTTTAAAACCCAGCAGCAGGTTTTAAAGTTCATAGTTAACTTAAAAAAAACACTACAGAGTCATGAAAATTTAAAAGTTTGACCTTTTAGTTTTGTCTTTGTTGCTAAAAGTTGCTGTACTACAAATAGTATTACAAAAGACAATCATTTACAAATTCTGTATTTAAAGTCGTACCTGAGTAAGAGTGCAGAAGTTCCACTGCTCAGTTTTTATAGGCACGAAGGGGGATATTGGCGTCATCGCGTCCGTCTGTATGTCCGTCCGTCCGTCCGTACGTCCGCATTTCGTTTCCGGAGCATATCTCATTAACTGCTTGAGGGATTTCATTCATATTGCACCCAGGCCATCTCTATGTAGTATAGATGTGCCTTTTGGGGTGTATGACCTTGACCTCATTTTCAAGGTCATACTGAGGCAATTCAAATATTTTTTCATTTCCGGATCATATCTCACAAACTACTTGAGGGACTTCATTCATATTGCGCACACTAAGCCTGTTGGTAATGTAGATGTGCCTTTTGGGGTGCATGACCTTGACCTGATTATTTTTATTGTAGTCACGATGTATCATTTTGTTGGTGTATCGTCCACTTCAGATTATCTTGCACTTCCAGGCACTATATATACGGCGGGGGATGTTTTAAGCGAAGTGTGTTTATTAGTATGTAACATTATCATTTTCTTACCTTACTATTTCAATTTATCGGGTACAATTAAATGATAGATTAAAATGTAGAGTTTTAAATTTAATGATTTAGCTTGTGTAGTAAATCTAAAAGGTTGATCTTAATTCCTCTTTGCGTTTTGGCTCAGCATGTGTTGTAAATGTGCTGCATAAATAACAATGACTTAACCTATTAGCTGAATGCATTTAGGCTTCAACAGCAGAAGCAGCTGCCCTCTGTAACCGATGTATTCTTATATGTTAGATTGTTAATGTAAAAGCATTTTGCTGTTCAGCTCCTTTTATTTGACAGTACAGTTTTGGAGTTTAATCTTCATCCTTTTTGTGAAACAACAGATAATTTGACCTCCTCAGAAACGAGTGCAGAAGTGAAAAATGTCTCTTTGATTCAACTGCTTACAACTTATCTGAAAAGTGACAAATGTGTCCCGACAGAGGAAGAGTGCGGCTCCAAACCTCCATTAATCACTGAGCCGGCAGCTCAATAGGAGTCCAGGAGGAGCTGCAGCTTTACACTTTACAGATTGTTCAGAAGTTTGTCCATTAAGGTCCATAAGTTCAGTTTTCAGTCCGCTGGTATTTGATGAGACAATAACAAGAGTTCCTTAAACTTAAACTAAGTAATATCTGAAAGTAAGACAGAGGGATTGCAGTGGAGTTGAAATGTAAAGTAGAATAGAATGCAAATACTCAAGTACAATACAATCAAAGTACCTCAAAATTCACTGCATTTATTTTGTCAGTCAGATTTATTTATGCAGCACTTTTCATGCAAATGTTCTTTACAGATAAATTAATAAAATTGCAATAAAAATCAAGCTAACGATAACCAAAACATCTTGTTATAAATCAAGGACTCAAAAAAAAACAAGAATATAGGAAACTGAAAAACAGTTATAAATAATGCATGCAATAAGGAAACACAAGAGTAGATTAAATTAAATTAAATTTTATTTTATTACATTTAATATAATCCACTAAATAACTCAAACAAAATGAATATATTTTAAAAATTATAGAAATGTTTTTTTTACATATAAGTGAATAAATAGAGAAATCAATCAATAAAATAAAAATTAAAAATAGTAAACGAATGTTTCAAAAACAGTCCCATAAATAAAACATGTAACGAGGAAACAGAAATGCAATATAATTTAAAAGATTATATAAATTAAATGCAATGAAATTTAGATAAAATAAAAATAATTAAATAAATAAAACAAATTATAGTTACATTAAGTTTAATTCTAAATAAGAATAAAATATAATATATCTATATATCAAATAAAAATAAAACAAAACATTGAAATCATAATTTTGCAAAAAAAATAAGATAATAGAAAATAAAATATATTAATATTTGTAAATAATTTAGTGATTTGGGAAGTCAATGAATATTTTTTTTTCTAAACAGAAAAAAAAAAGATTAATGAAATCAATCAAAAGCCTGACTTTAAAGGTCGGTCTTAAGTTTGTCTTTAAAATATAAACACACTCTCTGCTGCCCTCAGGTCTCTTGAAAAGCCTCACTTTTGGGTTAGGGTCAATACCAGAAGACCTTGTTGCCCTGTATATTCAAAAATAACATCTTTAGTAGGAGGAAATGGGGATGGCAAGCAGCAGAAACTTCCTGTGACTCTTTCTCCTGGTAACCACCCACTTTGTTGCCACACAGACTGAACTACTGATATTTTCTGTGAGACTTTTCAGACTGACTCGAACAGAACCCCATCCGCTTTGACTTCGTGTGTTTCCAAACTGTTGAAAAGCTTTTAGTGGACTCCGTTAAAGCCGGTCTGTGATGGTAGAAATCCCCCCGTCGGCCCGGTGATCAGACTTCCTGCTCGCTCCCTGCGGTCGAACCTTCCACCGCTTATTAAATCCTCTGACCGGAGTCGTGTCGCACTGATCCCCGACCGAGTCATTAAGGTCCGCCGAGACGGGCTCGCGTGTTCGGCCACGCTCCGCTGCATGATTCCCATTTATCCCGGCTCTCGGCGAAGACAGGAGCTGCCAGGTTGGTGTGTTTGTCTGTCTTACCGACTTGTTAGAAGCCTCTGTCTGCCTTGTTACTGAGCCTGCTGATCCGTGGCCATAAACCTGTGCAAAGGTGGAGAGGTATTAGCGAAACCGGGGGCTTTACACAGCTGCTGGATGAGTGGCTGCAAGCCCAACATCTCCCTCAATTCATTACCGACGCTGATGGCCAAAGCTGAGCCGGAATAGATCAGATTTCAAGTTTTAAAGGCTCATTTTTTTCCTCAGATAGATGCTCGCCGTCGCTCTCCGATATTGGATTGTATCTGAATCATTTTGTGTAATGACCCCAAAGTAATGGTCCTTGTGTGCGTTGTTCAATAAAAGCAATGAACTGGTGCTGTTCCTCAGCCCCGCAATCTCCAACTGTCCTCCAGTAGCACTTTATTGCGTAGAGGTCTGCTGGTTTTAATACCCTGGTTTGTTAAAGCAGTACGTTTCGCTGTAATTACCCCTCATGGAATCAGTTTTGTTGGTGATGTTTACCAGACAAAACACTGGGAATAAATACAAAAAAAACAACCCGCCCGAGGAGATGGAGACGTATCGGACCCGATGGGAGATCTGCAGAAGATCAACACCATTAATTACTAATTCTGGATTCCCATTTGGTGCCGGTGGTAAGGCCAGTGCGTGTTAAAAATACTCATGTGACTCGGTGTTTAATGAGGAAAAACATGTTTCTTCTTTAAAAAAGTGTTGCATTTATTCATGATCTCGTCTTTATTATTTGCCACTGCTTTGATAAACCCATCTGGATGTTTCTTTATAACGCCGTCTCTGTGATTAATTTCACTCCGTCGCTGCACACCTCATCAAATAGACGTTACCTGGAGCTGGAGCAGTTTTATCTCCGTCTTTGCTCAGCCGCTTTCATTAAGAGCGAGTCGTGTTTGCCAACCAACAGGCAGCTGCACCGCACAGAATGACTTTTTTTAAACCGATTTTAAGTGGAATTTGTCGACCAGTGTGCTGTGATTTTAGCTGTTTTGTTAAATTACAGATCATATCTTGTAAAATCATAATGACAAAATTTGAATTTATTTGCTTGCAAAAAAAAAAACAAGCGGCCAAAAATCTACATAATATCTGTAAATGTTGGATTTAAACCCCGTAAAAATATTACATATAAATCAAAAAATGACATGAAATAAAATATATAAAAATACATTTGAACAGTTATGTTGCTTTTTTGTTTTCTTAAGTTGCACATAATATCTGGTAAAATCATATTAAAAATATTTTAATGTACTCATAACTGTAAAAAAAAAAAGCTAAATAAAAATTGCCAAATTTGTACATAATATCTGTAACTGTATTATTTAAATACAAATAAAATATAATAAATAAATAAATGACGTGAAATAAAATATCTAGAAAATATTTAAACAGTTGTTTTACTTTTTTAATTTATGAATAATACCTTGTAGAATCATATTAAAAATTATTTTAATCTTATTAAATCATTAACTGTAAAAAAAAACCTGCAAAAATTGTATACAATATCTGTAAATGTTTCATTTAAACCCAGTAAATATACATATGTGTTAATATACATATAATATTGAGTGAAACCACAGGAAAAAAGTGAGTATAAACAACTAAAAACACCTAAAATATTCATTATTTTACAGTGTGTGGCTGTAAAAAATGACACTGTTAAACTGTATTTAAATCCAGCAAAAATCTAATTATTTTACGAACATGAACCTTCATTCTACAGTATTCCATCACCTATTAAAGAATTTTTCTGGCAGCCGAGCTACCACATGCGCTCAGTATCTTTCCGGGATGTTTGTTTCTTTTACAGTCCACCTGTGTCTTTATTCCCTCGGCTCTCAGCTCTCCTCATCTACACCTGGTCTGAAAATAACCGCCTGAAAAACTCTGCTCATAACTCAGGCGACACACGACGCCCGGAGAGCCGAATTGTTTCGAAATACCGAGTATATTGTGCAGGCGACTGTGAAGAAGGCAGAAGAAGAAGAAAAGAATAGTGTGAAATGTATAAGCGCCGCGTTGTGTTTCTTGTCTCGGGGTCTCTTGAGAAATCTCCCCGCTGGCCTTCATTCTTAATGCGCTGGTGTGAGCGGAGCGTCGGAGGAGGGCTGAGATGAGAAAAGTTGACCGGGGGAAGGATTAAAAGGTGACGCAGGGGGTGAAAAAGAGACACGTCGAAGAAAGAGGAAGTTGGACAAGATTAATTAACTTATTTTCCAACAATAGATCCTATTAAAGTTGCTGTCAGGAGCTCGGAGCGACTCGCCGACCCTTTGAGCTGAATACTTTAAAAGCTTTGTTTTTAGCCTCCTTTTAGCCGCACGTGTAGGACTTACATAAAGATATGCACATGCGGGTGGTATCGGTGTTTGCTTTTACTTGGCATCTGCTGCTTTTTAGAGCGGCAGATAGCAGAGTGGCAGGTGGGTGTGTGAGCAGAGAGTGATCCGGAGGATGGCGTCGGGGTGAGGAGGCCGGCCGCCGATGACGGCGATGAAAGATTGATCAAGGGGGCCGATGCCTTTTCAAGGTGAGATCTGAGTTCTGAGGGAGGGGAGGGACCTCATCCTCACCTCCTCACCTCCTCACTTCAGCTCTGACTCCTGTGTGCCTTTTTTATTTATTTTCCGGGGCAGAGAGAGAAGATCTCTGAGCTGAGCTGAGGCAGCAGGAAGTCTCAGATTAGGAGTGAGCCGTTGTCTGTTTTCTTTCCCCCTGGTGGACTGTCGTAACGCTCTAATGCTTTCCCACAGCAGTTTTTCAAACATTTTGCTCTCTGCGGAATATTTCAGTGAGTGGTTACCCCCCTCTCCTTTTCCTTTTTTCCCCTTCGCCTATATATATATATATTTGGCCCCACAGAGGCTTTTTAAACATTTGTAGAACTCTATTAAGGCTGTCAGCACCATCAAACACAACCACAATAGCGCCTCTGGGCGTTAATCTTCACCTTCCCTCATATTTACAGCAGCACCATTTGATCTTTTACATCTTTCTTCATTCCGCCGCCGCAGCTGCTCGCGAGGTTTGATCCCACCGCCACAAACCGTTTCTGACACTTTAAAAGGAATCTCCCCACCGCTCACCTCGCAGCGAGCGGGATAGTTAACAATAGGCGCTAATTTCACATAATTGATTTCCCACTCGATTCCATTTAGCAGAATGTAAAGACTTTAATTGGAGTCTGTGTCAGTCTGCACATTGTTTTTCACTTCCCATTAGATCCTCTGTAGACTTTCAATGGGCCCGACTGCAGAAAAATTGATTTAGTTAAATGTGCAGCAGCCGGACTGCTTACAGATGCAAGGTTTTTTGTTTTTTTCTTGGATTAGAAATTTGGATTAGAACTCTCTGCTTCCTCTTAAGAGCAGTCAAGGTGCCCTTAATCAAAGCCCTTTGAGCAAAATGACTCCTCTGACACTTAAACGCCGTTGAGAATCGTCTGTGATTTCCAGGGTTTTTCCAGGAATTACCTTCTAACAAACTTTTGTCATTTGCTTTTCTTTTTTGCATTTACTTCTTCCACCACTGCAGTGATTTATTTCTGTAGTACAGCATCTAGCCCTGTTTGTACTGAATCAGAAAAAAATATGTTAATTTACAGATATATGCTGTTATGAAAAAAATATCTATTAAAAAATGAAAAATGGTATAAGAATTTTTATTATTTTACATATTTTCCCAATTTTTACATTATACAGATAATGTCACACAGAAAAATCTAATAATAATAATAATAATAATAATAAATTGATTAATTAGTTACAGTAAAAAAAAATAACATATTGACTGTAAGAAACAAAACAAAAACAGGCCAAAGCTGTTCATACATGAACATCCTACAATAATCATAAATAACCTCTCCTTTACCAAATAAGAATGAATTATTTTATAATATGTGACCATAAATATCACACAATAGTTACTGTATTTTAGTCATGGGAATATAAAGATAATTTGACAGATATTTGCTGTGATTCAGGGAAAAAAACAGCAATTTTTTTAGAAGTTATTTGCTAATATTTTAAAGAAGAATGATGTATATTAAAGACTGAGACGTGGCGAATCATTTATTAAACTTTTAATTTTACATAGTTTTCCTGTTTAGTTAATTCACAGATTATATCTTAAAATCCTTAGAAAGTATTTTTTTTACAAATGCTAATTTGTTTCTTTACAATGTGTGACTATAATATTACACTGCTGTACTGTCCTTAAATCCACAAAAAATGGAATTATTTTACAATTTGATGTGAAGAATCATCTATTACTTCCACGGGATTCCAGGAAACACTTTCTGTTTTCAGTTTTTTCTTGCATCTACCATAGTAATGATTTACTCACTGCAGCATCTGTTCTAGCCTGGGCTTGCTGCTTCCACCTTTTTAACCATAATAAAAGCAGTAGCATTATTATCAGAATCAGATCAGGTATTTCCAGTAGAGAAAGTGAAAATTACAACCTCACACCTGCAGCATATCCTGTGCTGCATCCTGGCTTACTGAGGCTTTTCTACTTGGAGCTGTTGGAAATTAAAATGGAGCTTCATGTTGGTTTAAGCCGCTTCATTCACAGGTTCATCCCAGTTTTCATATCATTCAACGCATTATCTACTCCTGTCACTCAGCTTAAACTGCAATATGAAGTCATGCACCTCTATGGAAACGTCACAACCACGGCTAAAAGTAGAGAGAACTCAGAACTGTTCTTAAACATCTGCTTTTAGAGGGAAGCTGTTAACTGTCAGAGAGGATTTTGTCATGGTGGCCTTTTATAAGATGCAGCATCTACAGCTGATTATAAAAAAAGAACACACAGAATGAGGTTCTATGCATGGTGCAAGCTAAATAAATACATCTAATTTATTGTTTTAAATAACCTTCGAATTTGCAGACAGTTTGGATGAATCCAGCCATTAATCATCACAGAAGGCTTTGTCATGGTGGCCATTTATAAAATGCAGCCAAGACCCGAGATGAGGTTATATGCACGATGCAAGCTAAATAAACAAGTCAAATTTATTGTTTTAGATAAACCTTTCAAGTTGAAGCCTTTGTTTTGGATGAGTGTAGTCATTAAGCATCACGAAATGCTTTGTGATGGTGGCCGTTTACTAGCTCATGCTCTCTGGTCGCCAACACTGAACTGCTAATGCTTTCTGTTTTTGCTGCACAATTAAGCAGCAAGAAGCTCCACCTGGTGGTGCAATCAGGTACTGCAGCTTTTCTCTGGCATGCATGGCCATCATCTTCTGCTTTATCGGTTAAATAATCAGCGGCAAATAATTGATTCACGCTATTAACCGTAGAACCAAACATCGTGGTTTTAAAGTTGTGGCTGATGGGTGTATGAGGTAGTTTGCAGGTTTAAAAGATAAAATACTTCACTCCTTCGCTCATGCTACACATGTTTGGTGACACATGATCATATTTGGACACGGATGCGACTGAGTAAAGTTCAT
The DNA here is from genome assembly GCF_021347895.1 of Acanthochromis polyacanthus. Taxonomy (NCBI): domain Eukaryota; kingdom Metazoa; phylum Chordata; class Actinopteri; family Pomacentridae; genus Acanthochromis; species Acanthochromis polyacanthus. Next base: position 31,671,487 of record NC_067113.1, read on the forward strand.
TCCAGCGAGCAAACACACCTGAATCTGTGATGTGTACACACACAGGTATGTAAACCCAACGGGATAGACAATAAAACCGCTGCCAAAGGTACCCAAACACACACACACACACACACACACACACACACACACACACACACCTCAGAGTGAACTCATACATTCTACATGCTGCACTTATCATAAACACTAAAACACACAATGGGTTCCTTTTCAATAGCTGCCAGAAAGAGTAATGGTGCGACACCAGCAGGAAAAAAGGCTTTTCATTTACATCCTGCAGTCACATACGGTGTTTTCACTTCAACAGGAGTCCAACGTTGTGTACAGTAATCACTGCTGGGCCGCTTTCTTTTCTGAATTGGAAGTTTGTGTTGGGATGCATTTGCTAAGTGTTCTGAGAAAAAGACGTTGCACAAATGGGTGTTTCGTGTCCGATATTGTGACATGATGTGTTTATTTCAGGTGCAAGCAGCATGTTTGGTTTGTTAACGAAGCTTCAGGGCAGGTTTTTTCGGTTGAAACAGGTGCAGTTGTGTTGATTATGAAGCCTGTAAGGACCTTTAAAATCCACCCGACACTTAGTTTAAAGTTCACAGACACACAGCTGTTAACGAGACGAGCATTTTCTTTCTTTCTTTTCCTCCCAGACCGTGTTTTTTTTGCTAGACAGTTGCCTGCTGTAGGTGGCTGCAGCTCGGAGTGAAAACAACGGGGGGTGAATCTGCCAAAATTCAGTTTAACTTTGGAATTACTGCAGACAGTCGATGCTGCTGCAGGAAAAGATCACATTTTTCCTCCAGAAGCCGTCTTCACTCCTGACGTTTGGTTGATTTTTACCTCCTACTTCTTTGTTTCTGCTACGCCATGTTCTGGCAGACAGAGAACCCAAAATATTAGTTGGAAACCAGAAATAAGTTTTATTTCCGTTTCATCTTGTAAAATGTCTGCCTTAATCTAAAAAAATATTGGAATTTTTCCAAGCAAAGTGCAAGAATTTGTTGAAAGAAATGAACATTTAGCTCGCCTTTGAGTTGATTGAGGATGTTCTTGAATTAAATTTGTTGAATTTACTCGACTGCGTTTGTTGAAAAAGCCAGAAATTTAGCCGAATAAAGAGGGAAGTAACTGAAAGGAGAACTGTACGATCGGTTGATTATAATTCACATTTAAATAATGGGAAATCATTTCTCAAGGCATTAGCTGGTGACCACGCTGCCGTGTGAGGCTTTTAATAGAGAGAAACAATTCATAAAGCTTTTGAGAGCTTCGGGCCTCAGATATTCTCAGTTTGCACGCTGGGCTGATAGAAGTCATTTCCAGCATTTCAAAGACATTTTTTTGTTCTTTCCTGCAGAGTTGGAACACTTCTATGACTGTCTTGTAACCGTGAACTCACACCAACAGTGATGCAGTGACTAATCACAGTAGCCCTAAACTGACATTAAGCATTATTTGATGTACAATTTTAATTATACCAAAGAGAAACATCAACAATCTCGCTTGCGTTGTCTGAAAAAATACAGCATTTCTTGAACTTGTCTGTTGGGACAAAGTTAAGGAAAGAAAATGTGTGACTGTGATCACTTAGCCAAAACCAAAAGGCTTAAATAAAGGGTGAAAATTGGACATTTGTTTGAAAAATACAGCATACCCCAACAGTGGGTTAAAATATCGATCCTGACATGCTATTGGTTGCAAAGATGATTCAAATTAATCACAGCAGTCCTATACAGACCTGCAAAAAGCACAACACATGACTTAATGCCCACTTTAATACACACTTTGATAATCTGTCTTGTGTTGTCTATGAAAATTCTACATTTCTTTAAGCATTTGTGGCAAAATTATGGCAAGAATCCATAGCTGTGATCACTTAATGTGACACAGCGATCGTCAAAACCAAAAACACCGGTTTGGTTGCAGCATGAGGTTCTTTAAAGAGGAATAACAATCCTAGTTGTTCATATTCACAGTTAGAGTTTCAATGTTTGTCTGCTGATGACCAACAGTTACTCACATGTTTAATATGGACCTCTGTGTTGTTGTGGGTGGAACAATAGAAATGTTTTGTGACTGAGTTTCGTAGGTGAGTCATGAGAAGGGCAACTGATGGAAGGAGGCAGGAGAACTCTGGAGTTTATAGTTTGCTCTGTGTTCCATGACGAGGATTAACCTGTAAATACAACCACAGCTTTGGAAATATGATCTGTGTGACTCTTTCTTCATCCCACTCCTCAGACTTCAGTCTCCTCAAAGCTGCATCAGATCTTCCACCACATCTATTCATCCACGAGTTTAAAGTTCTGGCTTCCTGCACACAGAATAGCAGGTTTTATTCATTCTTTTCCATCTTTTCTGTCTTCTGTCACAGCTTTCGGCAAGTCTGAGGTTATGTACAGTTTATTCATCCTCCTGTCGCCGTCCCCTGAGGTTGTAAAAGCTCTTTTTCTTTTTCTTTCCAGCCATATTTTACAGTATGCTTCCCTCCCTGAAGGTACAGTTAATCTTGCTCTTCCTGTCTTTCCGCCTCGCACTCCGATGCGCGTTATCTTTTATTTCGTATGCGGCAAATTCCCGACCTCCCGCAACATGTTTGCTCCGTCTTTCTGTCAGCCCTTTTCCCCCTCAGAGTGCCTCTCTGTTAATTTGCAGCAGTATTGATGTTAAACTACCAAAAAAGAAATTTAAAAGGAGCAGGGACTCGTTCTCCTGGCCTCGTGTTAGAAGTGTAAATTTGGTTCTTTTTCAGGAGGCTTTATGGAGGATGAAGGAAGATGAGGGGGGTTAAAGGTTCGGATTTGAATCTGCTCCACTTCAGTTGCTGCTCTTTTTACGCTTGGTTGCTGCGCTGCCATCAAATAATAACTCAAGTGGTTTGATAATAGCAGTTCTTCTTCTGGTCATTGGGTAAACCCCTAGAATCTCATGTCTGTGTACATCTTTGGATGTTTTTCTCACTGAAAATGGCCCATTCTTGCATTGAAATGGCTTAAAAGTTTAGAATCTGCAGATTTTGAGGTTCACTTCTGTATTTTCACCCCAAAGTTTCCATCATTCACAGCAGCTTGAGCACACCAGTTCACCAACTCTGTTCAGACACTGCTAGGGCTGGACCCGAATATCCCGAATATCCGGATATTCGTTCGCTACGGCACTGTCCCCACACCCCCACGTCGGACGTTACCGGGCGGAAAGAATATGCCGTGTTACTGTCTTCCCTCCGCCTTCGGCCCACATCAGCACTTATCGGCTCATCTCCTCGTGTGATCACATAAACATATACACGTATGTCTATGTGATCACCCCCTCCTCCCCCCAGACGAAAATATTTGGAGCTCGTCTCTTCTCTTCGCCTTCGGCCCATTTCGGCTCATCCCGCCGTGTTCTTCGGCTCATCTCGGCTCCTCCATTCGTGTTTGTAAACACCACCCGAATGGCCGGGTGGCTGCCGACTCTGACGTCGCGCTTCACTTCGTTGCATAAACACAAGACAAGATGCTGAAGACAAAACGAAGGCAACGAAGGTCGGTTTACACTGGGTTCAATATGTCATCAGGAAATGTTGGCCAGAACTTTCTAAAAATGAAAAAGGATTCGTATTTTCGGGCCGTCTGTGTCACAAGCCACCGCCGCCGCGCCGCGCCGCGCCGCGCCGCGCCACACCCCACACCCCCCCCCCGTGTGAATACCTGGTGTAAAATGTGTACGTACTTTCACTGTTTGTGTTGAGTTTGTCCATTTTTGGCTCATTCACACTATGGCTGCCATGTGAATATGCGCAATCATGAGGTTCATTGGTTATTTTGCACATAAGTTGTCTTCTAGCAAATAACAACACATGCTAACAAGATAAAAACTTATTTTTTAACAGACAAGGTCCTTTAAAAAGGTGTTTTTATCCATGTTTGGGTAATTTATACTACAGCTTTAATGTGGAAACACTCAACTATGGCTTTCATTGGTTCTTTTGCACATAAGGTGTCTTCTAGCATCTAAAAACATTATATAAGGAGGCTAACTACGTAAAAACTTGACATTTACCAGAGGAGGGTCTTTTAAAAGCAGTTGTTCACCTTGATATGGATAAAAGTCATTGTTGAGTGTAGTTTTTCATCGTCAGGTATCAGAAACCGTCTACGTCAAACAGAAAAGTCAACGATCTGTTGCTAAATTTGGCTACAAGCCTGACACCGTGTTACCTGTGGAGACCTTATAATGTGAAGCAGCGGCAGCAGGAACTGTTTGCATGAGCAGTGAGGCGGCACTGAAATTACAACCCTGATATGGAAAAACGTAGCGGAAGAGAAAACACTGCGTGGATATGAAGTCAAGAAACCAGGTTACGCAGATAATTGAAGAATGCGTTTTCCATGCGGTGTGATAACCTTTACTGTAAATATGCATTTACATGCAGAGCCGCGGTAATCGCATTTCTCCCCGGCCTTATTTCCGTGAGCTGAACTTGTTTGCTTTTTGTGATTTTCTGCTTCCCGGCTGCGGACGAGGCTCAGTGTTTTCTCACAGCAGCACAGTCAGATGTTCAGCGGTAGAAATAGAGTCGTTTAGACTTCCAGAGGACAGTTAGACTTTGAATAGCACACCAGGGTCATTTACGCAGTCATGTTAGACACCTGTTTTGGATGTTATCAGCCAATTAAACAGGTTTCATTGTGGATCGTTCCCATTCATATGAGCCAGAACAGACCTCTTCCACCTTCTGTCTTGTATTTCAGGCGCTTTCTATCATCCCCCTCTACTCTCTGCATGATCTCAAAATCTCCTTTACTACAGGAAACAGCAGCAGCTACCTCTGAGCTGCAGGATGCACATTTAAAATGGGGTCATTCTGTATGAAATCAACCAAGTTTAAGAAAACTTCCCACCTGACCCTCTCAGATTTTGCTAAATTTTTTACATACATTTAGTACATTATATATGATGGGGAAATCCAAAATTTGAATGCTTTATTGTCATTAGTTTCAAAGTTATGGCCATTTGAAGTAGGTAGGGGGTACCCTATTAATGCAGCCAAAATTAAGACTTGAAATTTTTGACCATTTTCAGACTTCTATAACTTCTGAAAAACAAAAGATGGAGATCTGAAGTTTTCAGAATCATTTCACAGTGACCTATAGTCCTCGGAAATGTGAAAATATTTACTTTATATTTATAATTGCATGTTACAGAAAATGACAAAGTTGCGATTTTATCCATCACAAACTTCTAAACTGCTACATTTGGCCTCCCACTACACAAAAACTAATCATCATATCCATTAGAGATTTTATGTGGTATAATTTGGCTATCTAAGGATTGGATCTGTAAAAAATGAAAGTGCTATGGTATGTAATGCATGAAATATGAACAGCTAAAGATCAAAGATATTTGTCCAACCTTCGGATTCAAAGGTCAATATCAGCATGTGGGATAGGTGGTATCAAAAAATAAAAGACATCGTGTGAAATTACAGGAATTTCCCTAAATTTTGACACCAAGCACAACTTGCTTCTATAAACCCTTCTGTGTTTAATGTTGACATTTGAATCCGAAGTTCATTCTCTGTAATATGCAATTATAAATGTAAAGTAAATATTTTCACATTTCTGAGGACTATAGGTCACTGTGAAATGATTCTGAAAACTTCAGATCTCTATCTTTCATTGTTCAGAGGTTATAGAAGTCAGAAAATGGTTGAAAATTTCAAGTCTTAATTTTGGCTGCAATAATAGGGTACCCCCTACCTACTTCAAATGGCCATAACTTTGAAACTAATGACATAAAGCGTTCAAATTTTGGATTTTCCCATCATGTATAATGTACTAAATGTATGTAAAAACTTAGCAAAATCTGAGAGGGTCAGATGGGGACCACTGGTTGAAATGATATGGAATGACCCAATGATAAATTTTAAAGGAGATTTTTGGTGATGCAGTAACCTAGATTTGCGTATTTCCTCGGTAAATTTGCCATTTTAATGTCTGAATGCATGAAAATATTTCAACAAAACAATTCCCCCGTCACTTATTTTGCAGTATCCTGGGCCAAGATTAGCAATAAGTTTTAAAGAAATACAAACACACCAGAGTGTTTTTCTCCTCCCATAGCTAAATAATGATGAGGTGCCGCCAGACTATTCTCCAATGCTGACATATTTCAATGAAAAAAGGTCTATTTGGGTATTTTTGTTTGAGTAATCTGTCTTATCTTTCTGCTTTCTTAATGACAGTTTGGCTTTTTATCGGTTTCAGATTCCCCTTTGCCCGTTTAAACTGGAATTTTTTAATGTAATAAAAGTATGAAAATTAGGTTAACTGATGAAAAAACTACATTTTTCACTTTACATTTGGGTGAATCAAATACTAAAGTTGGAAATATAGCAAAATTCAATTTGATTTTTCATAACGTTAAGTTGGAGCAATTCCCATTTGAATGGAATAAAATTATTTCAGTACAGTAACTCAAAACAGTGGCATTAATGTTAGCCTTTAATTTGCATGGCTAAAATCAATTGCATGTTACCAATTGAAGCAGTTCATTTAGGTTGGTCCAATAAAGATGTTTTTCAGTTCAGCGCTGTGCAGATATGCAAGACTTTTGCTTCTTTTGAAAATGCACTATTGTCACTTTATTAAATGGCATCTGAGCCACGATTTTGTGGTTATAAAGAACAATTGAAGTCCACATTTGGAGGCCGTAGTCTACGTTTGGAGGAGTTGGTCGAGGTGTAAGGCGGCACATAATCATCCAGAAGACTTCAGTTTTAGGAGGTTTACCCAAAGTCACACAGTCTGTATGGTGTCTGTGTGTATTTTCAGACACACTGAAGGTTCTGTTTGCCTTTCACCTGTAACTTTCTGCCCTTTCCGTCGCCTGACACTTTATTTTTTCTCCCTCTGCTTCCTCGCAATGACAATATTATTTACAGTGGTTGGAGTTCATATCTGTGACCCTCCCAGCAGTGAGAAGGTGATGACTCTCTGTGCAGCTGGTGGCTGGTTGCCCACGACAACACACACACACACACACACACAACATAAGCACACAATCAACACACACTCTGTTGTCCACCGGCTGTGAATCATGAACTGACCTGAGAACAGGGACGGACTGTAATTAAACTTCCATCGTTCCTCTTCTCACCTTTTCTCTCCTTCAACTTCTTTCTCACTCTGTCTCACCTTCTTCCTTTCAGTGACCTTTTTCTCCATTTGCCCTTATTTTTATTTCCAAATTGAAGATCCCTCAATTGTGTTTTGTCCCAAATCTGTTCCTAAGTTTTGTATTTGTAGGATAAAATACTTAATTCGTTTTGTACTGTTTGTTTAATCTGTAATTTTATAGATTTTTCCTCCCATATATTTGAAGTACATAAGAACAGCACAATAATTTAAAAAAAATATGCACTGCATTTAAACGTGTAGTGTAAAATAACATTTAAAACCCATATCAATAAAACTGTTTTTTAAAAAAGGACTTAAAACGTGCTCTTGACTTTGTTGTAATCATGCAAATAATTCATGATTAATTAGTAATAATTAATTATTAATTAAATTATATTCATTTTTTTTTTATCTTTGTTTAACCGGGACAAATCCCAGACCAGAAACTTTGTAATTATCTTCACATCAGAAAAAAAATCACAAATAGAAAAATAGTAGAAAAGAGAAGGTACATGTAAATGAATACCATTTTTCCATTTATTTGTAATTTATTAACACAGAAAATCTGTTCATTATCATAAATTGTTAAAAAAATACAGGTAGAAATTCGTAAAACCTTTCCCTTTTTGCAGTGTACATGGTTAAAAACTACAGAACACTGCAAACTATAGTCCTACTCACTTATTTGTCAAGTTAGGAGCTAAAATTGTGTAAAACCAAGTTTAGACGGACTCTTTTCTGCGCTGCCACTGTGTAGTTTGGCTTCTTCCTCTGTGAAGTCCTATCATCCGTCTTCCTCTGCCTCAGCGGCTGGTTTCATCTCTGGACCACATCAAAGTCCTCCTGACCTCACCTGTCATCATCACCTGGCCGCCAGCTACACAACCTGCAATCAATACTCAGCACCGAGCCAACAGTTTGTCACAATCTGAGCTCAGATCAGCAGCCACAGAGTGTTTGTCTGGCCTCAAAGACAAATACATTTAACTAATAAAACCCCTAAATATGCTTTTAAATGTGTGCAAGGGCAGGTTGAAGTGAGGAATTGGATGCTGAGAATAGACTGTAATGGTGAAGTTGTAGGCTTTCTGACACAGGTGTCTTTCTTTGTCCACATGTTCATAATAGGGGTTAAGTCAGGACTTTCAGAAGACGAGTCTAATGGGTGTTTGGGGTCGTTGTCTTGTAACACCCAGCTGCATCCAAGATCAACCTTCTATCTGATGCTTTTAGGTTTTCCTGAAGAATGTGGAAGCAATCCTCCTCCTTTATTATTCCATTTACTTTGTGTTAAATACCCAGAGCATAATACTGCCACCACCATGCCTGATGGCAGATTTGGTGCCTTTGGGAGACCACTCTAAAACCTTTATTCTACCCTGATCTTGTGATTTTTATTTTTACCTCTTCTGATGTATGTTTGGGGTCATTGTCTTTGTGAAACACCCAGCTGTGTCCAAGGTCAATCTTCTATCTGATGGTTTTAGGTTTCCTGAAGCATGTGGAGGTAATCCTCCTTCTTCATTATTCCATTTACTTTGTGTAAAGCACCCAGAGCATGATACTGCCACCACCATGCTTTATGGTAGGTTTGGTGTTCTTGAGATACCAGTCTAAGACTTTAATTCTAGCCTGATTTAACCATTTCTTTCCCATGTTTGATGTTCATTTGGGTTATTGTCTTCTTCAAACACCCAACTGCTTCCAAAACTCAACCTTCTGGCTGATGATTTAATATTTTCCTTTAGAATATGGAGGCAGTAGTCCTTCATCATTCCATTTACTCTATGTAAAGCACCCAGAGCATGATACTGCCACCACCATGCTTGATGATAGATTTAGTGTTCCTGGGATTAAAGGCTTCACCTTCTCTCCTCCAAACATATTTCTGCTCATCAGATTTGGTTCCATCTGACCTCAAAACTTTCCTCCAGAAGCCTTTTCTTTGTCCATGTGATCAGTGGAGCTTTAAGGTTCTGCTTCTAGAAGAAGAACTTCCTTCTTCATCCAGGCTCTCAGCTCATGTTGATGTAAAACCCTGTGGACACTGACAGCTGTGTTCCAGCAGCTTATCATTCATTCAGACCTGCTGTTGACCATCCTGACCAGTTGTGTCTCAGCAGCAGGTGATAGTTTGTGTTTTTTCTATGCTGATGGTGGCGGTAACACAACTGGACCATGAACTTTATACTTACAAAAAATAGTGAAAGCAGATGTTTTTGTGATCTGTAGTTGCTTTGAAATGGCTCCAAGTCACTTTCCTGATGTGTTCAAATTAGGGCTGGGCGATATGATGATAGATATCGTCTGGACGATAGAAAATGTCCATCGTTTTATGTGAAGATCCTATCATTTATATCGCAGTGTCGCAAAACACGCTTTAAGGCAGTATTTTACGTCACCGACGTGCCTTATGGCAAGCCCAGGCACGCGGCAGTGTTGCCAACTTAGCGACTTTCCCGCTAAATCTAGCGACTTTCAAAAGCGCCCTAGCGACTTTTTTTGTCAAAGCGACGAGCAACAAATCTAGCGACTTTTTGTGCCGTTTTAGAGACACTGACAGGAAAACTCAGATCATTCTGCAGTTACTGTTTTCAACGAGCAGCAGGTGCTGCTGTGAGCTCCTCCCCCTCCCAAAGCACAGGCTGTCAGTCCAGTAACCCCACAGCAGTCCCAGTGTCTGATTAGAGGACATCACTCCGCGGCCAGGCGGCAGATGAATCGCACATGCACAAAGTCACTACAGATCCCATCCAGACTTACGGAGCGGAATATAAATGAAAATGTTTTCTTCTCTGTCATGCTAAAATAAACCACAGCATTTAGCCTCTAGTTCAAAAACATATTTTGGGTGTTTTATACTCACTTTTTGGTCTCTTCCACAACGTTATTCCTCTCTCCTACAACGTTGATTATAATTACATGCAAACTGGGAAATATGCACACGAACAACCAGCTCAAACCGACGAGCTTGTACCTAAAAGAGGGGGAACTTCTGTCATATGGCGGTGGTTTGGATTTAAAAAGACCTACAAGGATCAGACTACCGTACTTTGTAAGGTATGTCGCTGCCCGGTCCCATTCATTCATTGAATTTACCAAAAATATGCTATATCGTTATGTATATCGTATCGGGATATAAAATTTTGGTCATATCGCCCAGCCCAAGTTCAAATCAGTGATTTGTTCTTTCAGACCATTGCTGAACCCCCTCAGTTTTTCCCACTGTAATGTTTGAGTCTAATCAGTGCATCAGATTGACTCAGAGGAGTCATCAGCTGTAGTCAGTCTACAAAACAAGTGCATAATCTCCGCTTGTACTTCTTTTTTCTATGCAGTTTTTTTTTTCTACATTTTCAAAAAACACAATAATATCAACAGAAATACAAGAACAGAGTGTGAATCTATTGGTCTAATATAAAATACGATTAAATTTGAAGACATTTTTCACATAAAAAGAGCACAATCGTTATTTTTTATTAAGAAGAAGAAACTGTTAAATTCAGGATTGATGGCGTAAATATGTTTGTAATTGCACGAGTTTCTCCACTTGTCATCATTTCCATATGAGAATGTCAACGGCATATTTGCATATTTTTCATGAACGCTGCAGAATTAATAACTCTGCTGTAACAGGACCAGACCCGCTGCTTCGTATTGATACGTATTGGCTCATTATTCTCAGCCGATGCCTCGTCATCGAGCCACTTCGAGTGTTTCTCGGCCCCCGATGACGGAGCGTTCGGTGCGCGATTACTGCCTCCTCCAATCGGCTCCGCTGTGACTGATGGCGGCCCTGAATTGGATGATGACTGATGGAAATTATTCAACGTGTATCAAAGTTGGCAGAGATCAACAGGAGAGGTTTGCATAAATAAGCCATTCCCTGCAGCCTGTTTGTAGGTGGACGTCTTGCGGAGGGGAAGGATGGTGTGTGTGTGTTTGCGTGGGCAGGCGGGCCGCTCATCAGCATATTCACTTCAGAGATTCACAACTAAAGATGGCACCCGTGAACCTGCCTTCAGTCTTAATCGCACCTAGAAAGCCAACACACACACACACACACACACATAAACAGGCAATGCACAAAATAAAAAAAATATTTTTAAAAAAAGAAGCAGCACAAACACACTCTGAAAGTCGTATTCGCATTAGAGTCCTCAAGTGTGCTGTTTGATAAATCTTCCCCTTAAGTCTATTATCCACGGAATACTCTGGTGGTACGAAGGAGCCGCTTTGAAGTCTTCCTCCTCTTCCTGCTTATTCTTTAGTATGAAAACACAGATGACGCTCTGCAACTCAGCTGCCTCCTCACAATATTCAGCTCCAAACTGTCACATATGCAGTTTGGAAATGGTTCAAGAAGAGCATGTTGCCTCCCTGGTGTAAGGCGGAAAGACACATTTTGATTTATACTGGTAAAATAATCTCTAATGTACGGAATTACATTAGAAATCCGCAATAATGCCAACAAAAATTCACTAAAATAGAGCATGAATTTTTAGTCTTACTGGAAGTTTGGTTTGTCAGGTGCTTTGTTCAGCTTCATCAGCTGCTCATCCATGAACTGAAGCTTACTGATAGACTGGCAGAAAGTCTTTAATTACATTTACTTTGTACTTTACTGCAGTTTGTGTTGTCCTTTTTCCTCCACTGCATTTGCAATAATGCATCAGTAATTATATTTCAGTAGCCTAGCCACGCTACACCCATGTTTCTGACGGCACAAGGGTCTAGGCACGCTCAACAGGGAGGGAGGCGGGCTCAAAGGTTGTCTATCAAATCACTTTGCAGCAATTGGGTAGGTATACAACCAATCAGCGCAACGAATAGGCTCCTAGAGCGTCGGAAATCAGAGGATGCGGTAGTTCGGTGAAGCCTTATTTATACAGTCAATGGGTGAAGCTCAAGTATATTACAGACATGTTAACAGAAAGATTATTCAGAGTCGGTGCTAATGGAGCTCAACGACTGTTGTCGTTTTTGTTGTCGACCCTGGCAGAGAATCAAATTCGTTGCCGTGGGTTGTCTAGCGCGGCTAGGCTAGTTGTTTCTGGTTGTTTCTGTCAGAATCGTCGCGCCTCTGTTGTGACTTAGTTACGCCCGCCTTCTGACTCTACACTTCATGGTGATTGGTCCGGCCAGTTTTAGGAGCATCCAACCTTATGGAGGGTAACTAGACCCACCCTGGCAGAGAATTAAATTTGTTGCCGTGGGTTGTCTAGCGCAGCTAGGCTAATATTTCAGTGATATAATTCACATCGATCTAAAGCTGATCATTTTTTGAATACTTTTACATACATTTTAATACTCATATTTACATCAATCAGGCATAACATTATGACCACCTGCCTAATATTGTGCTGCTCCTCCTTACGTGATCAAAAATGCTCTGAACCATTGGGCCTGGACCAGATGACCTCTCAGGATGTCCTATGGAGTCTGGAACCAGGACGTTGGCAGTGGATCCTTTGGGTTCTCTGGGTTGTGCAGTGGGGCTTCTGGGAATCAAACTTGTTCCACTGCATCCTGTTGATGCTTGATCAGAATGAGGTCTTTGAAGTTTGGACGTCAAATCAAAATCTTGGGCGATTGTCATGTTCCCCGAGATGTTCCTGATTGTTTGATGTGTTGGGGTAGGGCAGTGGCATTTAGGGTTGCATTTGCATGAGGGAGTGTGTTTGTTCTGGGTTTAGGCTCCGATTACACGACAGCTGAGTGGGAAAAAAATCTGCATTTCCACTGGAATGCTGGAAGGACGGAAAATGCTGTAGTGTGCATGTCAGGCTGGTAGTCGGTGATGTAGCTTTGTAGAGACACACCCTGCGTGAGCCCTACATGTTTCTTCTCAATCAAGAAGATGCACAGCTGCCAATGTAGAGGTGGGCTGATTATCCGACGTATAAACTGAATACATCTTTGCTGATTGCAGTAATGGTGCAACAAATCCAAGGTTTTCCAGCAGAACGCTGCATAGTGCCACTATAATTTACCTGTCAGTGGCCATAGTGTTGTGTCTGATCGGTGTATGTACTTGTGTTTAAATACAAGTTTAGACGCAGGACTTTGACCTAGAACTGAGTATTTATACGCTGAGGTATTCCATCTTTTACTTAAAGACTCCCTCCAGTCAAAATCAAGTTGTTGCTTTGTTTCCTTGTAAACTATTCCATATGGCGCATTTTTAAAATGCACATATGCTGGAAGACACATCATGAGTCAAGGCTGCCTACTTAAACTGCAGTGTTCTTAAAAGCACAAATTCAGACTTCCAGGGTTTTGCACATAACAAACAGCTTTCTGTATCATTATTATTCTTTAGAATCATTGCATTCCTCTACTGCCGTCTTCCCCTAATGTGTCGTGCACTAGTGCTGCAACAAATAAGCAATTAAAGTATGATTTTAATCATTATTTCAATCTGTGATAACATTTTAGGAGGAAAAAAGTCCAAATTTGCAGATTCCAGCCCCTTAAATCTGATCTATTAACCCGTTTCTTTCCCCATTTGTGACTGTAATGTGAGTATTTTGGGGTTGTGGATGTTAGGAGAGGCACCTATTGTCATTTTTCTGCATTTTCTGACATTTTCTGGATTGAGAAAATTTTGATTTAGGTAATATTCAACAAAAAAAATATCCTTAAGTAGCAGCTGTACTGTGCATGAGCCAAAACATGCAGAACACACTGGAATAGTGTTGTGAGGATCAGTCAGAGCCACTTTGTTGACTCGACCTTAAAGTTGTAAGCTGACAGGTATTCCCACAGGTATTACAGGCTTTTAATCACATATCTTTATTGCTGCAAAGGTGGAAAAGTCTCGGAAAACCAATAAAACTCCAACAAAACTGTCTATAGACTGAGTGTTTAAAGCAGCAACCATGCAAGTTGATCCTCAGCTGCAGCGGCCATCTTCGTTCCAAATGAATCTCTAATACAAAACTAAATTCAATTTGTTTTAACAGTCTCTTCCAATCAAATATTACCACAACTGAGAGAAATCTTTGGCCAAAACTAGCACCAAAACTTTGCAGAAAAGCTGATCTTAGGAGATTTTAAAGCCAGTCTGTGGATTGAAACACAACTTCTTAAAGCTGCAGACTTTGTGTAATCTCTTCCTTCTTGCAGGAAAACAAAGGCTTTCCCTATGAAACAAGATCATTAATAGGAGTAAAAGTATGTTTGAACCTTTTGAAATATGCAAAACACACTATGGATGAAGAAGTTTTTATCACGAAGCCTTTTGTTTCAAAGCTAATTGACCAACAGTTTTGGAGATTAATCCAAATCTGATCTCCTTAGAGACTTTTTTTTGGTTCTCGGCCATAAAAAAAGGACTTTGGGTGCGAGTTGAAAGTGTTTTCTTCAGTTACTTTTCTGCAGCAGACAGAGAACACACAGATAAAGCTCATTTCCCTCTTCTCCTCTGTCTTTTTTTTAATGCAACCAAGCAGCAGGATCTTGGCTTTCTGTGTTTAATGGAGGCTAACAGACACTTGGATAGAAACCGAGACAGTGATATGATTAAAGGGGTTTTTATCACAAGGGATGCGACGTCACAGTGAATTTAAAGTTTAATGACATCTCCCTGATGTCTTTTGTGCAGGATGCGGCGATGGCGGCAACCAAAGAATACTTATTTGTCATTTCTGAATAATTAAAGACGCGGGCTTGTTAGAAAAACCTTTTGTCGTCTTGTAACCGACTCCGCGGCAATCTGAGCCACCAGACCTCCCAGCAGCACCGAGTGCATTAAGCAACCGCTCTCCCACTGCTGGAATCGAGCAAGGCACTCATGCATGATGATGTCTTTATGCGGGGCTGGACGTGTCGTTGTACAAAGCGGAGAAAGAAACTTAAATAATAAAATTAGCGACAGTCTAGGAAGCTAAAAAGTCTTCAAACGGCGCCGAATCCTGTTTGTAAAGGTTGTATTGTCTGGGTTTGCACAAACACCAGTGAATTATTGCAGCCGTTGCATATTTTATCTGCTTTAATGTCGGACAAACCTAATCTCGTCAGCTAAGCATGATGATAGTAATCCGAGCATGACTAAAAAGTCTTTATATCCGGTCCAAGAGTCGACCGTTTATGTCGGTTTTAAACGGACACAATTGGAGGTGGGATGAAAAGCCGCCGTCGCAGCGCAGGCCAAGACACGACGGGATAATTACACGAGGATAATATGTGCAGAATGAAGACGCGTCCGTGTTATTGTACGCTGTGAAATGTGCTGTGGTTAAAGTAAAGCACGTTTAGCTTTCTGGTTTGACGATGGCAGTCGACTTTTCTGGATTATATCAACTTGAAATCACACTTTGTTCCTTTTAACTGGTGTTCAGGGTTAGGGAATATTCGGATCTCAAATGACCAAAACGTCTGCATTTACATGAAGTTAAACAAGCAGATAATTCCACTAAATTTCTGTTTTTTTCAGTACATAATGTCAGTTCATGATTTACGGCGAAACAAACGTGTGATTTCTCATTACCTGCTCATGCTGTTTAATCAAATTTTGCATTGCATCATTGCTAGCTGCTGTATCTACTCTTATTAAAGTCTGATGTTTGTAGCCTGCAGCTACGACTTTGGCACAGATAAATGCTGCACACAGTTTATTAATTTCACTGTAATCTGTACTTTTCTTGATTTTCGGAAGGTTTTTTGCTCCAAATACTACTTGGATGAGACAAGATAGAACTGTATTAATCTCAGAGTAAATCCTCGTGGTGGATTTTGCTCAGAAAATAAGAAAACTGTCCATACATGAGCCACTGCAGCGAGTCCTCCTCCCTCCTGCTGTTCACACATCCTCGATTAGCTTTAACTATCAGCACTAAAAGTAGAAGTGTTAATCAGAATTTATAGCCCCGAGTGAATATGCGCACTGAGCTTGAGCAACAGTAGATATTTTTCGTCTCATTTTGCCGGTAGGACTCAGACTCTGCTGTGCCTTGTGGGGAAAAAACCTACATATTTATATATATTTATACATGGAGACCAGTTTAAATGCATCTCTGTGGATTTTAAAACGTGTTTTAGGTGCAGATTTCAGCCATCAGAGGTCTTGTGGCTTCCGCTTCCAGCCAGTTTCCTTAAAGAGGTGTTAATATCCTATATTTTTTTATGCTCTCCTCTTGATGACTAGAGGGGAAACGTCTCCTACACATCTCTTTGAACTGGCACAGCTGCCTGCAGCATCACCACCAACCGCATTAACCTCCTGCAGACATCTTAGCATATGAAATGGTAAAAAATACCACCTTTAGCTGCTGTGAAAAGACTCGCCTTCCCCTTTTACGGATCTTATTTTGCAATAAACCTGGTCAAGTGAAACCCAGTTAACCTCAGAGATTGTGGAAGCACCTCATGTGTTCAGCCTGAATCAACTTTTGTCACCTCCGGCAGCAGAGGGAGTCAAGTAGTCCAACAAGTGCCGTTTTTGTGGTGCATTTCCTCCGGGAGCCACCCAGTGCATCGAGATCAGAAAGTATGAGGACGGGTTATGGCCTCGGCTCCATCCAGGACTTAGCCTGAGCCCTGAAGATCATTAAACTTTGAATAGACGTCTCCATCGATGGCTCAGGTTCGCTGTCATATCGAGATGCAGCAGACGAATATGTGGATTTACAGCTAGAGAGCACTGAAGGTCACCTGTCCAGACAGATGGAAAGCCGTTGTACATCCAGTTTTTTTTCTACTGATATATGATAAGATGTGCAGAAGGTGGAGCTGATGCTTTGTCTTTGCCAGTTGCTTCTGTCCTTTGACAACAAAATATAGCACGCAAATTAAAGACCTGTGTTGATCATCTTGGATTATTGTGCTAACCAGCTAATCTTGAGCATAGTTCTGCCCAAAACAAAGCAGTAACTGCATGTAATTGAACATAAATGCTGGCATTTTTTGCAAACCAAACAGTCTCAATAGGATTAGACCGATTATCAACCTGGAGGATTATTGCAGTCGATACTTGGCATTTTGTCTGGTTATCTGTATTTTAATTGACCGGTTATTGATAAATGCGCTACTTTAGGTCTGATGCAGCCTCCTCTTTCTGTCTGTCATCACTCAGAAATGTCAGAAACTGCAAAAACCGAACAAGAAACACAACAAACCAGGAAGTTAGCTTCTCGCAAAGTGGCCAAAGCTACGCTAATGGCTAGCAGCGAAGTTAGAAGGCAGCCACAGATTAACCTGAGACCGAGACTGGAAATAAAATAAAGCTTTAAGATATAGACTTTAGTGGGCAATATAAGTTATAAAACAACGAAATTTGAAGAAAATAGAGACGACCAGCAGAAGACAAACTGATCAATCTCAGTTGAGAGCGCGCTACTTTAAACTGTTATTTCTATTTTACGTATTCGGTTCTAGTGACCCTGATTAATAAAGAAGTCTAGTTACGAACGGCAGGTTCTCTACTGTCATATGCATTCCAAATATCAGTCATCAGCCTTTCTTGATAACCAGTAATTGGTATCAGTATTGGCCCTGAAGAAAGTGAGGCACATTGGTCGATCCCTAATATAAATGGAGTCACTCAGGCAAAACAATGCAGCATTTGAAGCTAATCGGACATCGTATGGATCGACTGAGGCCTGCAGACGCGCACAACGGCAGGGAAATGGCAGGAAGTCATGCAGAGGACACGTCAGAGACGTTTCACTTGACAGATTTATCCACAGTGACTTTCGGTGGAGTTTTTTTCTGCGCCAAATAAGCTTAAACTCCTCGATCAACAACATGACAAGCCATCAAAAAAAGCGGAGACCTCGAGGGGTCAGAGCGACAGCGCGGAGAATATAGATGCAGATGAATATTCCTGTGGTAGAAAGTGAAAGAACAGAGTGAAAAAGAATTGAAGGGTGAAGTAGTAGGTAGAGATAACATTTCCATATCAGCGAGGCGGGACTAATATGTGGGATTCATTCCTGTGGTGTTTACCTGGAGGCAGGAGGAAAGAAAAACAACCAGGCAGATATGGAGACAGAGAGATTTAACGATTGAAAACTGGACCATCAATCACCTCGCAAATTATTGGTTCTAATCTTGATAGTATAGGAAGCTTAAAAAAAAACAAGAGATTTTCTCATAATTTTTGTGACAGTAAAATACAAAATAAAACACTGAAAATCTGGCATCAAATGTGCAAAAAAGTATGTTTAAAAATTCTAGAAATATAATATGATGCACACAGTAACAGCAGATATCTGTAAAATTATGATGTTTGGTTTACTTGCAGTAGAACAGCGTCATTATACAATCCTACACTGTAAAAGGACAATATGCTGCTTGTTAAAATAGAATTTTTTTTTTATGTGAACATGTTTTTAAACTCTTGGAATGTTTATGCTTTTTGACACTCAGTATAAAAATGAATACTTTTTGAAAGATTACATCTGATTTTAGTCGATGAGAAACGTATTTACTATTTATTCTGTCCTTAATATGCATGAGTTTATTAATTTACGTAGAAAAATGTGGTTAATTTGCAGTCAAATTTGTAAAAACACAGATTTTTGATGTGGATTTTATTTACAGTTTGGGGCCTGTTTGTTGTAGTTAACGTGTCAATTAATGTGTTTTTTTTGTGAGATTTTGTCAGATATTATGTGTAATTTAAGAAAACAAGGGAATTCTGTAAAATAACAGAATTGTTGTCCATTTTTAAAATCTAATTTGTTGCATTCTGATACTGGATTTACAATATTACATTAGATTTCACGAGATGAAAAATGGATATACTATATTCTGTGCCTAATATACATAATTCTTATTTTAAATAACAGTAATTATCCATAAAATGGTGATATTTATTTGCAGTTAAACTGTCTAATTTTACAATCCTACACTGTAAAAGAGCAACAGGCTGCTTGTTAAAGTCTTGGATTGTTGTTGTTGTTTTTTTTGGACATTCAGTATTGAAATTAATATTTTTTATTAGATTTGATTGAATGAAAAGTGGATCCCTAATATATGTAATTTTTCTTTCAAAATCAATATTGGCAATTACTGTGCTATGCTTCGTTTATTTGCAGTTAAACAATGCCATTTCACAATCATACACACTAAAAGAATAATATGCTGCTTGTTGTAGTCTTGGCCTGTTCTTTACTAGCTGTATTTACTATTTTCTATCCCTAAAACATTATTGTTCTTTCAAAAAAAGGCAAATATCTGTGTAGTAAGTACACTTTTGCTGATTTTTCCGTGGTCAGAGTGGAGAATATAAATGTGGATGAATATTCCTGTGGTAAAAAGTGAAATAATAGAGAGAAAAGAAGTGAAGGGTGAAGTAATGTGGCAGAGATAACATTTCCATATCAGCGAGGCGGGACTAATATGTGGGATTCATGCTCGTGGTGTTTTCTAGACAGGCTGGTTTACCTGGAGGCAGGAGGAAAGACGAAAAAGCAAACGGACGGATGTGGAGATGGACGTCAAGACAGACGGACGGAGCCCAGAAGAGCAGGTAGAAGGACTGAAGGCAGGAAGAGTGACGAGGCTCTGAGGGTGAAGCGACACATGCATGGTCAGACAGTCAGACAGACAGACAGACAGACAGCTAGCAGACAGCCTGGTCTTTTCATGGCTCATTCTGCAGGGGATCAGGGGAGACAAACGGCCTCTCAGCAGATGGAATATTTATCACGTCTGGCTCAGGATTCGCCAGTGAGTCGGCCAGGGACAGATCTGGGCTGCAGCAACCGAGCGGGCTGGTCGGTGGCGATGAAGGGCCTCGTCACCAGCCTGTCACCCGCCAACAAAACCTCCGGTGCCCAGCCAGCGACGGCACAAAACGGCCCGCTAATGAATACAAGGCGGCGCTCGGCGGGTTTCACTGGTGGCAGAGCAGCATCCAGGGAACCGGCGGGCCTCGCTGACGGTCTGCTGCCTGTCAGACACTTTCACTGCAATCTGTCAGCGATGAGACAGCAACAAGAATGACCCAGTAAAGTAAACAAACGTCAAAAGTAGAAGCTACAAAACGGGGAAGTTTTCAAGGTTTTTTTTAGATCGACGGTGCCTTGAGAGTTTTGCACCATAAAGGGGTTTTGTAAATTTATAGCAACACACTACTTTCTGCAGTACAATACTGTTCAAATAATGCTCTGGAGGGTATGGTGTTTCAACACTACTTTTTATGCAGACAGAGGGGGTTGTAAGTAATCAAGGAAAGTTGGGACACCTGTAGGATTTGGTAGCTCCTGATCAACCTCCGTTGCTAACGGCTAATGGCTAAGTGAGAAGGCAACCTCAGATTAACCTGAAACAGAGTCTGGAACACAATGTTTAACACAGATCTGGACTTTAGTGGGAAATACAAGCGACAGAGCAGTGAAATGTAAAGAAAACGAAGAAGAATAGCACAAGACGAACAGTTGGTGACACATAAACAGAGGAGAGTGTCCTGATTTTATCACTCCTGTCTCTATTTTACGTATCCACAAGTCTGGTTATGAGAACCAGTCAGTATCCGGTCTCTGCTGCCTGACAGACAGTTTTACTGCAATCTGTCAGCAGGAAATCAGGAAATATGTCATGAAAGACAACAAGAATGACCCAGTAAAGTAAACAAACATCTAAAGTAGAAGCTACAAAATGTGGAAGTTTTCAGGTTTTCTTAGATTGACGCCGCCTTGAGATTTTTGCACCGTAAATGTTTTTGTTTTTGTCCGTGCATGCAAACTTTTAATAACACAAAAACTTTCCCTTTGTGATTTGATGAAGTTGTCTAAGCTGAAGGCCTACTGAAGCTTTGTTAGCCTGTCACCTGTTTAAACAACGTCCAAATCGACTCAGAGAGGTGTTGTACATGCAGGTTTCTGTTATGTAACACCTCCAGTCAGACCTTTTTCTTTCTGCATTGGATTGTGTTTGTAGAAAATTGGAACAATTGCTCTGAAAGCTGCTGCAGCCTCGTGTTTTTCAGTCTCAGGTATGATTAGAGGCCTGCGAGCAGCTCGGCTCTATAAATGTTCTGCAGGCCGTCCAGCAGATTGTTGGCTGAGGAGGTTTGCAGCCGAGTGTGAAGCAGGCTGGACGGGAGTCGACACCTCCGAGTTTCTCTGCCAGGAACGGCGGGAATTTTCTACCTCTAGGTCGGAAAGAGCTGCTGCCTCGAAGGAAAGAGATTCTCGAGATCTTTTTCATGAGTGATGGGAAAATGGAGACGGACAGATTGCAGTAGGAATGGGAATGAAAAAGGACGATACCTGTGAACGTGGGAGTATGAGATGAGAACTGTGTTTCCTCTGAGCTTGGACATTTTGAGGAAGCTCCTCCTTCACAATAAAAGACTATGCTGAGGCGATTCAAACATCTGATTATGATGCTTCCTGGCTGCTTTTCTTTGGTGGCAAGTAAAGGTTATCAAAATCTGATTTTTGATTTTAAACAGGTCCCGTTATTAGCTTATTGAAGACTGGAGCATCAAAAAACTCCCACATTATTTGTTCTTAAATTGACAAAAGAGAAAAAAATGAAAATAGATGACATAGATTTTCTGTTTCCCAGGAAAAAGTAATAATTATACAGAAAAAAATACATTAAAAACTGTAGAAAATTGTAAAATAACAGCAAATATCTGTAAAACCGTGATATGTTTAGTGGATTTAAAAACAGTGTAATATTAGGATTAAATGCTATAATAGAACAAATTACTATTAATAAACATACAGATTCTTTTATGCAGGTTTTATTTACAGTTTATTTGCTGTTTTTAATGGTTAACTTGTAAATGAATACTTTTTTCTGTGATTTCAGTTGACAAAATGGAATTTGCTAGTTTTCTATCCTTAATATATGTAACATTTTCTTTGAAATATTGACAAATATCTGTATAGTAATGCTATGTTTGCTGATTTAAATATTCCATAGAAATGTTTATGGTGAAATGTTACCACAAATAAAAATACTGAGTTTTAGTGTGGATATTATTTACAGTTTTGGCCTGCTTTTACAGTCAACATGTAAGCTTTTTTAAATGTTTTTTCCTGTGATTTACTAGTCCAAGCACTAAACAGCACAGTGACTCTGCAGCATTTTTTTTTTTAAGGATCTGTACTTTCTGTCCGGAGCTTTGAGTTCCAACAGTTTTCCTTCAGGTCGAGCTAAAGCACATTTTGTACTCATATTAGCAATCCGTGATGGTGTCGGGCCCTTTCCGCTGTCTGACTGTAAGGCGATAAGACGCAATAACTTTAAAGCTGACAGGCATCAAGAGACACAAGTGGGCTTGTTATTCAGCCGCGGACATCCATCTCAATGAGCCTTATGTGCCCAAAAACTCACCGCCGCAGCCTGAAAGTGACACCGGCAAAGCTCCGTCTGCTGCTTCAGATTACAGCGATAGTGACAAAATACAGCAAATAAGACGTTTTAACTGACCGATCGACACGTGTAAAGACTGAGTGACCCCAAATTCACTCCAGAGGCAAAATATCACCCACATAAAATAGACAATGAGCTTTATGTTCGGTTTTTATGGAGGTTTTGTGGGATTTACTCAACCAGATGACACAAACTTTATCATTCTACTGCGTCGATCTTTGTTAAACCTCTTTACAGTGAAAAAAATAATTACTCTGACAGTATTTTTACTGAGCAGGATTTTAGTTGATCTCAAGAAAGCGACCACTGCCAATATTCAATTAGGGAAAGAGCTAAAGGAAAGATTTACCTGCAGCATCCGAATCACTAAATCCTCCCGCTCAGAGCAAGGTTTGCTGTTTACTGTTTTCATGTCCTTAATATACATGATTCATCTTTCAAATAATGGCAAAAAATTTGTAAAAACTAGATTTTTACTGACTTCAATACAGTAAAAAATAAATTGTGTAAAAAATGTGTAAATTTATGGTCAAACATTACATAATAATTTATGTAATAATAATTTATGGAATTTCTGTATGGAATTTAACTAATTTAGCAAAACAGGGAAAGTGTAAAATAACTGTAAATTGTTTTAGAAATTATTTTTTTTACGTTTGAGTCGAGTGCCTTTTTCCACAGCCGTAAAACCGCCCTCGTTAACACGTCTTATTACATTTGCAACTAGATTTACTGCATTAGAGTTAATTTTACTCGATGACATACATAATTTTCTTCTCAAATAATGACAAATTTCTGCTTATTTCTGTGATTCTAGTAAACAGAACTACTAATTTAACAAAACAGGGAAATTCTGTAAAATAACTAGAAATTAAAATTACAGTTTTTAGCTTTTTGTTAAAATGTTCAGAAAAGCTCAATTTAAATCTGTCTTTCCAAAGCTAAAAAACAAACCTGGTTAATACTTTTTATTGCATACTAGATTTACTACATTAGATTTGATTTTACTAGATGAAAAATATGTTTTAAATATATTTTATTATTTACTGATTTAAATATATTATAAAGTTAAAAAATGTGTAAATTCATATATTACTGTATTAACATGTAAATTAATACCTTTTTTCACTAATTCTAGTAAACTAAACTACTAATTTAACAAAACAGAAGGAATCTGTAGAATAAGTGTAAATTACGGTTTTTAACTTTTTGCTAAAATATTCAGAAAGCTCAACTCGAATGCGTCTTTCTGGAGCCGGAAAACCCTCGTGGACGAAGACGCCACCTCAGGATTACGCAGCAGCAGCAGCGTTGGCGTTCCTGAGAGGCATTCCTCATGTAATGATTTCTTCCTTCAGAATCCAATTTAAGCAAAAGGAGTTTAGTGATCCATTTCCTGGTGTTAAGATAAGAAGGGCAGTTTAACAGGGTGGCTAACGGCTTTTGTAACTAGAGCTCATCTGCAGCCAGACAGCATCTCCTGCTCCTCCTCTCTCTCTTCTCTTCCTTTTCTCCCTCCTTGTTCCTCCGGGGCGGCAGGCTGGCAGACACTGCACTGGTCAGCCAAATCAGTCCAATTAGAGGGCCTCATTTGGGGCTGTTGGAGGGGCTCAGGTGCTCTACTGGGGTGGTAAATCTCTATTAAACCCACAGCCTAGTGCCTCTCCTCTTCGCATTAATATCCCTCCACTCCCCGGCTGTTATCAAGCAGATCTCACCCAGGGCTTCCCTTTTTTCCCTCCCCGTCCTGCAGGAAGTAGGGCATCTCTGTCTGCCTCTCTGTACCCGGAGGCGAACGGCGACCGGTTAGCTGCCGGACCGAGTCGCGGCCAACTGGCTTTATGTGGATTATCCATCATCCTGTCACTGCTTTTAATTCAACGCACCGCGGACGCCTTTAAGGGGACTTGACCTGAATAAGTTGTTGTTTGTGTTTTGATGTAAAGGTCAGTCCGTTTGCTAATGATGCATTGAGGGACCGCGATTGTGCGCTCGGCTTCGCCCGCCGTCCGGGGAGGGTTCAGAGGGCAGGTGTTGCTCTGGCAGGGCGCCGGCGAGGCAGAGCCGAGCAGAAGAGGTGCAGCAACCCGGCGTTATTAAAACACGTGTATCTGTTTGTAAAGGGGTAAAGAAACACGGGAATGTGAAAGTGTGATTCCCCACAGTGCTGCAGCGCTTAAAAATCGATGCCGTAATCGAAGCAAAAGAGCAGCCGCCTGAGCAGAAGGTGAAAATAATGAGAGTAGAAAGTGATATCTGTGTGTCAACTGATACATCCGTGTATACAGAGCTGATATCTTCTATTTTTGACACATTTAGATAGCTTGGAAAATCCAAACTGAATCTCCATGTAATCTCCTATCTCCATGTTAGGAGATACAGGAGAGTCAGTTTGGCATTGGGCGAATTGAATCGCGTTTCCCTCCCGGGACAGTTTGGTACGACCAATCATAGCACGGGAGGCGGGAGTTAATGCTGCGTCATCTTCAGCGCCTCGAAGATGATGCCGGAGGAGGAGGAGGAGGGGGACCAAAGCGAATCTTTTTGTGGTCTCTTGGCGTTTTGGATGGTGTTAGTCGTTGCCTCTTTTCAGTTGACGTTTCCGACGATGAGGAGGTACACATACGCACCGACTTGGTTTGGCTCCGATTTAAAGTTATTCCTAACACCGCTAATCATTCAGAAGGAGTCTTTTGTTGCGTAGCCTTTTCCAAAATAAGTGTTGTACTTGAGAGTACCCCATGTATTCGCAGATTTTGTGACAAAAACGGCAGTAATCTTTCACCGTGACGCTTTCTCTGCTGCATGCCATTGTTGTTTGGACTACATGGACTTCAAGGTCGATTTGTTTGTGCGTCACATCCGTGTTACGCTGATTGGTTCTTTCTCATTCAAGCTGCATTCGTTAGCCCCTCCTTTTTGAAATTGTCTCCTATCATCACAATGCCAGACTGCCTTTATTTGTATTTATATTAATACATAAATAAAGTCAGTCTGGATTTTCCAGGCAAACATTTAGATTTTCCAGATTATCAAACTAATTTTAATTTGAGATAAGCCAACCCATTTAAAAACTACATTTCATGTTTTGTGGGTTATCTTTGTATAATATTAGACAACTCTAAATATTAGTGTGATGATCTGGAACATACAAGTGTGAGAACTAGAAGACATCTGTAGGGGAGGTGAATACTTTTTCACAGCGCTGTATACCAGCAGATCCTCTTTATGCTGCAGCATCTGATCGCTGTGTGTCTTTATGAATATTTTATTTCCGCGCGTATGTAAATAAGAGTCCAAGGATCCCGGTGTGGCCTCAGTGTGTGATCACGGGAGAGCGGAGCCGATGCGACGGGAGGGAAATTACAATGGAGGAGCTGAGATGTCAGGTTCAGCTAACAAGGCCGCCGCTGCCAGCTATGCAGATTGTGCAGCATCAACCCGTCCTCCGCAGGGAAACCGCCCACCCTCAGCAGACCGCAAGCTTTTACTGACACTCTGTTAGAACAAGATCCGTCTGCGATACCTGAACACTCACCTGCACATGTGTAGCTCAGTATTCACATTAGAGGCCTACATCATATCTGTAATGTTCATTTTTTAGTTGCTTTTGATAATTTCTGCGGAGATTTCCGTTTAAAATCACAACCTGAGATCTTGAAGCATAACTGTGTGGAGTGTTTGAGCTGCACATGGTCATTTTACAGACTGAAATTCAAACTAAACACTAAGCAACAACCCTGGGTATGCTGCTGTATAAGCTCTGCAGCTTGTTATATCGTGTTTCACTCTTCATCACTGTACATCTACACAAGTGGTGCACTTCTGGGATATAGAGGTCTACAAGCATGCTACATTTCCCATACTGCAACCCAGTAGTGTTGCATCGGTTTGCAGCAAACACATGGTTTATGCTTTTAATCCATCCATCCATCCTCTATACACCGCTTTATCCTCACTAGGGTCGGGGGGGGGCTGTCCCAGTTGACTCGGGTGAAGGCAGGGGACACCCTGGACAGGTCGCCAGTCTGTCGCAGGCGTAAACTAACTGTGACGTCACCCGTTGGTTTCAACGCCGAGAAAATGAAGCCCGGATTTTGCTACTTCCTTCCTTCCTTACTTTTGGATTTTTTGGAGCCAAGTGATGTAAAAAGCGTCATCAAACAGACTGGACCGGAGAGCAACTAGGGGCAGGATTGGCTGAAGACTCTCTTATCCCGCCCACATTTTACCGCAGAGGCTTCTGTTGCTGTCTATCAAGTATAGCCACGCCCCCTGGCTCCGCCAACTTTAACGATTTATTTAAAATTCAGTATTGATTTATTTTAAGATCGGCCACCTGATCTCTCATTTTGACCATGAAAACTAACGGGGAAAAAATCCTGAGCTGTAGAAAATCAGTATCAAATTTAATTTTTTCCAAAAATGAATTGGGGTCTATGGAGAAAAAGCTTTTTGGCGCCAACCCTAGCGGACGGCGTGATATTTCAAGTTTTTGACACTTCCGGGCGGGCTTCAATTCTGGAGCCAGATGCTACGTCCATCTTTATAAACAGTCTATGGTCTGTCACAGGGCTACATATACAGACAAACAGTCACACTCACATTCACACCTACAGGCAATTTAGAGTAACCAATTAACCTCAGCATATTTTTGGACTGTGGGAGGAAGCCGGAGTACCCGGAGAAAACCCACGCATGCACAGGGAGAACATGCAAACTCCATGCAGAAAGATCCCAGGCCCACCCCGGGATTTGAACCGGAGATCTTCTTGCTGCAAGGCGAAAGTGCTAACCACTATACCACTGTGCAGCCCTATGCTTTTAATATCATCTCTAAATCTAAAATGTAATGGATGCATGTAGCGTCCTCTGAGCTCTGGTGTTTTATTTGCTCCTGTTTCATTTTTACTTGCTGTGGCTTCATTTTTTCCCCACAACATAAAGTCCTGCACCTCGTTGGAAACAGAGCAGTCATGACTAGAATTAGAAAGAACTCAGAAATGCCATGCTGTATATCATAAAAACTGAAAAAAATAAAAATTGAATATCTAATTTACGTATATACACCCTCTGTCAAAAGTTCTGAGACAGGTTCTAATTTATTTGAATGAGAAAGTGTCTCAAAACTTTTGACAGGGGGTGTATGTTATATATTTCAAAAATTGAAACAAACATGGAATCAACATTTACAATAGTCTCCTAAGTGCCTCCTGATAATGGGGAAAATGGTGGCTCTACCTTTTACGAGAATAATACTATTTACATTTTTAATTTGTTCCATGATTGGTAAAAACCGTCTTCCAAACTCCAGACCTCCAGGTTTGTAACTCAAACCTTCTGCGAACAATTTATAGCCTCCAATCCCAGCAGACTTTATCGCTATCCATTAAACACCTACCAAAGGTCACGTATGAGCTGTTCTAACAAAAAAAAACTGTACTTCATGATTCATTTCTATGATTTATACCCACTCATACTCATTTATTTACCCTCCGAGCTTCATTCACGACCACTTTCTTCACTACGGTGTGACTAATCTGACCAGAAGCTCTTTTCTCTCCACCTACTGTACACTTAGACCAAAAAATAAATAAATACCTACTTCAATTATCAGAGGATTGTCCCCTGGTGAAATCTCTATCAAACGGGCATGTTAATGTATTTTTTTCTTGTAAATTTGTCAATGACCGTGACCTTTCTGATAATTGCATAGGGCCGAGTATGTACTAGTGAACTAATTGATGTAGAAAATATACTGAAAAACTAATTATTGCATTACATTTTAATACACGTGATCGCTGGAAGTTATTCTGTAGGGTCCTTGACTTTAAAACAGCATTTACAAGACATCGTTGTTCATTAATGTGCTTCTGTCGATGGCAATTGGATAGTTGAAAACGCACATGATGCAGATTATTAATTACATTTTAAGTGATGTACACAATAATAATTGGCATTTTTAAATCGAAAAAGGCTGCAACTAGCACTTATTTTTACAGTTTATTTTCTTGATTGATCAATTAGTATTTGGTAAATAAAATGCAGTAGATTGTAAAAAACAAAACAAAAAATTAAAACTCTTATATGAAAAGTTGCATGTTTTGTCCTAAACTCAAAAATATTCAGTTTCTTGCCACAAAAGAGGAAAGAAACCAGAAAATATTCAAACTTTAAAGACCGGAATCAGTGAATTTTACCTTTTTTCCCCCTTATAGAATTATTCAAACCAATTAAACACTTCCAATTTAATTTTTTAGTAATTACTTTAATGGTTTTAACAACTATTACATTATGGATTGCAGCTTTAAATAAAACACAAAATATACCTTGTAATGTCACTTAAAAGTTTGTTTTCTACTTTGTTTCAGCAGTTCAGTGTGGTTTGTTTATTTTTGTAACCATGGTAATGCAGTACCAGTGCATGCTGGGAAACAGGAAGTAAAATTGCCATACGGTCGCCATGCGGCCAGCTACAGGCATGTGTGAGCTTCACCAGTCGTCAGCTTATCAGTTGATTGCCTTTCTGTCTCCCTTTTTTGCTCAGGCAACGTCTGTAAGTATCTCATCATTGTAATGTTAAGTTATTACTTATTTTGAATTTTAGAAGATTACTGAGAGAGTTAAAATATTAATTTAGCTTGCACTAGGCTAGGTTACCTTAATGTTTATCGATTGTTTTTCCTAGCGTGTTTGTGCTTTATCATATATGCTACAGAGCTAAAGTAGCTGATCTGTATTATTTTCCAGATACTGTGGCCTTGATTTAATTAATGATATAGAAATTTTATTGTGCTATATTGCAGTTTCACAAAATTCCCAGTAAACGTCATGGAAGTGAATCGGCTGTGTCCTGGAGTTTTTGGGAATGTTTAAGCTGAATGGAATATAGCCCATGACATACCTGAACTTTCACGCTTTAATACATAACAAAGGTTATCATCAAAGGTTGTTGCTAGAGGTACGGACCCGTACCCGTAGCCTGTGGCCTACGGATACGGCACTTTCCATTTGCCAATCAGATACGCGAGATCTGGTCACGTGACTCCCGGTAGATGCTAGCGGTACGGACCCGTAGCATCGGTACTACAGGTACGGACCCTAAACCTGACCCTAACACTAACCCTAACCTTAACCTTTGCTTACCTTTCAACAGTTTGCAGTGGTTAGCAGCTTCTTGACTCGTGAGACTCGCGTACGGGTCTGTATCTGATTGGCAAATGGAAAGTGCCGTATCCGTAGGCCACAGGCTACGGGTACGGGTCCGTATCTGTAGACACTACTATCATCAAATCCAGGACAGGTTAGTGAGTAGTTTTTAAATTAGTAGTCTAAAGTTCTGTTTTTTTTCTTTAAGAACTTCAACTAAAAGGTGAATAACTTTGATTCGTCTGTAATTTTAAGGCTTTATTGTTTCAGTTTGTGTTTTCTGCTGCGTTTCAAGGGCACACAGGTACAGAGAACAAAGTCACTTTTTATTTTCGACTCCAGCTCTAAGGATAGCGTTGATTGACTCGCCGGGAGAAAAACAACAATTACACTCCGAGTCCCCGTGTCAAAAATAGACCCGCAACTTCTTGTGAAGGCAGCATATGCTTGTCAATTACTGCTGATGGCCCTCGCAACCATGCAGGCTATATGCTAACCAACATCTGGTGCTGCATGCGGGACGAGGACAGTTTCTAAG
Organism: Acanthochromis polyacanthus; assembly: GCF_021347895.1. Lineage (NCBI taxonomy): Eukaryota > Metazoa > Chordata > Actinopteri > Pomacentridae > Acanthochromis > Acanthochromis polyacanthus. The sequence continues at coordinate 31,701,670 of NC_067113.1, forward strand.
TAAAAATACAGCACCGTTTTTTATACACACATACGTGTTTTTCTTCTTTGATAAAGCAGCCGTCGTGTTGTCGGGATGCTGCACTAAAGAACGCTGATATTTAAACCCAGTCACCTTGTATTTTTCAGATTTTATGCCAGAAAGTTGAGGTATTTCAAATCTGGGAAGATTTAGATTTAGCAGTTTTTTTAAAACTTTATGTTTAAGTGAAGGATTCAATTTTGGTGAGTGTATATATTGGTTTAAGTCATATTTGACGTGTAAATTTCAATGAGTTTGTCTGTAGTCTAAGTAATTCTCTCTCGTGTCCTGCTGTTATAATACTTATTTCTCTTAACTGATGGTGTTGGAACTATCTCTTCTTGTTTATACTCCTCGCTAGGGATCATATTTACTTGTTTTAAGTGATTTTTTTTGTTTGTCTGATTGTTTCTATTGTAAAGCTTTTTTAACTTTGGTTTTAATTGCTAAACATATTAGGTTGTACTTATTTTTACTATAATAAGCTTTTCGCTGTGAACGCTTGCAGGAACCAACCTGTAATCATCTTTTTCAGTCTTTCTGTTTCCATCATGGTGTAGGACTAAAATTTATTGAGCGTATATGATGGTTTAGCTAGTATGTTGGAGCAGATTTGTCCACTTAAATGCAAGGTTGATGGTTCAGTCTCTTTATAGTCCCTCCATATGCTCCAAATAGTGGTTATTTGAACCCAAAGTTGCTTCCATTGACAGGAGAGCATGTATTGAATAGAGAAATTGAGAAAAAAACACTGTAAAGCACTTTGAAAACCACAAAGATAGATATATAACATAGCTATTTCAGTACAGATAATTTACCATTTAGGATCCGACAACTTGATGTCAAAACATCATAACTGGATGTAATTGAAGCTCTATGGGCCTGTAGGAAATGGAAAAATGGAGGTTTGCTATGATTGCTGACACATTTAATGCTGCATTGAAGATGGTACAGGGCTCCAGACTAACTTTTTTTCCTGGGAGCACAGTGGCCCCTAACTTACAATTTTAGGAGCACAAGCAGGAAATTTAGGGGCGCACACCAAAATCGACTTGCAAAGTAAATATTCACATTTCCTCTCATTTTCACTGTATTACTGATAAATACTTGCACAATAAATACAGAAACTATGTTTTCAATTCACAATTTATTGTGCAGCACTTGACATAACAAGAAAAGCTTTCAGAGAGTGCAGTACCCCACCAAGACTGCTCAGTTGATGTATAATGTCTGATGAATGAAATCTGTCATAAAAAAGACCTTGTGCTAAGTACAGGCATGTGTTATGCGTGTGCACGTTATGTATTTATACCAAATCATGTGTAAATTACTCTTATAAAGGTCTGTTGATCAGTTCATCAGTTTTGGCAAGCCTTTGTTTTGCTAGTGTTAAAATAACCGTTCCCTCCAGGCTTTTATTTTGAAGGCATATTCTTAATGCTACGGGCTTTTATTTTGTGACCATTCCAGCGGCACAGGAAGGGTTTTTTTTAAGAAGAGGTTTCTTGACATGAGGAAGACGCTGCCGAAAAGTCCAAAAATCTACATAAAGATGAAAGAAAACGTTTCCACGCTGTTGCTATGTAGCAAAGGATGTGTCTAAACTTAGAAGCAGCTGGAATGGAGAAAAATTCTTATGGTGTGAAAGGACTGAAAAGATGGATTTGTATTTAAAATAAGGCTGAACGTAAATAAAGGCTTTGTGAAACATCAGGAGCTTCACCGTCATTCGTCCCCCGCTCTCACACACATTAGCCTGCCTTCTTCTTCGTTGGTGTTCGTCTCCTTTCTTCTTCTATTGGAGTTAATGTCGGTTGGTAAACCAGGTCATTTGCGCATTTCTGTCTACTGGGCTGAAGTGTGGAGCAGAAGCCACAAGAAATATTCAATTGTATTTTTTTTTAAATCGTCAAATTTACTGGTCGCACATGCGTGAGTAGATGAAAAAATTACTCACACTCGCTCAAATTTTGGTCGCAAAACGCGACCATTTAGTCGCAGTCTGGACCCCTGTGATGATGTTAGAGAGAAGACGACTTGACAGGAAAATGATAGGTCAGAAAACAGTGACACCTGTTGTTCTGACTGAGTTCAACCAATCAGCAGTTGTCTTTTCCAAGTTGAACCAACCAGCATTGAGATTTGCACAGTAGGCCATGAACATCTTTTGAAGGTTAAAAATTCGGTCCCGAAGTCAGAATGGAAAGTTTTTAAAAAATCCAGATTTTTGGAAATTCCGTGTTCTTATTATGGTAGGACCAAGCATTGAGTCTTTGTTGATGGTAAGAACAGCGGTACGTCTATGTTTCTAAGCTGTTTTGTTTTTCCCAATGAAGAAACATTTCAGCTTATTTGGGATTATCATGATACTGTTGAAAAAGCTGCAACAATTAACACGGTCTTATAAAAAAAGAAGGATAAGTGATTCAATGCTCTTTTTTTCTCATCTCATCGCAGCACTTAGGCACACTGGAGGGGATTAGTGTACTGCAAGCCTTATTTTAAGGGTGTGATTACATTTTCAAGGGCGAAAATCACATTACAAGAAGTGACTCAGAGAAAAGCCTCGTCCCCGATGCACCAGGCGTTGGAAACTCTGCGAATATTTCTGAGGGGCCCTTTGGCTGTGTGGAGATTTGTAATGTTTTGTCAGGAAAAACTGTTTATCGACGGCGAAACACCCGGCTGATCGCACATCTCTTTGCCCGCTGGAGTTGTTCTTTTTTTTTTTATCTTCTCCTGAGACGCCAGAGTGAAAAGCCACTGTTATGTAAAGTGCGGCCGCCCAGATATTATCCGTGCCCACACATCATCCATCTGCACACCTACCCAGCCATGCCAATTTATCTACCTATCTGCCCTTTCATCCATTCTACTCTCCTCTGATCTGCCACCCAATCATAATCAGCCAGCCCTCAAAGGCGAGGCGCAGTCTTTTATCTCCATCAACACACTTCGCTATCGCCGCCACCGTCTCCGGACCTCCTGCGTAAAATTAGACGCCGTATGTCTTCTGACCCGCACTCGGCTTTCACTTTCAACCGCCGAGCTTTGATGACAGCAGATATCTGCGTTTGAGAACGTGTAATTTCCTGATTAATCAAGGCAGAAGATGTCTGAGCGGCGGCCCCGCTGAGCGAGTGTTTGTGCGTTCTGTCTGCGAGCCTTCGGGGTAAATCGCTGCACGGCTCGACGGCCCAGTTCAAGACGAGAAGTGAGAAGAAGCGGTTCATGTGTAAGTGAGACGCCGGCGTGGGTTTCCTGCTGAGACGCCGGATTTAATGGGTCTCTGGTGGGGTCACTAAATGTCTACTAAAAGCGTACTTGTGTGTATTTATTAGTTTTGTTCGACTATTTGTGGGTGAAGAATGTGTTGTGTGAGGGAATGTCTGCTGAGTGAGTTCGTTGTATCTCTACTTGGTGGTACAGGCTTGGATTTGAGATTTTGTTTAAAGGTAAATGAGAGAAACGACGTGGGTTTGAGACATACAACAGGTATTTATATTGACACTAAAAAACATTTTTTATAGTGTCTGTAGCTGTAATTTTTTGAGCAACTTCCTGTTATTTTACAGATTTCCGCCATTTTTAGATAATATCTAGTAAAATTGTGAAAAAAGGCCAAAGCTGTGAATAATTAACATTTTCTGTCATATAGATAATTCTATCAAATACATATAAATAATATAGAAATATGAATAAGATAATGTATAGTGTAATCAGAGAAAAAAGTTCAAATTTACATATTTAAAATAAGAAAGAAAACAATGTCCATATTAAGAATATGTATTTTTACAAATAGTAATCAGTTTTTCTGATGTTTTTGATTCAATATTCAAATCAGATTTTTTTCATATGACTGTTGATTACGTCCATAAGAGATTTATTTATATTATTTGAATATTTATCTTATATTTTCTGTCGCTATAATTTTTTGAGCAATTTTGGATTATTACAGATTTTCTCTGTTTTGTGAAATTACAAATAATATCTTGTAAAATCCCAGGGGAAAAATTCCTAAATTACTTATTTATGGTAAGAAAGAAAATGTAAATGTCTACATCAAAACTACATATTTTTACAAATGGGAATCAAATAATGAAACATCATTATTTTACAGATAATTGCCGCTATTTCAGACAAAGGTTTATGTATAATAAGGCTTAAAAAATCGAGGTTAAATGCAAGAAAAGAGTTGGGTTTGAGACGTGCAATAGGTATTTGTATTGACGCTGTATAAAATATGTTTATTAATATCGATACCTGTAATTTTTTTGAGCAATTTTCTGTTATTTTAATTTTTTTTTACCAGTTTTATTAAATTGCAGATAATAAATTACACACAAAAAAAATCAATTTAACTGCTATCTCAAAAAAACTGGCAGAAATGTGTGACTTTATTAATGGTAATTTATTCTTTTACAACTTCTGAATTTAGAAATCACCAGAAAAGACACCATTTTACAGATATTTGCTGTTATTTTTAAAAAATATATATTTCTCTTAAGTCTTTTAAATGATAAAGAATTTTTTTAGCTATTTTGCTTTCTTTCTTTTAAAAATTGCAAACCATGTCTACTAAAATTACAGAAGAAAAATAAATAAATATTCTAAAGATTTCCTCCGGTTTGCTAAATTTCTGACAATATTTAGCAAAATCTTAAAGAAGCACTAATTTACATGTTAACATTATGCAGATTTATCTGACAAACTTTAAAAAGATTAAGACCTACAGTATTATATAATTACGCAAATTTCCTTGGCTAAATTAAAAATTAAAGACAAGACCGACTAATTTATGCACATGGAGCCACAGACTACAATATTCTACATGATGCAGATTTATCTGATTCATGTCATCATTATGGATCAAAGTTAAATATTCAAGTTCGTTACATATATACCTGATTAATTCTGATATTACCATTACAACCTCACAATATTACACATAATACAAATTTGCCAGACTACTGTACATGATAAGGTTAGGACCCTACAATATAACAGTATATGATATGCAAATTTACCAGAATAATTTAAATATTAAGTTTAAGCCCCAGAGCCAGAAATGCCTGCAGACAGGTTGGCATAGACAAACTGAATAACATAAAGTCTCCGTAAAAACACATGTGAGGACGACTTAAAAGCAGGATGAACCCGCGTATCCTGTGATATTTTGGCATTAAAGCCTCTGTATTGTCGGCGCCTCTGCACCTGTCTGTATCTGTGTGTCTGAGTCTAATCCCCGGCTGTGGGAGAGCGACAGGGACACTGTACCTCCGAGAGTTTCGGGGAGATAATTGGGACCTTTTCCCAGGTGATTACCATTCAGAAGGAGTTAGGATCAAAGCGAGGGCACCCTGGCAGCTGAGGAGAGAGGCCACGGCTGCCTTCAGTAATCTTTTCAGATAAAACGCTCCCCCTGCCTGCCTCCCCGCGGGGCCTCCGACCGTCCCATCCCTTACCTGACTGCTCCTCGCTGTCACCAAAGGCAGACCCCGGCCACACTTGCCAATTCGATTAGATTTCAAAGATAAGATAGGGATCGCATGATATGGGAGCAAACTTCAGCTCGAATCAATCAATTTATGAGCCGGGCAAATAGATGCAGGGAGGGAATCTGACTTCAGGATGCAGCTGCAGGGACGAGATGGGAATCACGCGATGAGGACAGTAATACACATAAAACAGAACTACGTATTATGACTATTAAGATGATCTTTAAAAGACAGTATTAATCTGACTCAACAGATGTAGACTGTAGATATAAACCTGTGCAATATTCTTTGTGCAATTTGCATGTTACCATTTTTTAAATCGTTTTTACTAAAAAGCATCTGTGCAGCATCCTACACACTAATAATGGTGGATTTTGATGAATATTTGTATAATGCTAGAAGCATAGACTGTATATAAAGATGGACGTAGCATCTGGCCCCAAAATTGAAGCCAACCCAGAAGTGTCAAAAACTTGCAATATCACGCCGTCCACTAGGGTTGGCTCCAAAAAGCTTTTTCTCCATAGACCCCAATTCATTTTTGGAATAAATAAAATTTGATAGACTGATTTTCTACAGCTCAAGATTTTTTTCCCGTTAGTTTTCATGGTCAAAATGAGAGATCAGGTGGCCGATCTTAAAATAAATCAATCCTGAATTTTAAATAAATTGTTAAAGTTGGCGGAGCCAGGGGGCGTGGCTATACTTGATAGACAGTCCCATTGACTGGTCCTGCCCCTAGTTGCTCTCCGGTCCAGTCTGTTTGATGACGCTTTTTACGTCACTGGCTCCAAAAAATCCAAAATGGCGACCAGGAAGTAGCAAAATCCGGGCTTCATTTTCTTGGCGTTGAAACCAACGGGTGATGTCACGGTTAGTTCACGCCTGGCTAGAAGGCTGGACTGCTTGGTGAATGGTTATGAAGCTCTTCAACTGTTGTAAACACCAAAAGAAGTTGCATCCATGCTAAATTAGTGTGCAGGGGCACCAGCGCTGCATCCTGGGCTAAGCATCGTCTGAAAAGTGTCTTATCACAGAATATTGTTTGTCAGACTGATTTCCAAATAAGTCCAGCTATGTGAATCATTCTTGAATACTCAAATCATTCAATTTATCAGCCGAGGATAAGGATTGTGACGGTCTACAAATGTTGTAAACACCAAAACAAGTCACACTAAATTAATTTGCAGGGGCACCAGCGCTGCATCCTGGGTTTAGCACTGCCCAAGGGGATTGTGATTGGTTTGAAAACGATCTTCTCCTGTAACAGAATGGTAATAGCCAGAACAGTTTTCACATAGGTTCAGCTATGTGGGACGAGGACAGTATCAACTTGGCATTTTCCTCAGAATCTGAAGTTTTGGAGATGCAGGATTTTCTCCTTAAAAAGACGATTCATGTAAATTACAGTCACAATCGTAGTGGCTGCAGAGAACATCTTGACAGCAACATCAGCTTCGCAAAAATGTTTGTGCAGCAATGTACACACTCATGATGGGTTATTTTGATGATTTGCATTGACCCATAAGACAGCTCCACTTAGTGAAGCTCTGCAACATTTACTGTCCACCAAAACAACTACACCTGCCACTAAATTAGCTTACAAGGGCACCAGCACTGCATCCTTGGCTCTGCACTGCCCGAGGAGATTGTTATTGGTTTAAAAATCATTCTCCTCTGTAACAGAACGAAAATAGCCAGACCAATTTCCACATAGTTATGTGGCACTAGGACTGCATTTACTTGGCTATTTTCTCAGATTCTGCCATTTTAAAGATGCTATGTTTTCCCCTGAAAAAGACGAGGCATGTAAATGTCCAATTATAGTCACAGTCACAGCGGCTGGTAAGAACATCTCGACAGGTTCATCACATCACTGCGAGTGAAATCAGGGTGTGAATGTGGCGCTCATGACGGAGATGCTGTCATGCTGTCAGAGGTGAAAGTACAAGAATCCCATAACACGCTAACGAGATTATTAGGAGAGGTGTGACTTACAGAGTCGTGTTGTTCTTACGGCGCTGGTTTTATTATAATCGACAGCCTTTATGATGATTTGAATAAAGGTGACAGAGATATCAGGACATCAAGTTCAAGGAGACACTGCAGCATCCAAGAATAATGAGAGTGTGAAAACCAGCTGACAGGAGGCTAAGAAGATGATGTAATTATGTTTTTTTGCATAATTTAACCGTGGTCAAATTTGATATTTTTTCTTCAACATCATATATGAGTCCAGAAAACAGAAATAATTCACATTTAGTGCACCCTCTGTAATTACTATAACTGTACTCGTGGTGCTGACTTCTCCATAGTTGTCTAATCAGAGTAATAATGACAAATGACAGCTGATGTTGAACCCTGAATGTCCACAGCTCCCAATTAAAGTGATTAAAATACTGATGGGAAGTGTGAGGCATGTGTTAGCTGCTGGTCAGCGCTCGGCTGCTTTCTCGCTACAACGATGCATGATTTGTCAATTTAGCGCTCTTTATGTTCTTGCAAAGGAAAAACAGAGTCTATACTCGAACTTAGAGCTAATGCTTAAAAGATAGATATTGGAATTTACTGTCTAAATGAGCAAAACCTAGCTTATGATACATGTTTACCACCAGATGCTAGCAGTAACGGTAACATATTATAGCTTAGCTCATTGTAGCTTAGTCATTCCTATTAGTCTGACTGTATCTGAATGTCTCGGTTTCATGTTCCTGATGATTTTTCCATGACAATCTTAGAAGGTCGGACCTAGCAGTCACTTTCAACTTAACACAGGTCTGAATTGCATGCTGTTGCATCAACAAATAGGTAACAAAACTTTGCATTGTGTTGTTTTTTTTTGCACATTTCGGCTAGCCTAGCCGCGCTAGACCCATGCTCTGAAGACGCAAGGGTCTAGGCACGCTCGACAGGGAGGGAGGCGGGCTAAAAGGTTGTCTTTCAAATCACTCTGCAGCAATTGGGTAGGTATACAACCAATCAGCGCAACGAATAGGCTCCTAGAGCGCCGGAAATCAGAGGATGCGGTAGTTCGGTGAAGCCTTATTTATACAGTCAATGGGTGAAGCTCAAGTATATTACAGACATGTTAACAGAAAGATTATTCAGAGTCAGTGCTAATGGAGCTCAACGACTGTTGTCGTTTTTGTTGTCGACCCTGGCAGAGAATTAAATTAGCGCGGCTAGGCTAGTTGTTTCCGGTTGTTTCTGTCAGAATCGTCGCGCCTCTGTCGTCACTTAGTTACGCCCGCCTTCTGACTCTACACTTCATGGTGATTGGTCCGGCCAGTTTTAGGAGAATCCAGCCTCGAGCCTTATGGAGGGTAACTAGACCCACCCTGGCAGAGAATTAAATTCGTTGCCGTGGGTTGTCTAGCGTGGCTAGGCTACATTTCTGCATCAAAATTGGTAAAAAATTAAAAAAAAATACAGCTAAAGGAGACAAAAGACCAACTAAACTCCTTTTTTGTTCATTTTGCTTGACAATTTTACATCTTACCAACTAAAAATCCATAAAAACTCTCCAGTATTGATTGTAATTCAGATTTTGGCAAAGCATTACCAGCAGCTGAGGTTCAGTTTGTTGCTTCCTGCTGTTTCAGAGTATTTTTTTAGCAGATACCTGCAGCCTTCGATAGCCTTAGCATGCATGCACGTGGAATATCGTATAAATATTAGCTGCCACAAATATATATTCATATTTTTAGATAACCATGAAAAGCTGTAATCTTTCATCTCTGTAGACTTTAAGTCTGCAGTGAAATGATTTGTATTGTAAAAAAAGAGTGCCATTGAAAACAATATGTACTTTTATTCCTCTTGTCAGTTCATCTTCAATTCTGTAACTTTCCATTCTGACACAAGTTAATGACTTGAAGTTGTACCCGACTGACAGATTTAAAAGCGGGATATTCATAGCAGTGACCTAGAATTCAGCAATTCATCACAACTCCAACAACAGAGGCGAGGATAAGCATCACTCCCTTTGCTTACACAGATGCCACAGATGGAACTAACGGCGAAATGCGACGCAGCCTCAAAGGCATTTTGTCCTTTTCCCTTATTTGAAAAGACGACTGGAGTGTTTTTTCGCCAGCTGGTTACACATAAGATAACGCTGCTGCAGAAACATATCAACACTTAGAGGCCACCGGGACATTTCCAAGTCTTCATGTCTTTGTCATTCTTATCCTCTTCCGGCGCGTCTGGTCACGTACGGAAAGCAGGCAGCGCTTTGAATGTAAATACATGTAGACCTTATCTCAAGGCTCGCCTCATCGACAGACCTCTGGCAGAGCAAAAGGGAACCGGGCTGCATTATTCACAGCCACAAATGAAACTGTACCCCCATGAGAGAAGCAAGCCCAGCAGAGAACACACACACTCTTGACCTGGCCTTCTGCTCATGCTGTTTTCACATCTTTCGGCCCCTATAAAGCCCTGCAACGCCATGCAGAGGTGCATACTGAACAACGAGCCGCATCCCCGCGGATCAGCTCCAAGCAGCTCAGATTAGCAATGAGAACCGCTTGCTTAGAGCCTCTTTGCGATAGATCTGTGTGCAACAAGGACCCGTTAAAGGCCAGCATGAGCAGTTCCTCAAGCGCCCTTGACGAGATGCAGGATGCCAACAAACCTGCCAGTGACTTAAAAAGCTTGTACTTTCACAAAAGAGCCCAAAAACAGTTGGTGGTGACATTAATATTCATCTTACTGTGTTTACAGGAGCATAGACAGGTGTTGGTGTTTTTTCTGATGTTGTTTTGAAGCCAGTTGTAACTGAAACCAGGCAAAATGCACAATATTCTTTTAAAAGATGTTTGAGCAGTAAAAAAAATGATGCATTTGGCGGCAGATTCGTATCAAGTTTGTTGAATTTGTACCAACCTGCAAGACATGCTGCGGCAGATCTGAGAACGCAGTGGGACTCATGCATGCAAACTTCAAGTGAAATCAGTGGAAAATCCATTTGATTCGAGCCAAAAGTTAAGCAAAGCATCTTTCGGCTCCTATAAAGTCTGCAAAGTCATGCAGAGGTGTGTATTGAATAACTAGCCATGGTCCAAGCAGCTCAGATTAGCAATGAGAACCACTTGCTTGGAGCCTCTTTGCGATAGATCTGTGTACAACAAGGACCTGCTAAAGACCAGCATGAGCAGTTCCTCAAGCGCCCTTGACGAGATGATGATTCCCCTCCATGCAGGGTGCCAACAAACCTGCCAGCGACTTTAAAAAAAGCTTTTACTTTCACAAAAGAGGCGGAAAACAGTTGGTGGTGACATTAATATTCATTGCAGGATGATAAACAGGTGTTGTTTTTTCTTTGATGTGGTTTAGAAGCCGGTTGTAACACAAGACAGCAGAAACCAGACGGAATGCACATATTCTGTTAAAAAAATGCTTGAGCAGTGGAGCATCAGCACTTCGAGGCAGATTTGCATCACGTTTCTGAATTCATGCCAACCTGCAAGAGGTACTGCAGCAGACCTGAGCAGGCAGTGGGACTCATGCATGCAAACTTCAAGTGGAATCAGTGGAAAATCCGTTTGATTCGAGCCAGAAGTTAAGCGAAGCTGACAGACAGATATGGGCATGTCTTCTCGGGTCTATGTTCCTGAATAGAAATACTGTCGTCCCGATGAAAGCTGGAGTCTGTGGGTGACGTGTATCATGTTCTGCGGGGGTATTGTTTCTGAAGAACATTCATTGTTTTCGAGACGGTTGGTTGTGTTGAAGCCCACGAGTGGAATTCTGTTCATTTCTGTTACAGTAGTATTGAGATGATGCAAAATCTGATAAGACAGTAAAGCTGAAACCTCCAGCACGGGTAGACACCACTTTGATACGTCTTTCTTTCGTTTTTTTTTTTTTTTTGTCTTTTGCAGTTGAGTTTACTTTAACATTTACAGTTAGTCTTGTGTCTGCGAAAACAAAACCTGTAATTTGACTCCAGCTGAACATACTGCCTCAAAGCCTTCATTATACTCTCTTGTAAATGTGCGCACAAACTGCTGTAGACAGTGGGGACGTGTGGTAGTTGTTGATTTACTGTTTTATAGTCTACATGGAGTCCACTGGGAGGACACATGCATGTGTATGGAATGCATGTTCCATAAATACACTCTCCTGCCCTTGTAGTGTAGCTGCATGGATGGACCACTTATATAAATTGGTCAACAAGGACTCTTGATGAAATTTACATCACTTGAACCTTTGCACACTTTCAGACATAGAAAGCATAACACTGACCTACAATTTAGCAAAGTAAGGTGATGAACAAACCACTTATTGAGGGTTTGGTGAAGGAGTTAACGACCAAATAAGCACAGATGCAACAGATAATAGATAATCTGATTAGTTGTGAACTATTAAATTGATCGTGAACTATTTGAGAATGGGCTTGAGTCTATTTTAAAGAAAATAAAAGTGAAAATTCTCCAAATCCAGCTACTTAAGTGTCCTTTTTTTTCTCGTTTCGTCACTCCTTTATGACAGTAAATCTAAAATCTTTCGGTTGTGGATAAAACAAGACATTTGAGGACATCATCCAAACCCCCATTCAGCATTTTTCTCAATTTTCCGACCAAAGAATTAAGCAAGAAAATAATCAACACATTAATTTTAGCATGAAATTCCTGCTGATGAACATCTCTTCATCCTGGATGTATTATTCATGTGTAATTATCCCATCCTGTCTGCATCGCACCTTCAATTGTGGCCATTTGAAGCAGATATAAATGGCAAATTGTCCACAGTTGGACCAGATATTATTACCGCTTTCAGCCATGCCCAGATGAAAATCATCATGCTTAGCTACTCATTTATTCTCGTCCAGCATTTAAGCAGATGAAATATGCAACAAAAAAGCCGCTGCTCCCAGTAGACCGCACATTAAAAAAGGGAGTCTTTAGTGAAATATCAACACATTTATCACTATGAATTATGAATTTTTTGTATGATTAAAAACTCTTTGCATTGTTTCTACATATACAAGTATCTGTGCAATGTCAGTCCATGGTATTTTGGTACTTATGGACAAATTTGTGCCATATTGATACTATTTTAACCAGTATTTCTACTCATTTAGGACTTTGTGCAAATTTCTCCATTGTGAGATTAATTAGGGCTTATCAATAATTCAAGAAAACCATCGACAGTTAACAAAAAACATGGCCATTAATTGCAACCCCGCAAGTGAGTGACCCCACACCGTAGTAAGCAAGTCACCAAATGATAAAAGCACATCGATACCTGAGCAGGCGACAGAGCAGAGAGACGATGAGAAAGCTACAGAGCTATGTAGAGCACCTTAATAAGCGTTTCCTCCCAGCAGCGAGGCCACTGAGCCTCCAGGCTCTGGCCCCGGGGCCAGAATATCCTGCTGCAGCGCGGCCCTCTGGGATACCGGGGCAGCAGCTACTTTCCTGACACGAATGCAGAGCCGCAGCTTTAGTCGATAAATCAGCGAGCGTGACTGATGTGCTTGAACGTGGACCCCAAGTGTTTGAAAACGTGGCACATTTTCTGTAGAGTCCCATTTAAATCAGCACAGATGGACTCAGAAGCAGTGATAAGAGGAAAATGCATGCTTTGCTCACGAGACTACATATTTTTAGAATATCACTAAAACAAATCTTAGCTACTTGTTTTGGCTTTATTTAAACGTATTGCAGCCTTTTTGCAAGTCATAATATGTCCTGCCACATGGGATTACAACACATGATTGGACAGATTATTCACCTCTGAGAAAATACTTGTCTCCAGGGAGATATAAAAACATAACCATATAGAATATCAGTCTGTAAAACTAAAATATATGCGTGCTTTTCTTTGTGTACATTGATGAATTGCTCAGTTAAGTTTTGGCTCCTGTTACAGTTTTTCCTCACTGTGAGTTAATTTTTCACTGCAATATAAAGTCCTGCATCTCAATGAAAACGGCACAAGCATGGCTAGTAGTAGGGAAAACTCAGATATGTATTTTGGGAAGCATGCCAAAATTATAAAGACGTGACTCGTTAAAAAAAAAAAGAAAAGAGAGAAATCTGAATTTCTTTGATTATTAAATGCTACAAAAATTTTGAAAAACTAGAAGCAACATGTACTACATTCTTCCAAGTGCTTACAGGTGTTACCAACACTAGAAAAAAAATACTATGTATTATTTATTTTTTAACTACATTTTTTATTTGTTTTCATGCTTGTTCCTGTTTGCTCTGTGTATACACGGCCTGCAGCTCAACCAAAACATCCCTGATTTTTTGTGAAGTCATTGTTGGTTGCAACCGAGTCACAAAAACTTTATTCGTTGCGTCAAGGAGTGCAGATTTTTTTTATTTTTACAGAATCTGATCAGTGCAAACAGTTTATTTTTGCACAAGACATGTTGACGAAAATGATTTTCATGAAACTTTAATTTGTTTTCATGGTTCACTCTGATCTGCTCTGTGTGTACACGGCCTGCAGGTCAACCGACAAGTCCCTCAATTTTTGTCAAGTCATTGTTGGTTGCAACCGAGTCACAAAAACTTTATCTGTTGCATCAAGGAGTGCAGAATTTTTTTATTTTTACAGAATCTGATTAGTGCAAACTGTTTATTTTTTTTGTAAATTTTTAAACGAGACGCGTAGAATGAAGTGATTTTGATGAAATATCACAGTTTTAACATTAGATTTACAGATTAACATGACGGAAAACTCGAAAATATGACGGTTCTTCTTGCGTTGACAAATAATGTCATTTTTGCTGGTTTTTAAACAAGATAACTCACCTTTCAAATCTGCCGGCACGTTTTGTTTTTGAGAGGTTGAATCAAAATGCAGTAATTCATTCCCGAGTTTTCCGCAGCTTTTAATATGGAAATGGGTTGTTCTGCTGTGAAGACTATTGCTGATCCACCCTGAAAAGAAAGCATATCTTGAGGAAATAATAATTTTATTTGGCATAAAACTGGGGCAGCGACTCCTGGTCAGATCATCTCCACTGCGCTGGATGAGGAACAAGATATCGGCTTGTTCATCATAATACTGACAACATATCAACACCTTAATCCTCATTTTCGGCGTTTTAGACTCAATAATGCATTCCTGGAAGGCTTAAATGAAAACCGACAGCATGTCTCAACATCCAGCGAACATCAGTTACATAAATCCGTCTGAGCATTATAAGAAACTAAGTTAATCTTTAATGCATGTCCTCATCGCGTACAGATGGCTCGTGTGCAGCAGTGGAGTATCATCTCCACTGTCGCAAAAAATACGATCGCTTCCACCAAAGAATACTAAATGCTGAATTGTGTGTGTGTGTGTGTGTGTGTGTGTGTGTAGGGGGGGAAAATATTTGAATTGCAAAGAGGAAAGAATCATAAATAAGAAGTGACAGTGACACTGGCTTGAATGCTGAAACATTTGGATTTGTAATTACAGCTTCTTTGCAATTCAAATGATTTTCGCTCGCGCAGTCGGACGACTTTCCTGCCACCTTTTCCAGCGCGGGGACCGATTAATGTCCATTTCTGGAGAGATACTCTGTGGCTGTTAGCACAATTTCAGGTTCCATGGAGTGAAATCTAATACACTTGAACACTTTGAAGCCCGGCCGGCGAGGAAGTTATTGATTTGCAGCGACTACGAGCCAACAAATTGAAAGGGACCCAGTGCTGCCTGCTAGCGCCGATTCCCTCCTACTCACCTGAACCTGACTTTCACTGGTGAGGCTGAGCAGAACAGGGCAGTAATGAGTTATTTTAAACAACTGCTGTGTTTGTCAGTTTACCACATAACAACATTTAAAGTATAATTAAGAGAATTTAGATTCACCTCCGCAGCTTTTTTGGAGCTCTTCAAACTTCAAACCAGTCCCCCTGCTTTTAAGTTAAGCTCTTTTCTGTCTTTCTATTTCTACTGTGGTGCAGAATCTGACAGTTTTGACTGCAATTTTAGCTCCAAGTGCACTGAATGACAAATACGTGCTTCTTGGTGCAACTAGATTTGCTTACATGTTGAATTTCACATTGAAAATGGCAATGTTTGACAGGAAGATATTCAAAATGTACAAGAAGAAAAGAAGAAATGACCAATTTGCTATAAAAAACACACTTTTTTGTCAAATTAGAGATAAAAATCACAGTTCTGATCTTTTCTGTCATGTTTCTCACATGTAGCCCATGTTGCTTTTGGTTTCCCACCATTTCTTTTTCTCAAACTGCTCTAAAATGATGTTGAGAGGGCAGAAAAAATGGTTCCCGTTGTCCTTTCCGACTTTGACAAATCAGCTTTTTCCCTTGAAATGGGTTCTACAGGGATAGCTCTTATGGTCAGAACAGGCACAAAAGTTCAGGACACCCTAAAACAGCATACAAGTTCCTGGAGTGTAAAACAGTTTATTGTTTTGGAATTTTTAACTGCAAAACTTACAGTATGCTTCCGCAAGTGGTAGTTTTCAACCACAAAAGAAGTCTTATCAATGAACTTTTACACCCAGTTACTCCTACAACAATAAACAGCCGACGCTAGCAACACGCCGAGCAAATTAAAGCTCTAAATTCTTATCCCAGGAGTTAGCAGAGGCCAAACCAGGGCTAAAATGAGAGTCAATATTAGACGTTGCATCCATCCAGACTGCAAATGAATGATAATGTTGCCCCGTGGAGGCTGGCTGCTTCTGCTATAACCCTAAAATTTTGAGTTCAGGTTTTTCTGCATGTGGTAGAAATCGTTGGGCCCAAAGTGGCCAAAAAGAATGAATACATTTACCATAAAACTGCAACAAGTTGTATTTTGAGATTAAAATTCACTCAGTTACTTTGGTTTGGGTGGAAGATGCTGGTTGTTTTCTTCATGATTTTGAGCATGCGCTTTTTCTGCAGAGATTTTTAATCACACAATTAATGGGGCTCGGAAACACCCCCACAATTTAATCAGTTGTTCCTTTTATCATTTTTGCCAGATAAGTCCTGATAAGTCCACAGCAGTGGATTTGTAATAGGATCACAATCGTGATCATCAGCAGACAGCTGACGTAGTGTTCACTTGTTGTCATAGTTACAGTGACGTCGTGCAGCTATCTGGTAGTGATACAGAAATCTTTAACAAATCCCCAAGCTGCTAGGGTTAGTGACTGGTCTAATGGGGCTTCTGGTGTAGCGCCTTGGGCCGGTAGCCTGGCTTCTTGAATGCATCATGTACCACCTCAGGTCCCTGGAGCCGGGACTTGGCCACCTTGGGTCACCACTGGAGCTAGTATTTGGGCACCTGGGGTCACTGGAGGACCTTGAGTTGGTAGGGCACCCTATCATTAATACTTCCCCAGCACCTTGGGTTGCTGGGGAATCTTAGATTGGTGTGGTGCTTTTAGGACCTTGGGTTGCTGGGGGACCTTGAGTTGATAGGGCACCTTATCATTAATACTTCCCCAGCACCTTGGGTTGCTGGGGAATCTTAGGTTGGTGTGGTACTTTTAGGACCTTGGGTTGCTGGGGGACCTTGGGGAACTGCAGCACATAAGGTTCCTCAGGGTCCTTGGGCACAACATGGGGGTCCAAATCTGTTAATCAGTTTTTGAGTAATGTTGCAAACAGACAAACCAACATCACATAACTTCCGCTGTGTTCCTTTGCGGAGTTAAAAAGTGAATTATCATATTACTTTGACTCACTGGGTGGTTAAAAACTCAAATACTGAATATTTCCTGGTGAATATCTTAATAAACTCTTTGCTCAAGTATTTGCATGATGGTAAAATGTGCTAATTGTGTTGATAGCATATGTCACTGCCCAAAAGTGGCCATAAAATCCAATTAACGAACTAGCTTGAAAGGAATGTCACGATGGAAGTTCCTTCTTTGCTTTTTAAATGAGCTCCTCCAGCCCTTGAACTGTTGTGTAAACTGTCAAATGATGCTAAGTTATGTACTGGTTCGAAGGCCTAAACACGCTTATGAAATCTGCTTGTAGGAAATGAATAAGAAATGCTCAGTCGTCACTGAAGAGCTCCCATCAATGCGCCTTCAGCAAAGAACCCGGCTCAGTTGTGATTGTACTCGGTGGCACCTCGGGCCCCGGTGTGTGAATTTGAAGCAGGCTGTTGTTGCAAATGAATGCGTTCAGCAAACTTGCCCTGGAAGAAAATGGGAAGAATTTTTGTTCCATTTTTTTTGGAGGAATAAATGGTTTAGCAGGTTTTCAGACTGAGGAAAATGTATGAAGGCACCTGACGCCATTTGTCATTGTTTACAAGACGTGTCCTCCCCCCAAATCAAGATCTGATAAGTCGGTCCTGACCCGCGGGATACTTTATCACAGCCACTCGAGCTGCTTGATGTTTATGATGATACATGCCTGTGGGTATTTCTTATTCCTCATCATTACACTGGCCTTACGAGCCATCACTTATGAGGTATTACCCTGTTTAGGCGGTAAGGAGGCTCCTGTAGTTATGAGTCAGTCGTCTGAATTCCTCTACATGCAGTTGGAGGCGTCTCGCAAAGGCAGGAAGTCGCTCAGAGTGACAGAATGAATGAGGAGCTGCATGTGCACAGTCATGAATGCACCGATGTGACACAAAAAACACACACACTATGAGCACTTACAAAATATTCATACATGCACTTTGGAGCACGCAGAGTTCACCGACCAGAATACGAATATACAGAAAACACCGACAGCCACTCAGGGTGCTTTTCATGATGCTAACTGATGCTACATCCACACGTTTGTTTGTTTTTTAAATTCAGTTTATTGTTTATTCTAACAGGCCTGAAAATCCATATCATATGAGATGCCTCTTTTGGATGTAATCGGTCCACTCATTGACCACTATCATTGTGATTATTCCTATGCACAGTGCAAAAAATGAAATAAAAATCCACAGTTTGAGGTTGAAGTGGTTGGTGGCAGCTGAAGTTGTGATTTTAAGTCCCATCTCAGACTGTAATTATAGTTGTAGTTGTGAAAAAGAAGACTTGTGCTGTTCATCACTTGGCGTTTACTTTCAGTTTCAGTCACTGTTTGGTTACTAAGCTGCTTTCTTTGGTTTAGAAAAGATGAAAATACATCCCTGAAACAAATATAGAGAAAAATCGTGTCCTTTTTTTTACAGTCATTTGTAAAAAAATACAGATTTTTGATGTGATCATTATTTATTCTTTATGTTAACATGCAAATGGTAAAAGGTTTCTATCCGACGACAGCTAATACCTGTAAAATAATGTGACATAAATACAATAATAATGATACAGTTTTATTGTCAAACATTAATGTTGTACTGGTAACAAAACAGAGAAAATCTTAAAGCAACAGTTAACAAAGGTTTGCCATTTTTTAATCCATAATGTGCAGAATTTTCCTTTTGAATAACAGCAAATAGATGTAAATAATTCTATTTTTTTCATGGCAATACAGTAAAAACAACTGTGTAATGTTACGGTCAAATGTTGTAAAAGAACACAACTCGTTATTATCTGTAACTTCACAAAATGAGAAAATTAATGTAGTTCAAGTAAAAACTACTTTGTTTAAAATGATAGTGAAGAAATTATGACTATTTTTCAGTCCTCTATGTATGTTTTTGTCTTTCAAAAAATGGCAAATAGCTGTAAAATATGGCATTTTTGCTGGTATAAATACAGCAAAAAATATTATTTTATAGTCAAATATTGGGATTCTACTAGTAAAAAACAGAGAAAATCTTAAAGCAATAATTAAAAAATGATTGCCTTTTTAAAATTTTAATATACAGAATTTTTCTTTCAAATAACGGCAGATAGATGTAAATAATGCTTATTTTGCCTGTGGGATCACACTAAAGAATTGTGTAATTTTATGGTCAAATGTTCAGAGTTTAGAACGAGTAGGAACACATTGCTCTTCCTAAAAATACAGATTTCTGATGTGCGTAAAATGATGATATTTTTGCTGATATAAATACAACTTTAAAGATGGTGTAATTTTAAATTCAAACTTAATGATTTTACAAGTTACTGTAAAAAATGACAGTGAAAACCTGTCAAAAGCTTCGATTTTTTTTACAGCGAGAGCACCTGTGCTTCAACACTTGACTTTCTGTTACTTTCCACCTCTGACAAAAAGACAAAAATACCCCTAAAATACTCCTTTCCTCCCTGAGGCGTTCCACTTGTCCACATTCACTCATTAGCTGCTGCACATTGCATCAGTCACTTCCTCAGCTCGGCTCTGCGGCCGACGGAGCCTCCGACTGTGTCACTGTCATCGCTGCAGTCCGTGACAGGTCCACTTCACCGTGTGATGAGTAGAAATCCTGCATCAGCGCTGACTCCTGCTGCTGCCGGCTCACCGTGTCAGTCCTCATCGCCTCCCCTGGACAGACAGCTCCACACTTTGCCTTTTGTCCCGCTGCCATTCAGCGACTTCTGGTCCGGCCTCCACCGTGTTGGTGTGGAGGGAAAGTGGCAAGTGACTAACCGGAGTCACTTCCTGGGATCCTCTTCACCTCAGCTCACCTCGAGCTGCAGCCTGTTCTCCTCTGACACTCGAATGTTGTGACATTGATGATTAAAAACATTCAAAAGACATCAGATATTATTAGTAATAGCTGGAACAATTAACACTTTGCAATAGCTTGTTTGTTTTGAGATTCACACCCATCCCAAAGATATCTCAGAAACAACCTCCAATCAACACCCATCTATCCTTGATCGTTGTTCTCATTAAAGCAACATTTTAACTTTATTGCTACTTACTCTGTCAGTCATTAGCACAAAGTATGTCAGTCCAACTAGTTAAATCTCATAGATGTTGTATATTCTCTCTTCTGTTAAATAAATCGTGATAGAGGGTTGTTTTAGTGGCGTGGCTCAAGAAATGGCGATGTCCAGGTTGAACTAATTATTGGGTTGCTGTGAAAGTTGGGAGGCCAGACGTTCAATCCTCACGGCATTTTATTAATCCTCTGACGATTCATCCAGGTCAAAGTTTTCCATTTTCCAGTGGAATATCTCAACATTTACTGGATCGGTTAACACAAAATTTAGAACAGCATTCGTAGTTCCAGTAGCATGTATCCATTTGACTTTGGGATGTCAGTTGTATTTTAATGAATCTTATTTTGCTCATTTATTATGGTTTTTAGCAATTCTTGATTCTTTAAAGGAGAGTGTTAGAGTTACTACAACAGTCAAATCCTTGTTTTATATTAATGCATGAGTAATAATATTATAGTGATATAATGGCTATGTGATATATTATCACAAGACACATTTTTTGACATAAGCAACTTTTACTTTGAATACCATGATGTATTTTCCTGATTTTACTTGTATACTTTCTACATACTTCAGTAACACTTTCAGTTCTACACTTTCACGTTGTGCTTTTACTACTTTCACGTAAATACAGAGTCTGAGTACTGATTCTACCACTGCTGTCAATGTAAACAAGCAGTTACTGATTATATTAATTAATATAATGGCTTTTTTTTTAGCACTGAGGTTAACACAGCATTCCCATTTAAGGAAGGTTCTGCTCTAGATTAGTGGGTTTGTCGTGAGACCTAATAAAAGTAGAATCATTTTGTACAAATTCTCAATTGGATTGGGGTCTGGACTCCAACTCAGCCATCTCCAGAACTTTCACTTTGTTGTCTTTAAACTGTTTCTGTGCAGCTTTGGCTGTTTGCTTCAGGTTATTGTCTTGCTGGAAAACAATTCTTCTCCAAACTCTCAGTTCTCTTTCAGACTTCTTTAGGTTTTCCTGCAGGTTTTCTCTAGACTTTGCTGCATTCATTTTACCCTCTACCTTTACAAGACTTCTAGGACCTGCTGCTGACAAGCATCATGATGCAATCAGGCTGTCGTCCAGGACTTCTCTATACTCTGCTGCATAATTTTACCCTCCACCTTTGCCAACTTGCTCCAGAGAAGCATCCACACATCATGATGCTGCCACCACCATGCTTCAGAGTGGAGATGCTGTTTTTTTGTGATGATGTCTGTCTAGTGTGATGGCCAAAAAAACTTAATTTTGGTCTCATCAGACCAAAGAACCTTCTTCCAGTTAACTTCAAAGTCTCCCACATGCCTTTTGGAGAACTAAAGTCAACATTTAATATGAGCTTTATTCAGCAGTGGGTATTTATTTGGCTGATGAAAACAAGGAAACAGTTGTTGTATGAACCGTTCTTCCTATCTCAGCTGCTGAAGCTTGTTATTCCTTCATAAGATTTTTAGATGCAGTCTTGGTAGCGTCCCTCACTCGTCTCTTTCTTGCACAGTTGCCCAGTTTTTGAGGATGTAATAGATAGATATTTACGCATGCATCATCGTCTCTCTGTGTCTTACTGATGGATGTATCTGTACTCCAAGTGACGCTGAAATTTTATTGTTTCCATCCCCAGACTTTTGCTTTTCAATAACGCTGGTTCACAAGATACAGGTGTCTTTATACTACAGCCACTTGAGACACATTTGTTGCACTCAGCTGATCTACATTTCACTAACTGTGTGACTTCTGGACCAAATGGCTGCACCTGTGTTGAATTCAGTGATTCACTTTAAAGGTGGTGAATACTCCTGCAGTCATTTATTTTTCATTTATATTTCTACTTAGCTGACATCACAATGACACGAAACAGGGCTTTTTGCATATTGTAAAAAAATGTCATTGATCAGGATTCAATGTTGTACAGCAATTAAAGAGGAATTTTTTCTTTTTACAGGTGCTTTATTTTTTGAAAGAAGCTTGTATCATTCCTTTCTATCTGACCTAAATGCAGAATTAGTGGCCACATTGTGTAAAAGTAAATGCATGTGCTTAGTGTACACTGGTAATTTAGCTTCATGCTTTTACTTGCTTTTACAGTCGTACATCCTTCCCGCCTCCGCTGGTGATTTCTCAGCCTCCCCCATCCCATTTCCCGAAAGAGTCTTCATGCAAACCATCTTTATTTTATTGTGAGCTGATGGACTAAGATGGCGTCAATGCCGAGATGTTTTATGGAAACCAGGTCGCTGAATTCTCCATGGAGCGCACATACACGCAGAGACACACTTACGCACACACACCTACACACAGTTAAGGGGAGTCTGTTTTAATGGGAATTCATCAAGCACTTATTTTTAGTGCAGGGCAGTAGCTTTATTGGAAGCAAACCTGTGGTAGTGGGGCTGAATACCAGCTGCCAGGTCTGAATCACAGCAGAAGGATTCCTTTATCGTCATTTCAAAGCAGGATGTTTGTGGGACGCTCTCAAAAGGTAATCGATTAGAAACCATCTGTCGCTGATTTCTTATCACTGGAGTCGGTGGTAATCCAGGCTGTAATGCAGTTTTTCGGGTCAAATGGGGATGAACGGCCAACAAAACTGCAAAAAAATTGGCACCAATATGGGAAGAAAAAAGATGTTTTTACTCATTTCTAGTCTCTGTATGTCACCACACCACTTCTTTTTAATTGAATCGGGTTTGATTGTTTACAAATCTAATATTTCTTCCCATTTATTTTGCCCACACATAATGTCAATATACAATGTTAGTTGATGAGAATAATGTACCAGGCAGTAGCCATGTATTTCCGTTTATATCAAGCTCTTTTATAAAGCCAGACTATTTTTATTTTTGCTTTAAACAGTCCAGTGAACAAGCACAAAGAAATCAGGCCACTTTTAAATCAATTCAAGGCAGTGTCGTAAAACTTTAAGCCTCGCCTTAATACAATTTAAACAAGTGACTTTCACAAAAATACACTTTTATTTAGCTGTTTCCATCTTGGGATTTTGAAGCTGGATGGAAAAAAACAAGGAGTTGACCTGACTGAGAATCTTAGCCCAATACTTTTGTGACCTGTCGATGACAAGTCAGCCTTAGCCTGAAGCATACCCCGCTTTATCATCAATTTCACTCAATGGGTATTACAAAGTTAAGAGCATGCTGTATTGAAAAAGTCTCTAAACTAGCAATTTAGACCGTAAACATGTTAGGAAAATGTTTACTGCGGTAGTAGGTCAAGTAAGAAGTAGGGTCGTTTTCTCATAGATTTCCATTCAATCTTTTAGCAATTAGGATTCGCCCCCTGCTGGCTGTTAGAAAGAAGGCACTTCAGAGTTAACTTTTTATTAAATCTTTTATATACGCTCTGTAGGATTGACTCACTTGTGGAGTTATCATCAAATGGACAATTTTTGGCAATGTTTTCCATTTTTTGCCCCAATATTTGCCACTTGGCCTGATTTAACACTTAACAGTACAGGAACTTAATTACCCTTTATGTGTTGCTAGCATTACTTTTTACACACTAGGATCACTAATATCCCAGACTTAAATCACACACAGATTACCCACAAAACCCCATTCCTCAGTGGGAAACCCCACATCAGGTTGTAGCTTCACTTAGCCACGAGGTAAATGCATGTCGTAACACGAACAGACGAACGCTCAGCTCCAAGAATCAGAGTTGCATTATCTTTCAGTGAGCAGCTCCAGTTCACAGCCAGTTCCCTCGCTCGGGGTTGTGATGATGCAACTCGGTGCCATGATAAATATTCAAGGCCGTTTTAGTGAAAACAGAAAACCTGAGAATTTAGAGTCAGCTGCTGTGTTTCCCAGTTGTGTGTCTGTTTAGTGATTCACCGTTAGATATAGGGACCCGCATTAAAGTGCAGCATGATTAATTCATCGTTCTAGTTCTTGTTATCACTTTTGTCTGTCTAATTCCTCTTCCCTTATTGGGATGGGAAGTTTGCATGTTCTCTCCATGTCCTCGTTCTTTCTGGTGCTCCAGTTTCCTCTCACTTTCAAAAGACAGCTAAGTGAGGCACACAGGAAACCCCAAAGTACCCTTAGGTGTTTTATTTATGTTTAGATTTTTTTTCTTCACATGAAGTTGCACATGAATACAGGGACTCTTCAAATTTAAAGCAGCACACTTGAAATAAACATTAGATAAGAATTCCAGCAGATAATTTAACCAACAACAGTTCTTTATATGCTAAAAAAGAAATGTTGACCATTGCTGTAGTCATTCCATTTATCTCTGAAGTGCGTCACAGAAACTAGTAGCGTAGCAGTTAGCCTGTAGTTTACGTCAGACCTGTATACACACGTGGACAAAATTGTTGGTACCCCTCAGTTAAAGAAGGAAAAACCCACAATTCTCACTGAAATCACTTGAAACTCACAAAAGTCACAATAAATAAAAATTTATTGAAAATTAAATTATCAAAATCAGCCATCACTTTTGAATTGTTGATTAACATAATTATTTAAAAAAAACAAACTAATGAAATAGGGCTGGACAAAAATGATGGTACCCATAACTTAATATTTTGTTGCACAACCTTTTGAGGCAATCACTGCAATTAAACGATTTCTGTATTTGTCAATGAGCGTTCTGCAGCTGTCAACAGGTATTTTGGCCCACTCCTCATGAGCAAACAGCTCCAGTTGTCTCAGGTTTGATGGCTGTCTTCTCCAAATGGCATGTTTCAGCTCCTTCCACATATGTTCAATGGGATTCAGATCTGGGCTCATAGAAGGCCACTTTAGAATAGTCCAACGCTTTTCTCTCAGCCATTCTTGGGTGTTTTTGGCTGTGTGTTTTGGATCGTTGTCCTGTTGGAAGACCCATGACCTGCGACTGAGACCAAGCTTTCTGACACTAGGCAGCACATTTCTCTCCAGAATGCCTTGATAGTCTTCAGATTTCATCGTACCTTGCACACTTTCAAGACACCCTGTGCCAGATGCAGCAAAGCAGCCCCAAAACATTACTGAGCCTCCTCCATGTTTCACCGTAGGGACAGTGTTCTTTTCTTCGTATGCTTGGTTTTTGAGTCTATGAACATAGAGTTGATGTGCCTTACCAAAAAGCTCCAGTTTGGTCTCATCTGTCCAAAGGACATTCTCCCAGAAGCTTTGTGGCTTGTCAACATGCATTTTTGCAAATTCCAGTCTGGCTTTTTTATGAGTTTTTTTCAGCAGTGGTGTCCTCCTTGGTCGTCTCCCATGAAGTCCACTTTGGCTCAAACAACGACGAATAGTGCGATCTGACACTGATGTACCTTGGCCTTGGAGTTCACCTTTAATTTCTTTGGAGGTTGCTCTGGGCTCTTTGGATACAATTCCAACGATCCGTCTCTTCAATTTGTCATCAATTTTCCTCTTGCGGCCACGTCCAGGGAGGTTGGCTACTGTCCCGTGGGTCTTGAACTTCTGAATAATATGAGCCACTGTTGTCACAGGAACTTCAAGCTGTTTAGAGATGGTCTTATAGCCTTTACCTTTAAGATGTTTGTCTATAATTTTTTTTCGGATGTCCTGGGACAATTCTCTCCTTCGCTTTCTGTTGTCCATGTTCAGTGTGGTACACACCTTTTCACCAAACAGCAGGGTGACTACTTGTCTCCCTTTAAATAGGCAGACTGACTGATTATGAGTTTGGAAACACCTGTGATGTCAATTAAATGACACACCTGAGTTAATCATGTCACTCTGGTCAAATAGTTTTCAATCTTTTATAGAGGTACCATCATTTTTGTCCAGGCCTGTTTCATTAGTTTGTTTTTTTAAATAATTATGTTAATCAACAATTCAAAAGTAATGGCTGTTTTTGATTATTTAATGTTCAATAAATTTTTATTTATTGTTACTTTTGTGAGTTTCAAGTGATTTCAGTGAGAATTGTGGGTTTTTCCTTCTTTAACTGAGGGGTACCAACAATTTTGTCCACGTGTGTATAAAGTACAGTGCAATAATTGATGCAGAACCTACTGTAGCTGCTGTTGAACTGGGTCAGAGGAGCTTTCTACTTGCAAAGGAACTGTTCTGCTGAAACCATGTGGTCACGTACGAGGATTGATGAAAAAGTTCAGAGAATGTGCCCATAAAAATCACAAACTGTGTGAAAATAGTCTCCTTGTGAGAGCTACTCTGCTCCCAGTGCTTCTGCAACACTTTTAACACCGCCCATTTGTCCTGTTATGTAAATATATCAGGCACTGTATGCAATATGTGCACCTAAATTTTATTTGTGGGAAGAGAAAGGGAGCTAAATCTAGTAACTTACTTGGGTATGAATCGATGATTGTGTAGTTTTGGCCTAAAAACCCATGCATAGCCTTCAAGCTGTAAGCAGATACATAGTTTGAGTCAGTTGTGTCGAACGTTCTCCGTCCGATACTTCAAGACTTTACAGTAAATTCACTAATTTCTTCTGCACAGTGACCTGAAAATTAAACTACTCCTGACCTGATCAACCTTATTGTTTCTTCTCTTGGTCTTAGCTGTAGACTCACCTATCATCATATTTGATGATTCTTGACATTAAGGTTCAACATAAGATGTGATATTTTGCTCTCAGCTTGACATTAAGGTTCAGGGTAAAGTTGCAAATCAGTAACACAGATCTTAAACTTCATGATCAACCCCTGTATCTGAATTGCTAGCTTTTCGTTTCAGGACCCATAACTAAAAAATGAAAGGAAAATACTTTAAATGTTGGTCATTTCATAACGGTAAAAGAACATATCCAACACAATAAGTCATTTTTCACGAGGTCGGTATCACTAAATAATTTCATGGTTTAAATTTAACACCACTCTTTCTTCAGGGCAGTTTCAGTTCACTTCAATCTGCCTTACTCCCCATTAATATTGTTGTTGTGGTTCTATAATTCCGGATATCTTTGCACGCTCTACTTACAATGTAGAGATTCAGGGAAATGCAGAAATGCATGCAAACAGCATACATGGAAACAGCTTCCTTACAGATCTGCAAGAAAATGGGACATTCAAATGCGTTTTTTTAAGGTCTTAAACAGGGGAGATAAAATGGCAGAATGTTAGCGTTAAAATTTCTTTTCTTCCTCTTACTGTGAACTGATTTGAAAGTCCATATCGACACAAATCTCAGCCCCGTGTGGAATGAAAGTAGAATGGCTCTCGGTGAGAAACCTACTTTGTCCACACTGAGAATGCTCGCATCAATTCTGCTGCACCTCTCGTGCATTTCTGTAATCGTGTGTTGTTCCTAGAAGTGAGCTTTACAACCAGATTTTTGCAGCACCTGAGTGCACAGAGTAATTGAGTCATTAGTTTTGATCAAGGATCCCATCAGCCGCTCGCAGATATATTATGGCCATTTTGTAGAACAAGTAAAAGTAAGTGGAATCCTCTGGGATTGACTCTTTAAGATCAGTTTCCTTCTGAAGTCAGCCATGATAAAAAAAGATAATAAAAAAACTTTGCATGTTGAAGGAAATGAAAATAGCAGCTAACCGGAGAAGGCACAAACAAACTTGACTGCACTTGACTGTAGCTGATAAAAATAACCCCATTTATCTTATTAACCCTTAGATGCTCCAGTGATTGGACCCTACACGCTTTTATAAGTGGGTCAAAAATGATCTGTATTAAAGACAATGTGCTTTTTTACGATTTCTGTCATTTTGGTTAAGAATAATCATTTGTATTACTGTTTGTATTATATTTTTGTTCACGCTAGAATGTTTAAAATGAACTTGTCACCAGTAGGATAAGTAATGTAAAAGTTTCTTGAAGTCACAAAACACTCACCGGTTTTCGTGGAGGAGCCGCTCTCGTGTGTCCAATTAGTGGCCTGCACTCTGTAGATGTCACACTAATGGCTTCACTCAGCTTGCTTGGAACCCCAGCTGCTACCAGGTACTACGTTCATATAGAAAACCTCACAAACCAAGTAGTTGAGCTGAGTAGGTGCTAGTGGAAAAGCGTCAAAAGAGGTACCAGGGCGAACTGGTCAATGACTGAGAGTTTGGTTGTAGATTTATCCTCTTCAGGTGTGGTTTGTGGGAGGAGGGGTTGTGATGGTTCGGAGGCTGTGAGCAGGTCTGGGGATACAGGCCAATCAGTCCTGATGACTGCCATGTGGGGTCTGGAGCTCGGCCTTCAACCAGCTATAAACAATACAGTCTCCACAAGCCACCCAGAGGCTGTACAAAGTCCATTACCAACCACATAAGTAGCAGAGGACACAATATAAGGGTTAAAATGTTTGCATTCTGTGTGATTCTGTAATCCATAGCCAACCAAAAGCAGCACGTTTGTTCAGCGGGGTCCCTGATTACCCCGTTGACCCGCCGCTTCTGCTAAATCCCATTGATATGTACAAGGAAGCATTGATTACATTTTGTCTTTCCATCTAATCCCTCCGAGTACATGAGCCGTTAATGTTTAAATCAAAATCAATACATAACTTAATCATTCAAACTCGTCTCTAATTTGTTTGTCACAATCGATTGCCTTGGCCCGAGCGCGCCGTCTGCCCCTCTCCCTGTCAATTAAGGCGTGATGTGAGCAGACTGTAGCTGCCAGGAAAGGATTGGATACGACGGAGGAGGTTTATGACCGGCGCCGCTGACATTATGATCTATCAAATGTTATGACCTTGGGGATATTGAGTAGAGCTAATATGGAAGCAATAGTAGTAGAAATGAAATGACACGAATGATTTCTCATTCCACACGCAGTGCATGTTCAAGGGGAAATATAATTAAAGCAGAGGCGTCGCTCATTTACTGCATTTATATTACTGAGATATAGTTTTAACATATTGTCCCATATGCGGTGCAACGGCCGCTATAAATTCCGAATCTCATATGTGGTACGTGCATTGTCTGTATGAAGTCGTATCTGTGGATAATCTGCTTGATGAATTAAGGGGCAATTATTAAAAGCACTCCGAGAACCATTGTGGGAGTGATATCAAAGAAATTGTTCAATAGCTCAAATGGAGAGCTTGATTCAGATTCTCGTCCAAACCGTTTACGGTAACTATCACTTTGTAATAGCATTGGAAAATTGGGTTGAATTAAACGGGTTCTTGAATAGGCGTATAACTCACCCTGGAATGAAAAACCTCCAGCAGTGGGTTCCTTAGAATGAGCCTCAGTTCTTGGATTACCAGTGTGTAAGCAGCTGACATTAAAGACAAGTCAACACCGCGGCATGTTGACAGGAAATGGAATACATAGGGCCAATGAAAAGCACTCAACCCCACTGGAAGCGTTTCACCTTCTACACCTCTTTAACGGTCTGTATAATTTGCTTTTTAGACTCTTTCTGTTAAAGTAAACAAAGATTTCTGTAAAATAATGAAAATTAATTAAAGATACAAGACATAAATAGGTAATAAGTGCAACAAAGTCAGCATTAGGCCTGGATGGATAGGTCTCAATCAGCTTTGCACATCTGGATGCTGCAGTTTTACCCCGTATATCTTTGCAGAACAGCTCCAACCCTTTCAGGTTACATGGGAGCCATGAGGGAACAGTCTCATTTAAATCCACAGCCACAAGTTCTCATTTGAACTGAGGTCTGGGCTTTGACTCGGCCACTCTAGAACTTTCACCTTGTTGTCATAAACCATTTCTGTGTAGCTTTGGCTGGGAAACAAAACTTTTTTCAAGTTGCAGTTCTTTCGGAGACTGCAATCAGGCCGTCCTTTAGGATTTCTCTACAATCTATTGCATTTATTTTACCCTCTGCCTTTGCAAGCCTTCCAGGACCCGCTCTAGAGAAACAGCCCCAAACCATGATGCTGCCACCGCCATGTTTCACAGTGATGATGGTGTGTTTGTGATGATGTCCAGTCCATAACATATGTTTGATGGTCAAAATGCTCAATTTTAGTGTCATCAGACCA
Organism: Acanthochromis polyacanthus; assembly: GCF_021347895.1. NCBI lineage: Eukaryota > Metazoa > Chordata > Actinopteri > Pomacentridae > Acanthochromis > Acanthochromis polyacanthus. The sequence continues at coordinate 31,731,838 of NC_067113.1, forward strand.
AAGAACCTTCTTCCAGTTGATTTTAGTCTCTCACATCTTCTGGTGAACTCTACTCAAGATTTTACAATGAGCTTTTTTTCAACACTTTCTCTTTCCCATAAAGCTTCGACTATCTCAGCCACTGAAGCTTGTAACTCCTTCAGAGGAGTCTTAGGTGTCTTGGTGGCCTCCCTCGCTAGTCTTTCTCTTGCTCAGTCACTGTTTTAGTGCTATATTCCATTTCTTAATAATGGAATTAACTGGACTCCAAGGGATACTCCGTGACATGGAAATTTCCTTGAATCCTCCCCTGACTTATGCTTTTTGAGAACATTTTTGGAGAGTTGCTCGTTCTTTCGTCTTTATGGTGTCGTTCTGTCCAGGAGTACTGATTCACCAGTGGCTGGACCTTCCAGATACAGGAGTCTTTATACTACAATCCCTGAGACACATTCACTGACCTCAGATGATCTCAATTTCACATTTCATATTTTTTAATAATGGTCATTACTTTCTAGAAATTACTTTTAACTTTGAGTACTTTTTGTACATTGCGATCAAACAAACCAAATTAAATTGATGATTCAGCGTCGGAATGCAATAAATGAGAAAACTTCTTTATATTCAGTGTACCTTAGCCTTGACTGAAAAGCCTCTTACACTGTGTTACTTAGAATAAGCCTCAATATCTTAGATTACCAGTATATGAGCAGCCGGCGTTACAGACAAGTCACCGCCACGGCATCTTGACAGCAGATGAGACAAAAATACAATAACAGCACAACTCCTCGTGCAAAAATACATCTTTTTATTGACTGCTCGGATCCTTTCATCTTCGCCGTTCCCACTTGAAAATCTTGTGTCAGCAATGGTGAGGTGATGGGAAACCTCAGGCAGTAATTACGGTTCCCATAAAGCCACGCCATGAAACAGTCTTTTTTCTTCCTCCTCGTCTGCACTGTATACATTGGCGCGATGCCGCCCTGAGGATACAGGAGTAGATTCTCTCATGCCACATACTTGCAAACATCTATAAGAAATCCGTGCTCAAGCCGGAGCTCATTTCAGACTCATCTCTTATTAGTCCCTGTGAAACAAATTAAACGGAAAGCTGCCTACGTCGCCGAGATTTACAGGCATCAAGGTGTTCTCTGTTCCATCCGCCTGGGTATTGAAAACCCTAATGCAGCGTCAGTGTTCTGAAGATTTGACAGATTTAAGTCGGGTCAACAGAAACAAGGAGCCATCAGTCAGCGTCCAGGGGTGAATTTTACAAGATGGTCTGTTATTAACCCTGTGAACCCCAAACAGTTTCTAGGAGTTTTTTCAGCTCCCGTACCACATTTTGACCCGCTGTGGACACATTCAATATAAATCCCTGCACCTTTATGGAAACAGAACAACCATGGCTGCAAGTAGACAGACCTCAAAAATATCTTCCATGCAGTTTGACGGGCTTATAATGCCTTACGTCATTAAAAAAATGACGATAAAACAAATGTTGAAGTTCTTTAGTTTCCAAAAATTGAACAAAGCTGGAATTAACATGCACTCCATTTTTGCATATTCCCACAAGTCTGGCAATATTTTTGTAAAACTACCTATATGAAGATTTTGCTCCTTAATTTTTTTTATTTGCTTCCATCTCTATACTCGTCTCCTCTCTGCTCTGTATGCAGTCAAGCCCAAAAGTATTCATACCCCTCGCAAATTTTGACTTAAAGTTACTTTTATTCAACCAGCAAGTTTGTTTTTGATTGGAAATAGCACAGGTGTTTCTCAATAGATAATAAGATGATGTACAAGAGGCATCATTGTGGGAAAAAAATAGTTTCTCAGCTTTTATTTACATTAAAAAGTAACTTTAAGTCAAAATTTCCTAGGAGTATGAATAATCTTGGGAATAATTTGAATATTTTTGGTGATTTTTTTAGGACATATTGCATTTGAAAGGCATGCTTTTGAGATGCATTATGGGGTGTGGAGGGTTAATCTAACAAACATGTTGCAGCCTGAAGTTCAAATTTCATCCATTGCAATAAAAAAAATCTAACTTCCTTTGAGGTCATCATATTCCATTTCCAATCACAGTGTAAACACTCAAAAATGCATCTTTGTCAACCTGAAAATCAAGCTCTTATTTTGAAAAGCTGACACAGCTTTAATTCAAGGTTATTGCCCGACAGCGATTACATATACCCCCCGCTGAACTCTGACCCCGCTGCCCCCCAACTTCATTTACCCTTCCAGGAGATTGAAAGACATGCAAAGGTCTCTCTGTCTACCCAGTGGAAGTAATTTGCCTGAAATGTGCTCGTAAATCCAGCCAAGTGCTGAGGCTTTATGAGGAATGTAGGGTTTATCAGCAAAGTCAGGAGCGATCCGTCTTTTATCTAAACTTCAACGGTACACACTGCACCCTGCGATGAGACAGATTGTGCTGCAGATTTAAGGGCAATATAGGTGTTATCATCAGCTGGAACCCCAGAAGGAAGCATCTCGGAGCGTCGCAGCGGCTGATTTGTTACTTACAGAACATCGCTGCCCACCAAGATCTGAGCCTGTGGTGCAGAATGTGAACTCAGAGGCCACAAACTTTAACCCGATGAAAAATTCATGCATGCTAAGCTGCTTTGATATATCAGTCTCTGCAGTATTATCAGTGCGATGGAGCCGTAGCATCCGGAGAATCGTGTTTCTTCTCTCAGCCCACACAGAGAATTTGTTTCCGAATTGTGATGTTTTGAGAAAGAAACACATTAGGCACCCAAAAATATTCAAGGTTTGTGGGGGTTTTTGTTGTTTTTTTTTTTTGCTTGATTTGAATTTCCTAAAAAGCTCCAGAAATCTTGTCAGAAGAGTAAATTTAACTGCCTCTCACACCTCTAAGGACCGAATCTCTTCTCTCCTGTAAAAACAATGCATAAAAATGACTATACGGTACTCTGTTTTTCCTGTTTTGTGCCTTTTTGATTGATGTAGGATAGTGAAACATGTAGTTTAACCATTTTGAGTTCTCCGTTAATTAAATATTTACCGTAAAATCAAAGGCCTGAAAGAAACAGTCTAATGGGTTATACACAGTTAACACTGTTCTCTCGAAAATGAACAGTGTTTTCCAGACATATATCTGGAGAACAGTAAAGTGGTTGGTTTGAATGCAAAATAAGTTGTTGACCAGATACAGAGGAGGTTTCTGCTCAAAATTTGAGTCTTTTTTACATAATTAGGGGCCAGAAACAACATGAAAATAATGAGCAAAATGGAAACTTTGAGGTTGAGCAAAACTATTGCTTTGTACCCTGAAAAAATAAAAAAATTTTACAATTGTAGTGCAGGTATATAAGTTAAAGTGGATGACTGGTCCATAGAAAATTATCTTGCTTGATACCAGTACTTTGTGCAAAAAACGTTGGAGACCGCTGCCTTAAATGACTTTTTAGAGGGTAAATCTGCACCTTCTCTTCCTTCCATATGCTCTGATCTCTGACTCTCTCTACACCTGCAGCTCTGTACTTGATTTTACATTTGCAGCCCTGCGTGTTTAAACTAATACTGATTCTGAAGAGGAATAATGGCACACAACTTTTTAGCCTTTCGTTTCATTTGTTGTTAAAGTTACAAAACAGTCCTTAATTGAGCATTCAAGAAGTCTGCAACGCCTTAATATCGATTGTAAGTTGCCAATAAGCCTTTAATTCGCAATTACTGTTGTCCAAAAACTGCTTTTACAAGATAAACAGATTTCTGAAAAAGTGGCTTTGGTTGTTTCTTGCAGTAGAGAATTTGTTGTATAGGTTCACAGCAGCAACTACAAAAGCACTCAGAGAGCACAGTATTCCTCCAAGGCTGCTCATTCCTCCATATGGCATTGTCAGAAATGCAGCATTTGTTTATTAGTTATTGATGATCAGAAATCACGGCAATATAGAATGTGTCCATTTATCATAGATGTATCCACAAACAAAATAACTTTGCGCTGAGCACAGGCGTGTGTTATGCATGTGTACGTTATGTATGGATACCGAATCACGTGACCTAAATATGTAGCGGGAAATGATGGGACTCAGAAACACCCCCACAATTTAATCAATTGTTCCTTGTATCTTTTCTGACGGATAAGAAAATAGGATAGGATCACAATCATGTGATCGTCAGCAGGCAGCTGATGTAGCGTTCACGTTGTCATGGTTACAGTGAGGCCATGCCGCTATCTCGCAATGATGCCGAAATCTTTAACAAGTCCATGGATCCAGACTATAAACCGCATCACTGCCAAAATCTGATCACTTGGTCCTTGTGTCATTTCTGACTGTCTCTAGAAATTTCATCCTAATCCGTTCGTCTGTTTTTGAGTAATGTTGCACACAGACGGACAGACAGACGGACAAATGTTTGCTGATCGTCACATAACTCTGCTGCGTTCCTTGGCAGAGTAATAAACAGATTTTCAAGGAAAAATATTGTGACTTCAGTTGTTTCTTGCAGTAGAGAGTTTGTTGTATAGCTTCACAACTGCAATTCTATCTTGAACCTGTATTACTGCACAGTTAGAGAACACCAAACTCAATAGATGAGCGATCAAAAATACATAAGATGCATAATAGAAGGACTGAAACATTATTTTGGTGTTGTAATCTTTGTGATCCAGAAACCAAACGGATCACAGAGTGACACCTGCCACAGCTTGCTCTCTAACCGAAGACAGATCTTCTCCCGCGACGATGTGAATCGGCCGAACCTTTGCAGATAAAACATTTTCATGTCTTTCTGTTTTCCCCTCTAACAACCCCATCTGCATTCAGGGGCTGATGGAGCGATATCGCGAGTGAAGCTGGGAGGCGGCCGGTGGGGGGAATGAGCAGCGGCCTTCATCTCTGAGTGGAATCGATTGCTTGTACAAGTCGAGGGAAATGAGAGAGATCTGACCACCCTCGGATCGGCTGGAATCACTCACAGGCAGAATCATAACAAGGAGAGAGCTAAAAGACAGGCTGTGTGTTTGTGCGATAGATTGATCAGGTGTCTGATGGGCAGATAAACCCTCTCTTTGTGCGTTCTTTTTTAAAAAAATTCAGATTTAAGATGCGACTACGACGTTGCCGATTGAAGTCATTTCAAGGGTTTTGAATCCACAGAGGCGTATGATTGCATCAGAATTTGTAACACTGTGAAATTAAAGCTTCAGACATTCCTGTTGGGTAGTCTCAAACCTCCGTCTTTCCATCCTCGTCAGAATTGGAGGCTGTGTGTCTTGACATTTTTGGAAGCTTCCCCATCGATCGGGCAGGTGTGAGCTGGGTTTGAAGTTCCCTCTGAAGCCCTCTCTGAAATCGATTCGACTTCTCACTTTTTGGGTGTAAAATCTGGCACCACACTACGAAGGCTTTCAAAGGAAAGGTTGTGTGAAAGAGCACAATCATTAATATTCAGATTATTATCAGGAAAAGGTCACCGCCTTTCGGTACAAACACGAACTGTTTTGCCTTCAGACACAAACCCAAAAATGGATCATTTGCGGATCCACCTACATGTAGGTTTTCTAGACAAAGATTTGTTGTGATTTTGCGTTTTTCGGAGCCAAAGGTGGAAACAATGTGATGTTATTGTGGCACCTCAACACCTACTACTGTTGCTGAGGAGGCTGCAGCGAAGAAAAAGAGGAATCTGACTTCTAACACCAGAAATGATGTTTGGAAAAGTCTTCTACCGACAGCGAGCAGTGATTTTATTTTGTGATGACTGTGCCAACCTTTACCTACTGGTGGTAGTTCTCTGTTGCAGATCAAAAATCGTTCAATAGGTCATCCTTGTTGAGAAAAAAAATGTCTGAAAATCTTTATTTGAAGGTAAAGTAAGTTGTGTATTAAAGACTGAAAAGTGGTAAATATTTTTTTTAAACTATTATTATCCACTTATGTTAAATTGCAAATAATATTTAGTAAAATCATAGAGAAGAAATTATCAGTGTTGAAACCTAAAATTTTTTTTTTACAATTTTTGCCTGTTTTGTGAAATTAAAGATAATTACTAGTCAAATCACAGTAAAAGAAAATGATCAATTTACGTACTGACGCCTAAAAAAACAGGACAAAACTTTAAATAAGGTTGAAATCTTCCAAAAAAATTAATTTTTAAAAAAAAATTCAGATTTTATGCATTTTTTTCTGTTTAAATTACACATTAATTGCAGCTACTTGAAAAAAGCAGACTACAGAACGAAAATAGGTCATTTTTTCTTTTTAAGAAGTGCCATTGTTTTATAAATTTTCACTGTTTTGTGAAATTGCAGATAGTAACTAGCAAAAAGGAATATTAAGTTACATGTTGACCCCTAAAAAATTAAGTAATTTCCACGTCAAAAATCAATGTTTTCACAAATTCCTTGTTTTACAAATTTGACCATACAATGACAGTATTTTCAGTGTATTTCAATCAGAATCAAATAATTATTTTACAGATATTTTTAATTATTTGAAAAAAATCTGTATATTAAGAACTGAAAAAAATGGTAGAAATTTTAAAAAAATAAAGTTTTGACAGATTTTCCTGTTTTGTCAAATTACAGAAAATCACAGGAAAAAGGTAGCAATTTACATGTTGCCTGTTTTTAAAAAAGAAGCTATATTTGGTAGATATTTGCTCTTATTTTAAATATTTTCATGGTTGTTGAACATTACAGTATTCCACCATTTTTAATGTATTTTTTAGGCACCATTGCTGTCAGATTTTCTGGTTTTTTATTCTCTCTTTTATTTTGTTTTTTATTTGATTTTTTTTTTACAGTATGTCAGTCTTTGCTTCTCCAATATCACCGTCAACAATGTAAAATTCACCACCATAACAAACCTTATATTAGCTGTTTTCCATTCGATGTTGGTCAGAGGCACTGACAGCTTGGTTTATTTAGTAAAGTTTGTTTTGTTTGTCTGTCTCACAGTTCAAAGAATATGACTTGAAGCATTGTTTAAAGGCTCAGCAGTTTCCTCTGTGGTCTTCAGTTTGATGACAGTTATCGCATCATAATTGTTTCTTTCCCCCCCCACTAAGCTTTTTCTCAGAAGATAGCAGTTAATCTGACAGTTAAGATCTTTGTGTTAAAGACTACTTTTCTCATGCGCTAAGCTCTCCTCTTATATCTCTGCTCTACATGTTGTCCACAGACCCGATTGTGTTGTCAATGGCTGCCCGCTGAGTGGAAAACAGCTCCATGGAAGAGGTTTAAAAAGATCTCTAGTTGTTGGATGATTCTCAAGCTGTGAATGCCCGCGAAGATAAACTGTTATCCACACTGGAGAGGGCAAAGCAATTGAATTGGGCCTCCCTGGGTATCAAATTACCACCTGTAAGTGGGTGAGCTACTGTAGGAAAGTACATTCTCTGCTTTTTTCCCTTTTTAATGACGGACAAGGAAACTAAGGAAGTGGTAGATTGAGCTGATTCTAAGTACCATTCAAACATGGCTAATGCTCACGGAGCTCAATTTAAGGAACTATCAGAGCCGAAAGGACTTCCATCCCTGACCGGGTTAGTCGAGGGGCAGAGATTTAACAGGGAGGAGACGGAGGTGGGGGTAGAGTGGGCAGGCCGGGGTGGCTTTGCTGGAAATGGAGGCCATAGATCTGTTTGTTTGGGGATTAGGACGGGATTAGGCCTCTAATTCCCTTCCCTCGTGTGCATAATTGAAAAATGTGTCTGGCCATCGAAGGAGGATGAGAGGCCGCGGAGCCCTTCGCAGCTCTCGAGTTTGTTCAGGCCGCTGAGTTGTGACTCAGAGTGGAGAGGAGGAACCTTTACCAATGAGTCGAAGCAAAGTCCACCACTGAATTCCGCTCAGCTGCCCTCCAGCCACGTCTACGATGGGATGAGCTCTTTGACTGCAGCAGCAACAACAGGACGAGACGGCTGCGTCTAACCAGCTTTTTGTGCTTTCAGCTGTGAGGGGAGATAGTCTGTCTGACTACAGGGTATAAACAGAGGTGCAAAAGTTAAATAGTTTTCTCGATCAACCAATGACCTTAACCTTAGACACATGACATTCGCCACAATAATGACAGCTCAGTTATTGGAACGCTGTCCTTGTCGATTCCGCCTCAGTTTGAGAACTTAGGCGGTTAGCCGGAAGGCCTTAGACATCACAGAAGTCTTTGTCATGGTGCCCATTGCTATCAATCAAGGAACTTAACCTTAGACATGTGACGTTCGCCACGATATTGACACCTCAGTTGTTGGAATGCAGTCTTTGAAGATTCCACGACAATTTGAGAACTTAAATCTTTAGCCGGAAGGCCTTAGACATCACAGAAGTCTTTGTCATGGTGCCCATTGCTAGCTAAACCCCATTGTAGGGGTCTGCCAGTAGTCCAGGTGACTGCCTCCAGTAAGAGGCTCCACCTAGTGGTGCAAACGTGTACTACAGATAATCTACTAAGCAATTTCAAAGTCATAATCACAATACCAAACATTCCTGAGCTTGTGCTGCATCCTAGACTTCAAACGAAGTTAATTTATCGTACTACAGCCTTTGGTATTAAATCATTCACACAAGAACTGACAAACCGCTACATCAAACCGGCTTTTTGTGTCTTCGACTTCGAGGAAAGAAGGGCTGTAGTAGAGCGCCTGTCTTCTTGGATTGTTTGTATTTTCTGTGCACTTTATTCCTCCCTCCGAACTGAAATTTCCTGTATGTTTTGGCCACACACGACATCTCGCAACATGGTACAACAGCATAATCATATGGCTAATACAGAAAGTCCACTTGAAGTGTCGAAAAGCTGTTGTAAATGTGCTTTATATCCCACTGTTCTTTCAATTCACTGAATGATGACACTGTAGCGTGGATGATGAAGCGACCGGAGATGTCTTACTATAAATCACATCAGATAGTGCAGTGGAGCTCCATGAGAGTCCAACAGAAAGGGGTATATTTTATTTGTCGAACGCACATGTAAAGATCTCCCTGCCTTCAAGATGGGGGATAATATGTTTGAAACGCCATAAATCCAACCAAACTGTCCGGACTTTTGTGAGAAATGTCGGGTTTATCCACGATTCCTCTCTTTTATGTCAGCCGAGTCAAATGCATCCAGGAATCATTTTTGTCTTTTATCTCAGCTTGGTACGGCGGTGTCAGGTTTTTTTGGTGTGTTTTTTTTTCCAGCCGTAGATTGAGCCGTCACTTTCCCCGTGCCGCTGTAAGCTCGGCGTAGTCTCTGATAACAGATATGATTACACATTGACATCCAAGCGCTTCTCATTTCAGGGCCAAATAGACTCACTCATCTCTGATCTGAAAACTTAGAATGAGTGCCAAGCTGCAAATGTATTCTTCACAGGTCCTCGGTGTGTTTTTTTTTTTGAGCTGAAGTATGAAATTCCTGGTAATGCTGTGCTGTGTTCAATCTTGAATATACCTGCGTTTAATAGTTAGCAGTATTTTGCCAGACAGAAAAATCTTTGTTTAAATAATTAACGCTTTCCCCTTCTCTGTGCTCCTTCAACAACTACTTTCATGGTTTCCTGTGCGCAACACCTCTCCACAGCTGCATGTATAACAATTTTATAGCTACAACCATAAGAATATACGGCAAATTGTCAGGGGAAAAAGAGCATATCTGCATTGAAGACTGTCCCCGTAAGAATAAAGGTTAAAACACTCCAATAGGATTAAGCTGAAAGTGAATTAAAATGATCTTTTGATTCTCCGACAAGAAGTCGATCATATCTCCTGACTGGGCCGGCCGAGATAAGCAAGGTGTCTTTGAGGCATTTGATCTCTTCTACAGTTAATTAGGAGCTGGGCTATTAAATGTAGCATTTGTATTTGCTCAGGGCTAATTAATTACATGCGTTTTGCCCGGCGAACCGCAGACATTTAATTGAAATGCAGATCTGGAAAAAAAAGAGTTTGTCAGAGTGGCAGGAATGTTTTCACCTTTTAAAAGAGTCTGAAAGGCGTGTGATTAGATGAGAGCAGTGATGACCTTTTTTGAGTTTCACCCCCCGCACACCTTAATTAAAATTCATCCTCCAAGGCCAGAAGACTTCTCTCATTTGGGTGATGTATTCTCTTGAAAGGAGGGCTGATTAAATGTGACCAATGCTACGTTTAGCAAATGAAGAGTCAGCACTGTTTTGTTTGGCGACGGCTGCAGGAAAGTCAGCATGAGCCGATGGAGTTATGAGAGCGTTTGATTTTAAGGTTAACCACCGACAACACAACTCAGCAGAGGAGATTTTTAACACTAATGCGAATCGGTAAAACCGAGGAAGGCTAATTATCCATTACTCATCCACTAAAATATCTCCCTGTTGTTGGTTCAGTGCTTCACTGGAGCTAATGTCGTCTGACTTTGTTTACCTGAGATCTTTAGAACAGTGAGAGCAAACAAAAACAGTAAAGTTGCAAGTTGTCAGTAAGTGGATCAATAGCTGAAAGTGTTTTCAATTTACAATTGATTAACCGTTAAATTGAACAAAGTATATGGTCATTATTTCATATGCTGATAGACGCTTGGAAATGTGACATTTACGACAACATTGAACACTCAGTTACTGTAACGCTGTCTTCGTAGACACCAGCTCTGTTTGACAACTTAAGCTCATTAAATGGTCATTAAGCATCACATAAGTCTTTGTCATGGTGCCCGTTGCTAGCTAACACCCCAAAATGCTCTCTGCTTACTAACATATAAGTCCAAGTAACCACCTCCTTGAGTCACTACAGTATTAAAAACAAACAAACTGCAGTCTGCCATATCTTCAAACAGTAAAAAGCTCCACCTGGTGGTGCTGTTGTAGATCATCAGCCATGACTGGTTGCCCAACTTGTGACTTTGTCTTTTCAAACTTAAAATGTAGGGGATTTCTTGTTCTGTTTTATGTTGCTATTGATTTCAAAGTTTGTTTCAAATGCAGTTTTGTATATTTTAGGTCATTAACATGTAAGTGGTCATTAAGCACCACATAAGTCTTTGTCATGGTGCCCGTTGCTAGCTAACACCCCACAATGCTCTCTGCTGTCAACATATAACTGCCCGTAGCCTGAATAAACAGCTTCCTTGGGAAACTACAGTATTAAATGCAAGCTAATTGCAATATTTCGTCTTACTAAAGAGTAAGAGGCTCCACCTGGTGTTGCAAATAGGTACTACAGCTAGTCGACAATACATTTTTTTATGCTTAGCCTTACTGATGAAAATAATTGATCATTAACGTCCTTAACAATGACCTAAAAGATGCAAAAAATTCTCTATAGAGCTCTAAAGAAAATGACGAAGTTTTTTGTTTGTTTATTTGTTTATGAAAAGGTAACACTGTGTTGTCCAACAGGTTTTCAATTTTTAAGATAGCAAGTGCAAAAGAGGAGAAAAAAAATACCATTTAAAAAGGATTTACTATTTTCTGTCAGCAAAGTATCTGTAAAATAGTGTTGTTGTTGATTTTATGGTTAATGTGCAAATTAATACTTTTTTCTGGGATTTTTACCATATATTATCTGAAACTGAACAAAAAATAAGAATCTGTAAAGTCACAGTAAAAAAAACTGCAAAAACAAAAAAATTGAAAAGTATTTTTGGATTTTTTTTTCATTTTTTACAGTGAGATCTGGAACCTTCAAACAGTTCTAATTAATCCAGGCTCCGGATAAATTTAAAATTTGGTGGAATGCAAAAAGCCTACATACAAAGTTTAACCATATTATCAACCGAAAATCATCTTAAATTGGCCTCTATTTGGTAATTAATACATAATACTTGATTCTTTAAGCAGTGTCCTGTTGGTGTGGATGCAGAGGGTCTTGTGGTTTTTCTGGCGTTAATCACAGAGGTGTGGCTCAGAGCTGTGGGTTCTCTGCTCTCAAGGGAACGGTGCACCGTAAACCATAGAAAAAGCTATTAGCCCGGACTTTCTGCAGTCTGCCTCGGCTTGGGGCTTTTGTCCGTCATTACTGCCATTTCCCATGGCCTGCTGCACTTTTTGATTCCCGGCATGATAGCAAGATAGATGGTGTGATCACAGAAAGATTTTCTCCATCCTCCTCTGGTTGCCTTGCTGTTTGGAGACTGCGCCGCTTTTCTCCACACTTTTGGTGGCAGTTTGGCTGTTTTTCTGACGGGAGGCACTCGAGTGTTGACAGGAAATAAAGAGAGGGAGTGAGAGTGGGGGTGACACGCAGCAAAGGTCACCTGCCAGACTCGAACTGTGAACGCTGCGATTACATGGTCAGCGTCTGAAAGCCTGGGGCCACCGCGATGCCCCATTTCTGACACGAGCTGCAGATCAGCGCGAGCTTCAAAGTCTGTCAAAACTAAATAAGCCGCACAGCTCCCCTGCAAGATACTGAGGCTTATTCCCTTCAAATTTCCGCTTATCTTGCCTTCATTATGGCGGTGCTCTTCTTGAAATCACAAAGTGCAAAACATAGAAGAGAACCATACAACCGTCATTTTGACATTTTTCACTAAATGCAGTCCATGATTGCCTGGAGATGTTCTGTGCTTCCGTTTTTGGACAAAAAAATCCCATGAAAAGACAAAAAACAAACAATGAATTGATCTAAATTAACAAGAGCTGTCTGTGAAGCCAAAGCCTGTGTGGCTTGCTTTTTATTCATCTGTTGCAACCACTAAAAGTGCATCAGTGAGCCTCCCTGCAGTGGCAGACAACAGCAGCCATGATCACAAATATGCATTTTAGAACCGTTGCACTATAAATACAACCCATTTTGACACTTCTATCTTTAGTAATGTTTTCATCTCTTTACCATTTATAGCTGTCCGAGCCGATTCCTAGCTGGATCTCTACCTACCTCTTCATTAAGTCCAAGCACTTTCTCTTTGTTGTTTGCTCCTGTTACACTTTTCTTCACCGTGGTTTCATTCTTCATTGTAATGTAAAGTCCTGCACCTCTATTAAAACACCACAACAACGTCAAGAAGACGAAAAGACTCAATAAAGACCTCTGTGCAGTGTGACGCAGTTATAATGCCATAAATCATAGAAAAGGAAAACAAAAGTTGCATTATTTTGGTTATTTATTTTACAAAAATATATAAAAAACAACAGAATAAGCATGTTCAACATTTTTCTTAACAGACAAAGATTTTATCACCAGTGGAAAAAAACCAACAGTGACTCTGTATACTACAGATATTTTAATAATTGCATTTTGTTTGTTTCCGTACTTGCCTCTTGGTAAACACTGTCTGCAGTGCAACCGAGTTCAGCCAAAAAAATCCAGAATTTTTCTCACATAACTGTGTAACACAGCTGAGTCTCTAATGACTTCCCAGTTGTGTCTTAAAGTGCAGAATTTTTTGTTATTTGCAGAATGTAGTTAGAGCAAATGGTTTGTTTTTTGCAAATTTTAAAATGTGACAAACTATCACCTCTTTTAGCTTAGATTTGGTTGTTATGCAACATAACAGCACGTCATAGAGGAATATTTCATGGGTCATCAGAAATAAATGAAGAGCGAATAATTTCTTCTGTTTTTGAAGCTTCAAACTCTGATAAACGGAGAAATTTGATTTTTAAGTTCACTGGTGAATTTTTCTTTTTTTAACAGAATCTAGTTTGAGCAACTTGTTTATTTTTGGTGAATTTTGAAATGAGACATATCAAATTTTGACGAAATATCGCCTCTTTAAGCTTGGATTTGGTTGAGTTATGCAACATAACGGCACGTCATAGATGACTATTTCATGGGTCACCAGAAATAAATGTAAAGATCTAATGATTTCTTCTGTTTTTACAGCTTCTGACTCTGACAAATGGAGAAATGTTGGTCCCTTTCAAGCTCACCAGTGGGTTCAGAGGGTTACCTGGAATCAATAATAAGACTAAAGTGTACGCTGTTTTTAAGAACAAACGAAGCGCTGATGGTTGTTGATTTCAGTGGATTGGACGTGTCAAACTTGGAAAACAGAAAAAAGCAGCTTCCCTACATCTTCACTTTCTTTGTTAATGGCACTTTCTCGGTTTCTGTATATTTAAAGGAAATGACTTCATGTTTCATTTCCATATAATGAGCGGACAGCGCTGACTCAACTGTATGTATCTTATATTTCCTGCCCTGCTTGCAGTGAGGCTGCAGGTTCACACTCTGCACATTATGGTCTTATCAAGCCGATGACAATAGACGCGGTGCGTGATGGCGGCTGCAGGGCGGCTCTGATTGGAACGGACAAGGTCAAGTGCGGCACTCCCAATTCTGAAGAGACCACAGTGTGCTTTTTTTCCCCCTTCCACCATAACTATGACGCAGACGCAATCTGACATCTGTTGATAGAATACCGGGGCAATGCTTCCAGGCGAGCGCGGGGCGATATCCAACCGATGCATCTGAATCTTAACTCAGCGGAAAAATGACCCGGACGTGTTTACGTGTGGAAACTGAGGCGAAGTGTGAAGTGTCTTAGGTGAGAAAACATGTTTACCAGCGGTGGGGAATCAGGAGAGCGTATTTCATCAGAGATCACAAGTCGGTAAACATGTTTACTCAACAGAAGTGTTTGTGCCGGACTGATAAGGGCTCGTCCTGAAACGCAGCGCGAGGCACCAGGGACTCGGGGCCCCGTTGGCATCGGGGGCCCCCTCAGAGTGGCATTCTCACAGCGCTGAAGGTGATGTGAAATTCGCATAAACATCCAGTTCCTGTTTACAGCCATATGGTGTGCGAGGGTTAAGATAAGAGTTCACACGAGGATCTAATATTTCGCTGTCAGGATGATTAGTATTCTAAGAAAAGGTGGTGTGACGCACGGGCTTAATGAATCTGCATTATTCATCGGGACTCTGCAGACTTGCTATGGGAAGCCCCGGTGTTTGTTTGGGGCCCCTGGGAAAAGCCTCGCGAGGAGTTTCCAAACTTTTTCGCTTGCAACCTCTAAAGAAAACACAAAGTGCTGTATCTTCAAAAAAAAATCGCCCGACGTGGACGGAAGCTCTTGTCTAAAGCGGTGAACTTAAGTGACGACCAGCAGATCAGAGGGAGCGTTGCGTCTCTCGGAAGTTCACGATTTCCTTCGAGGGGCAAACTCAATCATTCTCCCGTAAATCAGGGAAGATGAGAGCCTCACCTGATGAGAATGTAATTCCTGTTCAAGCTATAACGCTCTACTGTATTATTACAGGTTTTAGAGGCCATTTTTCACTGCAATATAAAGTCCTGCACCTCTACGGAAAGAAGAACAACCATTACTAGAAGTACTCAGAAATAAATGTCTTCTGTGCAGTCTACCAAAATGTAATGACGGAAGCTCGTTTTAAAAAAGAAAAAAACAAAAGTTTCATATCTTTGATGATTTATTTTACTGTTTTTTTTTAAACCTGGACTCAACATACTCAACATATTTGCCCACAGATGGAACAATACTTGGAAAAAATAGAAACTCTACATACTATAGGTATTCAGTGACTTACATTTTCAATTTGTTTTCATACTTTTACTCCTATCTGTTCTATGCACTGTAAACACAGCCTGCAGTTCAGCCTAGTTCAGCCAAAAAGTTGTAGAATTTTTGCCAAAAGACTGTGCATTGCAGCTGAGTAACTGATGGCTTCCTGGCTACACAAAGGAGAGCAGAATTTTTTGATTTTACACAATTTTTACTTGCCAATCTTTTTAAAGATGAGACAATTATCAACTAATGCGGGTATTTTGATGTCTTCTATGCAGCGATACAATGCCATGAATCATTTTTAAAAATTAAGAAAGCCGAACTGACTTTGATTATTTATTTTATTAGTTAAAAATAATTTAAAAGAATACATCCTATAGATGTTTTACAAGTTACATTTTGTTTTCCATAATACGAGGGGCGTTCAATAAGTAATGCCCCTGACCCACTTCCAGTTGTCTGATCTAGCTGAAATTTTGCATGTGCAATGATTTATATCTCTATGGGTTATGTGACAAATTACAGCTGTGAACTAATTGTGATTTCTGATTTATACATCTTTGAACTGAGACAGGTGTGAAATTGAGCATATCGAGTTTCGTGCAGTTATCCAGTTTTTGTATTTGAAAGGACGCACACCACAGAAGACTTTTGATGAAATGAAAGAAACTTATGGTGATGATGCCCCATCATATGACCTTGTAAAACGCTGGCATCGTGAATCCAAGCATGGCTGGAACTCTGTAGAAACAGCTCCCAGACCTGGTCGCCCCCCTGGTCGCCCTCCTTTTGGGGGCGACCAGGTCTGGGAGCTGTTTCCACAGAAATCCAACCATGTTTGAATTCACGATGCCAGTGTTTTACAAGATCATATGATGAACGCCCCTCGTAACCTGCTCTATAAAAAGACAGCCTGCAGTTCAAAGGAAAATTCCCAGACTTTTTGTGAGATGACTGTGGCTCACAGCAAAGTCACTAATATCTTTTCGGTTGCATTTCGAAGCGGAGAATTTTTTGCTTTTCGCAGAATCTTACTATTGCAAACAATTTGTTTTTGCCATTTAAAAAATGACGTCAAATATTGTGATTTTGATAAAATCTTATTAGCTTCTGCTTAGTTTTCCCCATTGAACTGCACTTCGCAGATGAGTACTCATCAGAAAGTTGAAAATCCAGTCATTATTTCTGCTTTGACAGTTTCAGTATCTGACATATGTTATTGTTTTGGTGATTTTTTTTAAAAATGAAAAGCGTGTCTTTCAAAGCCACTGGTGGATTTTGGTTGTTCAGAAGGTTAAACTGTTTGAAGCCAATATTTTGTTGGCAAAGAAACAGAAATTCTTTGAGGATTTGGGTTTAGAGGGCTTAAAAGGAAGTTTTGAGGGCTTAGAAACTTTTTAAAAATGCACCACAAAACAAATTCTGACATGTAAAATGAAACGATAAGATTTATAAGCCGGGAATCAAACCGAAGCAGATTAGTCTTTCATCGTGTTAACTCCTTTGTACAAAAGGTCAGATTTCCTCACGTTCAAGTGGCTTTCTTCATCTCAATCAACCTCCATTCACCGTTCACCTCTGTTTTCAGTTCACGGCAGAGCATTGCTGACCAAGTGTCGTTCTGGTGAGGGAAACGTGGCATCAGAACTATGTTAAAGTGTCAGAAGTCAGATTGTTGATCTGGAGCTTTCTTGGTGCCACATCATGGCTAGATTAAAGGTTTCTAAGGGGGCACCCAAAAACACTCTGTGGAAACTGAGTCCGTTGTTCCCAAGGCACGATCCTGCAGCTCAAAAGTGACCACAGCATCAGGAGATCAATACTTTGAGCTTTGTTCACTGAGGGATAGAAAAGCAACTTGGTCCCAGATACAGAATATACCAAACTGAGAACACAAGAAGCAGTCAAAAGAAGGCTGGGAGGCAGTTTCTTAGAGGATAAGGAGCATCTTTAAACCAATTCTCAAGAGGATTCTCAAAAGATTAGTGGAAGTAACCAAAGGAAACCAACAGGAGACAACAGTTAGACATGATGGTGGGAATATAAAGTAAAGTATAATCTAAGGTTGTTTTTCCAAGAAGTGTAAGAAGTACATTCTTTAGAGACATGTTCCATCCTAAGGTTTGCATCAGTGAGCCCAAATACATCTCAAAACTGTGACTTAAAGACTACAGAAGACTGAGAAATGGTGACTATGATGGACTTTCCAACATGGTTATCTGACCTTCACTTTATTGAGAAATAAAGGGGCAAGAATCGTAATATAACAAGAAGCCTCTTTGGAACAAAGAATGCCGCTGTGATTAACAGTTTGAACCCAAAACCCACCAACAGGTTTAAAATGCATGTTACAGTGCTTATAGAAAGTATTAACTCCATGAGTTTAAGCTCAGATTTGGTCAAAGGTGCAATTGTGGATTCTTGAACAAAGATACCGTCCCTTTTACCGTCTGTGACACGCTCTGTCAGCACAACATGACACAGTTTAAGTTTAAAACCATGATAATCTATACAAATCATTTTATTGGCCATGTTTAGTGTAAAAGTTAACAAAAAATAAACTGTAAGCTACGGAGTCTGGAGCAAAATGACTCCAGATTCCCTCATTGTTGGGGTCAAAAGTTGAAAACCAAAACAAAGAAAGAAAAACCTGTATATTTTGTAAAACAATTACAAGCAGAAGTTATGGTGGTTTAGAGTTACTTTGCACATGCCAGTCCACAGTTTCTTGTAGATGTTCAACTGGGTTGAGATCTGGTGCCTTTGAAGGCCACAGAGTTTCAATCAATCAATCAATCAATCAAACTTTATTTATAGAGCACTTTTCATACAAAGAATGTAACGCAAAGTGCTGTACAACATTTAAAAACATTAAAAACAAAAAGATCCATCCCACCCTCCTTCCATATAGGCGCACACATGCACAAGCACACACACACACACACACACACACACACGCACACATATATACACACACACACACACACACACACACACTCTCACCGCTGACTGTAGGGACACATGGCATGACACTGACGATTGTGGAAAACGCCTCCATTGGGGCCGTCCACACTGGGAGGAGCCCCAGGCCATGTCCGCCAGAGGCACCAGCACCCAGACCCCCCCGACCCAGACAGACACGGGGACCCCACACCAAGGTGGGGAGCCCCCCCAACCAGCCGAGCCGAGGGGACCCGTGGCCAACACCCCCAGCAGCAGACCAGACACCGCCCCCAGTGTGGAGGACCCCCCTAAAGGAAACACTGGAGTCAAAAGAAATAAAATAAACAAACAAATAAATAAATCAGTAAATATAATTAAGTAAAGCATGGAAAGTGAAAACAGTAAAATACATAAGATAATAAATAAGTAATGATAAGAACATAAGAAGGCTTAAAGGGTCAGTTAAAAGCCTGATTAAAAAGGTGAGTCTTTAACTTTCTTTTAAAAACATTGACAGTCTCTGAATGAATCAGTTAGACTCGTGCCGTATGGACGGAGGCGTTGTCATCTTGGAAGACACCACTTTGATCAGGGTATAAATGTTCTGATCCACCAGAATCACTCTGTCTTGATTAGTGGTGATTCTTCTATTTATGAGGAGCCCGTGCTGCAAAACGGCTCCAGATTCCCTCATTGTTTGGGTCAAAAGTTGAGGTTTTCCCTTTAATTGCTAATCTGTAAACAAACCAAAACAAAGAAAGAAAAGCCTACACATTCTGTAAAAAGATTACACATGGGTTTTCCTTTTTCATGAATCTGCCCACAAACCACAACACGGTATTGTTTACTTTAGCCTTATAGCTAATTTGCTCTCTCCTGTTTCTAAAAATCAGTATTTCATGGAGGTAAGTTGCTGTCCTAAACACAGGAAACCAACCTACCTCCTAAAAAAAGTCTATTTGTGGTGCAGTGAATTTAAAATCTCACGTTAGTAACAACCTTCTTCCGGCCTGAATCATTAAAAAAAACAAAAAAAAACAAAAACAAGAAAGAATAAATAAGCCCCCTGCTGTGCCTTGTGATGCATTAAATCTGTACATTTCTGGAGGGTAAGATTTGGGCTCCTATTTTTTGCCTGATTCTTCCCAGATTGTGACTCAGTGCGGATCACGATGTGCCGGATACCATGGCAGGAACACAATCTTCTTATTGTCGTATTGTAAACAGATGGGAAAAGGGAATGGAACATGACAAGGCATCAGTAAAGCACAAAACAGCCTATTTTAGTCATGACGTCCTCGTGTCTCTGCATTTGCGGGACCCTCATTGTGCCGCCAATGGGTGGAAATAAACAAGCAGGATCGCGGTTCTTTATTATAATCTCAGGAGATTACGAACGGAGACTCTCCACTGCGGTGCTGTGTTAAGAAAAAGCCTTTCTACCAGGGAATTGGATAGGCCTGTGTCTGTGTGTGTTTTTTTATAAACCGAGCGGTATTAAAAGTAATTATGCCGGCAAGATAAACATAATTAGCACAGCATGGAACTCCATGCCTTTTCCCGTGAATTTTCCATCACTAATTATCCTGGTATGGTTCAACAATTTGTTGGCCCGTTCTCAATAAAGACCCGAGCCTTTGCCGTTGATGTTTATCTATTTCACTTAGCCGTTCTTTATTTACACTTCAGTGTATCGGCGAGCTAATGCGTCCTCAGAAAAACGCCCACGAGAAGGCCATTATCTGCATTATTTACGCATCAAAGTTTGCGACAAACTCTCAAACCCTCAATCTTGACCCCAGATGCTGCAGGGATTTTAACTTCAAATTAAGGTGACTTATCAGATTTGAACAAACTGATGTTATGCTGCTCGGGTGCTCCGCGTTTTTGCATGTTACTGTTGCCTACAAAAAGTATTGATTTCATGATTTCAGCTCAAGTTTTCCAGCAGATTTAATTAATTAATTAATTTATTTAAAGATATTGTATATTTTACCATCTGTGATGTGTCATTCTAATAGAAACAGAAGAAAATCTGAACTTAAAATCTTGATATTTGATGTTTTAGTTAAAAAATCTCAAGAACTAAAAAGGTTGGTCTGAAGAGATTCTGTAAAAAATAAAATAAAATTCTGCACTCAGTTGCGCAACGTAAAAGTCATTCATGGTTTTACTGCAACTAGCAGTTATATGATGAAAATTCAGAGACTATTCAGCTGAACTGCAGGCTGTGTTTAAATTGCCATTCTTTATTTGAGGATTCAGGAATTATAACTTCATATTTTGGCATTTTTATTAAAGATACTGTATCTTTTACCATCTGCGACATGCTGACCTGTTCAAAAACCAGGATATTTGATATTTGATTTTTTTTTAAATTGCCAAAAATAAACTGTTTGCTTTAAACTGATTCTGAAAAAATAAATAAATCTGTCATCTGTCCCGCATCGAAAAAGTCATTATTGGTTTCGCTGCGACCAACAGTTGCAGGACAAAAATTCAGGGACTGTTCAGCTGAATTGTAGGCAGTGTTTAATAAGCTGTTCTTTATTGATGAAGGTGATTTATCAGATCTGAACTAACTGATGTAGTTCATCCTGCTGTCATTCCACTTCTGCAATTTCGTTTAACAGATGATTTTATCCAAAGCGTCACCTTTCACACACATTTGAGAGCAGATACAACACAAGCAAAGGTCTAGTGAGGAGAAACAACCTGGATATGTGCCATAAAACAGTCATTAACTCACTGAACCCAGAAACCTGCCAGCAGGTTTAAATGCATGTTACAGTGCCTATGAAAAGCGTTGACTTCATGATTTTGAGCTGAAGGTGCAATTTTGGCATTTTTAAGAAGATGCTGTGTGTTTTACCATGTCCAATGTGCTGATCTGTTAGAAAACATGACAAAACTAAGCTTAAAACCAAGATGTTCGATGTTTAATGTTAAAAAAATCACCAAAAATAATGTATTTGGTCTGAACTGATCCTATTAAAAACAAACAAACAAAAAATCTGCAATCTATTGTGCAATCATGAAGCTATTAATGGCTCCACTGCAGCCAACAGTTCCAAGAAAAAAATCTGAATCTATCCAGCTGAACTGCAGGCTGTAATTAAAAAGCCATTCTTTATTTATATTTCAGTGTATCAGCGGGCTCATGCAATCCTCAGAAAAACATCCATTATGGCACAATTTAGCTGCTTTCTTTATGCCGTCACTAGTTTGTGACACACTCTTAAATCCCAAAATCTTTGCTTGTATTTCCACCCTCAAACCCATGACCTCTTAATGCTTAAGTCACTGGTCGTGACAAAATCTAAGAATTAAATTGTGATATTTCATCCAAATCGTTTTATTCTATATGTTCTCTTTAAAAAAAATCACCAAAAATGAACTGTTTGCTTTGAACTGATTCTGTAAAAAACAAAAAATTCTGCAATCCACTCGACAACCATGAAGCTATTAATGGCTCCACTGTGACCAACAGTTACATGATTAAAATTCAGGAACTATTCGGCTGAACTGCAGGCAGTGTATACGTAGAGCAAACAGGAGTTAACTAAAACAACTTTTAATCATACTGAAATTATAGCAGGTCCAAGAATTAAATTAATAGTACTTAGTTTAAAAGAAACTCCCCTAAAATGAGACTTGTGCCTTTGCAGTTCATGCTTATCTATTTCACTGAGCCGTTCTTTATTTACACTTCGGTCTATTAGCGAGCTCAGAAAGACGTCTGTGAGAAGGCCATTTATCTGCATTATTCATGCATCAAAGTTTGTGGCAAACTCTTAAACCCTCATCTTGTCTTATATCTCCCCCCGTGACCCCCAGATGCTGCTGGGATTTCAACTCTCAGTGCATTTGACATTGTTTGCTGCTGCCTCTTCGGGGTTTAGACGGTTGCTGGAGCTGCGTTTGGTCGTGACAGCCGACGATGCTCCTGCATGTCGCTGACTCCCCTCTCAGAGTCGACTCTATTTATAAAGTGCTTTTAACAACCGGGTTTGTCACAAAGTGCATCGCAGAGGAGGCAGAGTAAAGAAAAAAAATGACAAAGAAGAACAAGTGGATCAGAAAACTGAAGGGAGATGGCGGGAAATGGAGGATGGCATGCGGCGTCAAGAGCCATTATGGTATGTATTGTATATGTAGTGTATATGTGAGGATAGCAGGGATAATGGCTGATAAAAATGACAGGAGGAAAGATATTATGGCGCATGCAGAGGGTTTGCAGATTACATCCCAAGTCTCCTAGCAACCATCTCCGTCGGGGAGGTCCGTGGGGAAAAATTCGGCATCATCCTCACCTGCAGCTCGGCCTCGTTGCTGTTTATTTCTGTGGTTTGCAGATTAGCAAAGCGTAGATAAGCGAGCAGGCGAGATATGAACTGTCTGATTCCAGCTGTGAGGCTGATGCACGCCTGAATGACGCCCATCAGGTTCATCTCAGCGACTGAATTTAATTTGAATTTATCATATTTATTGCAATTAGTCGACGTTATGAAGCACCAGCTTAGTACAGACATTTAATTTTCCGTTACTATAACACTCTGAATCTCCATTTTTTTGATGCCGTTGCCATTTTTCCTCACTGTGGGCATTACTTTTTAGAAAGATGATGACATGCTGGATGTAGCTTTCAACAACTTGCTGCTCTGTTCTCCATTTTAAGATTGTGCTCTGCTGATTTTATTGATCAACCATTTTTTATTTCGCTCTCATTTTCTCCAGTTTGCTTCCTTATTTGTCTCTTCTCGGCTTCGTGGATACACCGCCTGTAGTTCAACCTAGTAGTCTGATTTTTAGTCACATGACTGTCGGTCACAGTTGAGTCACTTCTAATTTTTCAGTCATACTGAGAAATACAGATTTTTTTGTTTGTTTTCTACAGATTGTGATGCAAGTAATTTATACATGACACATTTTCAAATTGTGATTTTGGCGATATATCCCCATTTTAAACTAAAATTTAGTTAATTTTCCAAAGACAACCACACATCATACATGATTAGTTCATGGATCTGCAGAAAGCTGAAAATCGGACCATTTTTTTGGTTTTTCCACTTTTTGGTTCTGACAGATGGTGTTATTTTAGCTTTTTTTTTCAGCGACAGCATGTCAGTGCATTATTTTTTATAGTGTAGAAGCATAAGAGAGTGCAATGCATCCATGTTGTAGTCCCAGCTTCCTCATTTGACAACTTTTCAACATGATTGAATCTGTTGTAGCAGCAGTTCACATAAAGATGTACTTTATTTGCATTTACTGTCTTTATTGTTAGTTTGCATATGCGTAAAGCAACCACACTTAAACTTAAGGCTTGTCATTGGTGCGTATCTTTTTTCTGAACAATTAGGTAAATTAGTTGGAAGTTGCAGCCCCGCTTTACAATCAAAACATTGCGCCTTGAATGAAATTAATTAGTTAATTTAGTCACTTCAAGTTTGCAAAAGGAGGTGAAAAGATATTCGCTATCTTTGTCAGTTTGCGGAATCAAACCGGTGAAATTCCAGTGAGAAAACCCACAGCTCTGCTCCTCTCCGAGTATTTTCACACTCGGTCCAAATGCTAGTTAGTTCGGAGGCAGCGAGTTTTGTGCAGCAGCTCTGTATGTTATTGCCTTCCAGCCCTATCAGCCGACACCAACATCACTATCAGACAGGCGGTCGGGAGGAGATGAATACACCGACATGTACGGCGTGTTTGGCTTTTTCATCGGTTTCTGTGTTTTTAATCTTGTACAAAGCGTAGAACTCTTTATATCGGGGTTCTTTGTAATGCCCGTGAAGGCGGCGAATGGGCAGAGGGACTAGGAACTCGAAGAAAGGGAGTGCAGAGGGTCTTTGCAGTATGTGCTGACATCACCCACTTACATCCTTGGCATTTGTCGCGGTTCCCGGGCTGCTGCAGGAGGATGAAGACAAGGGGACAGAAGAAGAAAAGGTGTTCGCGGTTGCTGCCTCAGCCCCGACTGTCACTCCGGCTGTCAGATTGATTAATGAGGCCCTTCGCTCCCACGAGCCCCTTTCACAGGGACAACGCAGATCAATACACAATGAAAAGTCGCTCCGTAGGAACCCTGTTTGCGGCCGCTGTAGGTTTGTCCGAGCTGGCAGGCGATTGAAACGTTCAGACAATACCTCTGAGTGTTATTACTGCGGCTCACACGACGGCGCACCTCGAAGCAGCAGCTTGAGATTCTCTGGAGACACCAGACAGATGCTGCGGATTGTTTCATGGTGTACGATCCGGGCCTGCAAGAAAAGACTCTGAGAGGAAGCAAGTGTTTCATTTATGCTCCTCTCACTCTTATGGCCTCGCTGCTTCCTTTTTGAGCTGCACATCTTACATAATTAGTTCAGGAATCATCTAAAAGTTACAAGATTGTAGAGTACACAGCCTGCAGTTCAGCCGAATAGTCGGAATTATAGTTATAGTATGATTTTAAACTTAGATTTGGGTAATTTACCAGCAGAACCATACAATATACATAATTATTTCAGGGATCATCTAAAAATTATGAGATTGGCAGAATGCAGTTTTTACACAGCCTGCAGTTCGACTCAATAGTCAGAATTTTAGTTGCATGACTGTTGGTTACAGCCGAGTCCATCATTGCTGAATTTTTTGTATTTTATGCGCTCTGGTGGAAATGGCAAACTTTTTGAATAAAATACAAATAGTTATTCTGTTGCAATATCACAATTTTCAGCTCAGATTTTGGCAATTTTCAGAAGAACCACACATCATACTTAGTTACGATCGTCTAAAAGTTCCAAATCTGATGACTGAGGAAAAGCAGTTTTTACAGTTTCAAGCTCTTATAATCTGTTTTAAGGCAATTTTTTGTGTTTTGTGCATTTTTACTCACATTTTTTATTTTTTAGAAAGATCTTTCACCTTGCCGAGTGGATCTTTCGACAATTTTCTGATCTGATACTTTGCTCTGCTCACTGCTTTTGAGCCCATCTACATTCATTTTATTCCTTAACTATGTTTTGTTTTCCTTTTAAAGCGATATCATGCCTTTCAACTGCCATTATTTCCAATGGGAGAAACCATAATCATGCCGTAAGGTTGCATCGAATAGTCAATGCAGTCAACAAAAGTCAATACCCAAATTAGTTGCAATCATTAAAGCTTGTGTTCATAACTACTATATTTTCCACTACTTACTTAAATGTATGATTACAAGAAGAAAAATCTGATTTACTGATTTAGATCAACCTTTTAAGGTGCATTGGTTTGAAGGGTTGTATTGACATAATAGTGTTGTTTTAACTTAATATTGTGTGCAACTTAAACCTAACTTTCTGCAGGAGACGCCAGACGTGTGCGGTTTACCGTTCGATGGCGCTTTTAAACCGAAGCGCACCATCTTGGCAGAAGAAAAGACAGCGAGATCTCAAGAAGCAAGTGTTTGATTTAGGCCTCTTCACTCTCACTGTATCACTGCATCTTCCTTTAATGAACTTTTTTGTATTTTTCTGGTGTTTGTGTCAATACCTCTCCTGCGTAAAGACAAACCGCTGAAGGTCTCGCCGGGTTTTTTAATTGCTTTGGCAGGAGCACAAGCCCGTCTCCTGCTTCAGATTTGGGACCAGCCGGGGGTCGATAGCTCACAGTCGATATGGCTTTGTGTCAAGGAGAGAAAGAAAAGGGTGAAGGGGGGATGTGACAATGTCGGTATTTACGAGCCCATATTGGAAAAGGATTTTAAACGGGAGAATGATTGTTGGTATTGAACGTCCGTGCATTCTAAATGGGGCAATTTCTGCTCGGGCTATTTCAGGGACAGTAAGTGATGCCAGTTTTGCTTGCTGCTCGCCTCTTTTGCTGCAGGCTTCGGTCAGTGGAGTCTCCCTGCATCACATTCATCACGTTTTATTTTGAGCCCTTTCAAAAAACCCACAGGGGGGAAACCGATCACATTTTCAACGAGTATTGTTAGCAGCTCCGTGCTCATACAAATTCTCGCCTTCTTTTTGGTCTTTTTTAACTTTTTTTCACAAAGTGACAAAGATTTAATTTCCTGAACTGTGAACACTCAGGTATTTGAAATCATCACGAAACCCAAGCAGGCTGAAAATGTTTCCACCATTTGTCTTTGTTGCCTTGAGAAGATAAATCCATTGTCCCTGTTTTGATTTCTTTTCCCAGCCTTTCTCTCGGCAGATTATGTTTCTGTGTTTCTAGCTGCTTTGTCAAGGCTGCTTACAACTGGTTGATGGAAAGTTGGAGCGGCTCTGAACTGAATCTTATTCTGCTTTCCGAGTTGCTGTGAATGTATTAAGAACTGGTCACAAACTTTTCCATCAGCAGTGATTCTTTACTGTGCAATCAAGAGCTTGAAATTTAACACAGAACCATTATTTGCTAAAAATACATCACAGCAATGGGACATCCTCTCTTTTGGCATATCCCAGTTGGAGTTAGATTGTAGGGTCATCCATGATGAGGGTTAAGGGTCCAACATTGGCAGCTTGGTGCCACTGGGGCTTGATCCGGTGACCTTCTGATCAGTAACCTGGAGTCTGTGAGTTTGTATTGATTCCCGCAACCAGAAGACCACCTTAAAGTCTACCAGCCTAATGTTGTGTAGGTCCCACAGCTCTTATCTGGGAAGTTTGGAGGCCGAGTAAAAGCTCTGAGCTCTTGGTCGTGTTCCTCAAGCTGTTTTTGCAGTGGCTTAGAAAGTATTGTTCTTCTCAGGTAAACCAAGCTGATGTTAGGGAGTGCTGTTACCATTGGAGGGTGTGTGTTTGGTCTGCTGCAATGTTTTCTGCTAAATTGCATCTAATTTCTTATTTAATTTCACAACATGTGTCATCTCATGGAACACCATCTACTATTTGAAACAGACGAACCCAACAAATCCAACAATTCATTGGATTCCCTTTGAGAAAGCACTCAGCGACAGTGGGAGGGAACTAAAAACCTCCTCCTTGCTCATTTTGCTGAACATAATGGTATGGTTTCACTTTGTATCATTCTGCTATAGGGGAAACATTGCTGTGGTTTGTATTTCTTTAAATCAATCACAGATTCTTTAAATCAAAGCTGTGGCTTTGTTGTTGCTTCAAAGTGCAAATTAGATTTGTTCTAGTGAAACATTTGCAATCAGGAAACACTGAGAATTGTCAATGAAATAGACAATCAGCTGACAAAAACTACCTTACAAGACACCGCACTATCCAAAACCTTGGAAAAGCTGGAAAATATCAGTGTGGTGGGTTGATAGCATGGAGGTTGTTGTTGTAGTTTTCAGTAGTGAAGTGGATTTTGAAGATGGTAACATGCAGATAGTGGAAGCGGAGGAGAAAGCCGGCCGATAACATCAGTCTACATCCGGTGAGTCAGACTAGTGTCAAAGTAACATCCACAGGAACGCCAGTACCTAAAGATTACTAGCAGAACATCTCTTTCAGCCATTATCTTTCCCATCCAAATGAACGAGAAGGTCGGTATCTTCCCAATAAATGGAACTCTTTTATCACCTCTTTCTTTGCCGATGTAGCTGAGATTTTGTACTTAGAAAGAGAGAACTAAAGTCCACCCATATTTGGAATTTGGATTGATTGTTGAAGGTGTAAGTCAACAAGTAAGTCAGTCAAGACTTTCCCCCTTGACACTGAACCATTACTATACAAGGTTACTTAAAGGCATTAGAGGAAATTTAATTTCCTACGACTTTGAACGTAGCATGTGCACATACAACCTCTCCCTCACTCCCCTCTAACCTCCCCACTCTTAACATTGACAAAGAAACGCCCCCCTCCAGAAACTTGCGTAGCACTCGTGAAGTTGTCTTTTACGGCTGGGTCCCCCTGGATCTTTATCTGCCATTATGTAAAAAAGATGAGCAAAACAAGTCGCCAGCTAACTACGAAGCTATACCAAAGCAACACATACAGAAAACACGTAAGTCCAAGGCGTACGTAATCTACGTAACTAGGCCTGAGCTGGAAGATTTTTGATTGACAGGAAAGGGAGCAAACCAAACGCCTCGGTCCGAGCACGTTGATTGGCTGATGTTTTTCAGGTCCTGCCATGTCCACAGTTATTTTTTTTAATGTTTTATTTTTTTAGAAACCATATATCCAAGTCCACTAAAGGTCAGTGTATTCATTTTATGTGAATCAGACAAATTAAACAAACAACAAAAAAAACATCCTCCATAATGCCTTTAAAAAGTTCATGGTCTCACCAGAAGAAATTCACAGGAGAAAGGTTGTTTTTGCATTATATTTCAACAGAGGCTTCTTTAACTTGAATGCACTTGGGTCATGATGTAAAGCATGATGGCGGTATCTTCATAATGATGGGTAAAATTGTGTAGTGTCCAGTTTTACAAGGCTAATTGGGACCTATCCACACAGGCTAAATGATGTGTGATTTAGTTCTGAGATTTGAAAACATTTTCATCAGCACCACTCTCACTACACAATTATTTTGTGGATCATCTAAAAGTTACAAATCTGACGATTGACAAAAAGGGTTTTCTTGTCATTTCTGGCTCTAAAAATATGATAAATCCAGCATACATGACTTCCTCAACATTCTCAGTCTTTTGTTTTGTTTTACTAAAGTTTGACTTCTGCTTTCATTCTGTGTTTTTTTATTTGAAGTTTGCTTGTGTTTTCGGTCGGTGTTCGGTTGTCGTGATTTAGGTAAAGATCTACGTTGTACACTAACTGCATGTTACAAAGCTCCACCGTTGTTTGTTTCCAGGGTGTCAACTCTGCTGGAAATTTTACATGCACTTGTTCACATGACCGTAAGAGGCTGCAGATGTTATCGGAGTTACCTTCTGTTTATCAGCGATCAGAATGGGGGATAATGTGCCTTTTAAGACGTTGGAGGAGGCCCTTATTGTATGGGAACGATCAGCGATGATAGCGTCCATCTAATGCGCTGATAACATCAGAATCGGCCGGCATTGCATTGTAATGAGACGATCAATGTTATTCACTTTAGTAGTTTTAATGTTGTCGCTGATCGGTGCACATTTTTAACACTCTTAAAGTGACATTTGCTTCATTTTTCCTTGTTCACTGGCTTTGATTGAATTACCAGTGGACAATGACTTTTTATTGTCAGCAGGTCAGTACTGAGTGTTAAATATTTAAATATCCTCCTTCCATTTGGCACAACTGAGAAGAACCTAAATTCGAATGAGCACCATCAGGATGTATTTTGGTGTTCATTCGAATTCAGATACTTGCATGTACCCTGAATATCGTCCAGGTCTCGTAATCTCTCTGTTGTGTGACAGTTTGGCTTATTTTTCTGATCCAGACTCTGTTTATTGTAGTCTTAACGCTGCTTTCTCAAACAGATCTCTCTTAAAAAGACATTGCGCTGGGATTTTAATCTTGTGAGACTTTAGGTGCAATAATCAATAGTTTTATATTAACCATGGGTCAATTGACTAATGAGGAAAACATCGTTCAAAGTGAAAAACCCACAGAGGATTGTCGCGTAATTCTGCAGTTCCCTTCAGCTCTGCAGAAGTGTTTGGCATCCTTCAGCTTATCCGGCTCATTGTTTTGGTTTTACAGCCTCTGACTAAGTGTTTCAGTTCAGTCTCACTGAGTTTCCACCTGCAGCTGCCAGCTGTTTTCTGCATTGAACTTGAAAACTGACTGCTCAGCACAGAACAGGAAGCAAAAGATGTTATAATCTCGCTTTGGTCATTGATTTTACTGCTAAAAACTTATCTCTATGTATCCAAGTTACATATCTAGCAGTTTTTTTTCTGCATGCAAATACTCCCTCCCTGCTTTTAAATGGCTTTAAATGTGACGCTGCACTGTTGCTTTGTCTAGAATGTGCAGATCTATGGCGTCTGTGCATCTACTTCCAATCATTTCTATCCAATCGCTGCAGCTCAAGCAAACCAGCTCATCTAAAGTCTGCTAAAACACTATAAAACTAGCTGGAATACTGGAGTAATTCAGTCATTCATGTTCAACCCAGAAGATGATTCTGTAGAAGAATGATACAGAAAGCCCAACATTGCAAGTTGACGGAATTGGTTTCTTTGGTTTGTTAAGTATGAAACACTAGAAGTCTGAATCTTTGTTTTCAACTGTGTCATTGATGCAAGGAAAACTGTGGCTTTAACTACTAGGTAGTGAATGCAGTTGGGCATTTAGCAGCTAAAGGGGCAGATAATTCCTTTATGATTGTGTTTAGACCCCAACAAAGCTTGAAGAATCATGGAAATTGTGCATATACCTCTGTAAGATCTTCAAATACACGATTAAAGTCTAATTGTTCTCCACTGCTGGAACTTGCAAGTCACCTAGACATCAGGACGATCGTCATTCTAACTAAAGATATTGGGCTGTTTGCTACTGCAGGAACGTCCTGGTTGTTTTCGTCCATTCTGAACCTTTTGTGTATGTTCTGACTGGGAAAAACTGTCTGGAGAACCCTTATCAAGGCCGTTGTTGTGGTAGAAAGAATACCTCATCCAGGGTACTTGGCGTCTCTGAAAAACTGCTAGGTCAAAAGCCGTCTTTTGTCCTCTGTAACATCACCTTTAACGACATAGAAGTCGCTCAGTCAGCATAACTAAGCTCTGGTGTTCTACTTCCTGTGTGTGTTGAAAAAGTTGGAGTTACATCCAGTATGTACAATTTGAAAATAGTCGTGAAAGGATCGATTGTGGGTTAAAAAAAGGTGTCAATCCGTCTAATGTTTCTCTTTGTCTCCTCGATTGGTAAATAGGCAGCTAGAATAGTGAATTCTTTTACTGTTACTGCACAGTGTACAGCAATATGGAGCAGCAATGCAATTAGACAGCAGTTTAAACAGTAAGAAATCTGCAAATCTATAAAAAAAAAAGGTATGTACAAGTGTAACCTATGGAAACAGTGATGTAATGAGTATTATCAACACCATAAAAACAGTAGTATAACAGATTTCTGGAGATTGCACATTGCTGAACAATTACAAAATAAAATGCAGTGGCCTAAAGTATTGCAAGAAGTACCTACCTGCTGCCAAGTAAGAGAAAAAGAAAAATCAATAAACCCTGCAAAGCAAATAAAATCCCCTCAGTGAAAATCTTACATATAAAACAAGTCGGTGCAGTAAAGGCGGTGTGTTAGCTCTTTCTAAGTATCCTTAATAGCATGCCGCTAAAAAATTAACGTTACCTGAGGTGAATACGGAATAAGTCATGAATCCGGCATCACGTTCTACTCTCCACTACATAAAATAAAGGCCCAAAGTTAATTTAAAAGTACCGCTATGTATCACAAACTGCACAGATACTCACAGCCGAGCAAAACCTTCCGGACACGGACCCCCCGGCGGCGAACGCTTCACATGCCCGATCATCTGGAATGGTAGCCTCAGCGACAGACACAAAAACCTCGCAGAAATTCCCCAACGTTGTCAATATTTCAGCACCCGATTTATAATTACCCCAGCTGCCTTAGAGGATGCCACCACAGTGCAGCTCTTTTCTTATTACCACCACATTACATCATATAGAAGGCTGTATGAGTCGAGTACATATGTCAGGGTTAGGGCTGCGAGGACACACACATATCCGAGCGCAAAGTTTTCTCCGGCCCACTTTCATCAAAGTTACATATCCCTGCATTATATAATCCCTTTGCTTGCCCATGGGACTTCTTTGAATAAGTCCGTGGCGCGGCCTCATAGTAAAAATATTAACTTTCAGCTTTATCCAGGTCAACAACCAACAACGGGATGTTTTTTTTTTTTTTTTTTAGCTCTGGGGTGAAATAAATAAATAAGCATGGAGCACATTTAAAAAGCTTATTTCTCTAAAGTCTTTTGGGAGCCTTTTATCAGACTTCCCTACTAACTCCCTCTAAATTGAGTGCATTAAATCAGTTATTTTCCTTTGGAGCTAAAAGTGCAAAAGGTTCTAATATCCTTACTGAGAGAAGAAAAAAAAGAAAGCATTATGTGCAAAGTCGTCTGTCTCCTCGTTTTCAGAAAGTTTGCCTCTATTATTACAGAAAATGTTTTGCCGGTCTCAGAGATAAGCACTTAGGAAGAACCACTGTTCTTCATATATTTTCTGCGATAATGGAGAACATTTGTCACAGTGAACAGGCCAATAGAGTAAGGTCTTGATTTCCTTTTCATGAAGTAGATTCTTATGCAGCGGCATCATCAGGATCACATTTCCCAGAAACCTTTTCTTTTTGTGTTTATCATACAGTGCCTATGAAAAGTATTCAGTCCCTTAAAGTTTTTCACTTTTATTGCTTTTCAACATTGAATCATGGTCTATATAATGTGTCTTTTATGGCAAAATTTTACACACAAAATAAAAAGATATTTTTGCTTCAAAGTGAAAAGTATTCCCACAAAGCAATGTATTCAAATGGAAAATGCAAAATGAGAGATTTCATAATTATTCACTCCTTTCGAGTCTGTATTTAGTAGATTTGTTAGTCAACTAGAATTGATCAGAACATACACACCAAACACAACAAACACACCATCCCCACTGGGAAGCACGGTGGTGGCAGCATCATGATGTGAAGCATGGTGGTGGCAGCATCACGATGTGAAGCATGGTGGTGGCAGCATCACGATGTGAAGCATGGTGGTGGCAGCATCACGATGTGAAGCATGGTGGTGGCAGCATCACGATGTGAAGCATGGTGGTGGCAGCATCACGATGTGAAGCATGGTGGTGGCAGCATCACGATTTGAAGCATGGTGGTGGCAGTATCACGATGTGAAGCATGGTGGTGGCAGCATCACGATGTGAAGCATGGTGGTGGCAGCATCACGATTTGAAGCATGGTGGTGGCAGCATCACGATGTGAAGCATGGTGGTGGCAGCATCATGATTTGAAGCATGGTGGTGGCAGTATCACGATGTGAAGCATGGTGGTGGCAGCATCACGATGTGAAGCATGGTGGTGGCAGCATCACGATGTGAAGCATGGTGGTGGCAGCATCATGATTTGAAGCATGGTGGTGGCAGTATCACGATGTGAAGCATGGTGGTGGCAGCATCACGGTGTGAAGCAAGGTGGTGGCAGCATCATGATGTGAAGCAAGGTGGTGGCAGCATCACGATGTGAAGCATGGTGGTGGCAGCATCATGATTTGAAGCAAGGTGGTGGCAGCATCATGATGTGAAGCATGGTGGTGGCAGCATCATGACTAAAGCATGGTGGTGGCAGCATCATGACGTGAAGCATGGTGGTGGCAGCATCATGGTGTGAAGAATGGTGGTGGCAGCATCATGGTATGAAGCATGGTGGTGGCAGCGTCATGGTGTGAAGCATGGTGGTGGCAGCGTCATGGTGTGAAGCATGGTGGTGGCAGCATCATGGTGTGAAGCACGGTGGTGGCAGCATCATGGTGTGAAGCATAATAATGTCAGAATGTGGGGTAAAATTGCAGTGTCCAGATTAAAAGACTGACTGAGACCTATCCAGACAGATTAAATGCTGTAATTGTGGCCAGTTGCTGCAATGGACATCCAGTAATCTATTCAGAAATCACAAAACAGCTTTATATTATATATTATTATAACCTAAGAGTTTGTCTTATCTCAGTCCTACCTCCCTCAAGTTACATTCCTATAAAACTAGACTGTGTTTTTATTTATGTTGTGAAAGAGACATATTTTCTGTGATGCAGTGCGAAAGACTTCAGGTTTGAAGTTGTCAGGTGAAGCTTTCAGTTGTTGTTTGGTTGGATTTAGGTGGTAAAACTAGATGGTTAGGTTTAGGAAAACATCTCACTGGACTGACATTTTTGAACTAATAACTACACATTAGAAGCCTGGTTAAGTTTAGACACCAAAACTACTCGGTTAGGTTTTGTAAAATGGTACAATTTGGATGAAAATATCACCTTTTAACAGCACGTTTAAAGCTTCTCCTCCATTTTCTGGGTTACCACGGTGATGATCGTTTAATATACGATTTGTTAGCTGAAAAGGAGATATGACAACCTAAAACATATTTGTGGGCTCGCTTATGGTCATCAGATTCCTACTTTCTCTCCATTTTCAAAACAAATCCAAGTGACTGTAGTTCAGCCGAAGAGTCGATGAATTTTCATCATGTGAGTTTTGGTCACACCTGATTAAGTTTTAACTCCTTGGTGGCACTAAAAAGAGCAGAATGTTTTTGTTTTTACAGAATCTGGTTCGGTCAAATAGCGTATTCATTTGGTGAATTTCTGAATCCGAATTTCTGAAGTGATTCAATTAAAAACATCACATTTTTAGGATTAAATTTCTTCCCGAATTGAACCCATGATTTATTCAAGGACTGCTGGATATCAAAAAATCTGCTAATTGTTTTAACTTGCAGAAGGATATTTTTGTGTTACACTCATTTTTCTCTCTGTGTACTTGTCATTGTACTCTTTGCGAGATATTTTGTGTAGCATCTATTGGCATGCATTGGATTTTTTCACAACCCAATAATGCAGAAAATGGATAAAGGGAGCAGATTAAGATCTTGAATGTTTATGTCCCAGTGGAGGAGGCTTGTCCTAACGGAGGGGATCGAAGCTGCAGCCCTTGTTGAATCGGATTAACAGATTCATGCAATTACAGCTCGGCTCTGTGGGCTTTGATGATCACCTCCAGCCTGCCGTCTCTCTCCAGCTCCGAGGACTCGATGGAGACGAAGGTGTCTGGGGTTCAATTTTCTTGCTTCACCTCAGAACTGACGCTTGACTCGGTCCCAGAGGAGCCGTGGTCTTATGAGGGCGGCTGGCATTTCTGTCAGAACTGGCTCCCTTATAATGATACGGCTCCAAAAGCAGGGAATTTTAAAGGCTAAATTCTTATTTTTGGTGAGTCTTTTTTGCCGTCACAGATTGAAATAACGATTTGAGAAGTAAGAGTCTGTTTTATTTCCGTGTTGAGCTGCTGGCCTTCTGTGTCTGTTGGCAAAGACAAGCGACAAACAGGCCCAGGTTTTGAAAATATTCAGTTATGATTAAAACATGCACATGCAAAAACATTATTTTTTTCCCCCCTCTTCCTCTCTTGGTAATGGCAAAGCTACTCTGCATGCAGATGGGACCTCATAATTCCAAGCTCATGAATTGGTTCCATGAGGCATCTGCATATATAAACCAAAGCTGCATTCACAATAGAGACGATAATCAAACTTTTTATCTCTTCGAGGCGCGCAGACGGCCATCTTTGCTGTTTAAACAGAAAGGAATCTGATTCTATGGAGATTTTTTTTGGGTCAGATTTGGCTTGGAGATTAAAAATAAATAAAAAATAATCACATTCCATATGGTTTGTCCTTTAGATGCGACAGAGCATCAGAGAGTTAAAGCCAGACCCTTGTGCTCCTGTGTGAATCCAGTCCAAATTGGTTATTTCAGCAGTCAATAACAGGTGTTTTCTCTTCTGCTATTTGTCCAAAAAGCTCCCAATCTGGGCCTGAATGCAGACGCTGTTTTGGCAAAAGCGTTTCTTATCATCTCTACCTCAGACACCAGGGCTGGGTATCAAACCCGAAGCCTCTGCCCTCGATTCGACCCCCGACAGACCTCTAATCAGCCACGACTTGAAAGCGCCCGAGTGGGTGTTTTTCGAGGCCTTTAACTGCGAGAATAAATGCAAAAAAAAAGAAAAACAAAAGGCTTTGTAATGTGTAATCAAAGGCCAGGTGGTAATCACTTGATTAAAAGCAGCTTCTGAGGGGGAACGAAACAGCGTTTTTTTTTTTTTGCATCGAGTGGATCTCTGACTCAACCAGGATCCCGACTAACAGCAGCCGTCGCTCTCGCAAGCACTCGAGCTTGGAGGAGGCGACTTGCAGTCATTTGTGCACAGCTGCTGCATTTATTCTTGGCCCTTCGACATTCCGGATCATTCCTGCTTGAGCGGTACATATGTAGATGAAAGTTTAGCGAAACAAACTTAATTCTTTCTGCTGTCGGAGCAAAGTTGATGCCAGATCCTGCAGCGGAGGCTTCTTCATTTTTTATCTTTACCAATTTCTCTGGGAAAAAAAAAAAAAGAAAATACAGAAATATTCCCACAGCGGAGATCAGATAAAACAGTTTCCACCTTCATTTTATGCACCCACATACCCAAAATTTGTTTCCCGCTGGAAAAATGACACCGCTCATGACAGTATTGCAGCAAATGGAGTCCTCAGTTTAGGAAATGCTTTCATTAACCGGAATGAAAAGACACGAGGCCTGGCGATTATGGGCAAAATTTCCCTTAAAATACATAAAAAACAAACAAGCTGCAGAGCGCTGGCACTACATGTGGTATATTTATAGTCCCATTCTCAGTCTGATTTTTATTATTATTATTTCAAATCCAATTTTCACCCCTCTTTTTGAAAAAAAAAAATGAAATAAGGACGTGGATCAGTGGTGCTCTGGTGTCTTTGTTAGCCCTCCTGTCATTTTTTTTTTAACTCACTGTTGTCTCATTTTTCTCTCTAATATAAAATCCTGCACCTCTATGGAAACAGAGCAGCCATGATAAGAAGCAGAAAGAATTCAAACATGTTTTCTGTGCAGGCTGACACAATTACAATGCCATAAATCCTAAAAAAAGAGAAAGCGAAGGTTGAATTTTGTTGATTATTTATCGTACAAAACCTGAAGATTAGCATATTTAATGTTTTTCAATGTCCCTATAGGTGTTAACAATACTGGAAAAATATAGTGAATGAATAAAGTGTCTATCTATCCATCCATCCATCCATCCATCCATCCATCTTTCCTTCCTTCCTTCCTTCCTTCCTTCCTTGCTTCCATCCGTCCATCCATCCATCCATCCATCCATCCATCCTTCCTTCCTTCCTTCCTTCCTTCCTTCCTTGCGTCCATCCATCCATCCATCCATCCATCCATCCATCCATCCATCCATCCATCCATCCATCCATCCATCCATCCATCCATCCATCCTTCCTTCCTTCCTTCCTTCCTTCCATCCATCCATCCATCCATCCATCCATCCATCCATCCTTCCTTCCTTCCTTGCTTCCATCCATCCATCCATCCATCCTTCCTTTCTTCCTTCCTTCCTTCCTTCCTTCCTTCCTCCCTCCCTCCCTCCCATCCATCCATCCATCCATCCATCCATCCATCCATCCATCCATCCATCCATCCATCCATCCATCCATCCATCCATCCATCCATCCTCCTCCCTCCCTCCCTCCCTCCCTCCCTCCCTCCCATCCATCCATCCATCCATCCATCCATCCATCCATCCATCCATCCATCCATCCATCCATCCATCCATCCATCCATCCATCCATCCATCCATCCATCCATCCATCCATCCATCCATCCATCCATCCATCCGCAAGCAAAGCATCACAGTAAACATTAATATCCAACTAGATAAATTGCAGGGCAGTAAGTTAATACTGGGGTAAAATATCTTATATCTAAAAACGATCGGTTCCTCCCCCACAGTGCAGCTGTAATCAGGCTTCTTCCTGCAGTTAATTAAAAATGCTTCATCATAAGTTTCCCTGAGCTGGATTTGGAAACAAAACCGTTGGAGTAAAATGAGGTTTCATGGGGATGCTGTGTCCCTCCTCCACGCTGTTCCAACAGAAAGATTTCACATCCAGGCTTTTCTTTTTTTCTTTTTCCCTGAGTGTCGACCAGCTTCTCTTCTGAGCTCCGTCCAGGGAAGCTGTCACCTCGCCTGACAGGGTTTCATCATTACAACGTCCATCAGAGGATTTTCCTTTGTGTCGCCTCGCTGAGTGTTGTTAGCTTTCAGCTGCTGCGTGGCTACACAGCTGCTTTACAGGACGGCGTTGATTTTTTTATGGGAGCAGGTTTTTAAAAAAACGCCGCCTGAATTCTGTCACCTTAGAATTTATTTAGCTTTAATTGGGTTCATTTAGAGCGTTGAACAAAGAAAAGCCCCATTAATGAGCTTTGTAAGTGGACAGAGCAGACTTTTTGGTGAGCTGTCCTCTCCGTAGGTTTCTGGCAGAAATATAAAAATAAATCATTACAGTGATTAATTAAGTGGTACTTGTTTGCTGTTTGTTGTTCTCACAAAACCCTCCCAGATCATTAGGCACATATGAGTGGAGATTAAATTTGCTGCCCACAAAAGCTCCAAACGTTTCAATAAATTCTGCACCACAAATCTAATGTCAAACCTTTCTCAAGTTCTTCCCTCAAATTTCCATTTTTCACCATCTCTCACCTGAGGTTTTATTCAGATTTGTCCAATTCTGGCGACAGAAATGTAATATTTTAGCTTGGAATTGCTTTATTTTATTTTACTTTATTGTAGTTGTTGGGTTTTTTCAATGGAAATTCAAATATATTCAGTTCACGGCACTTCGAAAGAGAGAAAAAGTATTATTTCTTCCCTCTGAGAAGCTACAACCACCGACTGTTTGATTCTGATTTTGCTTGAGAAAGGGCAGAACTGATTAGTCAATTATTAAAACTACCTTCATTAATATTTAATATACTTAATTAAGTAATCAATTAATCAGCTAAATCATATGGGTGCTGCAGAGTTCCCTGTGAAACAAGGCAGAGATCATGTGCTTTTTATTGAAACCAGTGTATTAGTTGTTGGTTTAGTGATTGAACTCTCACAGTTACTGGGTGTTTTTTGCTGCTGTTGCATTTTTACTCACTGTTGGCTCATTTTCACTGCAATATGAAGTCCTGCACCCCTATGGAAACTGAAAAAACATGACTAGAAGTAGAGATTTTTCATTATTGACCACATTTGTTTAGTGCAAATGCTTATTTTTACACAATTTTTTAAATGAGATGTATAAAACGGTGAGATTTCTGGGAAATATCGCGCTTTTTAAGCTCAGATTTGGTAAATGTTTCTAACAAAACCAAAAGTCAAATATGAACATTTCATCTGAAAGTTGGCATTCTGTTTCCAGCACAGATGTTTTGTATAATTAGAGCAATTTCTGCAAAAATACCAACCTGTCTTTCGAATCCATTACTGGTGTTTGGGTTCGGAAGTTTAGTGACACATGCTGAAATGTTTGCAAAATTTTTTAGTAAATTAGAATTTTTCATTTTTTACCACATTTGTTCAGTGCAAACAGTTACATTTTGGCACATTTTTAATTAAAAAGTGTAAAATAATGTGATTTTGGTGAATTACCCCATTTTTTAAGCTCAGATTTGGTAAATTTTCAAAATAAATTCAAAAGTCAAACATGAGAAGTTCATCTGAAAGTTGAAAATGTGAATTTTTTTTGTATTTTTTACCATTTTTGGCACAGATTTTTGTATAATTAAGGTGAAATAAGATCCTGGTATTTAGGTTCAGACGTTCAGTCACATACGCTGCACCTAAAACTCTTATATAAAAAAATTTTAGTATTAGTTTTTTTTTGCTGTTTAGTAGTCTAAACACCATTTCCAGGTCTTTTCCATCCCAGCAGCAAACGATGTGCTGCTGCAGATGGAAGCTCTCAGCATGCTGGTGTGACTGAACATGGAGAAGCTTCAGACCTGGCAGTCCACAGCCGACACTTCAAATCGCTTCTGACACAAAGAGAGCCGAGCCAGCCGTCTGTGTCCCACTTGATCAGTCGCTGCAGGGCCCCTGTTTTATTCCCCTACGTCGTTTTTTTTGGTGTTTTTCGTACAGAACGGCCGGACAGAGCACCGGTTATCGTGTCAGCTGGCCTCTGTCGCCCCCTTCCTCATTAAAAAGACGCCTCTGGCTCCAAACTCGTGACCGAAACTGAGAAAAACTCCCCTCGAAGTGACAAGTACCACATTAAAACCACGATGCCCTCCACTCCAGACATAAACAGTACCGGCAGTGGTAAAATAGTTTTTAAAAATGCAGAAAAAAGCCCAGAAATTACATTTCAAAGTCACTCTTGCAGAGAGACATCAAATCCAGACAAACTTTTTCCGCTGCCAAGAGATTCAAGCGGCTGATTTGCTCATGCAGAATGATGCTGGTCTGAAAGTGTGACAGAGCATGAGGCAGTCAGAGTGAATCTGTCAATACGTGTTATCGTTTCACGCCGGTCTCTTAACGCTCTCCTAACCGAGATGAGGGGAACCGAGGAGCAGCGGCGCAACTTTTAATCCACCGACTTACGTAACGACACGCGAAGCTCACCTCCTCCATCAGCGTGGGTCACCTCACGAGGAATGTGTGGCCACGGAGCTCCACATCAAAGGTTATTTTTACCTTACAGTTAATTAGCACTTCACAACTGGAAGTTTGTTTGCTCCCGACACGTTTTTACTCACTGGGGCCTCAGTTTTATCAACTCCTGCACTTTTATGGAAACGATACGACCATGAATAGAAGTAGGGAGAGCTCAAATCTGCTTAAATCGGTTAAATTGCAACAAATCATTAGAAAAAAATATAGCTAAAAAGTTGCAAAATTGAGAAGTCCTGTAATTAACACGTTCAATATATTTGCCATTAGGTGTCACCAATGCAGGAAAGCAAAACTGGTGACTCTACAAACTATAGATATTCGACAATTTGCATTTAACACTGCCTGCAGTTCAGCTGAAAAGTCTGTGAATTTTTCTCATGTGACTGTTGGTCACAGCTGAGTCACTTAATACTTCACAGTTGCAATGTGGAGCAGAGAATTTTTAGATTTTTACAGAATCTAACCACCGTAAATGGTTAAATTTTTCCAGATTTTTAAAGGAGATGTGCCAAATAAAATGATTTTAAGCTTAAATATGGTTAAAATGACTGTAGCAAAAGTGAGAATCCAACAATTCCTTCTGTTTTTTCAGTTTCTGGCTTGAATTGATGGTGTAATTTTGCAGATTTTTAAATACAAAACACTTTTACGGTTTGTATAGTTGCACAGTTAGCTCCATAAATGAAGTGTGTGTGATTCTTTTAAACAAAACTATAGAATTTCGGCTACCGATGGTCAGTGTCAGCAAGTTAAGAGGTTATACACATGACAACAGACGTGTGGTAGAAAGAAAACATGAATTCTTAGGAACACGGCGAACAATCCGACTTTAAAGGTGTCAAAAAGACGCCAGTGTTGCTTGAACTGTCAGCTGTAATGGGATTACTCAGTTTAATGCTAGTCGCTACTGAAAACAACTTCTCTGTAATGTGTTACTGAGTCTAGCTTGTGTTTGTGTGTCTGAAGGATTCAGCTGTTCGGCTTTTGTTTCCTGCATTAGTGTTCACTCTTCCATCTCACACCCGGACATGAACTTATTTGAAAGTTGCAGATATTTGCTCGGTGTGAAATGGCTTTAGTCTGTGTCTGACAATGAAATTACGCCTCCGTCTGCTTCAGTGTGTCCATGTTCTGTTTTGTGAAGTGCACGCCTGCCTCTGCTTATACATGTTCCGGGGTCAGATGAGGTGACGGCACGAGGACACGCTGATTGCAAGTCTGGGCAGTGAACGCATCACCGGCTCCCAATTATAACTTCTACAAAGAGC
The DNA here is from genome assembly GCF_021347895.1 of Acanthochromis polyacanthus. Classification (NCBI taxonomy): domain Eukaryota; kingdom Metazoa; phylum Chordata; class Actinopteri; family Pomacentridae; genus Acanthochromis; species Acanthochromis polyacanthus. Next base: position 31,773,591 of record NC_067113.1, read on the forward strand.
TCTCCAAATGTATGTTTGAACCCGGAGGCTAAAGGTCGGCAGACAATTAGAATCACAGAGAAAAGTTTTTCTTTTTTTTTTACGAGTGAAAAACTAACCTTGAAACTGGCAAATGGAGCTCTTTGTTCAGTCTGATGGTTTCAAGCCTTTATGATGAGTTATGTTATCTTTTTTGGCCCTCGCCAGCCAAGAATCTGCTCTGCATTAATTACTGATGGTCTGCTAATTACCTGAACCATAAAAATAGCTTTGATTTGAAGCTCCGTGATCACATGATGACGTCTTATTTTAAAAATTTGCTAAAAAAATAACCGTTTGCACTAACTAGAATCAGCAAAAACTAAAAATTCTGCGTTTATTGCTGCATCTATGAAGATATGTCTCAGGTTGGTGTGAGAAGCAACTGAGGGACGAAAATTCTGCAACTTTCTGGCTTAAGTTTGCTGAACTGCAGAAGGGAGACAAAGCATTTATCAGTTAAAAATATTCAGAATTAAAAATGTAAATAGTAAAATATCTGTAATACATTTATTCGTAAAAGTGCGTTTGGAAAAAACGTTGATTCTATTTTTTTTTTAATAAATAAGATTCCACTTCCATGTGTTTTTCCTTTGGAATGAAATTAAGCCCCAAAACTTGACAAAATCTAAGTGTAAAAACAGTGATAATCCATCAAAATCACTTTATTCTTTAAGTGCTGATTAAAAATTTGCCAAAAAATAATCGTAAGCACCAAATAGAGTCAGAAAAAAACAAAAAAATATCCGATTTTTGCTGCTTCTAAGAAGAAATGTCTGACTTTGCTTTGAGAGACAGCCACATGACAAAAATTCTGAGACTTTTCAGCTGAACTGCAGGCAGTGTTTACACAGAGCAGGTAAAAAAAGAAGCATGAACATACCAGACTGAGATTATATGAACTAGTGACCTCCAACAGAAATGGAGAGATGTGGTGACTTCTATGGAACCTGTTAACAGTCGAACAGCAGCAGCTTTTTGGATTAATTGAAGCGTATGAATGTTTTTGTCACTGATCCCGGAGAAAAGTGCTTCACAGTTATCGAGTCTGGAGGTGATGAATGACCTTTTCCGAGTCTGGAGAAGAATGAAAGGATGTGACCTTCGAGATCAGCTGAACAAAAACAAGACTGAACAACCTTTTGTCACCTGAGCATCAAAGGAGAAGCTTCTTCTGTCGTGTAGAACCTTCATCTCACAAATACACTGAAAAACCATAAAAGTACTGGCAGCAAGATTGTCGGAAAAACTGGTTTAAAAAAGCGGAATTCTGTAATGTGAAAACAGTTAAAAAAGGAAGAACAAAATCGGGAAAAGTTTTACAATAATCAATAACAGTTAAATATATGTAAAAAAAAAAATTCAATTTTTAATACACACAGTTTTTCTTTCAAATTACAGCAAAAAATGACTAAAATACCGAAAAAATATTCTATATTTTTATGCTAAAACATAAAAGAAAATATTAGCATTTGTAAGATGAGAGATTTTCATTTTCTTTCTTCTATTTCTTTGTTTTTTTTTACAGTTAAACTAAAAATTTATACTTTCTCTGTAATTTTTTTGTTAGATATTTTTGATAGAAATGCTTCAACTATAAAACTCTATATAATATGTACTATTTTTCAATAATTTATAGAATTTTTCCCCTTTATAAAAATACCTATAAATATCAGCAAAATTGTTGTACTTCTTGCTCATTTAAATATGGTAAAAATCTTATAATTTTATGCTAAATTAAAAGAAAGAATTACTATTTGTAAAAATTCAAATTTCTGATGTTTTGGCCTGCTTTTTGTTTGTTTTTACCATTAACATGTAAATTCATATTTCTCCTGTGATTTCACTGGACATTATCTGTAAATTGTAAAATAACAGTTCAAAAAGAATTATGTACCGTTTTTCAGTTGTCATCATACACGACTTTTCTTTCAAATACCAACAAATATCTGAAAAATAAAGATAGTTTTGCTAAATTTTCAACCATAAAAATAAAAAAATGAGCTTTTGAATGTCCTTTTGTTTTATTACCTTCAACATGGAAATGACTTTTTCTGTGATTTTACTAGTAGTTATCTGTAATTTAACAAAACAAAAGATAACAAAATCTCAAATAACAGAAAAAAACACAAATAAATTCCTCTAAAATGTAGCAGGGTGGAATTATAGCATATAATAAAATTGCTAAATTCAAGAAAAGTACATTAAAAGTCAGACTTAAATGCAGTACTTGTTTAAATGTAGTTTAACTTGTTTCACCTCCAAACAAATGCCAGTTTCCAGTCAGCTCCAGATTCAGCACCATGGACAGAGAACAGTGACTTTCCCATTCTGCTGCAGTGAAACAAACTGTTCCTAAACCGATCAATACCCGATAATAATCATATTTCTGTGTCTGAATACGTGTCGCAGTGGTTCTAGTCTGATGGTGTTTCTTCTCTGCTCGGCTCTTTATGTTTTTCATGCAGCGGAAACAAACAGAAACGCTGTCAGACGAGAGACTCTATATGATAAAAGCATCTGAAGCAGCAGCCGAGTGCCGCTCAGGGTTTTTATTGGGTCACGATATTTACTACGCCGCCTCCGTTAGAGTGGGAGAAGCATTTCCAGCAGGGCCTCAGATTGAGCCTCTGACATTTGAGAATCGTGATTAAATACTATTACAGTATTAAACAAGAGTGACATTCATGCTACGGCGGCGACTCGTTTTCATCAAAGCTGGTGGGTTTTTTTTTTCTTTCAGTGTGCGAGCTTTTAGTCTGATAATCACAGAACCTTTCTGTTTGACTCTCGTTGTGTTCATGTTTGCAGATTTCTCCCTGAAAAGTGCTTCTTCCTTTGTTTCGCCCTCAGTAATGAGCGTCCTTCCATTGTTGTTTTCAGCCGCTAGGAGCAAATAACTTATTGTTCGTTCGCACGGATCAAAGAAGCGTGTGTTCGGGAGCTGTTACTTCTGTTGACTGACAACGGCTGTCCCAGATGAAAGACTTAATTCGCTTTTATCGCCATTTTAGTGAATGTTTTGGATGCTTTGTGTCTTCCATTACTTAATCAATACTAGAGAAATAGCTGGAAATGGCTGGAGAGATGGAGCAACATGCAAAAAAAGAAGAAATTTTTCATTATAACTTTAAAATCCAAGACCACGAGAGCATCTTTGTAAGCTAAAATTGATGCATTTTTTTAAAACATGTATACAGTAAAATAACAAAAACAAATTGTAAAAGTTCTTTATTGGTGGTTACAAATAAGTAAAGACATTTACAGGTGAAGGAGAAACTGTTTATATAGATACATGTGTGGTATATGCACTTACACAACTTGTACACCATATGAAAATACATATATCTATACAATAAACATGTTCAATCTGTGCACAGAACATGTGAAGATGATGAGCTTGTTTGCACACACAATGCAGGTTAAGACACTGTATGCATAGAGATAATTATTTCAGGCAAACAAACCATAAATGGGGAAATATTATCAACATATCAACGGTTAAAGCAGCACCACTTGGCGTTTTATAACCCATTTTATTAGCCATGAATGAGGAGAAGTTGAATTACTGTTCAGTATTTATGTCATTATCTGGCATTACTTTGTGAAAATCTGTTTCACTTTTACATGAAAGAATCTTTATTTTGTAAATTCTTGTAAAAAAAAAAAGTCAAATTACTGATGGTGATTCATTGTTTAAAAGCAATGAAAGGCAAAAACTTCCAAGAGAAATGAATATTTTGTTAAAGAGTTCGATTCCAGCATGCTCATAGAAGCAGAGTTACATCCAGTAAGTGATACTTATGTTGTTTTGGAGTTGACGTCGGATCCTTTATTGCAATGGGAACAGAAAGGCTGAAAGGGATGATTATTGGTTCTTTTCTTGTAAAAGAAAGTTGCAGATTGTCGTCTCACACTTCGCTCTGAACTCGGCCCTGAGTTTTTGCTTTATTGAAGGTCACACACGTCACTTTTACTCTTATTAAACCATCCATTGACCCTTATCGCCCTCTGAAGACACATTTTTATTCATTATGTCTCCCCATTTCTCTTTTCTTTTCATTAATTTGTCATAAATCTGTATATTTCTGCATATATTTGATATAACATGAATTTTCTTTATTACATAAACAACATGAAACTGAATGTAAGAGGCTAAAGATAAGAGCGGACGAAAATGAAATCCACCTTATCACATGTGGCTAATTAGTGTGGTTGCACTTCCACGTGAAAACAAACCACATTAGCCCGGAGCCGTCTAGTTAATCTCGTTAACTAACCCGATGACCTCACATGATAATAAACGATAAGCCTGCGATGAATGACAAAAAAAAAACGAGTGAAGAAGTTTTTCCCCCCCGTTTCTCACTCGAGTTTTCTCCACTTGTCGACAGCAGCTTTGTCTTCTGTAGCTCTGCCCACTTGGGATTAACTCGAACAATGAGATTATTTCCGCCTACAGAAAGATGTTTGTACACGAATGTTGGTGTAAGACAAGAAACGCTGTAAATAGACGAACGTGCGGAGGACAGGAAGACGAGCATTTACAGTGAAAGAATGTAATTCTCGGCCTACGCCAGTAAACACAGCCAGGTAGAAGCATCAAATGTGCAAAAAAGACTCTTTAATGTCAAAGTGATTACAGATTTCTAAGTCTTGACCCCTTTGAGGTAAGTTTGTATGTATTTAACTAAGCAAATATGGCTTAGATAAGAAGTTTTGCAAATATTTATTGCATTGTTGACTTTCCATTGAACAACAGATTTGTAAAAAATAAGAAAAGTGACTCTTTCATGTCAAAATGAAAACAGATTTCTAAGTGTTAACCTCTTCAAAGTCCGTATTTATGCCATTAACCAAGCATACATGGTATAGATAAAAAATATTTCTAAGTATTAACCTCCTTCATGGTAATATTGATGTCATTAACCAAGCATGGATGTTTCAATTGAACCACAAATTTGCAAAAAAAAAAAAAAAAAAAAGACTTTCATGTCAAAGTGAAAACAGATTTCTAATTATTCACCCCTTCCACATCAGAATGTATGCAATTAAGAAAGCATGGATAGTGTAGGGAAGAAATTTAAATATTTATTGCTTTTTTGTTTATATTTTTAGTCGAACAATGAATTCCAAAAAGGACTCTTTCATGTCAAAGTGAAAATAGATTTCTACATAAATATCAATTAGTTCAAAATATAGAAGAATGCGAAAGTATTCGCCTTGATGTAATTATTTGTAGAAATAGAAACATGCAGCCACACTGAAGTGCATCCTGGGAAAGGAAGTTAGGAGCTGAGGTGAGGCTGTTTGAGAAAGACTGATGCATAAAAGAAGGAAAATCAAGACGAAAACTTGGATAATTGCGAGTTTTCCTCTTGATTTTCCTTCTTTTATGGAGAGTGGAAAAGTAAAATGATGATAAAATTGTGTTTGATGTTGATTTTCACATATTTTTTCACATTCGCAGCTCTTACAATCAAAAGAAGATGAGTGTAGCTATTTTGCCTTGTGCATTTAAAAAAATAAAGAGCTCAAATCTGCAAATTTTTTCACAGTTTCCCTCCAATACGACATTCCGGCACCTCGTCTCTGGAGGACGGTGAGAGGAAAAAGAGCAAAGCGAGAGAATAAAAATATCATTACAGAAATATGGAAAGAAAAAAACTCTCTATGCCAGAAAACAACAAGTGTAAACTGTGCCAAATGCCGGTGGGGACTGTTGTTACATAGAAAAAGGTGGAAAGGAAATGCAGCAGCAGCGGGAACACGATAATACCTCTGCTCAACGATTCTCATCCATATTTTTGAGATGATATTGAGCCGAAGTTGAAAACATCTATTTGTGGTTTTGGAGAAGTGATGTCGAGATGAACTTTCTTTGAAAACTGCATCATTTGCTGCTGCTGCTTCGTTCAGAAGGTGTTTGGAGCTTATTATGATGGAAACCAAAGAGCAGAAGCATCTATTTTAGTGCCAGTTTGATCTCAGTGGGGCCGGACCAGTAAAATCACAGCATAGTACCCTATAAATAAGCACAAGGCCTATAAATAATCCTATGAATTGGTGCTAAAAAAGTACAATTCTGAAAATGGCCACATTTAGCAAACTACCTTTTTGCAAAACACTGCAAAAAAAATGTCATTTTGATGCATTAATAAGGTTTCACACATGAAATGTATGGAGCTAAAACAGCAGCAGTGAAGGTTGTCTTTGAAAAAAATATATTTGCCATTGAAAATTGAAAAAAGACAAATAAAAATTAAGCAATATTTTTATCCAAATAATTTTGTTTTCAGAGAGAAAATATTTTAGAGACAAAGTGAGACAATTTTTTACAAAGTTCTTTTTTAGAGACATTTTTTACAGACAAATTTTTTTCAGGGACATTTTTAGAGACTTTTTGAAAAATTCTTTTTTCAGAGATTTTTTTACAGACTTAAATATTTTTCTGACACATTTTTTCTTAAAAAAATTCAAAGGCAATTTTTTTTTTCTCAGGCTATTTTTTTTTGACAATTTTTTAACAGAGGCTGTGTCCGAAATGGCATACTAACATACTACATACTACATTCTCAATGAGTATATACTGTATACTACGTACTATAAGTATGATTAGAATGCCGACTGTTCACTGTAGTATACAGACTGACTTTTTCTGTGATTTTACTAGTAATTGTCTGTAGTTTAGCAAAACAGAAGAAAACAAAATCTCGAAAATAAAAGAAAAAAACAAATAAATTCCTCTAAAATGTAGCAGGATGGAATTGTAGCATATAATAAAATGGCAAATTCAAGAAAAGTACATTAAAAGTCGGACTTCAATGCAGTACAGAAGTTTAACTTGTTTCACCTCCAAACAAATGCCAGTTTCTAGTCAGTTCCAGATTCAGCACCATGGACAGAGAACAGTGACATTGAAGAACTGATGACTTACCAGGTTTTCTGATTTGCTGACGGCTCAGGCTGTGTTTGGGAACTTGGCATGTATTTTTAGCCCCATAAAACCACCAAAGGTGTCTATTTTGTTTTTAAAATTGCCAAAATTACACCAGTTTCAGAGCTGGAAACCGTGAAAAACAATTTCAGACTTCCCAGTCGTCCCTTAAACTGCTCATCAGTGACGTGCTGTTCCACCTGAAAGCTTGCAGTCGTCACGTTTCATCACCATGTTCTCAAAAACTTGTCAAAAACAAAGCTTTATCTCAAACCAGAGTCTGTAAAATACAAAAAATTCTGCACTTCTCAGCACAAGCAGGAAGACAGGAGCAGCTCAACTGCAACCAGCAGTCGCATGACAAAAAATCAGGGACTTTTCAAATTAATGGCACTGTCAATAACACCTCTGGGTACTGGGGAAAATGGTGTATATGTTAATTTCAGGTGTTTTCAATTTTTGTAGAATAAATCATCAAAATCAACTTTTTTTTTTTTTTAAATGTTTTTTGACATGATAAATCTGTTGTTTTACTCCTGGGAGCAAAACACTATAGCTTTTTATCAAGATAGCAGTGAAAGTTGCTGTGTTTAGCATCCATTTACCCCCATATTATTTGCAAAAACTTTGTTAATGCATCAAAATGGCTTGATTTCTGTCATGAAAATCACATTTTCAAGATTACAGCCCACAGGACGATTGCAGGAGTGATGATTTCTTTATTTTATATATAAAACCAATCCATAAAGCATGTTAATTTCAGTCTAAACAAGAATATTAGTCAAACACATAGCCTAAATATCAAAATACTATTACAATATTACCTTTCATTGTTTTAAATATAAGCCCTATTGGACTGCAAATGTTTTGCTTTGTCACAATCATCTGGCTCCAAGAGACATTAAAGTTTCATACACTTTTCCTTCTACTGCAGGCACAAAGTTGTGCGTTTCTGCATGTTATGACTGTTTGATCCAGATAAAAGCACCTGCAGACAGATAGAAACTCGGCAACACGAATTTAACAAGAAGTTTACAATCATTTTTTTTTGGCACAACAGCAGAAACAGCAAATCAGTTTTGTGAGTTAAACCTTTGCTCGATTCGAAAAAAAAATTGTTTCCATCTGGCAGTTTGTGCAGAAACTCAAAAATCACCTCAAGTGAGCATTAAAACTTTCTTTGCAAAAGTTTTTTTTTCATTTCTGTGGTTTATTTTCTAATACAATACTTTAGATTGGACTGTAAGCACAGCTGATATTTACTGGGGTGCTGGTTTTGTATTAAAATCCCGCTATAAAAAGGCGTCTTAATTCAAAAATATTAACTTACCGCTTGCAGGATTTGTCGCTAACACACAAAGAGACAATTAACATGATGGCAGCAGCGTTGTGAGGAGGGATTTGGTGTCACCTCGTGTGAATAAGTGAGATGTTCAGATGTGGACCTGCTGCTCTAGTGGAGTGGAGAGGATTCGTTTGAGGTGATAATGTGAAATAAATGTCTCCAGGCCTCCTCCCCTGCAGCAGCGCTTCAGGCTGAAGCTGCTGGGACCAACTACTGTTCAGAACCAGGACTGAGGCTGGAGGATCTCCCAGCAGGCCCGGCAGCACTCTGGGGGCTCACAAGAAAAGTTACATTGGAAAAAAATATATATATATTTTAAAAAAAAAGGGGGAAAGTTGAAAATCTGGCAGCAAAGGTGCCAGAAAAAAGAATTATTACAAAAGTGAAGCATTTTAAATATTTAACAATGGTGAGAATAACAGGAAAAATGTGTGAAATAAGAACATTTTTAGTTTATTTTTATTTCTATTTTGTTAAAACAACATAACACTGTTTGTAGAAACATATATTTTTGATAGTCTGTTTGTCTTTCAGTATTTTTTTCTGTGATTTTGCTGGACTTTATTTGTAATTCAACAAAACAATCTGTAAATCAATCTGTGAAATACGAGTTAAAAACGTCACATTTTTCTGGCATTCATGCTCATAAATTTTCTTTCAAATATCTGTAAAATAATTACATTATCATTATTATGTTATTGATTGTTTAGAGTTATGGCTGAGTATTTTTCAGTCATCATATAAATGTATATTTTTCTGTTATTTTAATGGATATTATCTGGAATTTAGCAGATTTTTTTCACCTGTGGAATCCCAATCTAAAAAAATTATTTACCAATTTTAATCTTTAATATAAATTATTGTTTTCTTTGAAATAACAGCAAATATATGTAAAGTAATACTTTTTGATTATTCAAATATTGTCAAACATTTTTGGCCTTTTTTTTTATGGTTAATACATACATTCATGGATTTTGCTCATCTGTAATTCAAAATCTTTTTTTTTGTGTTAATTTTCAATCATTAATATACATATTTCTTCTTCCAAAGAAGTTAGAATTATATGATTTTTTTTTCTGATTTGCACACAGAAGAAATAGTTTTTTGGCTGCCTGGTCAAAGAGCAAATTATTGTTTATAAAAATTAATCTTTTTCACATAGATTTACTGTTTTCACCTTTTTTTAATAAACATGTACATTAAAATTTTAATTTAAAATATAAAGTATTAACATGTAATGTGTATGTTTGCTAGCAATTATTTCTAATAATAAAAAAAATGTAAAACAAGAGTAAATTGTTCATAAAAATTACAATTAAATACATTTTTAGAAGTGCGCAGGATAAACTCTGTATTAATTTACACTGTAAGATGCATAGAATTGAATGGATAATTGTTCCTAAACAGTATTTACTCAGACAAAAGAAAGTAAATGTCAGCTCAGCATTGACTTCAGGGTTTTCTGTGCTTTGCCGGCGCTCTTATCCACCGGCTCGCTGCGAGAAAAAAGCTTCTAGTTCCAACATCCCAGACATTACAAGCAATCACCAGTAAAGACTGCAAGTGTCAAAGCCACTGCGCTCAAACAAGACTAAGGATTTTAAAGGTCAGAATGACAGCGCCCAGACAATAGATGAAACAAATAGCCTTGTTTCCCCAGATTGCTCTCTAACTGAGAAAATTGGCAACAATTACATCTGGACTGACACTGGGCTCTTTTATCAAGTCTGTGGATTTCATGGCACAACTCAGGAGGGATAAATAAAAAAAACACCCAATTCAAGAAAACATCCTCTCTCTCCTTCCTACAGAGCATTTTACTCACAAGCTGATGACATTTTAAGTGTATTTTCCTCCAAACATTGGCGTCTACAGCAGTTATTAAGGCTCTTTTTGTCCCGGTCCATCTGACAAACGGTGGACGTAAACACCTGCTCTGCTCTGTGTGTCTGACCGGCGCGTTAGTACGGCTAAAGACGGGAATAAGGTAATGAGAACGGGGGATAACGGGGTGTCTGCTTGACAGCCAGTTGTTCTGCGGTCGGGATCATTGTCGTCTTTGTGCAGCTCCTCTGGCTGCTTGGCGCGATGCATCGGGGTGCAGCTGGCAGGCTGGACGTGGTTCAGGACGATGTTGTTTCTGTCTTCTAGTGGACTCCACGTTTTAGCACCGACGACTTCTCCACAGCCCGATGAATCCCACTCAGGGCAATGAGTTAATCTCTCTGCAACAATGGGCTGATTATGCATCTTTTTGTTCTTGTTTTGGGGGTTTTAACGTGATAAAAATGGGTAAAACTGCACAAATAAGCTTGTATTATTGGGTGGATGTTATTCTGACTTTCCAGATGTTGACTGCTGGTATAGATCTGCCATTAAGTGGCACGTTTTACATGGTTAGACCGGTAAAATAGTTTTTTTATAATTTAAATACAGTAAAAATTATACAATCACAGTCAAACATTGACTCAATGAATCCCACGTGTGGCAATGAGTTAATTTCTCTCCAACAATAGGCTGATTATGCAGCTTTCTGTTCTTGTTTTGGGGGTTTTAATACAATAAAATTGTGGAAAACTGCACAAATAAGCTTGTATTATTGGGTGGATGTTATTCTGACTTTCCAGATGTTGACTGTAGGTATAAACCTGCCATAAGGTGACACGTTTCACGTCTCTTGATCCATAAAATAGTTGTTTTTTTACTCATTTAAGTACAGTTGAAATAATGAAATTACAGGGAAACATGGTAAAAACTGAAGTATGATTTGTAAAAATCTTGATTTTTGATGTGGAATGCCATATTTTAGGACCGACAACTTCTTCACAGCAGATGAATCTCACTTTTATCAGTGACAATGTAAATGTAATGTAAAGGCTGAATATTCAGCTTTTTGTTCTAGACTTTCTTGAATTTTTGAAGTAAAAGAATGGAAAAAACAAACAAAATAAGCTTGGATTACTTGGCAGATGTTGACTCCTAGTATAAGTCTGCCATTGTTGACACGTTTCACGTGACTTGATCTGTAAAATAATAATTTTTCCCAATTTAAATAGGGCAAAAATCATAAAAATAAAGTCAAACATTGCAAAAGGTAAATGAAATTTGTAAAAATGTTGATTTTTGATGTGGAATGCCACGCTTTGGAGTTAATTTCTCTGCAACAATAAGCTGATTCTGCAGCTTTTTGCTCTTGTTTTTAGGATTTTAATGTGATAAAATTGTGGAAAACTGCACAGATCAGCTTGGATTATTAGGTGGATGTTATTCTGACTTTCCAGATGTTGACTGCGGGTGTACGTCTGCCATGAAGTGACACATTTTACATGGCTAGAGTGGTAAAATAGTTATTTTTTATGATTTAAATACAGTAAAAATAATAAAATTGCAGTCAAACATTGGCCCGATGAATCCCACTTATGGCAATGAGTTAATTTCTCTGCAACAACAGACTGGATATGCAGCTTTGTGTTAGCGTTTTATGAGTTTTGGGGGGTTTACATTTGTGAAAAACGTGACAATTAGGCTTAGATTATTTGGCAGATGATAGTCTGACTTGTCACATTCTGTGAGTTCATTTATTAGTTCATTACAGTAATATAAAGGAGAAATATCCAGCTTTTTTTCTTGTTGTTTAAAGGGATTGAATGGCGGAAAACATAGCAAGAAGCTTGAATTATTGGGTTGAGGTGATTTTGACTTTCAGGCGCTGTTGTAGAACTAACTGATATTTGTAAAAATACTTTTTGTGTTGACGTTATTTAGGGTTATGTCCTGTTTTGTTTTCTTCAACACTGAACAATTTTAATAAATATCTGTAAATAACACTGATAATTATGTCACTGATTAATTTCTCAGTCCACTGCAGTGATAAAGCTACTTTTTGTTCTTATTTTTAGGTTTTAAAAGTGATGGAATTTCGGAAATCTGCACAAATAAGCTTGGATTACTGCCTTTCCAGATGTTGACTGCAGGTTTAAGCCTGTTTTTTAGGGTTAACATGTGAATTGATGCTTTTTTCCTGTGATTTTTCTAATTCATTATCTGTAATCTGACCATTTGTGTACACTTTTTAAAAAATTTTGTGTTAAGATTATTATGTTGGTATCTTGACAAATCGGTTGTGTTGGTCTTTATTTGAAATAGGGGATTAAAAATGACCCATAATCATCAATATTGACTGAAATGATCATTGTGATACCATTTTTTTTCTGTAGGTGAGAGAAAACTTCCAAAGGTGAGTTTCACATTTGGCTGCTTCCACCTTAAAATGACAATTTCTCTTCCCTTTCTGTTAATATTATTGTTCTCTCATGTAGTAACTATTTTCCAGCCACATAAAAAAGTCATCTTCATTATCATAATATCCAATTTAGAGTTTTTAGAGCCGCTGATTGAAGTCTTGAGCTTTTGTCTTTCATTTCTTTTCAAATACTGATCTGGCAATCTAACTTCAGAGTAATAATCGCTCCATTCCCCCCGTCGCATCGTTCACACAAATCAATTTATTATTATCTTGCAAAACATTTAAAAAAAAAAAAAAAAGAAATATGATCTCACATCTAAAGGGCGAAGTTATTTACTCACTTGCAAAATGGGTTTTGGGGTATTTTTCCTTTCACAATAAAAGTTTTTCTGTGTACTATCCATTCTGAGAGGACAGAAAAATGCAGGAAATTGCAGCTGTGTGGTTTATTCTGGAATAATAATGACTTTCTTTGGGATAGATTAGCCACTGTGAAATCTGGGGAAGAGAAAGTAATATTCTGAGTGGTCTCTTGGTTCTTCTCAATGAATTTTGGAGGACCAACTGTTGCCCAAAGATGAGCCAAATTGAAGCTAATGTGGCTAAATGTTGTTTTTTTGTGGTGCTGTTTTTGCATGTGCATTTATAGGAAGGACATGTTTTTTTCCAGTTTGACAGGACTGGTGGGGCATTATTAGTAGCTGAGAGAGCAGACGCAGTGAGTCATCTCAGTTTAAAAGCGTTTGGGGAGGCGCAGTTAGCTAATAAGGAACTACAATATACAGAAACAAAAAGCGCAGTCCCTCGGTGGCACTGTCAAAGATTTACCAAACGATCGGAGAGCCTGTTATCCCTAATAGGACTCATCACACCGTCTATGGCGAGCCATCGAGCCGAACAGCGACTGATGAAGAGAAAGATGCAGCTTTTTCTAGACATAAAGCAGCTACACGGAGCCGCAAATTGAGAAAACAAACTTCATTCATTCGCTCGTGAGCTCAGATCTGCGTTAGTTCAGTCGCTGCTGTGAACTCGGAGCTTCGGTTTGAAGCTTGTTGCAAAGATACCGATTTAAGGGCTCGACTGTAGAGGATTTTGTGTTTGGACGTTTTGTGGAAAAGTCTCTTTTGAAGTGCTTGTCCAACCAACTTCAGTTTCACGTCTCAATCGAGTCTGCAGTCACAAAACTGGGGCAGTTAAGGACATTTTTCGGTAAATTGAACCATCAGAAAAGAAGATCTGCATCACCAATTTGGAATAAACATGACATTTTATAGACCAAACAACTAAACTATTATATACAAGTATCTCCATAGAATTTATTAATTTACTTTTGTTTTATTCTATTTTTTAATTTGAAGCATCTCTTTTTTTTTTTTTTTACTGAGGGCTTTTTGTTTCTGTGTATTGTTGTTCCTCGTTAGCTAACTGTGCCTCCCTGAATGCTTTTTAACCGAGATGACTCATTGCATCTGCTTTGGCAGCTACTAATCATGTCCCACCAGTACTGCCAAACTGGAGAAAAAAACATGCTCTTCCTATAAATGCAGATGCACCACGAAATGAAAAGGAAAGTGTGAAAAGTATCCTCCTCCTACAACAGAAAGCTAAACATAAAAGTTACGACAGTTGCTAAAAAGCAAGTAGGTTTATAATCCAGAAATCTGATAGCTGATAGAAACCTGCCAATCAGAAGGTAGCATCGCCTTAAAACACACCCTGTTTTATCCTCTATTTTCCTTTAAATAGGACTATAATTTACAAAACTAACACCATTATCTATTAAATGAGACTTAAAGCTAGCAAATGAGACCATAAACCCATTTCTAAATTGTTCACTGAGGAAACAAATCAAATTATCTCATGTTCTCATTGACTTCTATATAATGAGGCTTCTTTTTGACATCAGAGGAGTCGCCTCCTTCTCTGTGTTAGAGAAAATACAACATTAAGTCATTTTTTTCAGACTCTGAGGCTGCTTTTTTCTTCTATATACAGAATATGCTCCACATTTAGAATGCAGAACCCTAAAGGTGGAAGATTTGAAGTAGTAGCGTTGATAAATAGCAAAAAATACTCCAAGATGATGCCCTTGAAGTGTTTGTTTTGTTGATCGAATCCAAAAGATATTCAAGTTTAGGAGGATGAAAAAGAGAAACATTTGAGATTTTTGGGGGCATTTTTGCTCAGTAACTCAAGCAATAAATTGGCCAATCCAAGCTCTCTAAGAAATTAAAAGAAAAATGTAAAAAATGCTTCATCTTTGGCAAAAGACTAAACATAAAAGTTACAACAGTTGCTAGAAATTAAGAACAACGAGCTTTGGAATCCAGAAATCCGATAACTGACAGAAATCTGCCGATCAAAAAGTAGCTCGGCCTTAAAACACACCCTGTTTTATGATCTGCTTTCCTTTAAATGGGACCATAATTTACAAAACTAACACCTTTATTTATTGACGGAGACTTAAAGGTAACAAATGAGACCATAAAGTCATTTGGAAAATGTTCACTGAGGTAGCAAATCAAGTGAGAAGTCGGCTCATGTTCTCATAGACTTCTATATGTATATGCCACCAGAGGAGTCACCCCCTGCTGGCCGGTCGAGAAAATGCAGGTTTAAGGCACTTCTCAGGCTCCAAAGCTACATTTATCTTTTATATACAGACAATGCTCCACGTTTAGGATGCAAAACCCTAAAGGTGGAAGTTTTGAACTTAGTAGTGCTGAAAAATAACGAAAAATACCCCAAGCTGATGCCCTAAAAGTGTTTGTTTTGTCGATCCAATTCAAAAGATATTCAAGTTTAGGAAGATGAAAATGAGAAGCATTTTAGATATTTGGGGCATTTTTGCTTTTTGATTCAAGAGCTAAATTATAATATAGTAATATATATAGTAATATTATTGTGCAGTAACACAATCCAAACTCTCTAAGAAATTAAAAGGAAAGTGTAAAAAAAAATCCTCCTTCTTTGACATAAAAGTTACAACAACTGCTAGAAATTAGGAACAAGAATAATCCAGAACTCTGACCTTGGATTCTTTCTCTGTGGAATCCAAATGAAACGACTGTTTTCACATCCTTCGTTTTGTCGATATCACAGCTCTCCCTCCTGTTTTTATGAACTCTTTACAGTGACGGACATCAGCTATCGAGTGGCGAATCTCACTGAGCCCTCCTTTTATGTGAAATAACAAGAATGCAGTGCTTTCCGCACAGCTTGTGGATTTTTTTTTTTAAAGAAAGCTCTCTGGTTGGGTGATAGTCGGCCAGCTGATGGCAGTGACTGATGCCCGGTGGCTGTAGAGGAGCCTGGGGTTTAGGTGGGCGGCAAGAAGTACGTGAGGAGCCACCCAATGAGATGCTGCTTCTTGCTTCTAGTGTGACGCATAAGCAGGTAGTTCTTGTTAGTTTTGCGTGAGATATCCGGGTTAATCAGCTGCATTGTCACAGCTAGATCACCTCTCGTGCTGCAGATGCTTTTCATTGGAGGCCCACGATGCTGCATCATGTTTCTGTTGATGCTAATGTATCCCACGCTTCTGTTTTTGTTTTCCCCGGCTCTGGGAACGAAGCCCAACTTGCTCCCCTCTGAGATCACAGGGAAAAACGGCAATTCAGTTGTTGAAACTATTCCTCTAATTTCAGAATGCGCTTCTTGTGAACTACACCAGGTGTTTTGTTTTTGACAAGTGAGGGATGAGAGGGGAAAAATAAAAAAAGAAAGCTGAGGGGATAAGTGGGAAAGAAGAATGACGCAGGGAAGAGAGGAAATCAGAGGGAGACAACGAGGAAAGGAAGCACAGCAACAAAAAAAGGCAGAGAGACGGAGCTCAAACAGATTATTTACCTCAGTGGGATAAACAGGGAGGCATGTAGGATGGAACGAATTTGAATGACAAGGCAGCTGATTTCTCCTAATTGGTTTTGACTGTTTGTCTTTGAACTGCCGTTGCGCCGCGGCTCTGTTTCCAGGCATACAGTTATCTCTCCCAATCTGGAGTGCTGCTTAATTTCTCA
Organism: Acanthochromis polyacanthus; assembly: GCF_021347895.1. Classification (NCBI taxonomy): domain Eukaryota; kingdom Metazoa; phylum Chordata; class Actinopteri; family Pomacentridae; genus Acanthochromis; species Acanthochromis polyacanthus. The sequence continues at coordinate 31,790,159 of NC_067113.1, forward strand.
GACAAATATCAAACCTCTCTCCACACTGGATTAGTTGCAATTTAATAAGATTTGCACTGCCACTGCCGCCGTTGCTCCTCACAGGGGCTGCTTGTGTGTCTCTCTTTTTTTATTTCTTTCTTTCTTCCCTTGAAGCTGAGGGATCCGTCCTCTCTGCTCCACCTTCAGCATCAGAACACCCACATCCACCACCCACACATCGGCTCCCACCTGCAGTTCTGCTAACGGAGAGGCGAAAGAAACCGCTCGAAACATGTTTAAATATTGTTTCTCTTAAAGCGAGTGGAAGAAACAGCTACCAGTGGGATGAGTTAATATTGTGCATTTCCATTGCAAATCTGCTTTTTGAGAGTTTTCTCAAAGCGAAGCGAAGTATCTTGACATCAGGCTTCTTTCTTTTTTTTCAAGGTACCATCTCTTCTTCCAAGAAAACTCTCGAGTGGAGCTGATTTGCATCAAAAACGAATGACATTATCTCACCCTGCAGTTTTTTTTCCCCTCTCTCTTTTCCCTCCCTTTTGCTTTACATAAAGTAAATCAGATCGTGAGACTCTACGGTGGAATAAATGACTTGTTGAAGGGGATTTTTTTCACTTTTTTTTGGCTGCCTGTCAAGACCTCGGCGAAGATGAGCTCTTCACTTGAGTGGCAGATGCTTTCTCTCAGCAGCATCCACAAACATCCCAAACCCATAGCAACAAGCTCCTCTGCCTTACTGTCTGTTTGGACTTTTATTGACAGCTCGCCGGTTAGATTAGCTGACTCCGTGGAAAAGGTTGAGGAGTCTCCTGCAGAACTCGTGTTCAGTTAACTCGTATTCTTCGCAAGAATCAGCTGAGGACGTCCACCGGATTCTCTCGTGTTGCACCTCGAGTTTGACTCGAATGGAGATGTAAAATTCTGACAGTTTTCTGCGTCAACTAGTGAAAAAATATCAAATTTCTGTCATAATTAAAAGTCTGCTTTCGCTCCTTATCGCTGGATTGAGCTGTGATGGGATCAAATTGGAGTAAGTTTTAACTAAACATCAAGTAGTCAGATGCTGGGAATCTGTCAAAATCACCACATTTACATGGTTTAGCAGAGCTAGAGACTGTAAAACTGTAAAAGAAAGATCAAATTTGAGCTTTAAATTGTGATAATTCATTAAAGTCACCTTATTTTACATATCTTTCTTGAAAATGTGCCCAAAATGAACTGTTTACTTTGATTAAAGTATGTAAAATAATAAAAATTCTGCACTTGTCTGTGCAACTGTGAAGCTGTTAATGACCCATCTGTGACCAACAATCATTTGACAGAAATTTAGAGACTTTTTTCATTTTTTTAAATGATTCATGCCACCATAAATGTATCATTATGCGCAAAGGACATTTTTTCTGAGAGTTTGTCTCGAATGGAGATTCAAAATTCTGACAGTTTTCTGAAAAAATATCAAGCTTCTGCCTTAATTACAAATCAACTTTCACTCCTTATCACTTGATTGAGCTGTGATGGGATCGGAAACAATTAAGTTTTAATTAAACAGAAAGTCTCACCAAGTCATCGGTTTCTGGGAATCTGAAAATTAGCAGAGCCAGGGACTGTAAAACTGTAAAAGAAAAATTGGATTTTCAGCTTTCTGGTGGTTCTTGAATGCATCATTTAAAAAATCATGGAAAATGAGCCAAATCTGAGCTTTAAATTGTGAAAACTCATTGAAGTCGCTTTATTTTATATATCTCATTTAAAAAATTACCAAAAATTACCAGTTTGCCTTAATTAAATTATGGAAAATAATAACATTTCTGCATTTTTCTGTGCAACTATGAAGCTATAAATGACTTATCTGTGATCAACAGTCACATGACAGAAATTCAGAGACTTTTCAGCTGATCTGCAGGCAGTGTTTGCACAGAGCAGATGTGAGACCAGGATAGAAACAAATTGAAAATGCAAAAAGTTAATTATCTATAATATGTAGAGCCACCTTATTTTTTTCCCAGTATTGGTAACACTTGGAGGTGCTTAGAAAAATGTTGATTCCAGTTTTTTTTTTTTTTTTTTTTTTGTGAAAGACATAATCAGATAATTAAAAAAAAAAGACTCATACCATCATAAGTGTTTTATTCCACAGAGAGGATCTTTTTTTCTCAGAGTTTGACTTGAATGAAGAGGTAGAATTCTGACAGTTTTCTGAAAAATTATCAAGTTTCTGCCTTAATTAGAAATCAGCTTCTGCTTCTTATCACTTGATTGAGCTGTGAAGGGATCGAATTTGATCAAGTTTTAATCAAATGCAGAAAGTCTCACCAAGTCGTCGGTTTCTGGGAATCTGTCAGGCAGTCGCTAACCGCTTGTTTTACACTAATATCCAACACTTTCTATGCAACCTGCTAAAATATTCAGCGAGCAGTGAATAGGGGTTACTGTAATACTGCTGCACTGTTGGATATTTAATTGACCTCTTAACATTTTACGTTTTCTTGGAAAAAGCATCTTTTTCCGCCCTTTCTGCCAATATTTCATACGTATTCAGCTTATTCCAGTTTTTATGGAGGCAATATATTTACACTGTGAAATATTTACACCCAATACTATATTTTTATGCCTGCACCGTTCCGCTCGAATTGTAATATTCCAGATGTATTAGGTATCATTTTACACACGCTGCACCAAAATCCACTCCGTCATGTTCGGTGTGTGTGGAAACTTTCAGAACTCGACTGCAGTTTGAAGTAAAGTTCAGTGCGTTTGAAGAAAGTGTCGGTGCACAGCAGGAGTTTGTGTCGACTGACCCATCATTAGGTTAGAGGGTTTTTCTTCCTGTAGTCCAGCTTGCAGCGTGGCTCCAGGGATGGTCCTGTCGGTGAGCAGATCCATCACTTTGGTCCAGATTGAAACATCTCAACTATGTTTGGATGGATTTCTATGAAACACAGAGCAGAAGTCCAGACACTGATTGTCATCTCCTGACCTTTCCTACACTTTGTTCAAGTTTGTGGTTTTGGGTGAAACATGTCAGTTATTTGACAAGCAAATTTCAAAAACTTCAGTGATCTGTTATCTTTTTCATGTACTTTGGTGTGTGAACCTGCAAAGGTAATGACTTTCCTGTTGCCTTCAGTTGGACTTGGTGTTTTCTGCACAACTTATTAGCAGATTTCAGCAACTTCACAAAAGATGGCAAACATGGTTAACAAAATACCTCCCGTCCATAGATAGATACATGAAGTTATGCCAACTTAAGTCATCCATCCATCCATCCATCCATCCATTCTCTATACACCGCTTTATCCTCATTAGGGTCGCGGAGGGTGCTGGAGTCTATCCCAGCTGACTCAGGTGAAGGCAGGGGACACCCTGGACAGGTCGCCAGTCAGTCGCAGGCAAACAATCACAGATATACATATACAGACAAACAATAACACTCACATTCACACCTACGGGCAATTTAGAGTCATCAATTCACCTCAGCATATTTTTGGACTATGGGAGGAAGCCGGAGAACCCGGAGAAAACCCACGCATGCACAGGGAGAACATGCAAACTCCATGCAGAAAGATCCCGGGCTCAGGCTGGGATTGGAACCAGGGATGTTCTTGCTGCGAGGTGAAAGTGCTAACCACTACACCACTGTGCAGCCCAACTTAAGTCAGTTTTCCTTCATACCTAATAGGCAGTTAGACATTGTGTTAAAAATATAAATGAGACATACAACTATTTTTATGTTCTTTTTTTTTGGACATTTTTCCTACTAGAGTCATGTCAAGAACTACTCATAGCCTTAATCATTGGTAAAGCCTTTAGTTCTTATAGTTCTTGAATTCAGTTCTTAAATTCGTTAGTCCTTGCACTTGCTTACAATCTTTTCACGTGTCTCTATGAGGACTTTGTTCCGCTCTTTTTTTGTGTTGATCTTCAGGTCTTTGCAGTTGAAAGACCTTCTTGCCATCGCTCTGGTCTTTCTGTTTCCTCCTCACTTTTCTCAATTTGATTCTGGTCTGGACTCCAAATGTTGATACAGTTTTCTGGTTACCATTTCTCACCACTTTGGTTGCATGCTTAAGATCTTTGTCTTGTTGGAAGGTCCAAGATTCTCTCCAGACTCCCTGATGTTTTCCTCTAGAAACCCGCTGTCCTCTTTTCTCATGATGCTGTTAACTTTGACAAAGTTTCCCCACCTATCAGGTTGAATAAACACCTGGAAGACATTACATTCCCACCACCATTTTTGACTGTGAGGTTGGCGTTCTTGGGTAAAATACTTCTCTTTTCTTTTGCCAATTAAAAGCTATGTTTTTGAGTCCAAACAACTCCATTTTCATCCCATATAACCACACAATTGATGACCACAGCCTTTCTTTTTTAGAGTTTTTGTGTGTCCATCTTAGAGGATGAAAGTCCTTGTTGGTCTTTGTACATGTAGACCAGAGTTCTTTAATGTCTGATTGAGATGTTGCTACCAGAACTGCTCAGATTCATCAGGATGGTTTAGGTGTTGATCCTTGGATCTCCTCTATTGTTCTTGCTAATATGGGGTCACTTTTGGCTTCCTACCGTGTCCTTTGAGATTTTTCTGAATGTGAAATGTCTTGTATTTTTGTTGTCCTACTTTGCACTGTGACTACTTGCACTTGAAACACTCGGATATGACTTTGTAGGCTTTTCCCATAATGTGAACAACCACAACATGCATGTGGAGGTCCTTACAAAGCTAACTAAAGTTGTTTGGTTGGTACTAGTAACTGGTTGGAGGACTACTGCATCATTTGTTCCCACTCGGTAGTGTATAAGAAGGCTCTAGAACATTGTATAAATTCACATTAAACCATTTGGAATGATGTTGAAGCTGCATTTCCTCAAAAACTGGCGACAGCTTAAAGAGATATGAATAATGGATCAAGCCATTTATAGTGAATAAGTACCAAAAACCCATCTGAACCAATGTTTTGTTACTTGTTTGTGTAATTTCCAACCATAAAGGACTCACTGGTCAACTAAAAAAGGCACTACAAATCAAAAAATTGGCACGGCTTTCAACAAGTTGGGGCTTAACCATACAAGGATGCATTAGAAACCACTATATCGTTTATAAGAGTGAGTAAGAGCCCTCAGACAGCGGGGAATAAACAAGCGTTTATTGTCCTTAGGGGAATAAAGCTTGCATGTGATTAGTGCCACATGAAACGAGGCAACAGTAAACACGCTGTCCCCCCCGCAAATGATGCAGCCCCTCTCCGGGCCAATCCGTTACAAACATGACACTTTGTTTTGACTGGAGCTGAAGCGCTTCGGTGTAATTCTGAGCATGCCAGGATCTATTGGTGAGATGCATCATCCCCCCAAGTTTCATCAAAATCTAGTCAGCGGCGTCAGATATATTCCATGTGACAACTGCATGAATTCATGAATAATGTAGCGCCGCCCCCGGCGATGGGAATGTAATTTTAAAAAGCTTGGATACAGTAGTGAGATGCATCGTTGACTGTGCTTGATGGACGCTGACAGGGGATATAAAAATTTTATGCAATTATGGAATTCGCTTCACCTTTATTATTTCTGCAATGAACCAATGAGTCGTGAAAATCCTCGCGTTTATTCACCAGTTTGTTTTGATGTCGTTAAAGGAGCAATCCGCCAACTTCATGTTTCAAAGTCAGTTCACTGATCACGGGGAGCGATTCTGAGTCTGAGAAAACAGCTGATTAACCCTGATGATGATGATGATGATGATGTGATGACAGTTCTGACATTCTGGGGCATTGAGGCTACGAATTTGTATCATGAACTCTGTGTTACAACCTGAGGGGTGTAATGTTTACCAGGATTCACAGTTTAATGAGCTCGACCTATACTGGAGACTGAAGGTCAACCTCTGCTGCATCAGTGTTTCTGTCTTTTATCTTTATGCAAGGGTAAATTATTATTTCATTTATCTTAGATGCATCCACAAACAGCTTTGTAACCAACAGACCAAACTATTTGGACAAACTTTGGTCTCATGCATGCTTTCAGTTGCCTAGATGACAACACTACAAGAGAGAAAGGGATAGAACGTGTGATTTTTAGCCTTTTTTATTCTACCTGTCTAACCTCACACTGAATAAATCAAAATCTTTGCACCAATTTAGTTCCACCTGCAGCGTCACCTCAAATTAGCCATAAAAGCTCAAATTGGTTCAATCTCCAAACCCCAAAACCTACTGGTGGATTTTTAAGTTATGTAATCTTGAAAAAAAAACTGCCAAAATTACATCGTCTAGCAGAGCCAGAGGCTGTAAAAACAGAAAGAAAAATTGGATTTTCAGCTTTCTGGCTGTCCTTGAATGAACCATGTATGGTTACATCAGGAGAATGAATCAAATCTGACCTTCAAGTCATTACAGTTCATTAGTCGCTTAAGTTTACATATTTCATTTATAAAATCAGTAAAAAAAAAAAAAATTGTTTATCTTCATTAAATTATGTAAAATAATAAAAATTCTGCACATTTCAGTGCAACTATGAAGCTATTAATGCCTCACCTGTGACCAACAGTCACATGACAGAAATTCAGAGACTTTTTAGCTGAACTGCAGCCAGTGTTTGTACAGAGCAGATGGGAGGAGACCAATATGGAATACAAGTTCATAATGTAAATAATTATTTATAGTGTCTAGAGCCATCATTTCCCCCCCAGTTTTAGTAGCACCAGGGGGCACTTGGAAAAATTGGCTGAATTGAAAATCTGAACACACTGATATCAGATTTTTATAGTTTTTGTAAAATAAATAATCAAAGAAATTATATATTGTTGACGATTAATGACATTTTAAGTGTGTCATACTTTAAAAAAAATACACTTCTTAGTTCTTTATCCTTCTATACAGAAAATGCACAGAAAGTGCTCTGAATTCAGGTTAATGTGGTTTTCAGTTAATTAAAAAAAACAGAAGTTCTTGTTATTTACGCTCAACCTGTGGTTTTATGTGTTAAAAGAAGGATATAATAGAGTTTTATTGCCCTTTGCAAGGGTGCATTACACTACAGGCACATAGGAATTCTTTGTGCGCTTTCTCAAGTCAGCTTTATTTGCAATTTATAATTTAATTTAGCGACGTACATCTGAGAGTAGATTCAACACATAAAACAAGTTCAAGTGTGATCTTGGTGTCTACAGACCGTGCGGGAGGTCATGGGAATTTCTTTTTTTTTTTTTACATTTTTGCAGTCTGTCAAGTGCAAAGGTTCAGTGAGGAGCTGATTTTTAGTCTTTCCTTGAAGACTGAATGAGATTCTGCGTTACACTTTTACACTTGATGTAAAAAAATTGAAAATAAATACCCTGACAAGAGTACAGAAGTAATTTTTACATTTTATTTTACCTTCACTTTATACCCTATTATTCTGTGTTTTCTTATTGTGTAAACTGCTATTGAATGTGCCTGCTGCTTAATTTATTGCACATGTTGGTTTTTAAATGAACATACTGTCATACTCTACAGATCGGTGTTGTGATGTTGCAGCACGACTCTGACCTGCCCTCTGTCTTGCCTTGCAGGAGTCCCACGTCTGGCTTTGTCTGTCGGTGGGAGGGACTGCCTTCGCGCCGGAGACACCTGCTCCAGCGACGACACCTGCAGCCCGCGACTGCGCACCCTCAGGCAGTGCGTGGCCGGGGACGGCAGCGTGAAGCTGGGGCCCGGGGCGAGGAACCAGTGCGAGAACGCCATGACGGCCCTGCTGTCCACCCCTCTGCACGGCTGCCAGTGTAAACGAGGCATGAAGAAGGAGAAGAACTGCCTGAGCATCTACTGGAGCCTGCACCAGTCCGTGCTGCACGGTAAGAGTTGCCCACGGGTGGGCGGCAGCAGGTACAGTATGTTACTGGGATTATTGAGCGTGTGCCGCCCATTACACACGAATGAGCTGCCCGCCTCCAGACAGCTCGACAGGAGATTTCAGCCCCAAAAATAAAGAGAGTGATTATTGCGTCAAAGATAGTTAAAAAACCGAAGCCCTGATTCCTTTTGTTCTGCCCACACTCACTGTGAATGATCACTTTTGTGCTTATTGCAGATGCCTCACACTGTCATTGTCATTTCCGACACCAAACCCTGTTATTTGTCACAGTTTTACATTCAAATTCAGCACAAAGCAGCAGGAAAAGAGTGTGATGGTTGAACAGGACTGACAACACTGTGAGTATCCTGGAAGTCAAGTCTAAAGGAACTGACGTGTGTAAAACAAACAGTACAGTTCAAGCTATGGAAAAAGAACTAATTACTGTTTGTTAAAATAAAGGTTTTTCATGTGGACATGTGGCCGACTATATTTCAAATAAGCGTCTGAATTCATATGTTTTCCTGCGGTGTTGCTCGATATCATCTGCAATTTAAGAAAACTAGAAAAATCTGTCAAATCTACAGGAATTGACAAGGAGATAAAGCACAAATAAAACAAAAGGACAAAGGACTATTTGTTGCAATACAGATTATTTATGTGGATGATATGTACAGTTTTAAAAATAAACGTGTAAATTAGTGTGTTTTTCTCCGATTTTAAGAAATTATCTATCTTTTTATTCAATCCTTAACTTATTTAATTTAATTTGTAATGAAATGTGAGATCGTTATTTGATAATGCAGCCAAATTACTTTTAAAATAAATGTGTAAATTAATATGTTTTTCTTTGATTTTACTAAATGTCATCTGTAATTTACCAAAAACAAGAAAATACGTAAAATAATCGTAATTCAATCCTTGATTCATGTAATTTAATTTGTAGATAAAATGTGTAATGTTGAATTATTGACAAATATCTGTACATTAAAAAAACAAAACTTATTTTGGCCTACTTTTTACTATTTCTGCCCAGAAATAATAATTTAAAAAAGGATGTTAAAGACATTGTTTCACACACTAGGAAAATCTATAAAAATAAAATAAGGGTAAGAAATTATTAATTAATCCTTAGTATATGTAATTTCATTTGTAATGAAAATGTGTAATAATTATTTGATAATGCAGCTAAATGAGAACAGTAATTTTGGCCTATTACTTTTAAAATAAACCTGCAAATTAATACTTTCTTCAACAAATTTTGTAGATTTTATCTGTAATTTAACAAAACTTGTCAAATAACTGTCAGAAATGATGTAACATTTATTATTTGTGCAGGTAGGAAAATGTGTAATTTTCAAATAATGGCAAATATTGTTAAATATATCCTTTTTTTTGACTGATTTTATACTATTTTTGGCCCAGAAATGTTTTAAAAAGACATTAAAGACATTGTTTCACCCACATATAAACAACAGTCTCAGCCTGGTCACCTTTATAAAAATTCCTACTAGAGATGTAAGGTAATAATTGTTTGATTATGCATAGAACAAGACTGACACCACTACTGAATATCCTGGAAGTCAAGTGCGGTAGATAAAACAAACCTCAGTCTTTCCGAGGTGAAGATGCAACAGATATTTGTGAGGCAGAACACATGCAAAGTCTAGACTACACAACACGCACGCTTTATGAAAAATAACGCTACAGTATATTGGAGAAAAGTGGCATTGTGATAGTTTGTTCTTTTGCAACATATATTTAGAAATGAAAATGGTTTTTTTTGCTAGCAATTTTCAGCAGATGGCTTGAATAACTCTGTCTGGGAAGAATTAATGCAGAATGATTGGGGTGATTTTGAAGAGGAGTGCATCTGCATCGGAAATAAAAAGTCATTTTAAAAAAGCTGAAATAACCTCTCTCATATGATGTAACACTGACAAAGGCTCTAGATGGAATTCAGATCTGGCTTTTTCCACTCACCATATGGAGTTTTGTTAAATAGTGAAAGAAATTAGTCGACAGAGTTTTTGTTTTTGGTCATCTTTTCTGTGGCTGGAATATGTCTTTATTATTAACGCTGTCAATTTATCCCAAAGTTTAGCTTCTTTTCTTTGACGTTACACCAACGTCACTGACAATGCAAATTACTGAGTTTTGTTAATTAGATTTGTAGCTAATTTGTGTAGGAATTAGCCCCAGTAAAGCTTTATCTGAACCAACACTGGTCACATATTCAGAAGTGTGTTTGTGGATCTGTATTTACACAAAGCCATGTTTTTTTTGCTATTATATTTTATACTGCAGTGTACAGACACTTCATGTACATTTCCCAGAAGTCATGTTTATTACGATTATTACCCTCCTGTTGTCCTCATTTACGGGCACCAAAAAAAAATAAAAAATTTCCTTGTCTTAAAAAAATCCAAAAATTCAGCAACAAAAATCCCCCAAATTTCTGAAATTTGCAAAACCTTCAGGAAGAAAATTCCGATAATTCCTTGAAAGTTTCCCGTAAAAGTTTTACTTAAAAAAAAATCCCCCAAATTTGGCAAGAAAATTCTTGTAAATATTTTCAGAAAATGAGTAAATATCTTCCAAAAATGAGCTATATGGGCACCAGGTCGTAACGTTTTCTGAGCAACACACCATACTATGACGTTTTTACAGTGAAGGTTCTATGGAACCAGTTTGACATGTTCAGGCATTCTTTGTGTGAAAATTCAGAGATTTCAGATATCAGAAGGTGGTTTTCAACTTTCTTTGTTAACTTTCTGCTTCAACTTTAAACTATATTGTTCAATGTTTGACTGCAGACATAAAGCAGGAAGACACTGAGCTGCTCGGGTGTTCCTGATAACACCAAGCAGCCACCTGGACAGCCAATAGGAACACAGCTTACTGGAAGTCCAGAGGGCTGGCTTAGTGAAGGTGAACCAGGTTTAGTTCCGTTGCTTTAGTTTGTTCTTTAGGTGTTTGCTTGCAGCTTCCAGCAGTAAAATCCTCTTTAATGTGTTTCTTGGTGTGTTTTAGGGCTTTGTGCTGGATAGTTGTCTTGGTAAATGTGGTTCTTTAGCCACAGTTAGCACGTGGTGCTAATGTGTGCAGTGATTGGCTGTAGTGAGTCTTTAGAGGTTTTTGGTCAGACACATTCTGTATTCTTGTTTGTGAACCAACGTTGGTTGTCCAGAAGGTAAGAGTTCCTGTCCTGATTCTCTGTTTAAAGAGCTTCTCTGGTAGGCTGCAGGAGACTTTAGCGTTTGGGTTGTGCTAGTTTGGTTTCTGTACGGTTTCATTTGGACGACTATCTTGAGGCCCCTCCATGTGGTTTAGTGAGGTTTTCTGGAACAGTTCTACAAAGCAACCTGCAGCAGAAGAGACTTTCAGAGTTTTTAGGAAGTTCTGGAGACCTGACTTTACTGTTCAGTGAAGCTGAAGCCCCCATAAAGTAGGCCTAATGATGCCTATTTTATCAGTAAAGCTTCTAATAGTTTCTTTAACAACATTCACAATTTTTTTGTGTGTGAAAAAAACGCTTCTATCATTTCTTTTTTCCACCAAAAAATCTTCAAAGATTTCCCAAAAATAAAAACATATTTTTGAAATTTTATACAGTTTTGTCCTTTTATTTTCACTGTAAACATGTCAGTTAGTAATAATGTTTCTAAATATTGTCTGTGACTGATTGAACAAAACAGGCAAAATCTCTGTAATTATAGTTTTAAAAATGATGTACGATTTTTTCAAGCATAAGTATGTAAGTATTTTAATTTCATAAAATATTTATGAAATATTATTGCATTTTAAAATACAGGAAATCTGTAATTTTTCAGTCACAATGTTTAAGAACAATTTACTATTTTTACAGATTTACAGATTTATTTATTTTTAATGATATGAAGAGCTTTGGCCTACTGCATTTACAATAACCATGAAAATTAATAATTTTTCTGAGATTTTATGCAATATCATCTGTAAATGAGCAATACTATATTTATATTGCATTTTAGCTGATTTAAATACAGGAAATCAGTGTAATTTTACATCCACACAGCGTAAAAGAACAAATTACAATTTTTTTGCAGGTTTACAGATATTTATTTATTTTTAAATGATGATATGTCGAGTTTTGGCCGACTGCATTTACAATAATCATGAGAATTTGTAATTTTTCTGAGATTTTACGCAATATCTGCAATTTAGCAAATTTAGCAAAACAAGGAAAATCCGTAAAAAATAATTCTATTAATTTACTTAATAAAGCTACCTTTAAAGGTCTCTAGTCATCTGTTATGCTGTGCACAGTGGGACATCAATATTTGGTTAGTTGCCATTTAATTAGTCTTTCTACTTATTGACTGTCTGTACAACAATAGTACTGGTATTTTCTATTCAGCCAAACAAATCTGTATTTAAGAACTAGTTCTCCCTTTATTAATCTCAGTGGGGAAATGTGCAATGCTGCAGTGCAAACACTTTAGGAATGACATATAAAATTAAAATACACCAAAATATACTTATTTCTATGTATCTTGTCTTATCATAATGCAGCCGAGCATGAAATGTTTGCATTATTCTCCTTCTGTTTCGCAGCTTTGTACACAACTTTTGTTACTATATTAGGCTTTTGGTACAGAGTGTTAAATGTCAGAACCTTGCAAAGAGCAAGTCTGCAGTTGAAAAAGAGGAAAGTACTTTTATTTCGAGTTGTCATGACAACAAAAAGTTAACGTCTCTCCTCGTTGTTGGCAGGACTGAGCCTGGTGGAGGATTACCCGTACGAACCGGAGGAGAGGGGCTCCGACTACGTTCGTCTGGCCTCCATCGCTGCAGGTGAGTTGGCGAGGAAGTGTTTTCCCATTTAACTGGAAAGGAGAAAAACAAAATGACAGCAGGGTTGAGTAATAAGACAAATCTGCTGTCAGCAAATATATTTATTGCAATCTGTGTCCATATCTGATTTAATGGTCTGCCTCCGTAGAATTCAGCTCTGTAAATAATTAACCTGTGGAGCGCAATCGGACGTCTGTGCTTATAGGAGCTGACAGTTGGATTTGCATCATATTAACGACACTCTTGTTGCACTGATTTTCGTCTTTCAGATAACACAGATGCGATTAAAAGACTGTTCCAGTGTGTCTGACTGGTGCTAGAAAGCAACGTCAATACCTAAGTCACGTTTCAGAACTAGAGCATAGACTGTCTGTGCACGTATGTTTATGTCTCATCATTTGTTAGCTTATGTTTTCCCCATCCGTATATAGTATTAACACTGAAACGTGTACAAATACAAAATATAAAAAATACGTCTGTTTCTATATATTTTAATCAGTTAAATCAGTTTCTTCATGATTTTTATGCGATGAAGTGTGCATGATTTATGTTTATAAGTGCGTTTTGCTAAAATTCTTAAACAGACTAAAAAAGACTTGGAAGAGCGCTGGAAATCTGTAAAAAAAACGAACATTTTTGACATTTTAAACAGATTTGGTCTACTGTAGACATATAAATTATTACAGATTTTAGTAGATATTTTCTGCAATTTAGCAAAACAGCATAAAATTGTGGAATAGTAGCTTCAAAAATTATGTATATCTTATATATATATATATATATACTTAATATAATGGCTAATATCTGGCATTATATTTCGCCGATTTAAATGCAGCAAATCAATGCATTTTTTTTTTTTTACAGCCACACAATATACAAGAACAAATTACTTTTTGTTAAAATACAGCTTTTTTAATGTGGTTATTATGTAGAATTTTGGCCTAATACTTTTAACAATAAATATGTAAATTAGTTATTTTTTTCTGTAATTTTACTGAACATTATCTGTAATTTAACAAAACAGGAAAATGTGTAAAACAACTTTTCAAAATGAAGTACCATTTATTCCATCTTTAATATACGAGATTCTTCTTTAAACAATGGTAAGTAATGGATATATTTTTGCATTTGAAATATTTTATTTAGTTTATGAGCTTTATCAACAATTTTCTAAGCATAAATGTTCCAACTATTTCGAAATTGTAATCAATTTAGGGGTTCACAACAAAGCTTATTAGTCTGTATGTGCAATATCATAAGCAAATAATATGAGTAAAAAAGAAATCACAATTTGGCTAACAGCGATTTGCCAGGCAGATTTTTCTTTATTTTAAATGATTTTTTTTAATATAATGAAATCTTTAACACTGATTTGAGTAATATTCTTAGTCTGGCATTCCCCTTATAAAAATGTCACTGCACAGGGAAGCAATATGATAATACAGTCAATACACATAATTCATAAAAACTCTCAGTACTTCCGTTCATACACAAGATGGCGGTATAGACTACAAACATGGCGCAGACCTTCACTAACTTCAGGGTTGCCAGTTTTTGGCGGCGCACTGTAGCACCACAATGGTGCCGTTTGACAGTTACTAAATAAATAGTCGGCAAGTGTAGGATGATTTAGAGTGATCAGAACATCTATTTTATACATATACAATACACTACGCTGTAATAATGTGGCAGTTTCACATAATATGTCAGATTTCACGAAAATGAATTTACGTTGCTAAGGAGGTGGAGACGTCACAAACCTGGCAACGGGGTCACTTCCGCAGCAGCGCGGCAGTTTGGCTAACGGAGCAGCTCATGGTAGGTAGCTGGCAGCGTTTGCGGACAGTAAAAAGTGGTCGATTTCTCACCAAAAAACGGCGCAAACTCTAAAAACAGAGAGGAAATGCTGTGATAAGCGAGGCAAATTAAGACTAGGAGATGGAGAAAACCGAAAATCACCACCAGTCCGGGCAGACGGATTTTTATACATAACCGTTTGTGCCAAATTGGATATAACCCTGCTTGGAGTAACTTCTGGTGGAATGGTAAAACTGCGTGTTCAAAATTCCCCCACTGCTGAGCTACAGTTACAACATGAAGAAGTCCTAGTAGCTTATTAAGGTAAGGCTGTTTTTAATGAGGACTGTATTGGCTGTATTGTAGGTTGATAAATGGGCACGCAGATGTGGTTAATAGTTCGGTGTTTTGTTGTAAAAGTGGCTGTTCTATTGACTTAGTTATGCAAATATGGCTCTCGTTTCTTTCCCCACGTAATGTCAGACACCTGTTCAGTGTTTGGGGTGAAGATTCCCACTCAAAGTAGTCTCTAATGTCACGAAGGTGTCTCTTTAACCCTGCTAGCCTAGATCACCACGTACTGTTAAAAAAAATCCAGGAATAGTCTGGCAGCAAAGGTGCCAAAAACATAGATAACTTCAAATATTTGACAAACAGTTATATTTGAATACAGCAAGCCGGTATAACTTTTACAGTTGCCCACTGTAAAAGATAAAAATGCAATAAAATTATGTGTATATTAGCTACAGTTTTGGCCTCTATTTTAAAGTCATCATATAAATTATTTTTTTATTATTTATGTTTATTCAGAGTTTACCACACAGCATAAATAATTGTGAAAAGTCTTGCTAAAGCTGTGTAAAGATGATTTACATTTACATTTCTTCTTATACATACTGGCTAATATGCGTGAAATATTGTTACTTAGCTGATTTAAATGTGGCAAAAAAGTGTAGTTTTATAGTATTGTGTTTATGTAAATTTACAAATTGAATTAATTTGTAAAAATCTTGAGTTGTGATGCTGCTATAATCTACATTTTTGCCCCCCCCCCCCTTTTTTTTTTTACCATTAACATGTAAGTCAGTACTGTTTACCTATACTGATTTCTACATTTGTTATCTCCATTTTAACAAAACAGGGGGAAGTAACGGAACAGAAAATTAAATGTGCTTTGCAGACATTTTCTTGACCTTATTCCCCATGAGGGACACAGATTCTAAGTTGAGGAAATGTATTATATCTGCAACCTTGTTAAACTGTATGTTAGTGGTTCTCCTGAGTAAAGCAGCGCATTTACAGCAGGAAAACTGTGTGCATTATTGTTCCACATACATGCTTTCAGTTAGTCATGCAGAAAATCCATCAATATGTTTTCATGCTTGTACTGATTTGCTGTCATGTCTGATTTACACTGCTGGTGCTGCAGCTAATAGACCCCAGATTAGAAAATGGATTAGTCTGTTGGTATTTATCACAGAGAATATTCAACAAATAGCAGTAATTTCGCTTTGATTTGGTCAAAAAATGAAGTGATTTTTATGTGTTCTTCTTTTTGGAACAGTGTTTTACCTTAAAGCATTTTTTTCAGTGTCGTATTTCAGTGTATGAAGTTTGCAGTTTAAGAGCTCTAATGTGCAGTTGTGAGGTTAGAGATGAGCGGCTGCATTGAGAGGTAAAATATATTGGCTTGCCTGATTAGCTTTTTTCTACCAGCATTAGTCTCATTTTAATGTAATAAATTTTCATGTTCCTCATAACTCTCCATTATAACAACTTACTTCCATTGGCTGAAGGAGGCAGCACACCATCGTTTCATTTTTGTGCAGAAAAAGGGCCACATCCACATGGCAGCGCTTGCAAAGCCTGTTGAAGTGAACCTGGTTTACAAAGAAAGGTGCTCACCACCATCATGACACCTATTATCTCTAAGTTAAGGTTTTGTTAAGCCAGCTAACACAAAGAAAACCTGGATATGTGGCTATGAAGCCTGCTTTACAAAGCAGGATTTGTGGTTGGCAAAGTAATTTTAGGTTTAGCTATTGAGTTTTGCAGGACAGTGACAGTGATGCACTTCTTACCGGGATATATCATGATGGTAACTTATATTGCACACATGACCGGCTCTGCTGTGCTCAGTGCATGGATAGTAAGGAGACCTCTGAGGAGTTTATACTGTATAAACCTCTTTGTTTTCCTGACAAGCAAATTATACGATATGAGAGATGCACAGTAGATTCTCAGTGGAGGGAACTCCAGTCTTTCTCACTTTATTTTTATCCCTGTTGGCTGCAAACAATTTAAATATAATTGTCCTATAGGCTTTGTAGTGGTATAATAATGAGACAGAGACTGATTAAAGCACTAAAGCCTTGTACTCGTTGACCTTATAAGATTTGCAGTACTCCTAAGTTACTGGTGTGAATTATGCTTTAATATTTGTTCTTTACTTGCTTCCAAAACTGTTTATCGACACCAGGGTCGCAGTGAGCAGACACATTTTTTGGAACGCAAAATCTAACCTATAGTTACATCTAGCTGTACATTAATGATGGGGCAGTGATGTTAATAAGCCTGCTAACTTGTGCTTTTACTGTCTTGATTTTCTTTTTTCCCTTTACCGGCTTTCCTCCTTGCTTTGGCTGCAGCAGCTGTGTAGCATTTAGGCTGTGTCGTGTTTTTAAATTTCTCATATTGATTTAAGATTATAGTTTGTCTATATGTGAGGAGTTTGCAACTATATGCCTGTCCATTGCTTGCCTTTTATGGCTGGGTTCAGAAACTTTCCTGCTTCGTGTGACAGTTTAGCATTACGGTGGTTGTTAGGTTTACAATTCTACAATTCTACAATTTCATTTAGCAGACGCTTTTGTCCAAAGCGACGTACAACACAAGAAAGAATTCAGACATAAGGACAAACCTGTAGTAAGTGCAAAAAGTGCTTTGAGTGCGATTGGTCAAGGGTGTTGCCATCAAGTTGCAGAAGAATTGCCCCCCCCTTTTTTTTCAACTTTGCCAGTGCTAAATAAATGCTGGGTCAGATTGAGTGCCTAGGTGTTCTCTGAACAATTGAGTCTTCAGTTGTCTCTTAAAAGTAGAAAGGGACTACGCACAGAGTTTGGTGGTTTGTTCCACCATTCGGGAACAACAGAGGAGAAGAGTCTGGCTAGAGATTTCGAGCCATGCTGGGCTGGAAGCACCAGGCGTCTCTCACATGCAGAGCGACGTGGGCGTGAAGGGGAGTAGACCTGGATCAGGGAATCCAGGTACGCTGGGGCCGTTCTTGTAAATGTTTTGTAAGCCAGGAGGAGAGTTTTGAATTTGATTCTGGCTGCAACTGGAAGCCAGTGAAGGGAGCTGAACAGGGGAGTGACATGAGCTCTTTTGGGCTGGTTGAAGACCAGACATGCTGCTGCATTCTGGATCATCTGTAGAGGTTTGACTGTACATGCAGGGAGACCTGCCAGAAGAGAGTTGCAGTAGTCAATGCGTGACATCACAAGCGCCTGAACCAGAAGTTGCGTGGCCTGTTGGGTCAGGAAGGGTCTGATCTTCCTGACGTTGTAGAGGGCATAACGACAAGATCGAGGAACTGAGGCCACGTGAACCTTAAAGGTCAGCTGGTCATCAATCATGACACCCAGGTTTCTGGCTGAGTTTGTGGGCACAAGTAGGCTCGAAGGTTTAGTGATGTCCAATAACGAAAAGATATTGCAGTCCTGTTGAAGTTACTTTGTAGTACATTTATCACTGTAAATTTGTCATATGCATACAGATTGTGACTGACAGACACTAAAATATGCACTTTTAGTTCCTTTTTGAAAATATAAATTGTTAAAACAGCAATTAAAATCACCATCAGTATCTCTGTAGCTACTTAGTGGGCCACAGGGACTGATAAAGTAAAGTGAACTTTAACAGCTTTGAACTTTATTTTGCCAGGTAACTCTGTCACCATTATATTGCAGGCAAATGGATGTAAAGCTGATTAATTAGTGACTGACAAAAAGGTTTCCATCAACAGATAGTCAATCATTTGTGAAGGTTTTGTAAACAGTTTCTGCACATCAACTGCTCAAAGTTTTTTGTCGTGTATTTTAATGACCTCTGTGCAGTTTTGCATAAAACCACAAAAGCAGTGATGTTGTTTCATGTAATGCTGCGTGCTCTGGTGAAAGGTCGCAGTGATTTTACATTACGGCTTTAAACTCTGCTCGACCTGTTGCAGTGAATTAACTTAACACACAACACAACAGTTTATATAAGCCAATCATTGGTTTTTAAGGCTTGCTGTCAAGTAGGTAGCGTGTGTGTGTGAGATAAGATTTAATCATCACCAGTTAACACGGGCATGCTTCCTGAATCATCAGCAAGTGTTCAACAGCTGACAGAGTGATATATGTGGATATATATGTAAGCAGGCCGCCAGTTAAACAGATTGGTTGTGCAACGAGAAAAGTAACCGCCTGATATTTATGTCACAGAGACACTGTTTCGATTTCTGTTGTGGCACTTGATAAATATGTGTTTTTTGGCCAGAATGTTTCGTATTAGCTTGTGATGTTTGCATTTCTTTGTCCAGTTGCACTGTAAGGATACTCATGTTGGCCTGCTGTTTGTGAAAATAACAAATCTGCAGCATGTTGAGTGGAATATGCAAACAAGCATCACTAGACAACATGATCATTAGTTAAACTGGAACACTGCATGCTGGACCAACGCTTGTCCAACCGTACTTGTCATTCAGAAGCCTCTTTTTTGAGCAGAAAAACTAAGTGGATCCCCACCAAGTTACGTGGCAAAATAAGAGCAAATCAAGTTGTTATTCTGCATCATTTTGACAGAGGAGACGAGCGGATTTGCAGGTGGGTTCGGGAAGTGTTTGATGAGTAACGGCCCACACTTTGCTTCTGTCTTGCCTCTGAGCAAGCTGCAGGGTTGGTATGTGCTGCTGTTGGCCCCCGAGGCACAGATTAATTACCTATTTATTTTAATGCAGCTGGAAGCGGTGAAACTGGGGGTGGGTGAAGGGGAGACAGACGGAAGAAAAGAAGGAGTCGGAAACAAAAAAAAGCCACGGCAAGAGGTTAGAGGGAGGAAGAGGCAGAAGTAGCAAGAAAAAGAAGATGGAAGACAGACAGAGCTGGTTTGTTTACTCAAACAACATTACATTTTTTTTCCTTTTTGGTGGTTTGGAAAAGAAAGAGGTTGCGCACAAATGAGGCGCTAGGCGAGGACATAAAGTCAAGTGTTTTGTTTTTTCCGACAGCAGTTACACTCTGGATGACTGAAGCCGAGACGGAGAGTCTACGGAACTCAAATAATGACTTAAATGAAGTGATTAGTATGGAGGGAAGTCATGCATACCATAATGCTACTTGTCATGATACACAGAGAAAAACGCTCAAACAAGAATATAAATTCGGCTCACAGAGAGGAACCACTTAATTTAAACTTTCAAATGCAGTTTGCTTTTTAAACATAAAGCAGCCTGGAAAGTGCTTGAGGAAAAGAACAGTTTTGGCCTGAAACGACACGATAAACACAAGTCTAATTGATGCGTTAACACTTTTGATCTTATTAAAACAGACTCTGGTGTGATTCTAAGCAAACTCTGGTACGTTTTGACTGAAATATGAACACAGCACGGAGCAAGATGTTGAAATATACAAAAAAAAAAGGACAAAATACTCTGGCATACCTGGTTCTCCGGTCACAAGAGCGATGTTGCCCATTTTATTTCTCAATTCAGTTCGGTTTTGATGTAATATAGTGCCGGTTCACAACAAGCCACTCCAGGGCACTTCACATTGTGAGGTCGAGACCCTATATTATTGCACCGTAGAGAGAAACTCAAGAAATCTAAAGATTCCCTTTGAGCAAGGACCTGGCGACAGGAGTAAACATACCATCATATATACACAAACCCACATTTGGACTAGCACACAGCACTGTTTTGGAAACTTTAATAGCTTCCCTCACAAATTTTACATCATAAATGCTGTCCAATCTGGTTGTGAAGTTTTCTATTTAAATATACCAGGGATATGTTTTGTTTTCTGGCTTCATGTAACAACTGAAGTCACGCTAAGTAGTCACACAAAGCTGGTTATAAACTCAGTAAGTCAACCCGTGTTTTCCAGATTAGCCATGAGTGTGTTCTTATAAAAGCTGACTAGTTTCTAAATAGCCAATTTTGAAATATAATTCAGGCTAAAAGCCATACAAGTGCTGCAGTCAAAGTATGAAAAAAGGTTGGCAAAAGAAGTGCAGACTGTGAGAATGGGGTCAATATAAACTGAGCAATATCAGTGTCTCATCATTAAGCCACGAGTTGATCTGACTGTAATTACAAATTCTGTGTTACATTAAGTTAATGTGCTGCTTAGATGTAGCCAATTCTAATGGCATGTTTAGCAATTTTGGCCTTCTTCTTTCAGCTGCAACCCTGGTGATGTTAAATGATCTTGGAGGCGAGTAAACAGCAAATATTAAAACATAATTCAAACCAGTAAGTAGACTTCTTATGAGGTCAACAAGTGCAAGGTTTAGTGCTTCAATCAGTCTCCGTTATAGGATTATATTGCTATGTAAAGGCCTTTAAAATCGCAACAGAAAAAAAATAAAGCGAGGGAAACTCGAGTTTCCTCCACTGAGGATCTCTGCCTCTCACATCTATGCTTGTCAGGGAAAGAAAAGGGTTTAGACTGTCTCGAAAAAGTCTTCCTCCCTCCTTGGAGACTCTCTCACAACTTGCAATAAGCTTCACGGGATCTTTCAGGAACGGTGCTGCCATTTTCCAAAAGACCCGATTGGTCAGTAGGCAGTGTCTTTATAGGTCTGCCATCTGGAACATAACCTGCTTCTGAACAAGTTAGGTGTGTAGCATCAGTTACTGTGGCATTATATCCCGGTGAGAAGTGAACCACAATCATAACCCTGAAAAACCGCAGTTAAACCACAGTACAGGCATTAGTGCTACAGTGGATCTTTTCTGTTTTGAGCTGGACCAAGAAAACCATACAACAAGCCTGAATGGATGCAAAAAAAACAAACAAACAAAAAACTCTGCATTCACAAAAAGGAGTGCAGTGAACCCTCGTTTATTGCGTGGGTTACGTTCAAAAAAGAACCTGCGATAGGCGAAAGCCGTGAAGTAGTCAGCTTTATTGTTTTACAGTTATTATACAATATTGCACCTGGGGGAGCGCTGCAGCTGCAGTCAGGTGGACGCCACGGACTCCTCAGAGAGCGGGCCGGCTGAATCAATTGGAGCAGTCGGGGGTGGGGAAGGCTCGCGCCGGCGCTCTTCTCCTGGGGAGCGCAGCTGCAGTGGCCAGAGACGGCTGGGGACCACGTCCACTCCCCGGTTGATGGCGGAGGAAAAGAATAAGGCTGCCCTGTCGGCTCCGTCTTTCAGGGTGTCTCACTACATGGAGACCAAGGAGAGAAATGATCCAGCGCTCCACAGCAGGCAGCGCTGGCCTGTATGGCAGAGGAGACGAGGCGCGGAGACTGTTCACGTTGGTCAGTCCCTTAGCCAATCAGGATGCAGAACACAATGCACTGTTTTAAAAAAAAAGCATTAAAAAGCTGCACTAAAAAATCCGTGAAACAGCGAAGCCATGAAAGGTGACCCGCGTTATAGCGAGGGTTCACTTATATGGCATTTTCAAGAATGGTAAATATACGATTAAAAAATGCCAATATGTATTTAATGAAATGGATATTTTCACACTATTGGGTAATGAACGACATGTTTTTCTTTTTTTCTGAAAAATGGCTCTCCATCTTCTGTGATGTTTTGATGTATAACGATGAGGCGAGGTGAAGTCTGGAAGCCGACTGTCTCGCACAATGTTTCCTTTTTTGACATGAGATAAGCCGGGATGTTTATTATATTTATCATGGGATTTGAAGTACGCTCATGATGTTAAAATTGCACTCGGTAGTTTTGCATTTTGGCAGCTCTTAATAGCAATGAGGGATCAGTGTCAAATACAAATTTTATGATTTCAAACCTGAACTAATACGAGATGACATTAGTAAACTGCGCATGCTTTTTTTATACCGCAGGGACAAGAAAAGGCAAATGATTTAATAGAACTGAAAACACGTCTTATGAGCATCAAATACTCACTTTGTGTTGTCGTTGAAGAGTTTGTGGTTTGCTTTTTCACTAAGGATAACCCTTGTGTTTGAGGTTACAATCGATTCCAACAATAATCCAGTGTAAAAACAAACCAAATTAAAGACAATACCAAAACGTATGTAGCATAATCCACTTCTTTGCCTTTTAAGCTGTGTGTTTATTATTTCTAGACATCCATCGAATGTGAAATTCAATTAGTAAACTGCAAATGCTTTTTTTTATGCCGCAGAGACAAGAAAAGACAAATGATTTAATAGTTGTATGAAGACAGCCCAGGAGAGTGTTTGCATAATAGCATTAAAGCTAAATTCAAGCTATGAAGCTTCCTGCTCAACAGTATCATTGCAGAGATCAGGGCCACAGCAGTTCTTTACAAAATATATAATTAAACTTTAAAGCAGCCTGAACTTCATGGAACACATCTGAATGTTCCTTTTTTGTTGTCATTGACATTATAAGACTGTGTGAGCACAAAAGCCAGTTAAAGGAATGATTCGGGTGTATTGTTTGTTTAAACTTAACGTACGCACCTTCAGAGACCCTTAGCAGAACTGAAAGTGCATCAGATACTCACTCTGTGTAGTCTTTCAAAAGGGTTTGTTGTGCATTCTTTCATGAAGGATGACTCCTCGACTCAGATACTGAAGCAATTGATTCCAGCTTTAATTCAGCGTGAAAACAAACAAAAAGAACTGGAAAAGGTTCTCAAGCTCAGAGACCATTGTCTGTGTCTTTGCTGTTAGTCTTTGAGTTTATTACACCCAAACACTCATCTAATATGAAATGAAATCAGTCAGTTTCACATGGATTTTTATACCACAGGAACATAAAAAGCCAAATGATTTCATATTTGTATGAGGACAGCTCCGGAGACTGTTTGCATAATGGCGTTAGAGTTAAATTCAGGCTGTGTAACATCCTACTCGACAGCCTCACTGCAGAGATCAGGGCCACGGTCTCTTTACAAAAGACACCATTAAACTTTAAAGCAGCCTGAACTTCAAGGAACACAACTGAATGTTCTTTTTCGCTTGTCATCAGCACTATAAAGCCGCGTGAGGCACATAAGCCAGTTAAAGAATGATTCGGGTGTATTACAACGCAGATTAGATTTCTACGCATTTAACAGCATCATCATTTTTACTGATTACGATAACACTGTGCTAACCAAGGTGATTACCGACTCCTGGGAATGCAGTGACACGTATAAAATAAAGATGTATCCGATGTTTCCCATAAGCAGACGTGCACTCCCACGCAGCAGAGCAGAGCTACTGTACACCGCAGCTGCTCTCGGGCTTCTTTCATTTCCGTGGATGCTCCCACAACACCTCAGCCAGCTATTTTCAAAACCCACCACCAATCTCTGCAGTGCATTGTAGCGGTGGTATCAGCTCGGCGTCATTCACGACACCCAGAAAATCATCATGCATGCTGTAATGTTCACCCTCATCTCCTTAAGCAATTTATTTTCTATGGGCCTGTTGTGCGTAATTAAGTGAGATCACAGATTAGAGAAATGGGATACGCTGCACTCACTCGTTTGTGGGAAACAGGTGGAAAGAGCACTCGCATAAACACTAAATGATCAGCTTTGGCGGTCGTCCACTTTTAACACGCGTGATCGTATGTTTCGTGACCTCGTACACACACCGCTTATTTAAACGGCACCAGTCGTTCCAGGCTGCTTTGAATTACAGCAGCGGCAGACCTGCACTGTACCGCCGCCTCGTAAATTTCCCTCCAGTAACTCCACAGGAGGTCAAAGTTGACATCCATGCCATGCATCTCGACAAGTCGACTGCCAAAACAACAAAGACGTGATTAATGGATGTTTTTCCACCCTTATAGCATCTCTCCCTCAAACAGAGTAATGACCCTTTTCAAAGATGCAAGCTGGAGCCGCAGCTCATCATATTTTGAGGAGTGTTCAAATAACAGACTACTTCACCCCTTACCAATTAATCAGTTAACTAAACTCAGTGCAGTTAGGAAACAGTTCCTGTTAAAACACATTAGAAGTTCTGCACCAGTAGAGAAGCTTTTTAATGCACCATTGGCCTGTAGAGCTGGTCGAAATTGCTGATCTTTACGAGGATTTTCCACTTCATGCACCTTTGGTTGGAAGGTAAATACCACCAGTTTGGTTTTCTTTTGGTCTCTGATGCAACAAGTTTGTCACAACCTTTGTAAAGCAGTAATAAAATCAGCACTTTAGATTGAAAATAACACAATGGCCAGAAGGGTGTGAAGCTTCTGTTCTTTTACATCCACCTTAGTTGAACAGTGTGGCAATTTTAGCAACATTTCAGCCCAATGTATCTGAAGGATGCTATAGTTTCTCTATTAAATATGCATGAATCCACCTTCAGAGATGCTTAGTGGAGTACACAACTGAAAATGTGTCTTTTGAGCATCAAATGTTCACTCTGTAGTCGGTAAAGGGTTTGTAGTGTGCTAATTCACGAACAGCAACAATTATGTTTTTAAAAAGGTTTTTACACTTATTGCTGTATGTAAATTCTAACCAAAAAGCTATGAAAAGGCAATAGAGAAAATATTCTAGTAGTGTATTTACCTGTTCTGGTGTGTCTGCAACTTGCTAAATATGCTGTAATGGTGCAGAAGAATATCACAATGCAGGAGTGCTAGAAGAAATTTCTAGGGGAATACTATTTTTTTCTTTTTTTGAACTGACTGCATTTGAATCTTTCATAGCGCCTGCAACAAGTACAGTTGCTGTGTTTCACAAGGGTGCAAAAAATAAACTTTTCACAAAGAGATGGATTTTCTTTGGAAACCAGAATGACAATTTTTTGGCATCATTGTGCAAAATTTTCATACTATCCTTTCAGCGTATTGTGATTCACAGGGGCTTGCTGGAAACTGGACTTCTGCACCTCTTGTTAGCTCTATTTTAGGGCTTTAAATGACAAGAGACATCGGCTTACACAGGTCCTTTTAGAGAAAGTATTTCTATTGGCTGTTCTGCAAATGCACATGCATACAGAAAGTCTGATTTAATGGCAGAATATCCTGCTGGAAAAGTTTGGTGTACTATGATATAACCCAAGAAAAGGTAGACAGATTTAACAGAAAGAGGACAAAAGCCCTAAACAAGAAGAAGACGTCATGTAGACTTAGGACAGCTATGGTTGGGAATGTAGACC
Source organism: Acanthochromis polyacanthus (assembly GCF_021347895.1). Lineage (NCBI taxonomy): Eukaryota > Metazoa > Chordata > Actinopteri > Pomacentridae > Acanthochromis > Acanthochromis polyacanthus. The sequence continues at coordinate 31,815,914 of NC_067113.1, forward strand.
AACCATAGGGTGTGAAATACTTTGTTGGTTGTGTTACATGGATAAGTTTGTTGTTCCTTAATGCAAAGTTAATGTGCATGTCACTGAAAAACATATTTCTCATTTGAAACTTGGGATTGTATCGACCACTAATCGAACTTGTTGGTGAGCTTCTGTATCTGTTGTGCTTACCAACTAGTGGGGAGCATGCTGTGCAGTTGGCTATGGTTAACTGATCGTGATGGCCCAACTAGGTAATTAGTATTACATTGGGACCTCGTTTGATTTAGAAATCAACCCCCTCACATCTGTGTTTTTTGTGGCAAATTCACCCAGGACAAACAAAGTTTGCATTTTCGTCTAATTTACTGATATTATGTGCAGATATGATGTGAAAGTTCCTTACTGGATGCTGCCATAAAGGTCATCCGTCTAATCATCCATTGAGATTTTGCTCTTCTAATGGATTTGCTCTTTCTTTGAATGGGTCTCTATACTGTGCAGTGACATGAGCCTCCCTAATTTTCCCCCCAAATACCATCCAAACTTTCACACATAATTGCCATCACAGCTTCCATAATTCTCAAGCGAGAAAGAGGCAGAAACAAGGTGGGGGGGGAATCTAAAAATGCTAACAAAATAAATAAAAAACGAGCCCAAATCACAGAGCTGCTGATTTGCACGCGATTAATGTTATCACAGGATGTCTGTGTTGGGCAAAATGGTAGGTAATTTGCGATGGAATTTTTAGTTTACAAATTATGGACATGACAGGATAAAGATCCTAGACAACCTCTGTAATTATTTCAAATCACTGGTGGTCTCTAGATGATGCTAGTCTGCAGTGAAAAGGACTTAAAAATGTGCAATAATAAATGCACTAAAGCATGTGTTGAGGATCCAGTAACTGAGTTGTGTACAGTTGAGCTGGTAACTTTACTTTCCTGTAATACCTGAATGTGTTGCAGTGACTGGTTGCATTTTGTGGGCAGATTTACCTGAAGGTAATGAGTTGAATGGCATTAATAGTTTACACTTTTCCTAACTTTGCTTAGTCATTCTCATGGCCGGGGCTAATTCAGATTCATGCTGATATTTAATATCAAGCTTGTGTTGCATATGAAGTCTGTGCATTTGCCCATGCTCTCTTTTATTTGCCTTTTTTTCCCACTTTCTGCCTCCCACTGCTTTAAAGCTTTTACACAGCCTCAGTCACTCATTCATTTCAGATGCATTGTGCAGGAGAATGGTACCAACACAACTGAACATGTCACTGTCCAAATACTAACAGATTCGCACAGCACATTTAAAATTTAGATGTGTGATGCTGAATATTACAGAATCAGTTCACAGACTGGAAAAAAGAATCCACAGTCTGAGTGCACTCGGCTCCCAGTGGCTCCAGCGAGGAACGGCTCACGATTGTGGTTGTACTGGGAAACTCTGGGTTGTAAATGTGCACGAGTGTACAGCATGCTCAGCAAGTCTCCTCTGAATAAATAATGGCTCACCAAGAAACACACACAGACAGAGATTTAACATAAAAATGTGTATACTAGGGCTGTACCCGAATATCCGCTACAGCACTATCCGGATATTAATTTGGTATCCGAATATCCCCCCCCCCCCCCCCCCCCCCCCCGTCGGACATTACGGGGCGGAACGAGTATTCGGATAGTCGTCTTTAATAGGGCCCGAATATTCGGAGGCCGGAAACCACTATTCGGGCCAGCCCTTGTGTATACTGTTCTTCCCGTATATTTTGCCACCGGATGCAATCTGTCGACCCCCACACCCAGCGACTGCTTAGCAGTTAAGTTGGGAATAACCTGCGCTTTGTGATGGGTTGTTAGCTTCCACTCCAAGGCCATTAATATTTTATATGACAGCTTGGTGAGAGTCAAACTCACCAGGAGACACAACTACAGGGACTTTGCAAACTAATGAGCGGCCAGAGGAGCTGAGCGTTATCATGGCCGTATTGACTGCGAGGTCGCTGGGGAAAAAAACACACACACACATGATGATGGATTGGGAAATAATGCGGTCAAAAAATAAAAAGACGGTTCTGGAAGGGACTTTTCACAGAGGTGGCTCATTACTGGGGAAGCCTGGTGCGAGCATGGGCACTGAGGGAGGCAGAGATGGACAAAGTTGAGGAAGAATGGATGGAAGGCGAGGGAGAGAGAGACGAACGGAGGGAGGGAAGAGACAGATGGAGTGGGGAGCAATGGTAGCGCTGAGAATGAAAGGAATGAGGCACGGGAAAAGAAGATGGTGACAGAGGCTGGGAGTCAGGTGAGAGAGGGAGTGCCCCAGATGTAGGGAGGGAGTACCGGGAAGATGGATAGATGGATGAAGAGGAAGGAACAGTAATTACAGGCCTTGTTGTGCGGTTGGAGAGATGGAGGAGCCGCTTTTTCAGTGCTGCCACTCTGCATTAACCCGGCAGAATGAAATATTCAGCCATTAGGCCTTGGCTGAAACGCATCCCCAGCCTGGGCTCATGCAACATTTAAACACCACTCATGTTCTATTCATTACAAGGAGGCCTATTACATATAATCATCATTTTGGTTTAGTTTGTTCTTCAAGACGCACGTTTTTATTTTGTCATCTGCAAATGCAACACTGCGTCTGCGCTCCGTCTAGAGGTGAGAGTGGCAAGTCAATACCGACTCCAATTAGGCCCTGAAATCATTTGTAAACATTGCCTGGGATTTGATTTTCTCAAACCACACAGAAGGATGAAATGCTTCTCTGCCTCCCATTTGTGTCTCCTTTTCCTTCCAGAGTCAGAAGTAACAACAGTGAACCGCTGCCTGGATGCTGCCAAGGCCTGCAACATAGATGAGACATGTCAGAAGCTTCGTACGGAGTATGTCTCGGCCTGCATCCAGCCATCAGCCCGCTCGGGGCCATGTAACCGACCGAAGTGCAACAAGGCGCTGAGGAAGTTCTTTGACCGTGTTCCCCCTGACTACACCCATGAGCTGCTGTTTTGTCCCTGCACTGACACGGCCTGCGCAGAGCGCCGCAGGCAAACCATCGTCCCGTCCTGCTCCTACGAAGACAAAGACAAGCCCAACTGCCTGGCTCAGCTGCGGATCTGCAAGGCGGACTACGTGTGCAGGTAGAAATTACAAAATGTTGTCCGACACGCTGCCTGCTGCAAGGAACATTTTACCCTTGGTTTCTTGAGCTACATCACACATCTCACTGAACTGATAGTTTGCAGCTTCTGTTAAAGGTTCACAAAGCTCTTTTTTTTTTTTTTTGCACGTCACTGCAAATCATGTGCACTTTACATTGAAGCTACAACATTTTCCAAGCATCACGGTCATTAGATGCTGGTTTCATAGCTGTTCCAATAGAGCAAACGCTGATTGATCTGGAGAGCTCTGGTGCATTGAAGTGTTGCTCTGATGTCCAAGACTTGAAGCTGAGGTAAACATGTTTTGACAGTTAGAGACAGAAAGTAAACTCCCACATAAATGGAGAAACAAGCTTTGATGCACTGTATCAGCTTATCGAGTTCTTTTGTTTAACTTGTTAGCAAACACTTGCCTGAGGTTACCGACACATCCAGGATCCTGTTTGATCTGCGAGCTCTTGAGAAAACTGCCTGGGTCTCTTTGTCTTGTCGTCTGTTTTTACCAGCCACTTTTTTTTTAAAAACTTTGACTTTCTGCTGTTTCACACTGTAAAAATCAAAATCACATTAATTCTAAACGGTGCACAGCTGAGCAAAGAGCTGCTGAACGGCATTACGATCACGCAGAAGGTAAGGAAGGGCATGAGAAGAATAATGTGACCGGTAGTTTCTTACATTAAAGCTGCAGTAATTGATGTTTGGCCACTAGCTGACAAACAAACAGCCCAGGCAGCTCTTATAAAGTGGTTGGCTAATGTGTTAGCAAACAGCCCCTACTTACACATCCAGCTGACATAGAGCCGTAGCCATTAATTCGAGTAGTGCTTCAGTCCAGCTGGTGGCTTTAGGTCGAGTGTTGTCTCTTCTTATAGCCCTGTTGGGTCCACTAGCCCTCTCAGAAAAACATAATGATAAATTAAAGGTAAAGCCAACATGAAGTGTCTTAGTAAGTTGTTGGGCTGTCAGATCCTGCCAGGACAGCTTTGATGCACCTTTGCAAGTTTGTGTGACTCGTCTGGAGAAAGATGACGATATTCTTTCAAAGGTTATTCGCTCATTTGGTGTTATGACTGTCTAATATGTCGGTCCAAAATCTGCCATAGGCGATGTTTTCTGTTGAGATCGGGTGACAGCGAAGGCCATAATGTGCTGATAAACCACCTACTTAATATTGTGTAGGTCTTGGTTAAGAACATGGGCTCTTTATTGTTTTCTTGAAGCTATTCCTGAGTGTTTTGGTAGGTGGTACATATCAAAAAGATTTCCACTTTCCACTGTAGGAACATTGTAGAATGTTCCAAAAAATTTATGCGTGTTCGGTGGCAGGAACCACAACTGCAGTAGAACCTCTTTTAGGGCCATTTTCAGGGGGAAAACAAGTGCCTGGTGGACCTGAAAAGTTGCTGTTTCTGGCCATATTTTGCTCCTGCCACATTTTTATTCAATGTGGGCTCATTTTTCACTGCATTTTAAAGTCCGCAACCTCTATGGAAACAGCACAAATGATGCTAAAAGTAGAGAGAACTCAAAAGTTAATTTTGCGCTGTTAAAATAGGCTTTAAGTTGAACCAACATCTATGATATTTATCCAAGTGCCCACAGACGTTACTGAAAAAATGGTGACTCAACATATTGTAGATATTTTACTGTTTACATTTTTTTTCTATCAAATTGGCCACGTTTCCACATGACTTTGCAAATCAGCTCGAAGTAGAGCTGGGCGATATATCGAATTAATTTGATTAATTCGATTTTATTTTTTCAATCGATGTGTAAAAAATGAAATCTCAAAATCGAGTTTAATGTTAATGTCCCTGCGCTATTTTTACCCGACACGTGTAATACACACAGTCGCCATACCAGGAGGACTGGCACTGTAGCATCGTCTACAGTCAACATTCTCTTACAATTGAGCAATAGACGAAGAACACACAAACAGATACGGCAGGGATACGCATGAGAGATGGAGGTGGAGAAAGAAGTAGAAAATGAGGACGATATTGTGCAAAAAAAGGGTACCGTGACTTCAGTAGTATGGACTTGGTTTGGATATGCGAGGTCGGACACGGAAGAGACCGAGTTGTTGTGCAGAGTTTGTAAAAAGACGGTGAAAACGAATGGAAGTAGCACAACAAATCTCAGCACCTCTGGCAGAGGCACCCTAAAGAATGGGAAGAGTGCTCACAGCTACGGGAGTGCGGCATGGCTAGCACTAGCCATAGCAAACATACCACAAAGAAACAACAAAAATCGAATAAAATCGTAATCGTCCAAGATGACTAAAAAAATCGAGATTTTATTTTTTGCCCATATCGCCCAGCCCTAGCTCGAAGTAGATATTTCTCAGCTCTGAATATTTCTTCCAACAGTTTGCTGACAACTTGTTCTGGTGTAGAGTGTTTTAAAGATGCTGCATTTTATTGATCAAGTATGTTTTGTTTTCCTCCCTTAATTTATTTCTATACTTGTCTCCTTTCTGCTGCAGATAAATAGCCTCTGAACTTTTATAATATAGGAGTTGATCACAGCTGAGTCACTCCAATAGTTTCTTTTTGAGGTATTGAATAAGGTGATTCTGATTAAATATCACAGTTTCAAGGTTACATTTGGTTAGTTTTCCAGACACATCACACAGGATATGTTCAAGGATCATCAGAAAGTAGAAAATCCAACGATTCTTATCGCTTTTATCGTTTCTGGCAAATGAATGGCATCATTTTGGTGATTCTTTTTTAAAGATAGCATACCTTTAAACATTCCAGTGAGTTTTGGGGTTCGGTTTAAAGGATTATACATGCTCACTTGGTTTCATGTAAATCTTAAAAGAGCTTGATTAATGCAGCTTCATCAGCATTTAAAACGGCTAAATTTCATGGCAAACAAAAATGTTTTAGTGACTATTTAGGGAACACGGAGTCTGAAATAAAGTGAGTAATCGTAGCTTTGCTGCTTAATATAATACATTTTATTTGCTGTTCTTTTTTTTTTCAAAATAGGAATTGTGTATAGACATTTATGAATAGTCAAAGATGCAGAAACATACCTTGAACTAGGGCTGGCCCGCATAGTGGTTTCTAATCTCCGGATATTCAGGCCCTATTAAAGACGAATATCCGAATATTCGTTCCGCCCCGTAACGTCTGGAGATGGCCCGAATATTGGGATCCATTCGTCTGGTCTCCCGGACGCAAATTTTGCGACGTTTTTAGTCGCAAATGGCGACCCGGCGACCATCCAAATCGAGCTCTCGATCGAGCTGAACCGTGTATCATGTTTTCTTCATGGAGGCAGCCACTTTGTATGATGTCATCAACCTCCTATCATTCCCGGCGCTCGCGGCGACCTGGCGACCGTCTAAATTGAGCGCTGAGGGGGTGATTGATTTTCGAATATTCGGATACCAAAATTAATATCCGGATACCACCGTAGCGAACGAATATTCGAATATTCGGGATATTCGGGTCCAGCCCTACCTTGAACTACTGTAAAAGTTTATTGTCCTCTTAGTGACTACAATGACTACTTTGCTAATGGACAGTTGTTCACAATTTTCTGCGAGTTGTTTTCTTTTTGAGCGAATGCGACAGTATCTGCATTTGTCTAAAATGAAGAGGTTTGTTGACGCGGTGGCCCTGCATACTGACTTTCCCTCAGGACAATGAATGGCATTGTGTATCTGGGAAGATAGGTCTGGCTGGTGTGATATGTTCATTTAGATTTAATTAGTCAGTTGTGTTTAATTAATTCAATTGTTATACTCATTAACTGTGTTTAATTAGTTCAATTAAAATCTGCATTCATTTTCTGAGGGAGGCAGCCAGGCAACAAGCAGCCATGTGAAATTGTCATTATTAGAGCAGCTATTATCATTTGGGATTCATGCGCGAGGATCCTGCCAGAGCGCTGAGAAAACATTTATTAATGTACAGCCAAGACATCATCAGGATCCCAAAGTAGTTTTCAGACAACTGACCCTCTGTGCAAGATAAGTTATTAGAATAAGCGTATTTATTCAGCGTTTAATCCCTGTGTATGAGACACAGATGAAAACAAAGATTTCATTCAAATTTAAATGGATTGTAAACCGGCCAATCAGAAAACTAACAGTGTCTTATGAGGGCATTAAGATTCACATGGTGTTTCTCTCAGGAACATGGAGTTCTCAGACCCATCCAGTCAGCTCCTCTCTCTGACAGCAAATGGTCGCCAGCATTTAATCTAGTTCCTCTTCAAATGTCAGGAAGACAAAGGGCTTCATCTGTCATGGCTATCGATCAGGCATTATTCTCCACCACCGCCCCGATAGATAGAGCGTCTCAAGGCCCCCACGCAGCCCACCAATCCAGCACCAGTCAGCTGGCATTAGCTGGCAGCCCGCGGAGGATGCTTTCACTTAGTGCACAGCCTATGAGTTTTACGCACATCATTACTATGACATGACAAACGAGGGCAGAGCGGCGAGTTGTGGTGCCCCGAGGGGAACCCGTCGCAAATGCCAGTCGACGGGGGCCAGTGATGCGATATGATGGCCGATAGCCTTGTATGATGATGATGGTGATGAGGCTAGATGTCTGGGCGGCTGGCAGGAAAGGTAAAGGCGGGAGGGGAGGAGAAGCGGCTGTGGGAGGAAGTATTTATATGGAAGATCCATATTTGTCTAATCTCCTCGCGGCCAGGCCTGCCAGACAGCGCCCACGGTATTTAGAGAGCAGAGCCAAGGCCTATCTTTGCCCCTCATTGACTCTTTACAGTCTGGCAGCCTTCCAGAAGACAACTGGCCTGGGAATGAGGCTAAGAAAGAAAAAAGAGGGATGAATGTCACCAGGGGTGACTGGAGTCGGGGTTGAAGTGCTGCAGAAGGGAGGCGTTGCAGGGCGGCGGGAGTTGATGTAGGAGTGCGGGTGGGTATCATAGTGGGTTTCAGATCCTGTTGTCGAGAGAAAGCACCAGCGCTGGCCGCCACTCAGTGACATGATGTGTGCTGCAGCCAACTAAATGATGGATGGCATGTTATTGCTCCCACAGGTCTCGCTGGGCACAGTTCCATTATGATTGCCAGCCCTCGGAGCAGAGCACCAGTGGCTGCAAGCAGGAGAACTACGGAGCATGTCTACTTGCATACACCGGCCTGATAGGTAAGGACTAAATCTCTTGCGCTTCGGCTCTGGCTTACCCACCTTCCCGTGATGGATCAGGAACAAAAAGGTTTTCGAGGGAGGAAGGCGGAGAACAGACAAGTGCAATGAACGGGACTCAAAAGAATGAATCAAGGATTGCGATGAGAAGCGGGCTTCAATGATCGATGAAGTGCTGATTAATGTGGCTGCAGCGTGCCCGGCCAAATCGTTGGCATTATAAGTAGTGCAATTACAGCTATTGACTGATGTTTCAAGAGAATTATCCCCTACGTGACGATGAGTGGGAGCAGGCAGAGGCGTAAGGACATGGCTTATTGTGCTTTAGATAAAAACTTAACAAAAGACAGCGTAATGCACAAAAGGCTGTTAAACAGCTCTCAGTTCAAACATGTCATTATAGGACAACAATGCCACACTGAACCTCTGCAGAAAAGAGGGCAGAAAAAGGTTTGTGTGGAAGTGAAGGAGGCAGATAAAGGAAGCTGTGCAGGAGTGATTGGCCATTGTAGACAACTGAAGCAGGAGTGAGACTCCGAGGTGTTGTTGTTTGGAAGTCTGGAACCCAGAAAATCGATTGAGGTAAATCTGAACTTTTTTTTTTGGCCACACAGCCTCAAAAGTGCAGCAATTTTATTCCTCACACCTTAAAAATACAAGCTGCAAGGCTATATTAACCTTCCTGGAGAATGGCTTCCCAATCATTTCCTGCTGAAAAGCTCCAAATGTAGAAAAAACTAAAAATAAAAAAAGAATGTGGCATTTGTGATGGTGCCTGGACTTATGCCTGCATTTATCAGAGCCTGCCAAGTTCCCTGCAGCGATGGATATGCATGTTTGGGAAATTTATACAACTAAAAAAGAAGCGACTTGCTGCTTGGACCTGATCTGCTGGAGAATCAACAAATAAGACTCAGTGAGCGATCAAGAGGAAGATGTCATACAAACTAGCAGCTCTGGGTCTTTTTATTTGTGTATATGAAACCAGGTTTTGAACAAGTATTTTTATCCAATGTTGCTTTGGAAACAAGAGGTACACAAATAGAGTTAAGCCCCAAAATGACTCATATGCATGCCAAATTGTGATTTACAGTGACTATTTATTTGACCAGCAGCATTCTCCTAGCTGGAAATAACACAGACTTTGTGGTAAAGGTGTTTATGACACATTTTAACTGTTTCTTTGTTTTGTTTTACATATTTACATGAAATGCCTTGTCCAAAATCTTTTATACCCTTTCTCACTGATCTATTGCAAAGCTTTCTTTGCAAACAGTTCTTGTAATTGCCAATTCTCAGTCTCCAATGGGACTTTTTTTCTCCACTCCTCTTTTCTGATGATCTAGTCTACAGATTCTTGATGGGATTCAGATCTGGACTGAATGTTCATACGGTTTCTGCTCACCATCTCTCTACCACTTTAGCTGTTTTTTTTTGTTTGTTTGGATCATTGCCTTGCAGGAGGTTTCTCTGCCTGATTCATTTTTTCCTCAAGAATGTTCGTCTTTTCTGAAGATGCTTTGAAAGTTGTCTGGTCCATCAATGTAAAAACACCCCTTAAAGATCACATTCCCACCACCATATTTGACTGAAGGATAGAATTCTTGAAGATGAATGCTTCTCCTTTCTGTGGCCAAATAAAAGCCAAGTCTCTTTATCCAACGACTCCATTTTCAGATCATCCGACCACAAAACTGATGACCCAAAGCTTTCTTTTTGCCCAGGTGTGCTCATGTGTTTCTGTCTTGAAGAAGTGAAGCCTTACTCAGTGTTCATCCATGAGGACTGGCCTTTTTCAGGGTCTGATTGAAACGTTGGCAGTGAAGTTACTCTGATTCATCGAGATGGTCTTGACAGTGATCCTTAGATTTATTTTTCATCTCACTACCTGACTTGCCTGTTCAGAAGCCTTTTTTTCTTTCTCGTTACATTCCCCTTTGAGGTTTTTCACTGTGGAACACCTTGTACTTTCTGATGATGCCCTGCACCATGGTCCCACACTTGAAAACACTTAAATATGACTTTATAACATTTCCCCGTCTTGACGGCTTCCAAGATGTGCAGCTCTGGTAGTCATGAACCCTAATAACAAGCTCTTTGGTTTCAGCTACGACCTGCAATTGACTCGTAACCGACTAGAGAACTAATGCGTCAGCTGTTCTCACTTCAAGAATACACTAGGAGAATTGCCAGGGTCATTTGCAGTAATGTAGAAGCTGCATTTTCCCTCAAAATCAGGAACAATCTCGGGGTTATGAATTATTTAGGACATGGTGTTTTTAGTAGAAACTGAGAAAATTCATTCTTAATGACTCTAACACAGATTTGTGATGTCATTTCCATCTAGAAGAAGCCAATCGGTTAAATAGAAATCCAGTGTAAATCAGAAGTTGTCATGGGGATGATTAATTGGGACTTAACAATTTTACACCTTTGCTGACTGAAACGGGTCGCCTTGTAATCAGATGTTGCCTGGTTCAGTCCCTGCTGCATCATTAACTAACCTGCCAGTCGGTGTCTCTGTTCACTCTGCTTTCATCTGTTCCTCTTTTTTAATTCCTCTCACTTTCCCTCTCCATGAATACATTTACATGCGCACTAATAACTCAGTCTTAACCTGATTAGGGCAATGCTGTGATGATAGAAATTGCCATGTAAACGCCTTTATTTGATTATCGTAATCAGGGTAAGGTCATAATCAGGCTAAGCATAACAAGATTAAATCAGCTAGAATTCTGCTCGAATGACATTAAACTCCTCAGTCAGACAGTTTTTTGTATTTGCCCCTCTGTCAGAAACTGCACATTTTATGAGGGTGTCAGAATGGCACAGTGAAGCAGGCAGGACGGCTTGAATAACAAAACACAGCAAAAAAAAAAACCCCAAAAAACAGCTAAATATTCAGCTCAGTTCAGCTAAATCAAAGAGATTGCATCGTGTTTGTGTGAGCTAACTTAAGGTCAGATTCAATCACTGCGTTGTAAGCCTCTGAGTGCGGGAAGCTGTGAGTGCAGGATGCCTGTAAACATACAGAATCTTGTTTTTTTCACTGCTCTCCTCCCCTCTACAGGAAGCACAATAACTCCCAACTACCTTGACAACTCCACATCCAACGTGGGACCCTGGTGCTCCTGTGCAGCGAGCGGCAACCACAGGGAACAATGCAGCGACTTCCTCACCTTTTTCCACGACAACATCTGTCTGAGTGAGTGACAGCTGCACCTGTAACACCGACACACCTGACCAAAAAAGCTGAACAAGAATGAATAAAGTCTGCAGCTTTGAGGGTTTAATACTGCAGAAGTTTGTTGATGTACTATAACTGCAGTCAGACTAAACAGAGCTAATGCTGTTCAGATGACCCAAAAAACACCATTTTCAGACAGTTGCATAGCAGTAAAGCAGTTTATATTAATGCTAAGGCTTTTGTACTCCTTGAACCCCAGGCATTTTTAAAAAACTTTTTTATGCTCGTCACATTTAAAGCACCGTGGCCTCGTTGTACTGCAAAATAAAAGTCCTGCACTTCTGTGAAGCAGCACAACCATGGCTAGAAGGAAAGAGAACTCACAAATAAGTGTGACACAGTTAGAACACCATAAATCATGAAAAAGATGGAACAAAAGTTGGATTTCTTTGACTATTTATTGTAAAGAAATCGCAAAAAAACACCTCCGTAATCAACGTGCAGTGTTTTTCCAAGTGCCCACAGCTATTACCAATTCTGAAAATTAAACAACTGTTTACATTTTTCATTTGTTTTCATATTTGTCTCCAGTTTAGGAAAACAATGCCTGAATTTTTGTGATGTAGGCTAAGTCAGTTTATCCCAAGGAGAACGAAATTTTTGTACTTTACTAAATTTTGATCCGACAAAATGGTTTATTTTGGAGGATTATAAACATGACACATGTAGATTAAAGTGATTTTAATAGAATGCTGCAGTTTAACGCCTCAATTTGATTCATTTTCCTGATATGTCAAAGACAGTCATAAAATTGAAGTCCCCCACTTTTGTCTGCTTTTTTACAGCTTGTGGCTCTGATAAATGGTGTAATTTTGGCAGTTTTTTTTTTTTGTTTTTTTTTAAAGCAGATAACTTGCCTTTTAAACCCACTGGCAGGTTTTGGAGTTCAGAGGGTTAAAGGCTGATTTTGTGATATTTTCTGACCCGCTGCCCTTAAATTGGCTGTCGATGGCCGAACAAAAAAAGGCTCGCTTCCAGAATCACATTTTTGTGCTGGCTGTGGCAAGACAGTTTGGAAACCAGCATGTAAGCAGCTAAAATTTACAGAAAAGATAATAATTTAGAGGAGCATTGGTCCAATTTACCAGATGTAGACTATTTGCGTTTCACTCAGCATTCTCCTCCCTTTCCATTTCTTTTTGTTATGAATTTCAAAATCCTCTTTGCTACAAGAAATAACACTCACAGTCTTCGAGGATCAATTACAGGACTCTCTGTTCTCTGCATTAGTCGTACATTTAGTGCTTCTTGGTATTGAATTAGATTTTTCTTCAGTTGCAGGATCAAAACAGTTTGTGAATGCAAGGTCACATGTCCTGTCACAGACGTCGACCCTTTTTTGACTCCGTCGTCATCGGCTGGAGTTGATATGTTGCATCTTCTGTCTCTGGCAGCGGCATACACGTGACATTTGCTTGACCAAATTATTGATCCGTTCCGCTTCCGAGCTTCCGAAATTGTCAGTTTAATTAATTTCTGTTCGAGTCACTTACAGTTTTCAAATCGTCTGTGGTATAAATGAGTCCACTGAGCTACTCCAGAGCATAAAGTATAGACAGGCTTCCCCACAAGGACACCGAATATCCAATTACGTTTGTCTTTTTTATCAGGAAAAGTCCTAGCACACAGTCCAGGTATGTATTTTACTGTTTATGCAACGAATTAGCTGTTCTGTTGACAGGGCTTGCCTCTCTTTATGCAAAGTTTTGCAGGGTCACCATCGCTGCATCTTAGGCTTAGCTCCGCCCAAGATAACTGAGATTGGTTTGAAGACATGCAAGCGATTCAGAGCGTTTTTATATCAGAATGATAATGAGATAGACCATTGCAATGGCAGATCTGAGCATGGGGAGTATTAATCCTTTCACTTTCCTGTTTGCTTTTGTACGCAGAGTTGGATGAGAAGATTTGTGTGAAGATGTGTTAGCTTTTAGACGTAATGGTGGCGTCATATTTTCTCGAGAGCCAGGCTGGGTGTTTCCTCCTCCAGTTAACACTGCCGAAGTGCTGCTTTATGCTCTATTAGATTTATAAAAAGGATGTTTTTTATATTTTTAAATGAGTGCATAAGGGAAGAGACAGAAGCTCAAGATTCAACAGTGGAGACGGAAACATGGAGAAAGTAAATAAAGCTGGAGACACTTGGGATGGTAGCACTGAATTGTAATTACTAAATAAATAATATCACTCCAGACAAATAGTATAGTAGAGTCACTGTTGTGTTAATCAGCTGTAGCGGTCGGTAGAGTTTGTATTTTCATTGACAGAAAATACAACATTTATGGGGAGTGATGGTAGTAGTGAGACATTAAAGGCAACACTCCATACTCCTTTACTTATTCGCATAAATAAAACTCGGTGGCAGCAGGTGGACCAATAACATTTATGAAACACTACAGCTGGTGGCACACAGTATTAAGTTAACATGTGAGCTACACAAAATTTAGACCAACTGCCTTAATCTGGTTTTAATCATATGGCCGATTGCTGTATTTATTTAGATTATATGTGGAAATTTGTAGAAAAAAGTCCAGTATGATAATAGAGCTGGTAGTATAATAATAGGAGCAAATGCTAAAATAAACTGCAGCAGTGTTACATAAGAATTATCCTCCAATCCTCTGTAGTCTTTTGCTTTTTGCCGTAGCTTTTTCTTCATCAAACGGCAGCAACCAAACAGCTGTGATGATAGGAGATCATCCCTCCGAGTGAAGGATAGCACCAGTGACAGAAGAATGACAAAAGTGACAAACTAATACAAACTGTAGCTGCTGGTGTCTCAGACATCAGAGTTTATTTTGAGTTATTATTTCTCCCAACAACAAAAGAAGACGAGTTCTTACGAAGCTGTCGGCGTCACTTACAGCACCAGTGACAGACCAATGACACCAGCACAAAGAAACTGCGGCTGCTATCGTGTGGAGACAAAATACAAGGTCGTCGTTTGTTAGGTTTATATAAGGCTGTCGTATATGGAATTAATTACAACAAAACAGCACCAAATCCTTCCAGCAGACACTGCAGCATCACGTCCAGTAGCTGCCAGAAATAATCCACTGCTGTTGAGTCGTCGATCATGTGACTGCAGCATCTCGTCCACTGGTCCAATGGCTTTGCTCAACAGGTTCTATTTTAGGTGGACCGGCTCTCATCTTAAGTGTGAAGTTCACTGTAACGCTCCAGATTATGGCCGTAAATTTAACTTCACTAGTTGTGGAATGAACAGCTTGCTGCACTTTTTCTTTATGCCCCGTGTTGTCCAATAAACCGCAGAAAAGTTTATATGTATTCAGAGCCTTAATTGTTTACGGTGTGATGATATGCTGGGATATAAAATCTCGTCAAGGTTCCGCCGTAAAGTCGGTTTTCATGGTCGGGTGGATTGGATGCCTGTAACTTCTCTACAGTGTTTAATCATCGTTCTAAACCCACACACAACTCTATTATAGCTGTAGCTCTTTGATCAGGGCTTAGCGGAGTGTTTTATTTAACAGGAATCAAAATGTAGACACTATATTAGTAGTTATAGGTTCTCTATTTTTAAAACTTTAGGATTACAAAATGCTTCTATATATCCCCCTATAAGGAACTTAACATCTGTGTTTGTAGGTTAGTTTGGAACTTTAAGAAAAAAATAAATTGGAGTCACATTTAACAGTTATTTCTTCTGATTGAAACTGTAGCTGTCCTGACTCAGACATGGGAAACGTGACTTTGCAGTTCTGACGTCTGAGTGTAAATGTTTTGTTGAATTTCAAACATACACCTGCATGCTGTCTAGCTTGCAAAAAATACATTTATTTATTTTCAAGGTCAATGCCAGACCTTCATCAGGCAAATGGTTTGTTACAAAGAGAAGCCTTTTTAAGTAGAGAGTTGTTGTGTCTGTGCAGCTAATCACAAACCCTGCATTCGATAGGAAGGCATTAAAAGATCCCAAAACCTTGATCTACTGAACGACAATTTTTATTAACATACAGAAAGTAACAACCATAGATGTAGCCCACTGGTTTTTGTGTTGCATTAAATAGGTACAATACTATGATGCTAATACTTTAAACTGTGTTTTCAAAAAATATATACATCTCCAAATGTTGCACTGGCCAAATGTTGGTGAACCTGCAGAGATGCCTTTTACATGGCAAATGCAAAAAAATAGCAGTGCATATACACTACCATCTAAAAATTTGGGGTCACCCAGGCAATATCATGTTTTCTATGCAAACTTAAACCTTTATTCATGTGTTAACATAATTGCACAAGGGTTTTCTAATCATCAATGAGCCTTTCAACGCCATTAGCTAACACAATGTAGCATTAGAACACAGGAGTGATGGTTGCTGGAAATGTTCCTCTGTACTCCTATGGAGATATTCCATTAAAAATCAGCCATTTCCAGCTAGAATAGTCATTTACCACATTAACAATGTCTAGACTGATTCATTTAATGTTATCTACATTCAAAAAACTGCTCTTCTTTCAGAAATAAGAACATTTCTAAGTGACCCCAAACTTTTAAACGGTAGTGTATGTATGGTGGATCAAGCCTCTAAAAGAGTTTGCAATGAAAAAGCACATTAGCATAGCATATAGGTCAGTAAATTTACTTAAGACACAGAAATCAATACAGCATCAGAGTATGCACATATAAATAATAGTCCAAAACAGACAATTTAACAATTAGGGCAGTGTGCAAAGGTGTGACAATAGGTGAAGGAGTTAACTTCACTCTCAACATCTCCCTTTCACCTGTACCTACTTGTCAGTTTTTTGTGAAGAAGAAGTTGTCCAAAAGTGTCCACCATTATCTCTAAAGATGCAGCCACATCTTACGCCAGCAAACATAGGGAAAAATGTAGGTGTCACAATGGAAATATTTAAAATGAAAGGTTGTATTTGATGTTACAAAAGTAACTTAGTGCCAAAATTGAAGTGAAAATGCATCTTAAAAGTGCATTTTCTATTTCAGTGACTACAGTTAGTCTTTTGAGATAGGATGCAGAAGTATGACATTGACCAAACTGTGAAAAGTCAATGCTGTTTAAGGAGGTATCCCTGACGTTGTGATTTAATTGAGAACCCAGATTCCTCCTTGTCTGCACCACGACTCTACTATGGGACCTTCCAGGAATCTCCAATAAACCTATACATGGAGAGCAATAGAGAATTTACATCTTTTTACATTTAGAAGCTGAATAGGACGACCAAATGTTTGTATCTGTAGACTAAGACTCTAAAAAGACAAGTTTTAGACAGATTACTCGGTGTTGTCTGCTTTTTAAATGGATAGCACCTCACTGACACGCATTGCTCAATAGTTCAACAGCAGACATTTGGATATTTGTTAAAATCCTGCCGGTCTCTAAAGAACCAACTCCAAATAGAAGGAAATAAATTACATGTAATTTATACTGCAGTGAGATAAACCTCCCTGAGTAGTCACACATGTTTTGCACCTGCCTGATGGATGTCTTGTTTTTCATTGAAACTCCTCATGTGCATCCTGCAGTCAGGAGTCAGACTTGCTGTGGCAGCTCCTGTGTGCTATTTACTGTAAGCTCCTTAGAGACCCAGAAAAACAAACCTCAGACTGACTGGCCTCATTTCCCTCTTTCTGAGCAAAAAAAGAGAGAAAAAGTGCTCCTCTCTTCTCGCCTGAGCAAATGGCTGAAACTATACGTGATAATAAGGATGAACAAGTTTCTAATGGGAAAGGCCATTCATGGACCAGTGATGCGTGCCACGCTCTCATCTCCACTGGATTTCAGTCTCTTTTGCCAGCCACAGGCGGACCACACTTCTATTTTGGGGAGAAAGCGTACATAATGATTTGGCAAGGAGGGTTTGGATTGGAGCCAGTAATTGGGAAAATGAATCCGCCCTGAGAGAGTTCCTGAATGTTTTCTTTCCCCCATGTTCCTCGTGTAATCACAGCGTACAAAGAAATTACATCTTATTCACTCTGACTGGTGCCAAAAGACTCTCCTGTCCTTTGTTGATGCTTCTGTTTTACAAGTGGACAGCGCCATGAACAATTTAATAAATCCTCCCGGTCTCTTTAGGTGCTTAATCTTTTTTGCGACTGAATTCAGCGTTATTTTGCACACAGGACCCCCCACTTGTGCTGAGGCCTGCTTGCTGAGACAGGACTTCAGATGGCCTTTGATGACTTTGTAATTGAGCGTAATTTGGTTTCCTGCTTTCCGAACTAATGAGGCGGACAGAAAGAATAGTGGCAGGGAAGAATACAGTTGTTTGGAGACGGAGGAGGCGGACACTGGTGGGGGGGTGGGGGTGGGGGGGTGGGAGGGAGTTCTCTCTCTGGAGTGAGCGCTCTCAGGTTTTAAAAACAGCTGTCACCCTGCTTTGCTTCCTCATCACAGCGATAATAACCGCATCACTATGCAGAACAGCAGCTCTGGACTTCTTAGTTTTCTGAAAGCTGAGTGTGTCAGGGAAAAATGAGAGGACAGATGGAGGTGAAGCTAATTTATTTCTGCAATTATTTTAAATTTCGCTCTGGAAGTTAAATTGACGGGAGAAAAAAGTGAGGGTAACCTGCAATCCGGGGGACAGGAAGGGGGCATGCACGGGGTCTGCTTCAGGGGAACCTATGAAGTCAGGAGCAAAAATAACAATAAGAAGAAGAAGGCCTCAGGGAGAAACTTAAAAGTCAAAGAGATGCAAGATGGTGGTGCTTAAACAGCCGTGTCCAAACATTTACAAAGGAACTGTCACAGCAGCTTACCACTGAAGGTATCAATTGGCACTTCATCTCCCCGGTGACACCGGGTGGCGAGGCTCGGCGGCGAGCAGCTGGAGTTGCACCGTGCACTTCCCTCATCCGTCAGCCTGCCAGGGGATCGTCGCGAGCTCCAGAGCGCTAACTGCACACGTTGAGCTCGCTGGCATACTTTCCCACCTGTCCTACCAACACTAATGACCCACGGCACCATCAGCACGCCGGTCCACAGCCTTTTCCTGCAAGATGCGGCTACATACCTGCAATCTGTTTTCCTTATTGTCGACTCGTTGCAACATGCAGATTAGCTAATTAGCAGCATGGCTAGCAGGCCATGGTCGCCTATCCAACGCCTCCATCTCCGGCCAGCGGCGGGAGTTGAGTCAAGGCTGCGATATCGATTGCCGGAGAATTTTGTTTGCACAGGCAAACTACCTCAGGAGAATGGATCAATTTGTTATGATCCTGTGAGAAATCAATGTTTGTGTCACACCCTGATACTCCACTGAAGGCTTTGAAATCCCATCAATGAGATTTTTTTCCTTTTTTTTTTGCATGGAAACGGATGGAATAATGGTGGTGATTTTTCGAGCACCGCCATCCATCTTGCAGTATAAAGCTGGGGAGATTAATTGATGAATCTCTCATTCATGTCTTCATTTGAGCATATTTTAATTGAAGTGACTTTCATGCAGACGTAATTGCTGCCGAGTAGCCCATTAGCCGAATGAAAATGAATGCTTATAGAATATTAATTCATCATGATCATAAGTCATTCTGGTCGCGGTAAATCCAAGAACTTGATGTAATGGGTTTCCTTTGGGGTGTATAAAACCATATAAATCTACCAGACACTAAATTATATATTGTACAGAATGCACATAATGTAATATTCCCCCCCAGCCATTGCCTACTTACTGTAAATGGTCTGTTTAAATATTCACAGTGATCATTATATCACACCTCCACAGATTACTGAAAGACAAAAAATTGGAAAGGTTTCTAATTTACTTTTCGGGAGCCGAGTTAAAGTTCAGTGTTACTTTTCTTCTTGGAGAAACTAGTTAGAAAGGACTTCTTCTTCACCATCCTACTTCCTGAAACCAGAAGCTTGTTTGTCTGTATCTCACATCTTTGCAGTGCTGACAACGAAGGCGTGAAACAATCTCTTTCAGTCAGGTGAGGATTCAAACCCCAAACATAGAAAGCATCTGTTTATTTAATTGAATTACATCCAAATTTGAACAGCTGTTCTTTTGACTGCTGTGAAAGTGGGATAAAGATCTCTAAAGATTCACGTTTCTCTCGTCCTTATAAATATGCAACTGTTTAAGCCAGTTAACAATGAATGGCACCTCGTAGTTTGTGCAAGTACACAAGTTAGAAAGTACATCCTCGACACAAATACGCAGTGTATGTGAGTATTTGGCAGCATGAGATTATGGTTCTGGGGGATTTTTTTCTGTTGGCATGGACATTTAAGTCTGGAAATAATGGATAATAACACAATTTTCATAATGTTTCCTCTGTACGACATGCATTAGATTTAGAATCAATCAATTTAGATGTAATTGAAGTACAGCTGTTTAGTTTTAATTGAAGAAGTGAACAAAAGTATATGAAACTTGCAGTAATTAAGAGAGTTTTCAGGAAATATATTGCTGCAACAGTTTTGTTTTTTATTTAGTTGTTATTTGGGGCCCAAAACTAAGTTCTGTTGCACATTTTGACCGAATTTTCAAAATTTCTTATGCTTTCAGACCTAGAAACATTCCTAATTCCACTCTCAAAAAAACACCTTTTTTAGGTTTTAATATCTCCAGAGTGAAAACTCCAACAACCATGAAATCTGTTGAGGACAAAATAGTTTCCATCAGATTCAAATGCTTGAATGATTCCAGCAGAGCTCAACTTTTTAATTGCTGGTCCTTGAAAATTTAACAAATGTGTTTTGTTTTTAGGGTGAAAATACAAAAATTCCCATGTCTGAAAATGTGAAATTAAAAATATTTTGTAGAACATCTAAAATAGCAAAAAAAAAAAAAAGAACACCACCACAATCTGAAATGGCACAATTGCAAGCATGTTATACACAGTCTCATTTATTCAAGAGCTTTTATGTAATTGGACAAATAAACATAGATTACAAATACGTTTTTAAATACTTGGTCAAGAACCCTTTGTAGGAAACGACTTCCAGAAGTCTGGAACCCATAAACGCCACTAAAGAATGGATTTACTGCAGGTTTTTCCTACAGCTGCCCTCCCTTGTTTGTTTGTGGCTCTTTCTGCCTTGAGTTTTGTCCTCAGTAAGTGAAATGTGTGCTCGATCAGTTTGATTGACTCAGCCATTGCAGGATATTTCACTTTCTGGCCTTCAAAAAGTCCTGTGCTGCTTCCACAGTATGTTTTTGGGGTCATTTATCTGTACTGTGAAGCGCCATCCAATCAAATTTGCCCTGAGCGGAGAGTTTATCCCTTTACACTTCAGAATTAAACCGGCTGCTTCCATCTTCTGTCATGTCATCAATAAAAACTAGTGACCCAGTTCCAATGGAAGCCATATATGCTCATAGCATTATACTGCTGCCACCGTGTTTGACAGATCATCTATATCTCAGATCATGAGAAGTCTTTGATGTACTTTCTTCTTGTTGTCATTCAGGTCCAGGTGGATCTTAGTTTGGTCTGTACAAAGAATTTTGTCGTGTTTTGGGTTGTTTTTTTGGCAAAGTCTAATCTGTTCTCGAGGCTTCAGAATGGTTTGCATGTTGTTGTGAACTTTCCGTATTTCCTTTTGTGAAGTCTTTGATAATAATGCACCTACCTCATGAATAGGATTCATCAGTTGGCACAGCGTTGTGCAAAAAAATTTATTGTCCTATGATCATCACCCATTGTTGTCTTCTGCTGACAAGGGATTGAATAATAAGGGTTTTCCAAGGCTAATATCAGTGCTGATTATTAGTAAGACAGATGGCTGTCATTTGGCGCTGGTATGCAATAAATGTAATGTTTTAACAGCATGTGGCAGCAGAGAATCTGTTGTTCATAACTAGACTTCTTCATTAATAAGTATGGCTATAACTGAATATGTATAACACAAGTAGGAGTGATTAAATTGTCTTGAGACTGATCAGTTTGTCTCCCGCTGTTCTCGTCTTATTTTCTTAATATTTCACTATTCCACCACTTTCATTACCCACTAAGGTAAAATATCTTAAAGCAAATTAATTGTAGTTTTCCAGACTGTGTTTCAGTGTGGTCTGTGGCCTTCTAACTTAGCGGCTAGCTGTTAGCATAGCCTCAGCCACTGTGAGAGGAGCTCATTTCCTGGTTCGTCTCTTCTTTAGAGACATTTTAGAGACATTTCAGAGACCACAGAGTGCCGACAGAAAGAAGAGGCTGTAAGAGACCTGAAGTAGCTCATTTAATTTATCAAAAATGACAAATATTAGACACGATAATGAGTGTATCCCAACTGTTGGCGTCCATGATTTATTCTGCTAAACTCGCCTGTGTGTGCTTTTTCTCCATCAGTCTACCAAGCTCTTGTTTTGGCCACTTGTACTCTTCAAACTCTCTCTCCCACCATGGATTTGTTTAGTCTTTGCAGCCTAAAAATGTCCTCTATCGCCTCCACTTGGAGCTCCTTTGACTACATATTGTGGGTTTTACAGCAACAGCTTCTAAATGTCACACTTTGAATCAACTCCAGACCTTTTACCGGCTTAATTGATGAAGAAATAACGGGGGAATAGCCCACATCTGTCCACCAAACAGCTTTTGGCTACTTACTCTCCAAATAAGAGGAGGCTACAAAGTAAAGAGCTGTAATTTCTAAACCCTGCCTCCAATTTGGATGTCAGTAACCTCAGTTTAAAGCCCATATCCATTATATAGCTGCAAATTGAACAGGTTTTTATAAGCATGGACATAACTCAATAAGTAGATGTGCAATGTAAACAAGTGTAGAGTATACGTACTGTGTAGTAAAAGTTTTTGGCAGCTTTGGACAATATAGAACATGCAGAAAATGCAACATTAACATGCAGTGCTGCTAAATGTGCTACCAGTAGTTGATATTGCATGAAGTGGGTTCAGCACAGTACTTCAAAACTGCAGTACTCGAGTGGATGTACTTTTTATCTTCATGTCTCTAAGACTGCGACTCAATAAGGAACAAGGCCACCTTCTTGGAGGGACACCTTGGGAACTTGTATAACGCTCTCCTGCTATCACAGATGTTCAAGGTAAAGATGAGTGGATCCTACTCTGCCTCGCCACCTATCACACAAGCTCTGAAAGTTCAAAACTGTATCGTAATGGTGCCATTATAGATTTAGATTAAATGAGTGTTTTGAAGTGGCGGCTGAGAGGCAGGCCGTGATTACACAAACCGTTGCAGGTAGCGGCAGCGGGAGATGACATAAGTCTATTTTTGGTGCTTTCGTCGAGCATAATTGTTCGCCGCCGCTGGCTGGCAAATCAAAACCCATTTAACATCGCCATTGTTTGGTGATTGGATGTTATGACTCAGCTGTTGTACTACCGCAGCTGGAGAACTGTCTGTTCATTATATCTCCTGTGGGCTGAATTCAATATTTAAAGGCATTGACTGCTAATGTCAACCATATGCAGAGGACACGGAGTTAACTGTATAGCTCGAGTGGCGCCGATGCATACATCTGTGTTATAATGCCTGTAAATAATGCAGAAACTGGGCACAATGTCAGCCCTTCTTTCTCAAGTGTTAATCAAGGGTAGCAGCAGCAGCAGCGGCAGCCAATCAACAAGCTCTCTAGTATCTAATCAGCGGCTGCCTTCCTGCTCTTTCATAACTTAATTGTGCGAGTCATAATAGGTGTGTCCTCTATGAGAATGTTCTGCATTCAGTTTGTTTTGTCAAATTCTCCCCTCTGGTGCCCATTAGGACCATGTATTTCAATGAATTATTAACATTTCATAATGATATGATTAATTTCCTCTTTTCACTGCCATTACCGCGCTGGAGGGCTTTTGGAGATATTTGGTGGTTGGTGTGCGTCGGCGCTCCGCTAGCCATGACCCTGTGTGGTGCTCATATTTTACTAAAGAGAGAATCCTGCCAGGTTGAGAGGGTCTGAGTGTGCATGTCCTTGGGTTTTTTTTTTTCTTTCTTTGAGTGAATGAAAGCCCTGGAAAATATGAAAATCCTACAGCATAATTCATGTAATTTTGACCTTACTTTAAAATCAATCATAGTGCATGTAACTTTCGTCTCGATTAGAAACCGCACAAGGTGGATTTAAACAAAGCGTGAGAGACCTTCGGCTGCAGGACCGCATCCGTCGTGATGCAGAGGTGTTTTGAACTAATTAAACTCAGAAGGATTGTAGAGTTTCGGTGCCTTCGTCCTCTCTCATTAGACTGCTCACTTGGTTAATGGGGTTGATTGAAGGACTCTGGCTTGTTGTGATGGGATGCCTGATTCGGTGAGAGCGATGGGTTTAGTCTGTGTGTTTGCATCAGGAGCTGTGTTAACCCTTAGAGCCCGACGGACGCACAACACATTAAAATTCACATCTCCTCTTCCAGGTGGAATTGCTCTTGATGGATTTATTGCAGCGAGGTGTTGCACATATCAAATAAAAGCACACAGCTTGACCTTTTCAACAATGCTATACTGGTGAGCGTTGGCGAGAAAAATATAATGTTGAATTTACATCAAATTCAATCATAGTTACAGAGCTCTGCTTCTCCACACACACCAGTCTGGGTTAAATTAGTCATGAACTTGTCTTTGCATGGATATGTTGAAGTCTAAATGCATTAAAATCTACACCTTTCAACCATTGCAAAGATAAAACCACGCTCAATATTCTGCCAGTAGACTACTGTATGCATTTATATCACTGCATTTCACCCCATTTATTTATTCTTTTGAGCACTAAATATAGATGTTTTCTAAATTCTGCGCCATACAGTATCCCACTGTCATGGTTCTGATATTACGCTATTTCTTATATTAACAAGACATCTTTGCTACCAGCATTTTCTGATGAGATACACGTTAAAGCATGTTAACCTTTGCCTAGGTAGCCATTTTAAGATTTTAATGTCTCCAGAATTAAAACTCCAGCAGCCATGCCAGAATGACTTCAGCAGAGCTCAACTATTGAATTATTTGTCTATAAAAATGGACAGAATATGTTGTTTTGAATTTCTGAAAGCAAAATATTTTCTAAAATAGTTTTGTTGTACTTAACAAATAACCAACACCGCGAGCTGAAGTTCTGCATTTACAACCATTGTATACACAGTTCTGTATTTTCAAGGGCTCAAATGTAATTGGACATAATCATAAATAAGTTATTTTCAAATGCTGGTCAAAAATAGTTTGTAGGAAGTGACTTCCTGGAGTTTGGAGCCCGTAAACATCACCGAAGAATGGATTTACTGCGGGTTTTTCCTACAGCTACCTTCAATTGTTGTTTGTTTTTGGGTTTTTCTGCCTTGAGTTTTGTCCTCAGTACCCCACCGTCATGGTTCTCATAGCAACATCTACCTAATATCAACACGATATCTTTGCTGCCAGCATTTCATAATGAGATACCTGCAAAAACTTCCATTTTATAATGTCAAATAGTTTTCTTGGTAGTAAGACTAAAATAAAAAGTCTGCAAGTATCGTATTAAACGATGGAAGATCTGGATAACCCAGACTGCTCTTTGGGGGGGGGGGACACACAACAAAAACAATTAAAGAGATAATGTAGTGAAATCCTCCTGAAAACAGCCTGGGGCTCATTGTGTTGAAGGGCACTAATCAAAGGTGTAAAATAGTGTAGGTGATTAAAATACAGCAAGAATTCAGCAGACAACAGGACGAATCGGTGTTTAGAAGCATATTCTCAACTCTCTTTGTGTCTCTTTGTTTTGAGTGTTGGAAGGGCCTCTTGTCCCACTGTTGCAATATGTACAGACAATAAAAGACATATATATACTCTGTTGTTAATGAAGCTTAGTTAATCTTGGTCCAGAAGACCTTGGTTTTTCCTAAACCAGAGCAAACAATTTAAAAACACTTCAGTTCAAGCAGAAATGTCAACTTTGTGGTTCGTTTAACTCTTTTTGGAATGTCTCATGCTTGTTTATGACAAATGCCTCCCTGTCAGTTTTTTTCTTTTTTAGGCTATAATCTACCAATTACTTCTCTACCTGAAGCTTTAGTTGCTGTAGGTGACTGTCACTATGGCTGCTGTCCTCTTTTGTTCTGGCAAACCAATCACTGCTAGCTGACTATAAAACACATTGCTACAAGTGCTGCACAGCCCTTTAATTTAAAACCCATTTACACTGCAAAATAGAGAGACATTTACCTGCTGCTGAGAGACTTAATTAGCATTGTGTAAACTTGTTTGACTTGAATGTAATAGCCGTTCATTTGGATGCAGAAGTCCTGGATACACTTCAGCTAAAACAGAAATTGTTAAAGTTTGTTGTATGCGTGTGGACACTTGGAAAACAAAGGTGATATTTGTGCTTTATTGAAATTCACACACAACTACCCTTTGTACACCGACACATCTAGAGGAGAAGTCTTGTTGAAGATCTTGGTCTGAATTGATGTTTAGACCAGATTATTTAGTTTACAGATCCGATGTTAAACCTCCTTAACAGCTCGCAGACTTTTCAGGTAATAGAATTAATAATAATTCAGGATAATGTCAAACATGTTTTGTATTTACAAGCTATAATCAGGTTGATAGGGATTGCTACGCTGCTGCCAAGCCAAGCTAAACATTCTAGCCTTTAGCAATAACGTTAGCTGCGGAAATAAACCGAAATCTCATTCTAGTTCTTCCTGAAACCCGTCTTGACGCAAATTCCCAAATGTTTTCTCATCCAGACTCCTCGTTTAACCCTTTGCTTTGTTTTTTTTCCTTTTTCATAGCAAGTTGTTGCTCCACAGTCTCCATTTAGTTTCCATCTGCTTCCCGTTGAGATCATAGGAGGTGATGTGATGCATTTTTATTTTCACATGTAGTAGCATCTCGTGGTATCTGAACAATTTCTCCTTATTGCTCCGCCAAGGAAGGCGGCAGAGTTATGCGCAAATTGGCGTATGCGAATCGGTCTGTTAGCAACATTACTCAAAAACAGACTAACTGATTTGGATGAAATTTTCAACTGACAACTGATCAGATTTTGGCAGTGAAGCGGCTTACAGTGTGGATCCACGGATTTGTTAAAGATTTCTGTATCATTGCCAGATAGGAGCGTGATGTCACTGTAACTATGACAACAAGTGAACGCCAAGTCAGCTGCCTGCTGATGATCACATGATTGTGATCCTACTACAAATCCACCACTGTGGACTTATTAGGACTTATCCATCACAAAGGATACAAGGAACAGTTGATTAAGTTGTGGGGGTGTTTCCGAGTCCCATCAATTCCCACCACTCGCTCCATATTTAGGTGTTTTGATTCGGTATCCGCACATAACGTACACATGCATAACACACGCCTGTGATCAGTAAAAGGTAGTTTTGTTTGTGGGTACATCTACAGGGTTATTCAAAAAGAATGAACTGATGTCATTACACAATATTTCATAAGGAAAAACAATAGAAAACTCCAGTGAAGTCACAAGTTTTCTACTCACAATCAACTTTTATTTGATGTTTAAGGTCATCGAGTAACAACAGCGACGAACTCAGTGTATCGTGATGTGCTGATGCGGGTCTAGGAGGAATTCTCTTATTACATTGATGTTGCCAGTGCTGCAGGCGGTGGCCACATTGAACACTTGTATGACAGGAAATAATAGTTGATTGTGAGTAGAATACTTGTGACTTGGCTGGAGTTTCCTACTGCTTTGCCTTATTAAAATATTACAAAATGAAACCGGTTCATTCTTTTTGAATAACCTCATATATTGAATGGCCACATTCTATGTTGCCGTGGTTTCTGATCATCAATAACTAATTTTAAAAAATGCTGCATTTCTGACAGTGTCATATGGGGAATGAACAGCATTGGCAGAGAACTGTGTGAGTGCTTTTCTTGTGTTGTCATGCAACCTAATTTCAAAATCTGTTTGGATTTTAAAGCTGCTGTAGTCTAAGCTCCGGCTTTACCAGTCGTTCTGTTGCACATACACTACTGTACCTACATAATATCACTCTTTCTATCTTCATACATCCCACTGTTCTCTCTACATCCACTGCTATTTGTTTACTATCAGCTTCACTTACATACACGGCAATCTCCTGACAAATAATTACTTCATGTCTCATATTAGCAACTTTACCAAGGCGGTAACGGTGTGTGAGGATAGTATTTGCCCCAAAAACCTTAAAAATTAGCAACAACAACAACACTGCTGTGTTTACATATAATTCCCTATTTACGTGAATGAGTACTGAGGCTGTGTTTGTTTTGGATGCAGCTTTAGTGTAGAAAACCAGCAGGAAGGTCAGAATTTAGTCAAGTTGGCTGTTTGGAAAGTTTTTTTTTTGTGTGCTTTTATCTTTTAATGCCACCCTAGAGCTATTTAGGTGAGCCAGCCTGCTGACAGCGAATGGATTATTCATTATTTTATATTATGACCAGAGTTCTCATTTTGCTATTCAAATTTGCCATTAAGTGGGTCCGCATTATATCTGACTTGAAGCGGCTCTTGCCTCCGAGATTTATGTAATTAAAACCAAAGCGTCCATCTGCCAGCGACTCGGGTTCTCCTCCGTTTGGCCAAAATGACATGCATTTCCATATTGTGTTTACATTTCATACATAGGGAAGTGAGTTTCTGCTCCCACAACACTTCTCCCTTCCCTGTATAATGGCAGGAAGTATTGTATAAGACTGGAGCCTGCAGGAATAATATATTTAAACTTACTCCCCAGATATGAATAACATACTATATGTCACACATTTTGTAGGCACTTTCTTAAAGCGGTGGTCCAGAAAGGCAGCTTGATGTGTAAATGTGGAGAACCTGAACTTCTATTATTCAGAGATCTACTTTCTGCAGATGGAGCACTCAGCACTGCCTCAAGTATTTTTCACTTTTAGCCTGCAGAAGTTTCTTTTTTTACGCTGTAATTCTTCTGTTCAGATTTCTTTTTTATCTGGACTGAAGCATCAAACTCTGCTTGGATGCTTCCAAGATGGTTCCATTATCGACAGTGCAGTTTTTCTGTGCAATCATTGCTAGCAAAGTACATCTCCACCATCCTTTTGCGCGTTTTATACGATCTAAACCATTCTCAGCTGATCGAGATGCACATTCCTGCACAATGGACATATTTCAGGTACTTTATATGACTTGTAATCTCAATTATGTGCTACATTTGCTTCTTATTTGTCTTGTAAATGTGTCTGCTGACTGCAACACCTGCTTTTTTTATCTACATTTTAGTGTTTGCTGTTATACACTAAAATACAAAGTGAAATTCCTATTAAAACCTCAATATAATGTGAAATACAGACAGAAATACCTGATGCTGATTGACTAAATCATAATTTTGTGAACCCCTTTTTTAAGGTCTAGAATGCAACTAATGGTAGTTTATATAATGTTCTTTGCCCTATCTTTAAATACTGATAAATGTTTAATTGGTTAATTGTTAAATAATACCAATCACTGAGTAATTAAGTTAAAAAAAAAAGGTAAAATCCTCTGATTCCAGCTTCTTAAATGTGAATGTTTTCTGGTTTCTTTCCTCTATCTTTGACAGTAAACAGAATATCTTTGGGTTTTGGACAAAACCAGACATTTAAGGATGTCATCTTGAGTTTTAGTAAACACTAATTGATATTTTACACTATTTTGTTTTATTTTTTGACTTTTTACAGACCAGACAACTAATCAAGAAAATGATCCGTAGCTGCAGGACTCACGACTACACTGAAAAATATAATTCTTGGATGAACTTGAATGAATTGCTTCAATTGGTAGCAAGAAATTGAATTACATTTATCCAGAATGTGATATTAATATTGGGTTAACTTACAATCATTTGATTTCTCTCAAATAAGCATTGCTGCAGCTTAACTTCAAGGAAAGTCAACTTGAAGTTTCCAATTTTTCCAACTTAAGCGTTTGCTTCACTCAAATGTAAAATTGTAAAACATGATTGTGTCATTAGAACTGCCAGTTTATTTACTGTTCAGTTTGCTTGCAGCAGAAACAAAGAAAGAAACACAGACATATTTTGTAGACCCAAACCATTTTTAATATTAATCTAGAGAATAATGAAGCTGCAGCCTTGTTCCTGATGTATCACTTTCTTTTAGCAGAAAAGAATGTCAAAAAATATTGTAGTAGCCTCATGTGTGCTTTAATTTAAATTTAAAATGTCCCCAAATGACAATAGAACTCAAAATTAAAGCGAATCCAGTCATTCAGTGGTCTGATGGCTCATTCTGAAAGGTTGACCATGCTGTAATTACAGTCCTCCAGTCTGTAATTATAAAGTGATCAATCACAGTCAAAAGAGTCCCGCCGAAGACAAAGCAGAAGGACACACGAGTTGAAAATGACCAAAGTGTTCCCATTTGGCAGCCAGACAACAAAAACAACGTCAGAGTGTGGAGTAAGTTTCCAGTCGTGTCTCTTTAAAAACAACATCTCTGCCGCGCTTGTGTTCCAGAAAACGCCATCCTGGCCTTTGGAAACGGATCGGATGTGAAGACAGGAGCCAGCCAGCCCGGGATGCCCAGTCCAGCAACCGACAACCAGAGCCCACACTTGGCAACCACCGCCCCGGGCGTCTCTATGGAAACAGAGCAGAACATTCTGCGAGCACAGATACCTACTCAGGTGAGATGAGACGGAAGACTGGAAATGTGATGTACAACCTTCTCCAAACACACAGGCACTAATGGAGACGGCCCCTCTCACAATTGGGTTATACAGCTGCAGATAACTTGGAGTGTTTGTTTTAGCCTCGCGGCAGATGGAGGGGATTTACACAATCTGGCCAATTCGCTCAGCGTCGGGTATGGAGCTGCACAAAAAGTTGAAACGAAAGAACCGAGGCAGAGTCCATTTGCTAACTTGTGCACAGAACTCACTTCACGCCATTTTTTCTGAGCATCTAAACTGTAGGTATCCATAAGACATCCAGGAGGAAGAGTAAAAACAGAAATATGAATAAAAGAAACCTCTCGCTGTAGCTGCTGGTATCACAGATATGCAAAGCTGCACTTTCAATGTACTGCACTGCACTTTTAAACTAATACTGGAGAAATTTACATGACAGCAGCTACATAAACAGGAACAAAAAATAATTATACCTTAAGGTCAATGAATGTCGGCTTCTAAAATTACAAAATAAGCCGTATTGATATGTAAACAGAGAAATTTACACGACAGCAGCTACATAAACATGAACAAAAATAAGTAGCCCTTAAATTTAATAAATGTCAGCTTCTAAGATATTATAAAATAAACTTTATTGTTTGAGCAGCTTGATACAGAAGAGGCATGGAAGAAGCAGGATGAGAAACAGAAACTACAGCAAGGCTAAAAAATAAAAAGGCATGATGCATTTATATTTACTAATGGATTTCTAATTTATTTACCTGATTAGAAATCGGCCAACTTGAGAGTTTTGGGGACCGTGTTTATATTTAACAGCAAATTTATCAAAAAGAAGACAGTAAATTTCAAAATATGGCTAAAACATGCATATAACATTTCAATTAGTCACATAAATGTGTATTTTATATGCTATTAGAGTTTTGACCACAATATTTAAATTACTTCAGGCAAATTCGCATAATTAACGTGACTGTGGCGTCCTAACCTTGACATTTCAAATGGCTAGGTGAATCTATTTATCTATTTCGTAGCACTTTGGCTCAACATTCTGACGTGTTAAATGTACTGTATAAATAACAGAACTGACAGGTTGGTATTGACTGATGATACCAGGCTCTACAGACTGGCTCGTTTAGTGTTTGTCAGGTGGAGAATCCTGTTTGAGCGAATCAAGGAAGCTTTATTGGATGATCGGATGTAACTTTATTGATTGCAGCGTCGTCTTCAGACCTCCACTCCAGTAAAACGGATCCAGCACTCGGAGTTGGAGCATAATGCAAACAAAGTAATGAGAATAAAACTGTCGAGGCAATTAAAAGAAGCTGCAAAACTCAAATAAACAAATGCGTAAACAAATGTTATGTACACTTTCCTGAACAGCGAACTTAAAAGATGTAATATAACGTGCACAGTTACAGACATAGAAACAGGCATTTAAATAGGGGAATCATTTCAGTTTCCACAGTTAATGCCTTCACCATTTTAGTTTAGTTTGAGGCCCATTCAGTCTGAATATATATAAAACCTAAACTGACCCATATTCATAACTGCCTCATCAACAGTATAAACAGGTTGTGTAAACATCCTAGTTGTAAAGTAAACAATGACTGAACTCTGTGGGACATAAATTTTAATGCAGACAGTCTGTTTCGCATTAGACATGCACACAGTGTTGCAGATTTTAATAATGAGGAGAAATTTATAAATAATATAATTTACTTGAGGCAAGGGAAATTTGTTCCATGCGTTTGGCTCCTAATGGGCACCCAAAACTGCTGCAGATAACATAATTGACAATCTGCCAACAGATATAAATAAACTTCACAAGCTAAATGTATAACTAGGCCACTTACTTATGTCCAGAGGGAAAGCTGAAGAAGAAAAAAAATGCCAAAAGCCCAAATTACATCTTTTTTCCTCCCGCTCGTCCCACACACACAATTGTTTCAACAGTCTGTCTCATCCTGTGACACTCAGTCAAACATTTTCTCACCTGATAGTCGCGTATAAAGTGATGCTCAAATAAAATGTCATCCAGTTTACACCATTCACAGTTAATTAAACCAGCAAATTAGCTCTGGACAGCTGCCTCACAGTCATAACGTCGGATATTAGCTCTTCATCCAACATCCTGTCACATTTTTTAAAGCATCGCCTCTTATGTGTCAAGAAAAATTAACGCCACATTTCAGTCAGTTCTGACGTCTCCTCGGTGTCAAGTGTGTGACCGGGAAAGATGCGATAACTCATGTAATTAATGTTTACACATTTCCAGATATTTTATCAGTTTCATTTAATGTACCTCGACACCAAAAAGTAGTTACATGTCTGTTTACCGTGAGATATCTATTTTGCAACAGGCACAACTCAGATTCTTTAAGTTCTGTTGCAAGGTGGGAACTCCGTGAATCAGACATTTCGGATCGAGATCTATAGGGCTGGACCCGAGCATCCGAATATCTGAATATTCGGTCGTGACGGTGGTATCCGGATATTAATTTTGAGATCCAAATATTCGCCCCTGCCCCTCTGGACGATGTGGCGCAAACAGTATTCCTGTCGCCCGACGTGTTCTCCCTTTGGGCGTTGCTATAGGAACCGATCCTAATAGTCCTCGCCTCATTTTGGTGACGTTTTGGACGACATACTATATGATGACGTTTTGATGCCGTTTTTGACGACATCCTAAACTGTGACATTTTCATGCCGTTTTGGTGGCATTTTGGACGACACACTAAACTATGACGTTTTTATGCTGTTTTGGTAACATTTAGAGCGACATACTAAACTATGATGTTTTGGTGACTTTTTGGACGATATACACTGACAGTCATTAAAAACTTAAGGGACCATATTTTTCAACATCATTTTTATTTTGAAGCCTGAAACTGGATTTTCTTCATATGAATCATTTGTTTAGCATATTGGCATACAAATGATATACAAGAATGATTTCAAAATGAAGAATTTCACAAAAGAAAACGGCACCTGCCAAACACAAAGTCACAACAGTCAATACAGAGGATGGCCTCCATTTGCTTCGATGCAGGCAGCAATCTGTCGGCACATGCTTTGGACCAGGTTTCTGATTGTGGGTTGGGAACAGCCCATATGCCTGGCTACATCACTGTAGCTCAAACCGGCCTCCAGCATACCCAGTGCCCGGAGACGTTGTTCATGTGTTAGACGCGGCATGATGCTGTTCACTGGACTAACAATGGTGGCCTTTTTTGAGCCTTTATATAGGCCTTTAAAATCCATTCTCAAATTGTGCAGATACTCACTGAGTATTGCTTGGTGTGTATTTGGTTCACTTTTGCAAAGTGACCAACCCATGTGCAATGAATCATGACAAAATGACAACTCATCATTATCTCAACTACCAGGATACTAGATCATCAGTAAATCCACAATGATTAATTACAACCCCCCTACAAGTAGAATTCTGCGTACATTTGTACCTTAAAGTTTCTATTGACTGTCAGGATACTAACCTATGACTTTTTGGTGACATTTTGGATGACATGCTAAACTATGACATTTTTATGATGTTTTGGTGACATTTTGAACGACATACAAACCTATGACTTTTTGGGGGCATTTTGGACGACATACTAAACTATGACTTTTTGGACAACATACTAAACTGTGACGTTTTATGCCATTTTGGTGACTTTTTGGACGACATACTAACCTATGACATTTTGGTGACTTTTAGGACGACATACTAAACTGACGTTTTGTTGACATTTTGAATGCCATACTAAACGATGACGTTTTGGTGACTTTTTGGACAACATACTAAACTATGACGTTTTTATGACGTTTTGGTGACATTTTGGACAACATACTAAACTGAAGTTTTTATGCCGTTTTGATGACTTTTGGATGACATACTAACCTATGACGTTTTTATGCAATTTTGGTGACATTTCGGACGACATCCTAACCTATGACGTTCTGGTGACTTTTTGGACAACATACTAAACTATCACGTTTTGTTGACATTTTGGAAGACATACTAAACAATGACGTTTTGGTGACATTTTGGACAACATACTAAACTGTGACTTTTGGTGACTTTTTGGTGACATACTAAACTATGACGTTTTGGTGACATTTTGGACAACATACTAAACTGTGACGTTTTTGTGACGTTTTGGGGACATTTTGGACGACATCCTAAACTATGATGTTTTTATGCCGTTTTGGTGACATTTCAGACGACATCCTAAACAATGACGTTTTGGTGACTTTTTGGACGACATCCTAAACTGTGACATTTTTATGCAATTTTGGTGACATTTCAGACGACATCCTAAACAATGACGTTTTGGTGACTTTTTGGACGACATACCAAACTGTGACGTTTTTATGCAATTTTGGTGACATTTCAGACGACATCCTAAACAATGACGTTTTGGTGACTTTTTGGTGACATACTAAACTATGACGTTTTTATGACGTTTTGGTGACTTTTTGGACGACATCCTAAACAATGACGTTTTGGTGACTTTTTGGACGACATACTAAACTGTGACGTTTTTTGCAATTTTGGTGACATTTCAGACGACATCCTAAACAATGACGTTTTGGTGACTTTTTGGTCACATACTAAACTATGATGTTTTTATGAGGTTTTGGTGACTTTTTGGACAACATACTAACCTATGATGTTTTTATGCAATTTTGGTGACATTTCAGACGACATCCTAAACAATGACATTTTGGTGACATACTAAACTATGATGTTTTTATGCCGTTTTGGTGACATTTCAGACGACATCCTAAACAATGACGTTTTGGTGACTTTTTGGACGACGTACTAAACTGTGACGTTTTTATGCAATTTTGGTGACATTTCGGACGACATCCTAACCTATGACGTTTTGGTGACTTTTGGACGACATACCAAACTGTGACGTTTTATGCAATTTTGGTGACATTTCAGACGACATCCTAAACAATGACGTTTTGGTGACTTTTTGGACGACATACTAAACTGTGACGTTTTTATGCAATTTTGGTGACGTTTTCAGACGACATCCTAAACAATGACGTTTTGGTGACTTTTTGGTGACATACTAAACTATGACGTTTATATGACGTTTTGGTGACTTTATGGACGACATACTAACCTATGATGTTTTTATGCAATTTTGGTGACATTTCAGACGACATCCTAAACAATGACGTTTTGGTGACTTTTTGGACAACATACTAAACTATGATATTTTTATGCCGTTCTGGTGACATTTCAGACGACATCCTAAACAATGACGTTTTGGTGACTTTTTGGACGACGTACTAAACTGTGACGTTTTTATGATGTTTTGGTGACTTTTTGGACGACATCCTAAACAATGACGTTTTGGTGACATTTTGGACAACATACTAAACTGTGACGTTTTTATGACGTTTTGGGGACATTTTGGACAACATACTAACCTATGACGTTTTTATGCAGTTTTGGTGACATTTTGGACGACATCCTAAACTATGATGTTTTTATGATGTTTTGGTGACATTTTGGACGACATACTAAACTGTGACTTTTTGGTGACATACTAAACTATGACGTTTTGGTGACATTTTGGACAACATACTAAACTGTGACGTTTTTATGACGTTTTGGTGACATTTTGGACGACATCCTAAACTATGATGTTTTTATGCCGTTTTGGTGACATTTCAGACGACATCCTAAACAATGACGTTTTGGTGACTTTTTGGACGACATCCTAAACTGTGACGTTTTTATGCAATTTTGGTGACATTTCAGACGACATCCTAAACAATGACGTTTTGGTGACTTTTTGGTGACATACTAAACTATGACGTTTTTATGACGTTTTGGTGACTTTTTAGACGACATCCTAAACAATGATGTTTTGGTGACTTTTTGGACGACATACTAAACTGTGACGTTTTTTTGCAATTTTGGTGACATTTCGGACGACATCCTAAACAATGACGTTTTGGTGACTTTTTGGTGACATACTAACCTATGCCGTTTTGGTGACTTTTTGGACAATATAAAAAACTATGACGTTTTTATGATGTTTTGGTGACTTTTTGGACGACATACTAAACTGTGACGTTTTTATGCAATTTGGTGACATTTCAGACGACATCCTAAACAATGACGTTTTGGTGACTTTTTGGTGACATACTAAACTATGACGTTTTTATGACGTTTTGGTGACTTTTTGGACAACATACTAACCTATGACGTTTTTATGCAATTTTGGTGACATTTCGGACGACATCCTAAACAATGACGTTTTATGCCGTTCTGGTGACATTTCAGACGACATCCTAAACAATGACGTTTTGGTGACTTTTTGGACGACGTACTAAACTGTGACGTTTTTATGCAATTTTGGTGACATTTCGGACGACATCCTAACCTATGACGTTTTGGTTACATTTTGGACAACATACTAAACTGTGACGTTTTTATGCAGTTTTGGTGACTTTTTGGACAACATACTAACCTATGACGTTTTTATGACGTTTTGGTGACATTTCGGACGACATACCAAACTGTGACGTTTTTATGCAATTTTGGTGACATTTCAGACGACATCCTAAACAATGACGTTTTGGTTACATTTTGGACAAGATACTAAACTGTGACGTTTTTATGCAGTTTTGGTGACTTTTTGGACAAGATACTAACCTATGACGTTTTTATGACGTTTTGGTGACATTTCGGACGACATACCAAACTGTGACGTTTTTATGCAATTTTGGTGACATTTCAGACGACATCCTAAACAATGACGTTTTGGTGACTTTTTGGACGACATCCTAAACTGTGATGTTTTTATGCAATTTTGGTGACATTTCAGACGACATCCTAAACAATGACGTTTTGGTGACTTTTTGGACGACATACCAAACTGTGACGTTTTTATGCAATTTTGGTGACATTTCAGACGACATCCTAAACAATGACGTTTTGGTGACTTTTTGGTGACATACTAAACTATGACGTTTTTATGACGTTTTGGTGACTTTTTAGACGACATCCTAAACAATGACGTTTTGGTGACTTTTTGGACGACATACTAAACTGTGACGTTTTTTTGCAATTTTGGTGACATTTCGGACGACATCCTAAACAATGACGTTTTGGTGACTTTTTGGTGACATACTAACCTATGCCGTTTTGGTGACTTTTTGGACAATATAAAAAACTATGACGTTTTTATGATGTTTTGGTGACTTTTTGGACGACATACTAAACTGACGTTTTTATGCAATTTTGGTGACATTTCAGACGACATCCTAAACAATGACGTTTTGGTGACTTTTTGGTGACATACTAAACTATGGCGTTTTTATGACGTTTTGGTGACTTTTTGGACAACATACTAACCTATGACGTTTTTATGCAATTTTGGTGACATTTCGGACGACATCCTAAACAATGACGTTTTTATGCCGTTCTGGTGACATTTCAGACGACATCCTAAACAATGACGTTTTGGTGACTTTTTGGACGACGTACTAAACTGTGACGTTTTTATGCAATTTTGGTGACATTTCGGACAAGATACTAAACTGTGACGTTTTTATGCAGTTTTGGTGACTTTTTGGACGACATACTAAACTGTGACGTTTTTTTGCAATTTTGGTGACATTTCAGACGACATCCTAAACAATGACGTTTTGGTGACTTATTGGACGAAGTACTAAACTGTGACGTTTTATGCAATTTTGGTGACATTTCGGACGACATCCTAAACAATGATGTTTTTATGCCGTTCTGGTGACATTTCAGACGACATCCTAAACAATGACGTTTTGGTGACTTTTTGGACGACGTACTAAACTGTGACGTTTTTATGCAATTTTGGTGACATTTCGGACGACATCCTAACCTATGACGTTTTGGTTACATTTTGGACAACATACTAAACTGTGACGTTTTTTTGCAGTTTTGGTGACTTTTTGGACAAGGTACTAACCTATGACGTTTTTATGATGTTTTGGTGACATTTCGGACGACATACCAAACTGTGACGTTTTTATGCAATTTTGGTGACATTTCAGACGACATCCTAAACAATGACGTTTTGGTGACTTTTTGGACAACATACTAACCTATGACGTTTTTATGACGTTTTGGTGACATTTCGGACGACATACCAAACTGTGACGTTTTTATGCAATTTTGGTGACATTTCAGACGACATCCTAAACAATGACGTTTTGGTTACATTTTGGACAAGATACTAAACTGTGACGTTTTTATGCAGTTTTGGTGACTTTTTGGACAAGATACTAACCTATGACGTTTTTATGACGTTTTGGTGACATTTCGGACGACATACCAAACTGTGACGTTTTTATGCAATTTTGGTGACATTTCAGACGACATCCTAAACAATGACGTTTTGGTGACTTTTTGGACGACATCCTAAACTGTGATGTTTTTATGCAATTTTGGTGACATTTCAGACGACATCCTAAACAATGACGTTTTGGTGACTTTTTGGACGACATACCAAACTGTGACGTTTTTATGCAATTTTGGTGACATTTCAGACGACATCCTAAACAATGACGTTTTGGTGACTTTTTGGTGACATACTAAACTGTGACGTTTTTTTGCAGTTTTGGTGACTTTTTGGACAAGGTACTAACCTATGACGTTTTTATGATGTTTGGTGACATTTCGGACGACATACCAAACTGTGACGTTTTTATGCAATTTTGGTGACATTTCAGACGACATCCTAAACAATGACGTTTTGGTTACATTTTGGACAACATACTAAACTGTGACGTTTTTATGCAGTTTTGGTGACATTTCAGACGACATCCTAAACAATGACGTTTTGGTGACTTTTTGGACGAAGTACTAAACTGTGACGTTTTTATGCAATTTTGGTGACATTTCGGACGACATCCTAAACAATGATGTTTTTATGCCGTTCTGGTGACATTTCAGACGACATCCTAAACAATGACGTTTTGGTGACTTTTTGGACGACGTACTAAACTGTGACGTTTTTATGCAATTTTGGTGACATTTCAGACGACATCCTAAACAATGACGTTTTGGTGACTTTTTGGTGACATACTAAACTATGACGTTTTTATGACGTTTTGGTGACTTTTTAGACGACATCCTAAACAATGACGTTTTGGTGACTTTTTGGACGACATACTAAACTGTGACGTTTTTTTGCAATTTTGGTGACATTTCGGACGACATCCTAAACAATGACGTTTTGGTGACTTTTTGGTGACATACTAACCTATGCCGTTTTGGTGACTTTTTGGACAATATAAAAAACTATGACGTTTTTATGATGTTTTGGTGACTTTTTGGACGACATACTAAACTGACGTTTTTATGCAATTTTGGTGACATTTCAGACGACATCCTAAACAATGACGTTTTGGTGACTTTTTGGTGACATACTAAACTATGGCGTTTTTATGACGTTTTGGTGACTTTTTGGACAACATACTAACCTATGACGTTTTTATGCAATTTTGGTGACATTTCGGACGACATCCTAAACAATGACGTTTTTATGCCGTTCTGGTGACATTTCAGACGACATCCTAAACAATGACGTTTTGGTGACTTTTTGGACGACGTACTAAACTGTGACGTTTTTATGCAATTTTGGTGACATTTCGGACAAGATACTAAACTGTGACGTTTTTATGCAGTTTTGGTGACTTTTTGGACGACATACTAAACTGTGACGTTTTTTTGCAATTTTGGTGACATTTCAGACGACATCCTAAACAATGACGTTTTGGTGACTTATTGGACGAAGTACTAAACTGTGACGTTTTTATGCAATTTTGGTGACATTTCGGACGACATCCTAAACAATGATGTTTTTATGCCGTTCTGGTGACATTTCAGACGACATCCTAAACAATGACGTTTTGGTGACTTTTTGGACGACGTACTAAACTGTGACGTTTTTATGCAATTTTGGTGACATTTCGGACGACATCCTAACCTATGACGTTTTGGTTACATTTTGGACAACATACTAAACTGTGACGTTTTTTTGCAGTTTTGGTGACTTTTTGGACAAGGTACTAACCTATGACGTTTTTATGATGTTTTGGTGACATTTCGGACGACATACCAAACTGTGACGTTTTTATGCAATTTTGGTGACATTTCAGACGACATCCTAAACAATGACGTTTTGGTGACTTTTTGGACAACATACTAACCTATGACGTTTTTATGACGTTTTGGTGACATTTCGGACGACATACCAAACTGTGACGTTTTTATGCAATTTTGGTGACATTTCAGACGACATCCTAAACAATGACGTTTTGGTTACATTTTGGACAAGATACTAAACTGTGACGTTTTTATGCAGTTTTGGTGACTTTTTGGACAAGATACTAACCTATGACGTTTTTATGACGTTTTGGTGACATTTCGGACGACATACCAAACTGTGACGTTTTTATGCAATTTTGGTGACATTTCAGACGACATCCTAAACAATGACGTTTTGGTGACTTTTTGGACGACATCCTAAACTGTGATGTTTTTATGCAATTTTGGTGACATTTCAGACGACATCCTAAACAATGACGTTTTGGTGACTTTTTGGACGACATACCAAACTGTGACGTTTTTATGCAATTTTGGTGACATTTCAGACGACATCCTAAACAATGACGTTTTGGTGACTTTTTGGTGACATACTAAACTGTGACGTTTTTTTGCAGTTTTGGTGACTTTTTGGACAAGGTACTAACCTATGACGTTTTTATGATGTTTTGGTGACATTTCGGACGACATACCAAACTGTGACGTTTTTATGCAATTTTGGTGACATTTCAGACGACATCCTAAACAATGACGTTTTGGTTACATTTTGGACAACATACTAAACTGTGACGTTTTTATGCAGTTTTGGTGACATTTCAGACGACATCCTAAACAATGACGTTTTGGTGACTTTTTGGACGAAGTACTAAACTGTGACGTTTTTATGCAATTTTGGTGACATTTCGGACGACATCCTAAACAATGATGTTTTTATGCCGTTCTGGTGACATTTCAGACGACATCCTAAACAATGACGTTTTGGTGACTTTTTGGACGACGTACTAAACTGTGACGTTTTTATGCAATTTTGGTGACATTTCAGACGACATCCTAAACAATGACGTTTTGGTTACATTTTGGACAACATACTAAACTGTGACGTTTTTATGCAGTTTTGGTGACATTTCGGACGACATCCTAAACAATGATGTTTTTATGCCGTTCTGGTGACATTTCAGACGACATCCTAAACAATGACGTTTTGGTGACTTTTTGGACGACATACTAAACTGTGACGTTTTTTTGCAATTTTGGTGACATTTCGGACGACATCCTAAACAATGACGTTTTGGTGACTTTTTGGTGACATACTAACCTATGCCGTTTTGGTGACTTTTTGGACAATATAAAAAACTATGACGTTTTTATGATGTTTTGGTGACTTTTTGGACGACATACTAAACTGACGTTTTTATGCAATTTTGGTGACATTTCAGACGACATCCTAAACAATGACGTTTTGGTGACTTTTTGGTGACAT
The DNA here is from genome assembly GCF_021347895.1 of Acanthochromis polyacanthus. Classification (NCBI taxonomy): domain Eukaryota; kingdom Metazoa; phylum Chordata; class Actinopteri; family Pomacentridae; genus Acanthochromis; species Acanthochromis polyacanthus. The sequence continues at coordinate 31,857,581 of NC_067113.1, forward strand.
ACTAAACTATGGCGTTTTTATGACGTTTTGGTGACTTTTTGGACAACATACTAACCTATGACGTTTTTATGCAATTTTGGTGACATTTCGGACGACATCCTAAACAATGATGTTTTTATGCCGTTCTGGTGACATTTCAGACGACATCCTAAACAATGACGTTTTGGTGACTTTTTGGACGACGTACTAAACTGTGACGTTTTTATGCAATTTTGGTGACATTTCAGACGACATCCTAAACAATGACGTTTTGGTTACATTTTGGACAACATACTAAACTGTGACGTTTTTATGCAGTTTTGGTGACATTTCGGACGACATCCTAAACAATGATGTTTTTATGCCGTTCTGGTGACATTTCAGACGACATCCTAAACAATGACGTTTTGGTGACTTTTTGGACGACATACTAAACTGACGTTTTTATGCAATTTTGGTGACATTTCGGACGACATCCTAAACAATGACGTTTTGGTGACTTTTTGGTGACATACTAAACTATGGCGTTTTTATGACGTTTTGGTGACTTTTTGGACAACATACTAACCTATGACGTTTTTATGCAATTTTGGTGACATTTCAGACGACATCCTAAACAATGACGTTTTGGTGACTTTTTGGACGACGTACTAAACTGTGACGTTTTTATGCAATTTTGGTGACATTTCGGACAAGATACTAAACTGTGACGTTTTTATGCAGTTTTGGTGACTTTTTGGACGACATACTAAACTGTGACGTTTTTTTGCAATTTTGGTGACATTTCGGACGACATCCTAAACAATGATGTTTTTATGCCGTTCTGGTGACATTTCAGACGACATCCTAAACAATGACGTTTTGGTGACTTTTTGGACAAGGTACTAACCTATGACGTTTTTATGATGTTTTGGTGACATTTCGGACGACATACCAAACTGTGACGTTTTTATGCAATTTTGGTGACATTTCAGACGACATCCTAAACAATGACGTTTTGGTTACATTTTGGACAACATACTAAACTGTGACGTTTTTATGCAATTTTGGTGACATTTCGGACGACATCCTAAACAATGATGTTTTTATGCCGTTCTGGTGACATTTCAGACGACATCCTAAACAATGACGTTTTGGTGACTTTTTGGACAAGGTACTAACCTATGACGTTTTTATGATGTTTTGGTGACATTTCGGACGACATACCAAACTGTGACGTTTTTATGCAGTTTTGGTGACATTTCAGACGACATCCTAAACAATGACGTTTTGGTGACTTTTTGGACGACGTACTAAACTGTGACGTTTTTATGCAATTTTGGTGACATTTCAGACGACATCCTAAACAATGACGTTTTGGTGACTTTTTGGACAAGGTACAAACCTATGACGTTTTTATGATGTTTTGGTGACATTTCGGACGACATCCTAAACAATGACGTTTTGGTGACTTATTGGACGAAGTACTAAACTGTGACGTTTTTATGCAATTTTGGTGACATTTCAGACGACATCCTAAACAATGACGTTTTGGTGACTTATTGGACGAAGTACTAAACTGTGACGTTTTTATGCAATTTTGGTGACATTTCGGACGACATCCTAAACAATGACGTTTTGGTGACTTTTTGGACAAGGTACTAACCTATGACGTTTTTATGATGTTTTGGTGACATTTCGGACGACATACCAAACTGTGACGTTTTTATGCAATTTTGGTGACATTTCAGACGACATCCTAAACAATGACGTTTTGTTATGAGTTCCACAAAGTTCAGGCACAGGGAATGAACAGACAAGGTTTTAAATACCAATAGGTTTATTTACGGAACAGAACTCTCGACTACAAATCCCAGATAGGGAATCACAACAGGAAATACGCAAAAAACAGAACTTGGCCGTGTAACTCAGTAACAGTGACAACTTGAGGCTCAGAGGGCTAAATTCCAAAACACAAAATTACCAACTTGCGTTGGGTATTTTCCAGGCAAGAAAGTCTTCAAAACACTAAGCTTATTAACAAGAGGCGAAGCTCACTCGAGGACGCTAAAGGACAACTACAACTGTGATGGAATCAAAAATACACAAGAAGAAAAGCTTACTCTACAACGAAGGTTCTATAGAAAATCACTTACTTTATTTAAACTTTCGCAAACAGATTTCTCGGTTATCTAAACACATGAGCTGTGATGCTCGGACTGGGATCTAGCGTGAATGGCTGTTAGTATTGCAGCTGACTTGGGGTCCAGGTGGCCAGTGGCAAGGAGCGACAACAGGTGAGTTGAACTGACGCCAGGGAACAGGATCGGCACGGATGGACGAACCTCGACTTGCTCACAGACAGAAGGGTAAGGTGGTGGCGGTTCTTGAAGCAACGCAAGCAGGACCAGGAACTGAGACAGAGGAACAAAGACTTGAATTAATATGAGTGCAAAACAAAAGACTGAGGCTAGAGTAACAGGCTGAGTGCAGGCTGTGTTACAATCCGGCACTGAGAGGTGGTTAGCGGTTGCCTGCTGGACCAAGAAAGGGAGAAGGGTGGAGAGAGAGAGAGGGAGGAGAGGGGCAGGGCACTAACTGGGCCTGGCACATTTTGGACGACATACTTAATATGATGTTTTGTTGACATTTTTATGATGTTTTGGTGACATTTTGGATGACCAAAACAGCATAAAAACGTCATAGTTTAGTACATCTTCTGAAAATGTAAATAAAAAAAGTCATGGCTTCGTAGCAAATAGTCTTAACGTATATTCACCTTAACAAACATAGGACACCCGGGTTGGCGCAGGCTCTCTGCACTGGGGAGGTTGACTCCCTCTGGGAGGACCCCGTTGGTTGTGCGTGGCTGGCGCTGGCTTGGACCTGCATAAAAACGTCATAGGTTAGTATATCGTCCAAAATGTCACAGCCTATTTCCCACTCGTTTACCTGTTAACAGAAACATAAAGCGTGATATTTTTGTCTTTGCAAGATTAAAACAACAGTTATGCCACACAGTAATTCTATAATGAGTGTAATATCTACCAGATTGGATTCAAACAGATTGAAGTTCCAGTTTTCAATCAAGACCTAGAAATTGAAATGTTATTTAATAGGTTTACAGTTTGCTTTCATTATCTCACATTGTTCACAAGCAACAGCTTCCACAAAGAGTGCCAATCAGAAAATAGGTGGCTTTTAGGGAAGGGACTTAGGGTCAATTCCTGCTTTTGTCAAAATTTGTCTTTCCACACCTTTATAGTCTATCATAGAAAGAGTTGTAATCAAAGCCGTCACTGCAGGACTTCAGAGGTGGTTTGATTTGGACATATTTTACATCAACTGAGCCCACATACAGTGAGAAGTTCTCAAGTCTCCAGACATCCAATGCTATGTCTGCGTACCCTATTTACTTGCCAATCTCTAAGTAGCTGCTATATCCTGTAAAAATTGCCATGTTTTTTTCCCTAAGTTCAATATGGATGACATGGGAAGTTCTAAATTTTCCTGTGCTATTTTCATGTACTCTAATCACTGACCAATGAGGCAGTAGCTCCTATATCCTGTAAGAAAAAAATTGCCGCGTCTTTTTCTGACTTCGATGAGGCATCCATTAATTCTCCAGATATCCTGTGCCATTTCCATCTACCGTATTCACTCACCAGTCTCTAAGTGGCTGCTATATCTACTAGAAATTGCCAAGTTTTTCGGAGTTTGCTATGGCAATATGACCATCACCAAGGGCATAGCATGAAGCTACACCAAAAGCATCAACTGATCAATAAGAAGTTACTGTATCAGAGTCTGAATATGCACTTTTCCTCACGTTTTTTTTCCTCAGGTAAACGAGAATGACAGATTGTGGGGCGATGAAAGCGACTCTACTCTTCCCTCTCCGGGCCTTTCAGACAGCGGAACCGAGCCCGTCTGCCTCTCCCTGCTGCTGGGCCTTGGCTGGCTGCTGCTGGCGCTGCTCTCCGACCCGTAAGAGGCCTCGCTTACCAGGCCTCCATGGACAAAACTACAAAAGCCGGGAGGGTTGGGGGGAAGGGTTTGGGGCGCGAGAGAGAAAACAGCCATTTATGTGTCAGATGACGGTGGGGGAAAGGGTCCACTCTGTCCTGCCCCACTCCCCTCTCCCTCTTTGTCACAGGAATCACACTTTTCTCTTTTTTGTGAATCATGACTCAGAGCAGATGTGTTGTTGCAGCCCATGCCCTTCAAGAGGACCAGCAGAGAGGGGGAAGAAAAAACAGGAACACACCTCATTTCCTGCTTCACGCCTGCCCAAACTTTTACACACAATTCACAGCACACACACCACGCAGACTTTGCTCATCCGAAAAATAACGTCCAAAGGGCCAGTGGGTTCAGAAGGTGTACAGAGACAAGACACTGAGGATGCAGTGCAGGAAAAACTCTAAAAAATATATATAAAACAAAAAAAAGATTTTTTTTTTTTGTCCTTGAACATTCCTTGATGTAAAAGAAAAATATTAAATGTTAAGACCTTTCTCTCAGATGAACTGTGATTGAAGTGTTACACGAGATTTAAGCCAGAATGTGTGTGTTCGTCCACATGCAGCACTCCGCCCATCCGGCTTTGCTCTTTACTTTGACGCCACGTTTTACGTTTTTAATTGACGATTTTGTTACCCAAAAAAAGGACCCATTAGATGGAAGCACATGTTCTAATCCAGTCAAATCACAGTGGAATTCTTTGACTGTTTGTTGTTGTGTTTTCAGTTGCAGCTATGAAGAGTTCATTTCCAAAACAAAGAATAATAAAGATGAAATTAAGTTGAAAATGATCTCAAATAAGATCTGTAAAGGTGTTTTAAATTGTCAAACAATTTACCTACATTACTCAATAACCTTCAACACACTAAGTTTTTAATTTAACGCTAGAAATCATTGGGTATGAGCAGATGTCACTTTTTGGAACCGGTGGATACCTCACTTTGGAAGGGGACTCTTCATGAATTCATTCATTAAGCTTTAAGTGTGAGGACCTGACAAATAATTTGGGTCTGTTCGTCTACGAAACTGTACAAAAAAATAAATTAAAAAACGTGATTTTGGTGAAGCAGCAAAGACACGGAGCTAAGTTTATATTTTTAAATGTACGTGGACTTCGCCGCAGAGGAAATCTATCGACGAGCTTGTGACCAATCATCCTTTGCCAATGGATTAAAACTAGCGGGACGAGGACTGATTGGATAGATTTAGCGATGCCTTCTGGGACTCTTTGGTCAACGTTGGACGTGGAAGTATTTCTAATAAAAGCACAGCTCTGCTTGGAGCGGAAAGTGTTTAAGAGTTAAATTGTTCTTCAGCAATCTTCAGTACTGCCCTGGAATTCAGTTAGTCTCACTCTGCATCGTTAAATGACACAACATATGCCGATTTTAACACCGGGAAAACGTGTTGCTCCGAGCTGCATTCAGAACTGATGAGAATGACACATCCGAGTTGGACCTAATGAAAGCAAACACTGTAAACTCCTGATACTGTTGCAAGAGCACAAGAGATCCATTCTGCCTGCCAAGTTCTACAGCAAGGAAACAACTGTTCGTTCTTCCTCAGTGATGCCCCCGTTGTTCTGAGACGAGACCTGAAATGTGTTTTAGCAGGTGTTTAAGGACCTAAAATAACTCAACTTCTGTCCTACAGGGCCAGTTCACTCACATCACAGATATTCTCTCATTTGCCTACAGTGTTACCTAGTCATGTAGATATTTTTGGTTTTCTTTGTCCAGGTTTCAACAGATTGTTCTGAGATAACTGCTGCCATCCAAATATAATAAAGGCAAATGACATTTTCCTTTATGTTCTAGTGATGTTACTTTTGGTACCAAAGCTCCAAGGCAATTGGAAGTTCACATTTCAGCCTCAATATGTAAATAGATGCATCATGAACCCATTTACTAACTTATTTAACGCATAAAGTAATCACTTTTTTTTTTAGAAAGTTGGAAACGGCATGAAGCCCACTTCTAATTTCCACTTCAGAGCTGTTCACTGTGGTTTTTTTAGAAAACAGACGGAACGTCTACCCGAAATAAAAGATTCTTTAGAGCTGAGTACAGCTGCACATTCTGGTAATAATCACTACAAGAACCTTTGTAGAGTCAAAAGTCTTAAACTAGAAATATCGATTACTATTTAATGCATTACATATTTAGATTCTGCTCATCAGTTCCTTTTCTAAACTGTTTACGAGTAATAACCAAATTATATAATTAGAAACATTTCATACTTAATATCTGCTGATACTGACTTCTAACCTGATAGTATTTTACAAGGAAAATACATCAACAAAAAATGTGTATTTCTGCCTCCAAGCTGTTCCTTAACGTTACATTGGTTGTTGAACTGTGGCTCCACAATCGCCACAAATCTGAAAAAAGAAGTACATTCTCTACAATCAATGTCAAAAAATGTACTACAGATTAGATGTACTACCTGGTTGTGCCACTAGGGGGAGCCTCTTACTGTTAAATACTGTTTAAACTTGAGGAGGTGGTCACAAAGACTAGAGGAAGTTTTGTGTTGGTGCGCAGAGAGCATTGTGGGGTTTTTAGCTAGAAACGGGAACCATGACAAAGACTTCTGTGATGCTTAAAGACCTCCAAAGACGGCTCATATTTGAGGCGAGACCTGTGGCTGATATGTCTGTCAATTTAAACAATAGACATTATCAGCACAGGACAAACATCTACTGCCCTCAATTTGTGTCATAGATCATTGATTGGTAATGCAGGAGATCATTGATTAAGAAAATTGTGAGAAAATTTGCATCCCGTCAAGAATTGTGCTTAAACAAAGATCAGATTTCGGTTTGTGCTGATACTGATCGGTTAAAAACATGCCTTAATCAGCTCTGATCAGGACATTATACTGTGTTCACAAAAGATGTTGGGTACTTTTAATAACTTTTTAATGGTGACTGTGACACTTTTTTAGTACTTATACTACAGTAAAGGGTCTCAGTACTTCACCCACGACTGCCCATCTCAGTCTATCAAGATTAACAAACACTCCATAATTACATAAAATAATATAATTAGTGGGGTTTTTCCTGTCACGAAAGTGTTGCTATAAGGGGTAAAAGTGATACTTAAATCAGTGGTGACGTGTCCAGAAGAGTATATTAATTACAGTCGGTTTGTTGTGAGATACAAAATGTTCTTTTTCATGTCACGGTATTACAATCTCCTGCTACGTCCTTTACAGCAGAGTCTTGGGGTAAAAAAAAAAAGCAGCACAAAACTAGATAAAGTCATTGTTTTTATGGTTTCTTGAATATTTTGGGGTTTAGCTCAAATTCTTTTCTAGTCAAGTGTTTTTGTTAGCAGCATTTGCTAAAACTAGCGTCAGCAGAGAATAATGCTGGACTGACTTATTAGAACATTAGGAGATAGAAAAAAACACATGAACTCAACTCTGATGACTAATAGCACAGATGGATATCCAGGTCCTGTTAGGAACACAGCAGGTGTTTGCAGCAAAGTGTTGTTTTTTTTAAACTAGCGTGAGTTTAGGAACAGATAGGCAGAATCAAAATTTAAATTTCTTAATGTTTTCTTTAAAAATTTGAATTTAGAACCGGCTCTTGATGTCCTAATCTATTATATACTAAATACTGTTTATTTTATAGAAGAAATTCAGCTGTTTTATAAAGGATTAATGGCTAAAAATATCACGAACTGATGCTTTTTACAGATGAGTAAGAAACCACTTGTAAGACCACCTTTTGGGATGCCAGATATTGGAATATCCCCCTCCAGCATGCCTTGTCTTTTAATCTGCCTCTTTAATTAATTAGGAAGACCTTCTACTGGACTGGCAGGGAGCAGTTTCCTTTACTTTTAGTCCAGATGCCCTGCAGGTTTGTTCCAAAAGACAGATGGTCAAACAGACCATTGGAAGGGCGTTTTTACTGAATTAAAGTCGGTTACTGAGGAAAGATTTTCAGCAAATTAACAATCCCTAGCCCTTAAGGAAATACGTTAAATCTATCATTTAAAACGCTGTAAAAACAATTAAAAGCTGAGGTCATATGTGGTTCTTACCGTTTACAGTTGAACTTTGTGTGACCAAAATGGCAGCAACACATATGGCTGATCTAAATTATTTACACTAATAGGTGTTTTTAACAGAAACTGGGACACGATTAGTAAATAAGTGTGTTTGGGTGGTTAAAATCTAAACTCTGAATGACTAGATGAGTGTTTTTTCTTTGCGATTTGAGTGAAGTGGCCCTTTAAATTGCAAGAATTACCCAAGAAGTGTGTGGTTTTGTGGCAGATGAGAGTACCTGAGTGACGGCTTTGGAGTCTCATCTTGATTCGTCAGTCAGGTGGTGTCACTTCCTGCGAATAAATGCAAACAACGGTGTAAATGGAGGTTAATTCTGAACAGTTTTCATGTGCAGAGACTTTATATTTTCACTCAAAGTCTTGACCAGCATCACATCCCGCTCGTTAAAAATCCATTTCTCACGGCACACAGGCCTGTAAAGATGTTCTATAATAGTGCATATACTGCACAGTGTAAACCTCTGGCGTCATTCGGCCTGTTTAAATTGGCCGAATAACGCCACTAAATCTCCTAAATAATTAAATATTTAAAAAGGCCTAAAATACTTGTTAGCCCCCCTAAATAGTTTTATGTAAAAAGGTTTGTTTACAAGCAGTAATAGTAATACTAAAAGTACAAGCAGCAATAGCAGTATAAATATCAGTCGTAGACAGGGTCGCCACCTTTCAGGAATGAAAATAAAGGACGCCCTCCACGGCTCCTCAGGGCCACAGTCCAGTAAAGTTGGAAAGATATTCACAGATTCGGACTTCTGGCATCAGTAACTCATTAGATACAGGTTGTCAAAACATAAGCGATGCCTCTTTCCCATCGTTCAAAGGTAGACAATGTGCTACAAGCCCAGTTTTATCAAACGTAGCTGTCTTTCAAGTTGCAGGAATAACATTGGTGTCAGCAGGAGCCAGCTGAAGGCTGCAGTGATTCTGGTGACACTACAGTGTGTCAGAGTGAAGTTCTTGAATATTTGTGTGTCTCTCTTTGCTGTTGCAGCAGTTTTGCAATTTGCACACAGTCCCCGTGGACTCCATAGACACCAATGATAGACCATAAACCAGAGATTATTATGTGGCTCAAAAAGTGCCAAATGGTCGGATGTTGCCTAAAATTGTCATGTATGATGTGTGGTTCAAAAATGTCATAGTGCAGTATATTGTCAAAATAGTATGTTATTCAAGAAAACATCAGAGTATAATATGTGGTCTAAAAAATGCCATAGAATAATAGTTCATTGCACAAGTAAAAGTAATTTTTAAAACTGTTCAAATTCTTATATGTTGCTAAAAGACAACAACAACAAAAAAACCCATCAGAGTAGTATGTCAATTAAAAAAAAAACCTGTAATACAGCGTGTCGCCCAACAAACGTCATAGTATGGCCTTTGGTCCATAAAATGTCCATAGAACAGCAGGTCGTATAGCCTTTGGTATGCCATCAACTCCAAGATTTTAAATACTGTCATTTACTGCAAATGAATATCTCCTCCAAATGTCTCACTAATAATCATTATCAGCCTTAAAAAAAAAAAAAACACCCCTCTATTCTTGACCACACTTAGTACAGTCCGGTTCCCCCTTCTATAAATCTGCTTGGAATCTTCCACTTCCTGTTTGTCATAGTGGCCTTCTACCTGGACAGGTTTTGTTGGAGCTCATCAACAAACATTTTGGGTAACTGCACTTTAATATGGATGGATGACACTGAACTAGAGTCTGTTTTAATGAGACTGAGTTCAGATGTGTAGCTCTGTCATTAAATAGGAAATGATTTCTCAGAATTTCTGGATCTCTGAGTTGCTTGTTGTTCAAATATCTTGCTGGAGGTGCTGAAGCTCAGAAAGTCTGAGACGTTTGTTCAAAAAAAAGCTCATTCTCAGGTCTTTTCTGAACTGTCTCCTCTTTAGTTTGAACTTTCCCTAAACTTAGGAGTTAATGACAGAGCAGCACATCCAGACTCAGTCTCATTTATGTAGAGATGAAACTTCAGTGTCATTCACTGATGTTAAAGTGCAGTTTTTCACACGTTTGTTGCACATGCTCCCGACCAAACCAGTCCAGGTGGAAGACGATGAGAAAAGCTCCAGAGGACAAATATCACACATTTACGTTGGAAATAAATGTCCTTTAATTAGACGCTGTCATGCAAAAGTTGGATTTCCCTTTAATGATGTTCAAAACCTTGTTGAGTGTTTAGTTGATGTTGGTTTCTAAATGTTTTCTGACACTCTACCCCAAAGATTAAAACTTTCTACGGCTCACAATTGCAACAAAAGTATTTGCTCACCCATCCAAATAATCAGAATCAGGTGTTCCAATCACTTCCATGGCCACAGGTGTATAAAATCAAGCACCTAGGCATGTAGACTGCTTTACAAACATTAGTGAAAGAATGGGTCGCTCTCTGGAGCTCAGTGAATTCCAGCGTGGAACTGTGATAGGATGCCACCTGTGCAACAAATCCAGTCGTGACATTTCCTCGCTCTTAAATATTCCACAGTCAACTGTCAGCTGTATTATAAGAAAGTGGAAGTGTGTGGGAACGACAGCAACTCAGCCACCAAGTGGTCGGCCACGTAAACTGACGGAGCGGGGTCAGCGGATGCTGAGGCGCACAGTGCCAAAAGGTGGCCAACTTTCTGCAGAGTCAGTCGCTACAGACCTTCAGACTTTATGTGGCCTTCAGATTAGCTCAAGAACAGTGCTTCAGCAGAGAGCTTCATGGAATGGGTTTCTATGGCCGAGCAGCTGCATCCAAGCCATACATCACCAAGTGCAACGCAAAGCGTGGGATGCAGTAAAGCACGCCGCCACTGGACTCTAGAGCAGTGGAGACTCCTTCTCTGGAGTGACCAATCACGCTTCTCCATCTGGTAATCTGATGGACCAGTCTGGGTTTGGCAGTTGCCAGGACAACGATACTTGTTGGACTGCATTGTACCAAGTGTAAAGTTTGGTGGAGGGGGGATTATGGTGTGGGGTTGTTCTTCAGGAGCTGAGCTCAGCCCCTTAGTTCCAGTGAAAGGAACTCTGAATGCTTCAGCATACCAAGACATTCTGGACAATTCCATGCTCCCAACTTTGTGGGAACAGTTTGGAGCTGCCCCCTTCCTCTTCAACATGACTGTGCACCAGTGCACAAAGCAAGGTCCATAAAGACATGGATGACAGAGTCTGGTGTGGATGAACTTGACTGGCCTGCACAGAGTTCTGACCTCAACTCAGCAGAACACCTTTGGGATGAATTAGAGCAGAGACTGAGAGCCTGGCCTTCTGGTCCAACATCAGTGTGTGACCTCACAAATGAGCTTCTGGAATAATGGTCCAAAATTCCCATAAACACACTCCTAAACCTTGTGGACAGATAAACATGAGGTCATATAGAAGGAACAGTTTTAAATGCTGCAGTCCCACGACGACAAGAATGAAGTTTCTGAACAAAAACTAAATCTGCTGCTGGATTCCATTAAAGTCCTAATAAATGATAATAAAGTGTGATACTAAAGGTCTGTGGTGCTAAAAATCTCAAAGTAAAGATATCAAGTTGAACATCTGGATGGAGGCTGATAAAAGTTGACCTCCCTTTATTTCTCCGGAGCGACTCCATGGATTTTAGGGATGCTGGTTAAAGACCTGGGGCCTCATTTATAAAGCTTGCGTACGCACAAAACAGGGCTAGAAAGTGGCGTACACCACTTTCTATGCAAAGGTTGTTATTTCTAAAAACAAACTTGGCGTGAGAATGTGCGCACTGGTGCGCCAACTTTGATGCTTGCTTAAGCACTTTTTGGAGACAGAGGGAACGGCAGTGCCGGAGGGTGAAGTGGAGAATTGAAACCAGATTGATCTCAAACCTTTATTGTCATCACATATTAGACTTGTAGAGCCGGATAATCATAAACCCTCATTGTTGTAGTTGTTCATATAGTGCGCCATTCGGCCTACGACTGTATTTGCAGAACTATGTTTATACATCAAACTTCAATCTTCAAATGATATAGAGCGGTGAGTGGCACTGATTGATTACTAATTTGGTAAAGGCCTGTGACAATCGAGACAATCAGTCCAATCGCTGATCAAGCGGATAAATAGCGGGTGGCAGCCGTGCGTAATGTGGCACAATGGATGCGCTGGCATTGCTGGCTTTGATCATAAATTAAAATACTAGATTGTTCATTGTTCTTTTGTGTCTCATTATTGTAATATTTTGTTTTGTTATTGTTGTTTTTTAGTCTGACTTTTGTCGTTTGCTTCATGTTATTGTGGTTTTGTGTTTCCTTTTTGTCTCATTTGTGTTTTTGTTGGTTTTTTTGTCATTTTGTGCTTTGTGTGTCGTTTTTGTCATTCGGTGTTTTTTGTCTCGCTTGTGTACTTTGACTATTTTTGTCATTTTGTTTCTTTTGTTGTCATTTTTGCATAATTTTTGTAATTTTTAGTCCTGGATTTGTTGACCGATTTCTGGATTTTGTGCCTTATTTTTGTAATATTTTGTCTTGTTTTTGTTGTTTTTTTATAGTTGTTTGTCTCATTATTTTTGTTTCTTTTTGCCACTTTTGTGATTTTTTTTGTCCATTTTTTTGTTTCATTTCGTGTCGTTTGTCTCATTTTTTGTCATTTTGTTCCCCTTATTATGCTGTGATTTCACTGGTCCGGCCCACTTCGCATCAAATTGGGCTGAATGTGGTCCCTGAACTAAAATGAGTTTGACTCCCCTGTTCTAACCGTCGTCGACCTGAAGGCTGCATTTGTGAGGCGACTGAGGCGAGCCAGGAATATCCGCAAAAACAAATACGACTAAAAAATAAAAAAAAAACACCTGACAGGAAGTTAGAAATCCCTGCACCGTTGTTTTGGCGACAGGAGACTCGTCCTCCAGCTGTGTTGGAGCCACCCGTGCTTTGCATATGGCGGCTGTAATTGGTGCCGGTCTCCATGTTTTGGGTCACCAGCTATGTGGGACAGACCTCCTGCTGGCTCGGATACTGGAGCTGTTTGGGTCTGTGGCTGCTGCAGGCTGATAAAAAGCTGGAAATCTGACCACCTACAGGGAGCTGATGCAGCAGGAGGTTTGAAACGGACGCGTGAAGAGCAGCTTTAACGGCGTTCTTTAAAATTGATCCCGACCTGTGATACTTTACGGTGGTGAAATTCTAATGCAGATTCAAACAACTCCAGATGAATTAGTGAAGAGAAAGATTTAAAACTCTGCTTTTCTAGTCTTTATCTTGAAAACTACATCAGTTAAAGTTCAACACTGTGGATTTATAGCTTCAATTATTTGGTTTCTCTGTTGTTAAGGGTTTCTTTACATCCATGACCGTCCAATCACACGACTATGTTTGCAGTGATGCTCACTTTTCCATGAATATTTACCTGCTTTTCCAGTCTTTATGTTCAGAATATAATCTATCTCAATAACTAAACTGTAGCATTAAGGACTTATAACTTATTTATGTCTCTCTTGTTAAAGGTTTGTTGACATCAGTTTACTGTCAGCACAGGATTAAAACAGGTCTATATTTGCAGTTATTGTTACAAAAATGCTTCTTTTTTTAAAATTTCACAAATATTTACCGTCTTTTCTGCTCTTTATATTAAAAACACATTCAGTCCAATGCCGGTTGATCTGGATTTATAAATTGACATTAATGTTTCTGTGATCTTAAAGGTTAGTTTACATCAGTAACTTTGCAATTATGGTGACAAAATGCTCATTTTTCCACTAATATTATCATTATATAATATTTCCCTTCTACAATCAATGTAAAGCTAGGTAACTGCTCAGATTTTAAAGCTACAGATTTTCAACTTCAATTATTCAACAACAGCTTTAAAATAGGTGGACATTTGCACGTATGATCAAAAAAATCATTATTTTTCAACTAATATTCCATTTCTGTTCTTCATATTAAAAACATAGATCAGTCCAGCGCCAGAAAGTTAGAAAACATGAATTATTCAACCACAGGATTAAAACAGCTCTGCATTTGTAGTTCTGCTCACAAAATGATAATATTTCAACTAATATTTAGTCTCCTCAATTTGAAAACGTCATCAGTCAAGCGTTGGACAATCAGTGAAGTTTTACAAGACGAGTTTAAATGAAATAAGTCCTTATTTATCCAAAGTCAAAGCAAAACTTGTTGTTACAGCAGCAGAACAGTGCAGATGTGTCGGGAACATAAATATAAATAAAAAATAAAGTTAAATATACGTGATCATTAATGCTATACAGATTCTTCCATATGTGGAAATTCAGACAGATTCCTTTAGATGTGGAAAATAACAATATTGCACATTTTTTATAAGGAGAAAGTTTGAATTATTGACGTTTCTATACAGCTAATGACACCATATTTACAGTTAGAGTGATGGAATTCTTAGATTTCAACTAATATTCACAGTTTTAGTGACTAAACTTCTGAAAAAGTAAACTCCTTTCCTTTAAAACTTCCTACACGACATGAAAATGTTCAAACATTTTCATCACTTAGAAGAAATCGAAGCAGACGTGAAACACTTCAAGTGAAACTTCGGCCACATTAGATCCTCACAGCAGCAAACTTCATCAGATAAAAAACGACACTGAACAAACAAACACCACCATGATTGATGCGAGCAGCTTCCACCGGACTCAACGGAGTCACGACCCATTACATCCCCACTGCTGAGAGGTTTGCTTACCGTATATTTCTGTTATTTCTGCGCTTGAAGACTGAAGAACAACAAGAAGCATCCTCTGTGAAGATCCGGCTGCAAAAAGGGAAACACTGACAAATCAGAAACAGAAAACACGACCGAAAGACTGCAGTGTCTGTCAGATCTGCTTTTAGAGAACAGCATATAATGATAGATGTGACCAAAAAAACCCTGCAGATGTGGACTATAAAGCCAGATTGATGAGTTAGTGAGGTATAAATGCTAGCTGAACTGAATAGATTTTAAGTTTCTTGTGTGATTTTGAAGGTTTATTCTACATGACTGGCTGTTGGTGACGTTTCTTAGTCAGTTTACACATTAAAACGACTTAAAATACGTCACAACTACCATCCATTCTAACTGCACTCATTCATTCTTGGAATACAACAGCAGCTGGTAAGTGATGCGAGGTTCTACAATAACATCTGTACAGATGTTTCAGGCCTGACTGTCTAAATATCCGACAGATCAGCAATGAAAGAGATGTTCTTTTATGTTTCGTTCTAGTTTATTTGACTGTTTTTGTAATGGGTTCAGATTATTTCAGTAGTTTCTCCACTGATTTGATGCTGATTTATGAGAGAATTCAGATATTCACATATCTGTTGGCATTTGAATGAATTGTTGACTTTTAAATCTGATGCTGCTTTCATTCACTTTTATCACCTCAAATTTTCCCACTTCAAGATTAAAAAGTTTTTATTTCAATCAGTCACTTAGACTTCAGTCATAAAGCACTTTTCATACCAATAAAAAGCAACACAAATGCAATAAAATAATAAAAACAAGCTCCCAAAGTCACGTTATCAATAAAGGACTCAGGAGGAACTAAAGCAAACATGTCCAAGGAGGCAACCCAGATGAGATGAAATTCATCAAACGCCGATAAAACGTGCCTGATAAACAGCTACACACGTGGACAAAATTGTTGGTACCCCTCAGTTAAAGAAGGAAAAACCCACAATTCTCACTGAAATCACTTGAAACTCACAAAAGTAACAATAAATAAAAATTTATTGAAAATTAAATGATCAAAATCAGCCATCACTTTTGAATTGTTGATTAACATAATTATTTAAAAAAACAAACTAATGAAATAGGGCTGGACAAAAATGATGGTACCCATAACTTAACCCTTTAAGCTTCAGTCATTTCCAGCCGTTTTCAGTACAAAAAATCGCTAATATTCTATTTTTAAATAAAAAAATTACGAAAAATACAGTGAATATTGGACGGGCATCGCGAGGTGCATTTCCTTGAAAATGACCGATTCGGGGATTTTATACCGACTTCAGGACATGTTTTGGATAAAATAGTTTACTGGCTTGTGTCATCTGGATGTAAAAGGTTGGATTATGGCCGTTTTTTATGGAATCTTTTTTTGTGTGTGTAATAATAAACCCGGAAATGTGAGTCGCGCTGTGTGCGTTGAAGCCGTGTATAGAGAACGGATGGATGAATATTTGTTTTTGTCGGACAAATGTGTTTTTCTCACCCGCTGTGGTAATCACATCTGAAAGTGGTTTATACCGGCGGATTCATGAGAATCTAAGCTTTCCATCGGCGTATAGTGTTTGTATAATCGTGTTTGCAGCCGTCGGACATTCCTGAAATTCCTATGCAAATTAGTAGGTGTACCGCCGGCGGTACACTGAAGCTTAAAGGGTTAATATTTTGTTGCACAACCTTTTGAGGCAATCACTGCAATTAAACGATTTCTGTATTTGTCAATGAGCGTTCTGCAGCTGTCAACAGGTATTTTGGCCCACTCCTCATGAGCAAACAGCTCCAGTTGTCTCAGGTTTGATGGGTGTCTTCTCCAAATGGCATGTTTCAGCTCCTTCCACATATGTTCAATGGGATTCAGATGTGGGCTCATAGAAGGCCACTTTAGAATAGTCCAACGCTTTTCTCTCAGCCATTCTTGGGTGTTTTTGGCTGTGTGTTTTGGATCGTTGTCCTGTTGGAAGACCCATGACCTGCGACTGAGACCAAGCTTTCTGACACCAGGCAGCACATTTCTCTCCAGAATGCCTTGATAGTCTTCAGATTTCATCGTACCTTGCACACTTTCAAGACACCCTGTGCCAGATGCAGCAAAGCAGCCCCAAAACATTACTGAGCCTCCTCCATGTTTCACCGTAGGGACAGTGTTCTTTTCTTCGTATGCTTGGTTTTTGAGTCTATGAACATAGAGTTGATGTGCCTTACCAAAAAGCTCCAGTTTGGTCTCATCTGTCCAAAGGACATTCTCCCAGAAGCTTTGTGGCTTGTCAACATGCATTTTTGCAAATTCCAGTCTGGCTTTTTTATGAGTTTTTTTCAGCAGTGGTGTCCTCCTTGGTCGTCTCCCATGAAGTCCACTTTGGCTCAAACAACGACGAATGGTGCGATCTGACACTGATGTACCTTGGCCTTGGAGTTCACCTTTAATTTCTTTGGAGGTTGCTCTGGGCTCTTTGGATACAATTCCAACGATCCGTCTCTTCAATTTGTCATCAATTTTCCTCTTGCGGCCACGTCCAGGGAGGTTGGCTACTGTCCCGTGGGTCTTGAACTTCTGAATAATATGAGCCACTGTTGTCACAGGAACTTCAAGCTGTTTAGAGATGGTCTTATAGCCTTTACCTTTAAGATGTTTGTCTATCATTTTTTTTCGGATGTCCTGGGACAATTCTCTCCTTCGCTTTCTGTTGTCCATGTTCAGTGTGGTACACACCTTTTCACCAAACAGCAGGGTGACTACTTGTCTCCCTTTAAATAGGCAGACTGACTGATTATGAGTTTGGAAACACCTGTGATGTCAATTAAATGACACACCTGAGTTAATCATGTCACTCTGGTCAAATAGTTTTCAATCTTTTATAGAGATACCATCATTTTTGTCCAGGCCTGTTTCATTAGTTTGTTTTTTTAAATAATTATGTTAATCAACAATTCAAAAGTGATGGCTGATTTTGATTATTTAATTTTCAATAAATTTTCATTTATTGTTACTTTTGTGAGTTTCAAGTGATTTCAGTGAGAATTGTGGGTTTTTCCTTCTTTAACTGAGGGGTACCAACAATTTTGTCCACGTGTGTAGATTCAAATAAATGAAATAAAATATCTAGTATTATGATAGACACAGAAACAGAAGTTAAAAAAAAAGAATTAGAAACGCAAACTGACTGTGCAACAACAATAAGACGTTACACAAGGCCGGCTCTTTATAAAAACAACAGAAAATCAATGACTTTCCTGAAGGTGGCTCTCTATTCTAACCTACTAGGTCGCCATGGTAACTGATGCTGCACATCTATCCTGATCTGGACGAGGTTCTGCTGGAAGTTCGGGGTTTAAATCGGCTCCAAGATTCTCAGCTGAGAGAACACGTTTAATCTGCAAGCCTGCGGTGCAACCAAGTCACACAGCTAGAGCATTGCACATCGTTTGCATTGTGTTGCCATGGTAACCTACGTGCATTCAGCCGATTATGGAGAAAATGCATCAATGCGTCGGTACTAATTGCTACCAAGTCTGTTTTATCCGACCAGGACAACCCAGATTAGAAAATGGATCCGTCTACTCATATTTATAGCAGAGAATATTCAATTAATGACAGTAATTTCACTTTTATTTAACCAGAAGCTAACATGATTTCTACATATGCTTCTTTATGGATCAGTGCCAGAGTTAAATCCACTTATTGAGCATCATTTTTAAATGAAACTTAAAGTTTAAGAGCTCTAATGAGTGGCCGCATTGGTACAATAAGTGCAAAGATACATATATATTTAACTTTATTTGAAGTTTTAGTGCTTGTAATTGTAGGATTTGTTCCACTTTTACCAACCTGCTCTTCTTGACTGAAGCATGCAGCTCGACATGGGTGCGTTTTGTGTAAAATCACACAAAATGAACCCACGTAATAACATGCAAAACTGCTTGTTTTATGCGAGTTTGGTGAAGAAAATATGGTAAACAAAGTAAGTTAATAACCCTTAGTGTGTAATCATTACTTCTGATTGGAGTTTTAGGTTTTACTGAGCCAGCTAATGCTGAGAAAAGCCTGGATATGTTAAACCTGCTTCACTGTTCACCCCTTAGGGTCAGAATAGTAGTAATGTTATGAAACATTATTGCAAAATATACCTTCAAATTTGATAGAAATGTAAAAAAAAACACTTACCACATGTCATATGATAACAGCAGGAGACACAGGAGCAGCTTTTGTTGTATTGATGCTGAAGGGGAAATAAAACAGAGTGTTTTGTGGAGAGAAACAGCTCGGAAAACTTAAATAATGTCAAAAAACAGGAATATTTTAGGAAACTCTGCTGCTGTACGAGTGTGAGGAGCTTCCCTCAGACAGCAGCTGAGAAATCTGAACTAATTTTGTGGCTTAAAACGTTTAATTCTCAATCAAACACCTAAAAACGTGCCAGAACCAAAGCAAAGCATGGAGCCCCCGTGTTCAAACGAACGTCTTATTAACCGCTTTGGGGTTATTAAAAACGGGGAGAATCGTATTGAACGCTCAGACTCGCTGCATCCCATATCTGCAGCCGCAGATAACCCGATTGGAGTTCAGCGCTTCTACAGACGAACACGGTGGATGTAAAATGAAAATCTGACAGAATTTGATTTGGCTGCCTCACAGTCAGCCACCCGGCAGCTCCCCCGGTTAATTATTCCAGACCCACAATGTGCTAATTTCTGTGAGCAGAAGGGGGAAAAAAAATACTAATAACGTTTATTTACAAGCTGCAGTCTGGAGGGAACTTGACTCCTTCCACATGAAGCAGCTGCTTTTCTAATTAAAGGCCTAAAACACAGGTCTTATCTCAAGTGTTAAGCAGGGCCACACTGACTGAACACATCTGTGAAGGAATGCTACTAGAACTGCTTTTAAAGTGCTGACATCAACTTTTGTGCCTTAAAATATGCTTGTGCTTTAATAGCTTCTATGTGACAGCAAGAATTTACGCTTTATTTTTTACATTTTAATGATAGTTTCAATAGAAGAAAGGCGTGGAGATCCAGCTAGCACGACTGGGACTATGTGAGACATGGATGAAGGTGAAGCAATTTGCTTTTTTTGAACCTGTTTACGGTGGAAATGCTCTTATTTTTTGTGTCTAGGAAAACACCACATGTAGGTGATACATAGCAGCAAGGCTCTAGAACATCCTGTTTTTATTTTAAATATACATTTTCTCATTAAATATTACACCTGCTGAGTTTTAATAATGATAATAAAAAATGCAGATGTTTTACTTTTCTGTTCTCTTTTGCAACTTCTACTGGAGGATCAAGATATCTGAGGACGTAGTGTCCAGCTTCAGCAAACACAGATCAATATTTTTCACTATGATATTAATTAACTGCAGCCCTTCTGGGATTATAGACTTAACACTTAAATCAGTCATGTAATTTGGTCATTTTAGTCTATAATATGGTGTGTAGACTTTTAAAAAAAAACACTTTGAACACACTACAACAGTTTAAAAGCAGTTTGACAAGAAGTTGAGTTTATAATTTTTTTTTTCCTCTACATTTGTTCATTGTAGTTCAATTTTTTCACTTGGAGACTCTTCTGATTCATTAATTTTCTTAAGTTTTCAGCTTGTTTTTATAAGCTTAGCATTTCAAAAATGTTTAATGTAACTCTTATCTTCTAATTCAGATAAATCTGTGTCTGTGTGCATTTTCACATAATATTTTATTACAATAAATAACAGGATATAGTGTATATTTTAATGAATGAAAATGGATGGTACATTTAAATGTCTATTATTAGTGTCTAAAATAAGCAGACATTCTACTATTTTCTATTGTTCTAAGTGTCTACAACTACAAAAATAAATAAAAATATAAATTAAATGCTGGTTGCTCTTGTAGATTATTAACCTTCATTTTTAAACTAGTCAGCAGCTAATGAAGCAGAAAAGGAGTTCGATAAATGAGCATTTTCTATTATACTATAGCATGATGCTGTAGGAGCCGATGAGAAATATTTAAACTTGTTTGGTAAATTCATAACATTAACCTTATTTTTATATTTGAAACTAGCTTGTCTCTGAGTCTGTTGTTTTAGAAATGCTGTAGATAAATAAGTTTACACGGAGCTGAGAGGAGGCTGATGGAGATCATTAAAAACACACAAGTGGAGCTCAGATCAGAGGAAATAAGGTAATACAAACTATAAATATAAGCTAAAATAAGCTACTACAAGTCAAAGCAAGCTTTAAAAAAACAAGCTAAGCTAATATAAGCCTAAACGAGATAAATAATAAGGAGTTAAACAAGTTAATATCAGCCAAAACAAGCTAAAATAAGCTAAGAGAAGCTAACTTAGCTTGATTAAAAGCGTCCCCAGTCTTCATATATCGCTGTTTGTTATTAAATATAAGCTGTTAAAGCACCAGACTACTTTTAAACCAGCTACACGAGATGAAATACAGTTTTCACTATGAGAATTCAGCACCAGAAAATTCCCAGGATGATCAGAAAACATGAAAATTCGAGTGAACAGTGAAAATACGGACTTACCGGCAGGTGAATAATCCTTCTAGTAGCTTCCACAGTGAAATCCGGCCGCGTAATTAAAACGTAAAGTAACAAAAACTATCTTTTTTGTTTTTAAATTGTGAATGACAAACAACAAATAAACTTCGCTGCCCACCTGCACACGTAAGATGGCGCAAGTTTTCTTAGTCGCTGCCTGACTGCAGTGTTTAGTTCTGCTAGGTGCTGCCACCACAGGCCGACGGTGGTACTGCAGCTGAAAATCAACAGGAAATCATTTGTACAAAAGTTGTTTTTTTTTTAGCATAGGTATTTAACATCTATCGATTCACCTAAAGTCTGACCAAAATAATCCAAAATAAAAAAAACTTCCACAGTTTGATTATAGTTACTAAGAAGACTGTCAACTAACATGTAATATTGAATGAGATTTATATAAATATATATTTTTCTTCATGTTCTATAATATATTATGTTGTGGAATCTGATATTTCACCACCATAAATATAGTCAGGTGAATTTCACAAAGGAAATAGCAATTTAGGCGTAGATTTTTTTACTATACTACTTCACACCTCCCAGTATAGTTGCAGTTTATACTGATTCATTTTAAGCCGTTAAAATAATAAAAAAAAGATTTTAGTGGCAGCATTAACTGTTATTACTCACCTTTTCAAATTAAATGGATGAAGTTAGATTACTTCCATTTACACACACACAAAACACTGAATGCAAACAAACAAACAAAGTTGCTATTTTTTTAATCACATACTACACTAATATTCAAATTAGCTAAGTGAATCTGTATATTATACATATATTAGGGTCTTGTGTGCCTATATGGCCTAAATATTCACATTAGCGAGGTTAAATTTCAAATAAATGAATTTACATATTAGATCTTAGCTTTAATATTTAAATTTACATAAAAAATAATATTGCAGAGTTTTATAATTCAGATAAATTTGCAGTTTATGTAACGTAGTAGGTTCTTAACCCAACACTATTGCTCATATGGCAGATTAAATTTCATATGCATGTATTATTGCAGGATCTTAACCTTAATATTTAAATTAGTCTGGTAAATGTACATAACAAATAATACTGTAGCATCTTGACTTTAATATATAAAATATTCAGGTATAGCTTCATTATTTATAATATTGTAGGATCTCAGCTTTAATAAGATAAGATGAACTTTATTGATCTCTTTGGGGAAATTTACATTCAGATTACTTCTTAAATTAGTCAGGTCAATTACCATAATAAATATTATTGAAGGGTTTTACATGAGCTTAATGTTTAAATAGTTCAGGTAAATTGTTATCGTATATAACGCTGTCGGGTTTATCCTCACTGCTGAAACTTGTTGAGTAACTTCTTCACTTTAATTTTATTTCTCTGTTAGAAAGCGCTTCAGCTAATGCCTGTTATTTACATATTATGCACAAATAAAGGACTTAACTTTCATAATCTTACTTTGTGAAGACCCATAACATTCCATAAAGACTTACTTTTAATAATAATGATGCTACAATAATAATAATCATAATAATAATAATAATTTTAACAAAAAGTCCTTAGTAAATGTTATTATTACTATTATTATTATTAATAATAATATTAATAATGTATTTTTGTTTATTTTCATTAATGATGATGAATAATAACATAAGAAAATAGCATTTGATAATTTATTAATAATAATAATAATATTAATAATAAAAATATTTTTTAAAAGTCCTTACTAAATGTTCTTCTTGTTATTATTAATAATTCATTTTTATTTGTTATTATTAACAATAATAAATAAAATATACAAAAATATTAATACTTTATTATTATTATTACTATTATTACAAATTATTTATTTATTTATTAGCAACAACAATGAATAAAACAAGAAAAATGATATACTTTATTATTGTTATCTATTATTATGAATAAAAATAACAAAAAGTCTTTAGTAAATGCTATTATTGTTATTATTATCATCATCACTACTACTACTGTTACTACTACTACATCCTTTGAAGAACTGAAAAAATATATAACATTTAATAATTCTAGATTAATTTCACTATTTACTGATAAAGATTAAAATGATTTGTTTAAAAGTTTTACACCAGTTAATAAATATAAGTTGTCAATACCGTACATTACAGGGATTTTGGGCGACATCTTTAATTATTTTTAGCTTTTTGTTTGTTTGTTTTGTTTTGGATCTCCTCCCGTAGATGAGTCAACAGGTTCACCTCCACATTCTGGATTTACTGCAGATTATTAATTCAACATAACAAGTAGCAGAGAAGGAAAAAAGCAGCATCATTATTCAGAGTGTGACAGCTCCTTATATAAGATGAAACGGGGCGGACTCCTCTGAGAAATGTCGACTAATTGCAATAATGCTGTCAGCAGGAAGTTAAAGAACAACAACAACAAAAACACCGAGGTCTGTGACAGGAAAACACAAATGCAGCATTTCTCTGAATTACATTTCAGCGTGTAGCCTCTGTTCAGCAAACGTAAAATACGACAGAGGGGATTTTTTCCAGACGTTATTGCCCCTGACAGCTCTGCTGAAGAACCGAGCGAATCACACATAATTATATTAGAGCGTTTGATGGAAGCAATAAAGACGAGATGACCTGAAAATGGGCCAGACGCATGGAAAGTCTGCAAACACTCCGAGATGGAGGGAGGAGGAGGAAGATGGTTAGATAATAGAACTGTAGTAGAGGTGAAAAAATATAAAGGAAGAAGTTCATTATGAGAACCATCAGGAAGGAGTCAGTCAAAGAATCAGAGACGAGAAAAGGAAGGGAGGAAGGAAGGAAGGAAGGAAGGAAGGAAGGAAAACTAAGCATCTGTTTACTAAGAACAGAGGAAGAGGAGGAGAAAGAGAAAAAAGTGGGAAAGAAAGAAAGAAATGAATTAAGGAAGGAAAGAAAAAGACAAAAAGAAAGAAGGAAAAAGAAAGATAAAATAGAAAGAAAGAAAGGAAGGAGGAAAGGAATGGATGAATGAAGGAAGGAAGAAAAAAGAAAGAGAAAGAAAGAAAGAAAGAAAGAAAGGAGGAAGTAAGAAAGAAACAAAGAAAGAAACAAAGAAAGAGAGAAAGTGAAACAGAAGAAAAGTGGATGAAGGAGAAATGAAAGAACGATAGATAACATAGAAGATGAGTTAATGAAAGAGCAACAAGGAGTGGAGGGAGAGTAGTGAAAGAAAAGAAGGAAGAAAGTTAAGAAGGGAGGGAAGGAGGAAGAAAGAGAGAAAGAATGAATAAATAAGGGAGGATGATAAGGAGGATGGAGGGAGGGAAAAGGAAGAGGAAGGTCACACAAATGAGAAAGAAAGAAAGAAAGAAAGAAAAAGAACAAGGTCAGATTTCAGGGAAGAAAGAGAGAAAACAGAAGGAAGACAGGAAGGAAAGAGGATAAGGAAAGGAACAAGATGGAGGAAAGAAAAATAACAAATGAGAAAGGTGACAGGGATGGAATTAAAGGATGGATGGATGAGAAAATATGTGAGAAGTGGAGGTAAAGCGGTGACAGAGAAGAAAAATGAAAGATTTGGAGGAGAGAAGGATGCACGAGAAAGTAAAAGGATGTAGAGTTAGAGAGAAAAAAGAAGAGAAGGAGATGGTGTCACAGTCCTGCCTTCTTCTTTCCCCTCTTGTCCTCTCTCTCCCTTCTTTTCTCCTCCTCTCTTCTTCATCTTCTTCCCCTTGCTGTCCTTCTCCTGTCTCCTGCCCTGCCTCTTAGCTCCGCCCCCTCTGTGCTGCTGATCTAGACTTATTGACACCAGCTGCAGTGGGAGCACATCTGGGCCAGACAAACAATCAGGGGCAGATAAAGCCCGACTTGCCCCGTCACTCCCCGCCGGTTTATTGCTGCTGCTGCCTCCCGTTCAGCCACCTGCCCTGGCTCTGCTCCGCTTCTCCCCTCGCTCGGACTCCCGTTTGTAAGTCGAGTTGTCTTTTGTTTCATAAACTCTTGTGTCGAGCACCAGTCTGCTTCCTGTAGTGCCTGCATTTTGGGTTCAACCTTCCCCGTTCCCCCACAGATGGAGTATAAAGAATAAAAGAGGAAGAAAATGACAGATATGAAGGATGGAGGAAGAAAGAAAGAAGTGAGGAAGGTAGAAGGAGGAAGATGAGAAGGACATAAAGAAAGAGAAGTGGAATATAGAGAAGAGAAGAAAGTGAAAAGATTTGGAAGAAGGAGAGAGGACAAAATAAAAGGATGTGGAGTCAGAAAAAAAGAGGAAGAAACAGAGGAGGTGAAATAATGAAAGAGTAGAATGGGAAGGAAAGAGGAAAGAAGAAGGTCAGGAGAGAGAGAAAGGAAAATGAGGTCGTACAATGCAGAAAACGAGAGGAGAAAAGTAGAAAAATGAGGAGAAAAGAGCAAAAAGTTGAGGCACAGAGAGATGAAGATGAAAGGAGGAGGATGAAATGGAAATACATCAGATGAGTTGACGAGAAGAAGAGATGGAGGTGAGGACGGGTGAGGAAAAAATCAGAACAAGAAAGCAGATGTGGAGAGAAAAGGAGGGATGAGGAGATGAAAGAGTGACGACGAGTGAATAATTACAGGTGAGAAGATTCTGCAGCCTGAAGCCTCCAAACATGAAGCAGGCAGTAAAAATATCCTCCATCATTTAGAAACCGGCCTCAGGGAGCCTCTGTTTACTGGAGATAATCCTCCACGTTTGTTTCAGACGGAGCGAAAGAGTCGCAGTCTGACGAGACAACAAGGAAGGGACTTTAAAACACCTGCTGGATCCTCCCAGGAGCTTCAAGATCAGGTCTGTGACCTCTGAGGATGAACATGCAGCATCTTCAGAGGGGGAATTCAGGGAAACCTTCACTGGAAATAATAAAATAAAATAAATAAAAAAACCCTGGAGATCTTCAAAAAGTGTTAGAACTTTTGAAATGCTGTCAAATAATTAAAATAATGAATAAAATAAATATTTATAAAATATTTTTAGCTCATTTAAATAGAATAAATCTGTCATTTCACAGTCACATAATGTCAAAGAATAAATTATTTAAAAAAAATACAGATTTTTTATTTTTGGCAAATTTTTTTGACATTTTTGGTTTGTTTTTCTTTTAGATCACAGTCAACATGCATTTCTTTTTAATTTTTAAAAAAAATATACCAAATATCAGTAATTAAATAATAAATTCAGTTAAATCTGTGGAATAATAGTTTAAAAATATTTTACATTTTTAATCTCTAATATACGTAATTTCTCTTTGACATCATGGAAAATACCTGTAAAATAAAGACATATTTTGCTGATTTAAATGCAGTAAAAATTAAATAATTTTACTTTGAAATGCTGTAAAGTGACTAATTACCATAAAAAAAAACAGATTTCCGGTGCACAAGGAAAATAATATGGAATTAGATATTATTTGTAATTTAGCAAACTATTAGAAAAATCTTTTGATTTCTTTAAATCTATTTAGATCTATTTGCATAAATCAATCAATCAGTCAGTCAAACCTGTATGTTGCAAAAGAATTAGTAACCATTTATAAATTTAATTTTATATATTTTTAGGGGGTTTCTTTTACTTTCTTTTACTGATATTTGCTAATATTTTAAAAAATTGCATATATTAAGTGTTGACAAATGGTATATTTTTTAAACAGTTATTTTACAACTTTCCCTATTTTGGTGAATTACAGATGATATCTAGTGAAACTACAGAAAAAAACCATTAACCTACATGTTGACTGTAGAAACAAACGAGTCAAAACTGTAAGAAAACAAAAACAAACAAAACATCCACATCAAAAATCCGCACAATTACAAATAATTTGTTCTTTTATGATGCTTGATGGTGAAGTTTAGACTGTTTTGCCGCATTTAAATCAGCTAAAAATGCAATTATTTTTTGTCATTTTACAGTTTTTAATTGTTACAGCACTCCATAAGCTTTTAACATATCTTTCCTGCACTTTTGCTGCCATTTTTCAGGTTTTTTTTTTATTTTTTTATTTTTTACTGAATTTATTTTATTTGAGTGACAGAAATGAGAGACTGAGAATGTGAACAGAACACACTGGATTAATAAAACAAATGCAGCCTATTTACCAAATAAAATGACCTCATCTGGACACCAGTGGAAATAGAAAATAAAAAACTGGCCTCAGCTTTAGCACCACTTTCCACTAATGAAGAAAAGTTTGCCTCCAAAAATGGAATTTCAGCCATTTTTGATCAATTTTGCACTTTTAATTTCACTTTCCTGTGTGATGCTGCTTCTGGTTTTGAGGCATAAATTCCAAAACTTCATCCAACTTTGAACAGAAAAAGGGACCCAGTCGTCGTCCTAATCCATCCTAAAGTTGATTTTTCCTCTTTTTTCAACAGGTTCCATCACTTTAAAGCTCAATCGCTGCTTCTCAAAGCATCAAAGACAATCAGTTTGACTTGAAAAGACCAGAAACTGTGCCAAAAAAAGACAGCAAACGGGTGGATTTTCACATTTAATAATAGACAAAAATGTTCTGTCATTCTTTTTATGTACATCAGTAAATTACAAGGTCGGTAAGCTATTTATCCTCAAGTTTTACACGTAGGTTTTCGTCAGCTTCTAGTAATGCTTGTTCATCTTAACGCTGCTGCCTTACATTACAAAATATGCTATGTACTGTAGTCACGTTGTTTAAAAGCCTGGAGAGATTTTAAATGATTCCTCTTTTTTTGACGTTTTGTTTTTTTTAAAACCATTCAACAAATTATTATCATTCACAATACTTCCTCATTATTTACAAAAAAAGAGAGAGAGAGGAAAAAAAATGAACAGCAACTGCTAAATTATACATATTAACAAACTACTTCCTCAATATATATATAATGCCGCTATACAAAGAAAAACAACAAAAAGAGTAATGCCTTATTTTACAATGACCTTATTCTGTCGCGTCAAACCGGTGTATTAAAGAAGCATTTTAATTACACATTAATGCTGCCAGTGTTGGACAAAAGGAATCTACTGTGAATATTAGCTCACTTTATAAATACGCGTGGTTTTTTTGCTGTACATTTCTATGGGTTAATACAGAGATTAATGAGCCGAAATAAGGTCACTGTAAAGTTAAAGTGTTACCCGATAACGTTTTGAGGCTTGGAAAGCAGGGTGAGATTTCAAAAAAATAAGAAAAAAGAAAAGCTGCCCATCTCTTTAAACACCAGGCATACGGGGGCAGCGACAGTGTGCAAGGCTCGCTTCCCTTTTTGCAAACGTCCGACGCTTGCCCCGCTCCGATATTTTTGCCGCGTCGCGTTCGGGCGTCGAGAGGTAACCGCGTGGAAAATGTGAACTTCAGGAACCCTCGTTGGTTTCCGTAATGCGACGCCGGCGCGGCAAACGCTGGAAAAGTTTGTGTTTACCAGCAGAACGCAGGGAAAAAGTGGAAAAGATTTAAACCCCCGTGAGCCCAAAGTTCTCTCCGTTTGTTTTGTGCTCTTTAAAGTTTTTGATTTGTCACTTCTACGGCATCTAAAGGAAGACTGGGACGCACGCCGCGGCTGGAATTCGTCACTCATTTTCATTTGAATCATCATTTTAAACCGCTTTTCCTCGCATTCGTAGATGTCTAGAGATCGCCAAGGAGCGTCCACAACACATCATGGCGGCGTAAAAGCAACTTTAGCGTTTATAATTTAACATCAGCAAAGCTAGCTCGCTAACTTTTCCCGCAGCTGCTTCACAATAAAAGCCTTCCAGTGGAAAACCCAACATGAGAAATGCTCCATTTTTAAAAAATCTGAAGCAGTTAAAAGGTGCCCAGTGGAGTTTTCGCTAATGTTTACGAGCACATTTCTGTCACTATTCTACTAACCTACAGGTGGCAGTAATGCATTAACGATTTGCCAGCAAAGGGAAGAAGAAGAATAAAGTAAACTTGGATGGAAGCTATGCAGGATTTAAAGGTCCCATATGGTGAAAATGTACTTCTATTGTGTTTTGTGGTTGCTTGAAACTTGGTCCACCAGGTTTATTTACTTCCTCGAGCTAATTCTGCTAACTCTTAGCCATTAGCTCACAACTAAGTTAGTAAAAAAGCTGTTTTCAGTAACACATCTTGCCGTTTCTGTTATCAGACAGCAAAAAAAAATGAGTGAAAATGGGTAAAATGCAGCATTAAGGTTACACATTAACAGGAAGTCGCTTCATTTACAAACTGCTGCTCCGCGCCGCTAAATGCTAAACGTTAAATGAGGTAAAATCAACAAATGTGTAGTGAATTTGTGGATATTTCCACATCAGATGATGGTTTAGATGGAAAGTTAGCGGCAGTAGAAAACTCTACATAGATGCAGAGAGAGTTTTCTTCCTGAAGGGGGTGGGAATAGCAGCAGCTTATTGGTTTTTAGAGCAAAACAGCCTGTTTAAAAATTGAAATTAAGCATTTTTATGGTATTTTAAATGAAAAACTCCAAGACATACATTGAACAAATGCGAGACTTCCTTTAGTTTGATAAGGGGCACAATACGGGACCTTTAAAACAGTACTAAAAGGGATTTTGTGAAAGTTTTATGAAGAAGTTAATGCTTGAAGTGTGTTTTCAGGCCTCAAAAGTGCATTAAATGCATTTAAGTGAACAACACTGATCGTAAACGACAACTCCAAGGGGGCACCTTAACATTAGTGTGATGCAACTGAAAGCAGATTATAAAATGAGGCAGAAATCACCATTTTGCCAGCATTATGGGTTGGCCAAGTAGGACCACAACAGTGCAACAGAATAAACTGGCTCTTTGGAGCATTAGTGTGGCTGACTGGACGTCTTTTCAGGTTGCATGGAGCTAAATATGCTACCAACGTGTTCACAGGCCAGAACCATGATAGATGTAGTTATATTCATCATTACCAAGCTATAAGCAACAATATAGTGTTTTGTTGTGATTTTAGGTCACTCAGCTCTACTGTTCAGGTGCAACAGGACACTCAGTCACCTCCTGCCCACGCCGTCCCGACAAGACGTCTAATCAGCGGAAAATAAATGAAAACGCCTGTGTGGGAGGACCGGAGGTGAAATGTGCCGGATGAATGTTGAAACTGCGATAAATTTCCCTAATCGCTTTTCAGGTGGCGTTGACACAAGCTGGCAGGAGGCTGCAGATGTGGGTCAAACAGCGAGTAAATGTTGGGTGTTTTTACGGCTGCAGCTTTGAAAATGGCCGAAATTAACGAAATTAAAGGTTTGTTAAACTAAACATCCCACAGATAGTGGATTTATCTGAGCCACTGGACTCTTCTTTGTACCGTTTTCCTCAATGCAGCTTCCACACGTTGGGTTTTCACGATCTTGGAGTCGACGTTTTAACCCCTGCGTCGCCCCGTCACCCTGAGAAACCGACTTCCAAAACGCCCTCGGGTGTGTTCCAGTTCACAGGTTTACCTTGGCTGTACAGACGGTTTTCATTTTACATTCATTTAGAAAAAGAAAGCAGCAAAAGCAATCTTCTCTCTTGGTGAATTGTTACTACAGTGCACTGAAGAGTTTCTCTGCGACGACGAAGACGGTTAGAAGCTTCGTCAATAAAGCGGACCGATGGTGTTTTGTGTTAAATGGAAGCGGGCCACAGTGGGGAATGAAAAAGTCGGAGAAAATCAAATCTATGAGGAGCTGACGGATCGCAGAGCGGCTGCTGATGCTGCGGAGGACAAAGGCCTGGTGTCACATTTAGACATGGACTTTCTCGTTTCTTTTTCTTTTTCTCATCAGCTCAGGGTCGCAACTTTTTTTTAGCTTCGTGTTTCTGTAAAGTCGGACTTTTAGGTTGAATCTCATGAATGAAGCCTCACAGATTCACCAAATGCATGCTTTTTTAAAAAAAACAACTTTTGGCATCTTTGCAAAGTGAATTTTTGTATCATTTGTGCAGAAGAAAAGTCTATTTTCAACTGAATGTCATGAATTAAGCTTTGCAAATTAGACTAAAATACTTTTTGAAAAAGTTGGCATCTTTGCAAAGTGAATTTTACTCAAATCGGTGGAAATTGTATCATTTCTGCGAAAGAAAAGTCAGAATTTTTTAACTGAATCTCATGAATAAAGTTTAAATGATTCGCCAAGTAGACTAAAACAAATATTTTTTAAAAAGTTTTTGGCATCTTTGCAAAGTGAATTTTACTCAGATCAAAGTTGTATCATTTCTGCAAAAGAAAAGTCTGAATTTTAAACTGAATCTCTTAAATGAAGCTTCACAGATTAGCCAGGCTTATAAAACATGTTTTTTTTTTTTACTTTCAACATCTAGGTAAAGTGAATTTTACTGGAAATGGTGTGAAATGTGCTAAAAAAAGGTCTGAATTTTAACCTGAATCTCATGAATCAAGCTTCTTCTATTTGCCAATTAGACTCGAACTAATTTTTTTTTTAAACTATTGGTCTCTTTGCAAAGTGAATTTTAGTTAAATCAGTGGAAATTGCATCATTTATGCTGAAGAAAAGTCAGATTTTTAAACTGAATCTCCTTCATGATACTTCATTAATTTGCCAAGTCGACTAAAACACACGTTTTTGAACTTTTGGTCTCTATGCAAAACACATTTCACTCAAATCAGTGGAAGTTGGTGTCATTTCTGCAAAGGATAAAGAATATTGCTGCCTTCACAAAGCCACAGAAAAATGTCCAAACTGCACACATGATTAGGAGCCAGGTCGATTACTGAAGCTGATATTTTGTTTCTTTCTATCAGATTAGTTTTTAACCGTTTCTCAATAACAAAAAATGTTCAAAAATGTGCTTTTGTTGGCTGCACGTCTCAATAACAAAAGCTGGAAAGTTTAATTAAACATTAGAGGAACATAAATTCAGGGATTTTTTCTGAAAACTGACACCAAGATTTTCAGTTTTACTGCAATTTTAAATACTTTTTAGGTGCCTTTGAGGACTAACAATCAGTCAATCCCTGTGCAAGATTTTTGGAATTTAAAGGGACCTTTAAATGATGTTTAACTACCAGAAAAAAATGACTTTAGTGTTTTAGGTCAAGTCAAAGAACTCCTGCACACCTGAGAAGCAGCGACAGGTTAGTAGAAAATTAAACAGTTTTTTTTTTTTTGCCGCAGGTCGACAAACTTGCCAACAATACAGAACTAATTTCCTAACATTCTGCTAATGACTGATAATTACTTTCCACCATCCAGCTTTTTAGCAGAAACGATAAATTGAAACATCAAAGCCTGAAAGTCAGTGTGATGGAGGAAACGGCTGATAACAGAGTGAGGCGCTTCGACTCGTCGCAGTTCTTAACGTCGCTGACTGCAGTCGCTCTTTGTAATTACGGAATGTCAACTTTGTTCATGCTTTCTGCTCTGACCTTTTCCCGGTGCAAAAAGTTTGCCCTTTAACCAGGCGGCGAGCAGTTATAGTAGGCCGAGCGCATGTGGGAACCTGGAACTAAACACGATGAGCTCTTTAGGGCAAGAACACAAGTTATTAAATTGTTCTATTACTGCACTTCTCACAGAGCGGAGAGTTAATAACCTTGCGAGGCGGCAGGAAGATAAATATTTTCGGCCTTTCAGTCGGACCCTGCGAAGACGACCGCCGAGGACGAATGCGAGACCGAAGGAGAGAAGAGGAAACAGATGTGGCATCTCTTCTAAAAGCAGCCGGATTACATTTCTAAGCTGTTTTTCAAACTAGCAGCTTGAATTTTATCCTTTTTTAGTGTTTTTTTTTTCCATTCAATGTCGACACAACAATAAGCGGCGCTGCTTTAAAAAAAAAAGCGGAGCAATGATTTTTAGATAACAGCGGGTAGAAAAACAAGATAATCTCTTTAGAGAATGTGATGGAAATGATAGTTTAGATAGAAAGTTAGAGGCAGTAGAAAAGCCTTTCATGTCTGTGGAGGTCTGCATAGACGCAGAGAGAGTTTTCTTCCTGAAGGGGGCGGGAACAGCAGCAGCTCAGTGCAAAACAGCCTGTTTAAAAATTTAATTTAACCATTTTTGCGGTATTTTAAGGAGAAAAACTGCAGAACAAACTGTAAGTTCACATATCTTGACTTATCTCCTGCTCTCTGTGCTCACATAATTGCGTTTTAATACAGCTAAATATGCAAAAAAGCTGTTTTCAGTTACATATTTTGCTGTTTGTTGTTAGACAGCAAAAGAAGTGTGAAATAATGAGTGAAATGCAGCATTAAAGCTACATGTTAACAGGAAGTCGCTTCATTTCCAAGCTGCTGCTCTGAACCGCTAAAACACTGATGTTATAATTTACCAAACACGAGTTAAAGCCAATAAATGTGCTGTGAATTTCTGGATATTTCCTTGTTAAATGATCGATCGAAAGTAAAAGAAAAACTCTTTCACATCTGTGGAGGTCTACATAGACGCAGAGAGAGTTTTCTTCCTGAAGGGGGCAGGAGCAGCAGCAGCTCATTGGTTTTTAGAGCAAAACAACCTGTTTAAAAATTGAAATTAACCATTTTTTTGTGATATTTAAAGGTAAGAACTGTAAGATACATATTGAGCAAATGAGAGACTTCCACTAATTTGACAAGGGACACAAAACGGGACCTTTAAAATAGTATTAAAAAGTGTTTTTATGCTTCAAAAGTGCATTAAATGCATATAAGTGAGCAACACTGATCGTAAACGAAAACTTCAAGGGGGCAACTTCAACATTAGTGTGATAAAACTGAAAGCAGATTATAAAATGAGGCAGAAATCATCATTTTGCTAGCATCAGTGCAACAGATTAAACAGGCTTTCTGAAAAGTTAGTGTGGCTGATTTGACATTTTTAGGGATGTGTGGAGCTAAACCGCTACAAAAGCTGAATTTATGCCATTAAAACAGGCCAGAATTATGTGTTGACACAGAAGTCAGCAGCGTTGCTTTTAAAAACAAAGAAGTGGAGCAGTGATTTTTAGATAAGGGCAGGTAGAAAAGCGAGATCATTTCTGGAGAGAATGTGATGGGTTCTTTTCATTCTTGTGTTTTTGGCCCCAGAATTAAGAGTTGGCCGATTTAAAAGTCCTCTTTAAGGAAACTGACACCTCCGCTGCTGCAGCTCGACTGTAGCTGCATCGATGCGACCGTCGCTGCTGCAGGCGGCTAATTGGGCGTCCGTGGATAGTTCAGGGACACGGAACAATCGCGATCGAACGCTGGACTTCCTGGTGGTGCATGCGTTGCATTTAAGGAGCAGTAATTAGAGACAATGGATTTCTTATGCAACAATTAAAGAGCTGGACCTTTCCTCAACCTAATCACTCCAGTCAATCAGCAGATCTACAGGAAGCCAAAGGGACGAGTGTTGAACACCAGAGAGGATTTTCTGACCACCAGCTGCTTCACTGCTGCACCAGTGTGTGCGCAGAGCCATTGACTTTCATTGTAACTGCAGGAGTAATTAGCTGGAAAAAGCCTCCGTCGTGCCGGGGAGCGAGCGAGCCAGCAATGTGGATGAGATGTTTCTGCGGTCTCGATTTGGACTCGGCCAGATGGGAGAAGCCGAAGCTGCAGAAGACACAGCGGCCGATTAGAAATGTGGCATCAGTTGGGGGGCCTCCTGCAGCGGATCCTCGCTAAAGGAAGACTGAACATGCTGTTAGTTTTGCTCCGAGGCCGAAGAATCTGAAGCTACAGAATGGGCACGAAGGGGAATGGAAAGTCGCCGTTTACTGGAAGTGTGTGTGTGTGTGCGTGTGTGTGTGTGTAGCTGAGCGTGTCCAGTTTGTTCCTGCCTTCGAAAAAACGAGACGATACAAAACAAAAAAACAATAACTTAAATAAAAACGGTTGCAAAGTCTCTGGATTTTTCAAAAAACTATGAGACAAAGGATGTCTTCTAGCAGCAAGCCGTGGCCGCCTCGACTCTACCGAGGCGGTGTCGACGAATGTAAAATGTTCTTCGGTGGGGGGATGGGAGGAGTCGGCACCTGCTCCCTCCCTCCGTCCGTCCGTCGCTCCCCCCTCTCTCCGGTTTCTGTCATTCAGTCCCGTCAGGAGGAGAGGGAGGCCGCCGAGGCTTCAGTCCGCCAGGCGACTCGGCCCCTCGCCTAAAATGTTCCAGTCCTGCGTCCCAGCATGCACCTCTCCCTGCCAGTCCGTGAGGGAGGGGGCCGAGGCGGGGGGCTGACGGGAGGGCGCCGGGTGCTTGGGATTGGTGGAGGAGGACGGGAAGGGGGCGTGGTCAGATGCAGGTGGAAGGCTGCGCCGTCGGCTGCTGCTTACGGTTCCGCAAACCTCCGGACTTCTCCTTGTAGCCGACGCACATCTGCTGGGAGACGTCGACCAGCGCACTGGCCACCGCCAGACCTGCACACAAACAAACACAAACACACTATTAGGTGCTTCTATTATTATCGTTTTCACATGTGGATCGACCTCCACAGAGTCCAGACTTCAGCCCCATTGAGAATCTTTGGGATGTTCTGGATTTTGGTAGAAAATTAATCCAACTCTGGACAGAAATAAATGCTGTGACTTTGCAGAAGCTTGTCGAACTGATGCCACAGTCAATGTGTGTCGTTCTCAGAGCTAAAGGTCCAATGAAATATTAGTGTGTGCGACTTTTCTATTGGATGGGCAGTGTATTTTACAACTTAGAGGAACTGGTTTCCATACTTGTCGCATATTTGCTCCGTGTAAACACTGCCTGCAGTTCATCCCAAAAATCATTAAATGGTTCATTTAGGCAAATATTTAACTATAGACATGTAGAATAAAGTGATTTTGACAAAATACCATAATTTTAAGCTTAGATCTGGTTAAGTTTTCCAGGGAAACAGCAGATGAGTAGTTTAAAGTCCATCAAAAAGCTGCTAATTCAATTATTCCTTTGATTTTTGCAGTTTCCGGCTGTGATAAATGGTGTAATTTGGTGATTTTTCAAAGATGACAGGCCTTTCTAACCTACTGGCTTGGGTTAATGCAACTTTTTATGATCAGTCAGTTATTTAGTTCACAAAATCTCTGGACAATAGACAACAGAAGGTTGGAAATCACTACTTTAACTGTTAATAGATTTAGCTGATCCATTTGCACACTCAAGCTGTGTCCCAATTTCACAGCATTCACTAATAATAATTGTGTGCGACGGGTCGATACGAGCAGAAACTTCGACTTGTCACAGTCGGCGAGGTCCAGATGTTCCCGGCAACATTAACAATGGCCCTGGTCTATTCAAGTGCACCAGTAAGTAATTTCAGTTTTTACACCCATGCTTTCCCTCCTGTGACATGTCAAAAAATCTGCAGTGAAAAAGCTCCGAGTAGAAAAGAAATCAATGCGCTCTGAAACAAGGAGGAAAAAAGACGCAGTGCGTGCACGGAGACGTGTCAATCACACTGTGAGGTCTTTGCAAAGACAGCAGAAACTTTCTTTAGATGTTTAGCAGACGGATAAATATATATATATATATATATATATATTTTTTTTTTTAGGAACTTTTCTGGAGTCTTTCGAGGATCTGCAAGTTTAAAAAGAAACATCCAGTTAATTCAAGCGTTTGTACAGTAATTAAATCTTAATTGAAACCTCTGTCTTTGATAATTTTCTCTACTGCACATTTATTTTCTCCAAATTAGAAGAATCTGACTGAGAAATCCGTTAACATTAGATCATCACAGATGAGATATGGATGCATTAAGTAGTTTGTCAGCCGCAGAACGCTGAAATGTTTACTTTTACTCTGCAAGATGTGGCTCTCATTAAATGTTAGTCACTGTGGTGTAGAATATTGAATATCAGGGCATAAAAATTTGATTTATTGTGAGTTTTTATTTGACAAGATGTTAATTGACAAGATGTTAATGATGAATTTGCACTATTTCTTTGTACATTTTTACCAAAAAACTATTTTTAATGGCCATTTTTCATAACTGCTGCCAAAAATTGCAATCATTTCAACAGAAATTAATTAATTTGGATCCTTTTTCAGTAAAAAACAAACAAAAAAACACAAAATAAACTGAAAACAAAACAGAAATAGTTAAAATGTATCATTAACATTTCTAACACAATGTTAAGCCAACTTTTGTCTCTTGTTTATGTTATTTCCTACTGGACAAATAAAAAATTCACTGTCAAAATTTGATATTTGTAACTTCATAAGAAATATTTGTTGTGATATGCTAAGCTACATTAAGATAAATTAAGCTAAACTAAGCTAGGATGAGTTGAACAAAGCTATAATAAAACTTTAAATCATTTTTGGCACATGTTGAAAAACACTGAATTTGATAATCCTAATTCTATAATCAAATAAATTTAATATGTCATATATAAGATAAGTCAAGCTAAGTTAACCAAACTTAACAAATTAAGCTAAACAAAGCTAAGGTAAGATAAAACGTTATTCATCTACAAGGATTTACTTTATGTATTTTGCCACAGTGAAAAACACTGAATTACGCTGAATTTGATAATCCCAATTTCATAATGAAAAATATTAAATTCTATAAGCTAAGATAAACTAAACTGAGCTGAGATAAACTTTATTAATCCCAAAGTATTAACATTTGCCAGTTATTGAAAAACAAAACTTCAAAAATTTGATCATCATTGATTTTTCTTTCCTTCGTGATAAAAGCTAAAATAAAACTTTATTAATCCTGAAGGAAACTATTTAACTAGACATTGAAAAACAAAATACACTGAGTTTGATCATTCAAATTTTATATTTAAAAATATTTCATGATACATTTTAAGGTAAAGATGAGTTAAAATGTAACTTTAATAATCTCCAAGAAAACTATTTTTGCCAGATCTAGACAAATAGAATGACATTGAATTTAATAATCCTAATTTCATATTAATAATAACTAATTATATAAAATAAGTCAAAATAAGACAATAATAAAACTTCATTAATATCTAGGAAAATTCTTTTTCCAGATATTGAAATAAAAAACGACATAACGTGTTTGTTCCAGACAAGATTAAAACATTAAAACAATAATATTGGTAGTAGATTTAAAGACCCAGCATCAGTTATCCCCTTCTTTAAATTTAAGCTACTTATTGTTATAACTGCACTGAGTTCAAGCTGCTTTAGTGTGGAAGCCTCACACTCTAACTCCCATTCATCACATCCACCACTGGTGGAACACAGACTCGCAATGCAGGCAATCATTAACTTATACCACACTTCATTAACATTTATTAATACTCTCTGAGCCATGAAATTCCAATAAACTCCATTTACCACCAATAATGGATGCATTTACCCCGATCAAACGCACATAGCCGACGGCAAAAACAGAAACTCCGCTGGGAGCGACCGCATCCTCTGAAATCATACAGTCTTCTGTGCAGCAGGCTGCAACTATTAGCGCATTTATTGATCTAAAAGTGGGCGCGGGACGGCTCGAATCCCCCTGAAATAAGCCTCGGACACCAATCAGAGATAATCTGACCTCGTCTTGGCTGTTTGGAGAGCGGCAAGGGCGGCCATTTTGGAGAGAGCTCAACCGAAAACAGATGTGCAGCGAGGGCTGTGACGCTGACGACAGAAAGCAGCTTGAGAGTTTGGGGAAAAAAGAAAAGAAAAAGGAAAGAAATCGTGGCCGGATGGGAAACAAGTTAAAAGCATTATAACAGGAGACCCCCAAGGGCACGGAGAGATGGTAGGAACACGGCTAACATGGTCTCAACAAAAGCTGCCTGAGGGAAAGCTCCACAGAGAGCCGAGGCGGTTTTGTTATGACAAAAGGACTGTGTGGTAATTAATAGGGGCCTTAGGCGTGCTGATGGTCTGGGGACTGCAACTGTGGGAGGCAAAGAGGCTAAAACACCGCAGAAGGGAAAGAAACACTGAAAGTTCTTGTTTGAGTCCTTGAAGAAGAGAGAGCGGAAGAAACAGAACAGGGGAAAAAAAAACTGAGAAAGAAAAGGTAAGTGCTTTCAGTCCTGGAAAAGACCGATGAAGGATGGACGGATGTGAAGACAGCTGCAGAGGATGAAACACTCCACGATGATGACTCAATCCTCAGCGCTATCACAACGTCCGCAAAAACAAGACGGCAGAGGACACTTGATCGCACTTTAAGCCCCGAAAACCTCACAGACGAGACGGGGAAAAAAGAGCAGAGGCTGAGTGTGCGTTCATACAGCTTCACAGAGAGAAAAAACAGCATGCAGACACAAAGACAATGAAGGAATAGATGACAAGCAAAAAAAACAAGCTGCCTTCGTGTCGCCACAGAGGACTGTAGGACGACGGGGGAGTTGACTGGATGATCTTTAAGAATCAATACATCAAGTCAAATTAATGGCGCTACCATGAAATTATTACAGTAAACACAGGAGATTATACTTAGACTGTTTGACATGTATGATTTTCCCAGTGTTCCTCAGACATGCATAGAATATCCCACAATCCTTCACTCTTCTCTCATGTCGCTGAGGATCCCAGACGTTATTTTTCTTAATTGAACACAAGAGGATTGAAATTGTGGAGGTTTCATTTCACTGAGTGTGGTAGTCTACCCTAATTTATGAAAAACTTATTTTGTTATTTCTAAACAATGCAACTAATCAACACAAAACTTGGCACAAAGAAAGATAGATTTAGCAGAAGCATTTTACATTTAGCTAAAGTCTGCCACATTTTATAGTTTCCATGGTAGCAACAGATTTGGCGAGATACAGAAAATCTTGTGGAACAAATATCTTCAGAAGGAAAATAGCTATCAACACCAAATTTGGTGTGCCGACTCCTTATGTTATTATGTGTGTTTTAAGTAGACAATATTTTCTATTTTTGTATACTTGAATGATAACCATGAAAAGAGTCCCTTTTTTTTCTATTTATCTACTTAAAACATACATAATAACATAAGGAGTCAGCACACCAAATTTGGTGTTGATAGCCGTTTTCCTTTTGCTCAGCATACTTCAAAATTGACCGTATTGATATTTTTGGAAAATGTAAGACACTCTGAATTAACAGGATTCTTGGATAATTTCAGAACTTTCTAAAATCTCCTGTGATATGTCCTTACATTTTCTTTGGCACACCTCAAAACAAGTAACATTGATGGACATAACACAAGACTTCTGGAGAATTTAAACTTTCTAAATTCACAGCAATTCAAGACAATTTAGAACTTGGTAAAATCTCCAGAAATCCTACTATGTCTGTCCATTTTGTTCGACACACCTGAAGACTAACCATGCTGATGGACATATCGCAGGATTTCTCAAGATTTTTATAACTTTCTAAATTCACAGGATTTTGGAGAATTTAGAACTTTCTAAAATCTCCAGAAATCCTGTTACATGTCCGTCCTTTTTGGCTCAACACACTTCAAGACTAAGGATGTTGATCAATATATCCCAGGATTTCTGAAGCTTTTATAGCTTTCTAAAAATCATAGGATTTCTGGAGAATTTAGAATTTTCTAAAATCTATAGTAACCAGGCAACATGTCTGTCGACTTTGCTGAGCACACCTCAAGACTGAACATATCTTAGGACTTCTGGAAATTTTAGAGCCTTCTAAATTCACAGGATCTCTGGAGATTGTAGAACTTCTTAAAATGTTCAGAAATCCTGTGATATGTCCATCAGCAGTTTCACTGTGTTTGGGCACGATCAACGGAAAGCATGTAAAAATCAAAGCACCTTCAAAGACCGGCAGTGACTACTTCAATTACACCTCTTTCATTGATTGATTATAAAGAAGAGGACGATCGAGAACTTTCTCATTCAGTTTCTCCTCATAACAAGCATTTGTCTTTAGCTCCGTTTGCTTTGCTGGTGCATCTACAACGACACATTTTCAGTCTAGTGGAATATTTGCAGGCAGCGAGGCAAGAACTGTCAATAACATGGATAATTTCATCGAAAAACACTGCCTTACTGCATGATCCAAATCCGTGCCAAAACTTGAAATGATTAGTGTGGTAGGTTGCTGCATGGAGGTGGT
This sequence comes from Acanthochromis polyacanthus, assembly GCF_021347895.1. Lineage (NCBI taxonomy): Eukaryota > Metazoa > Chordata > Actinopteri > Pomacentridae > Acanthochromis > Acanthochromis polyacanthus. The sequence goes on from NC_067113.1 coordinate 31,898,776, forward strand.
TGTTCCCGTAGCAAAGTGGATTTTAGAATGGCAACACACGGATCCTACATCCACTGATTAATGGGCACACATCCACGGACTTTCAGTGCTTTACACACTTTAAAACTGCATTTTTCCAAAATAACTACACAGAATGCACAAATTTCAAAATGCTCGACTTGCATTATGACACGGGTGAAGATCTTTTTTGGGAAACCCAAAATATGTGATTTGAGACGACAGGTGTTGATGTGTGTTTAGTTTCCTGTTGACGGATGGTGAGCCAGCACAAACCGTCAGCCAAATGATGGACTGCTGTGGCTGACAGTTAAGCTAACTGGCTTTAATGAGGGTCAACAGTGGTCTGATAGTGAAAAAACAGCCAGATGAGTCTTTTTATTGATTTTTTTGAAAGTTGTTTATGTGTGTTTCCGGCCTTAACTGGCATGTATTTTACAGTTCTCCTCTTGTACGAACATTAAATGAAAATGTGATTCGCTGACCAACACTACCAGTTAAATTTAGTAACAACTGGAGCTGCTGTGTGTACTGGAGTGTGGATTATAAAGAGGCCAATGAGGGAAAACAAAAGAAAAGGAAGTTCGAAGAGGCTAAAAGGCTCAAACCTGTCACGGTCCGACTATAACTACAGCTGCAGTACATGAACAGAGGAAGGAACTCAGATCAAGGAAAGCTGGTGTAACAAAAAAAAAAAGTAAAAGAACAATCAAAGAATAAAAAGACAGGAAAGAAAACAAAGGATTCGGCGGTTGCGTCTTACCAGACTGTCCTGGAGGAGGGATGCCGCCGGTGCCCCTGGGTAACCGAACAAAGATGGAGAGCACAGCGGCTTTGTTGCCAAAGCAAGGCTCGAGGGCAATGGGTTTTGGGACGGACTGCGGAAAGAAGAGAGAAAAAAAAAAGGGAAAAGAAAATAAGTATTACACATCGCAAGCCTCCTAAATCCTGGTGAACACACGGCATTTTCAAAGACACGGGTAACAGGGGCTTTGCTGTTGCTGTTCTTGTTTGTGTCAGCAACATGCATAGAACACACAACCAGTCGATCCCCCGCTGAGATACACTCACTGATTTGGAGGCACAAATTGGACCCCCATGCCTTTTTAAACCCCCCGCTGTGCACAATTTCATGACAATACCACATGTGTGCAGCTTGGGCAGCTACCAGGTATCAAGTGGAGTCGCTGCGAGCGGAGATTTGTGTCGGTGGTACACTGCTGTCGCCGCAGGCCGCCTGACACACCTGGCTCCCTAATACCAATATCTCCTGTTTATCAGCATCTCATCCATATGTGGGGATGAGTTTCCCCCGCTGTAAACACTGTCCGGATCCGCTGCTGCTCGCCTCGTACAATATTCATGGGTTTACCTCAACACTGGATATGGATATGGAGAATGGCACCGTCTTGCCTGCATACAAATAACTTTGTGTGTCTGCCTTGCTTTGTGTTTTCCAATTCCTGAGCCGGACACTTAACTGGGCCATGGCGAGGCTTCACACACTACTGCGCACACACACACACACACACACTTACTTCCAAAAACCCACGAGTTCAGTCCCTTCCCACGCCGGTCTTTATTCTCTGGAGAGTCGAGCTTAACGCCTCAAGTAGCAACGCCGCTACACACTCGGTTTTCACGCTTTCTCACACACACGCAGACTCTTTTCGCCTTTTCACACACAAATCCATCACAGCTTGTCTCGCTCGCACATGCAGACTCTCGAGCACACATTAAGGCGTACGCATGGGGAGCAGGGCAGTAATGATATTCAGGCTCTGACCCATTTTACACATTTATTCCGTGCTCCGTCTCTCCTAGGCTCACCTTTCATACCAGCAGGATACGCTGGCTGTCATGCAGGTAGCTGAGGGAAGTGGCACAAAGACCTGGATGCCTCTGGGCGAGCGCGAGTGTAGATTTACTGCAGCTGATGTTGTAACAGAAGGGAGACTGCATTTGTTTACGCCCCTACAGATGTGTGTCTGCCTGTTTATAGCACGCGACGTGTTTTCAGATGTGTGTCTGTGCAGCTGGCCGTGTTCAGGTGCGATCTGACAGTGAAGGGTGTTTTATTCTCTATCACTGTGTACGTGTTGGTGGGTAACACGTACTTTCAGACATGCAGCACGCTCAGTACAGGCGCTACCAGGTCTAAATGCTGTTGGTCTCATGTCAGAGGAGGTTCTTTTAACAGTGTTCTGTAAATGACACAACTGGACCTTGGCTGGGTTTGACATTTAAGAGTTTGACGTCGGGTTTGACATCGTACTGACTCCTGAAATTTTTAGACTTGGTTTGATGTTGTACTGTCTCCAGAATAACTGAGGACTGTGCTTGAAGTTTTCCCACCTATAGAAAATAGAAAACTAAGTTCAACATTGTGCTGTCTCTAAAGCATTTGAGGCCGAGTTCAACATCTTACCATCTCCAGAACATTTGAGAGTTTGACACCAGGTTTGACGTCCTTCCTTCTTTAAAACATTTAAGACTATATTGACATTGCATTTATCTCTAGAACATATAAGACGGGGTTCGATATCGTACCATCTCTAGTGCATTGAAGAGTTTGATGTTGGGTTTGACGTCTCTTGAACATTTCAGATTTGCTTGACTAAAGCTGGTTTTGATTAAAGCTGTTTTAAATGTTCTCGAGATAGTAATAATGTTCTACCATCTCTAGAACATTTAGCACTGAAATTGACATTGTGCCATCTCAAGTCGATGATTAAAGATGCGTTTCAAATGTTCTCGAGATGGTATCAATGTTGGACTGTCTCTAGAACATTGAAAAGTTTCATGTTGGGTTTGATGTCTCTTGAATATTTTAGATTTGGTTTGACATTGTACTGTCTCCAGAATAATTGAGGATTGTGCTTGAAGTTTTCCCACCTATAGAACATTGAAGACTAGGTTCAGCATTGTCTCTAGAACATTTAAAGTTGAGTTAGACATTGTACTATCTGTAGAATATTCGAGAGTTTGACGACTCTTTACCGTCTCTTGAACGTTTAAGACTGGGTTTAATGTTATACCACCTAAATAACATTTACAACTGGGCTTGACATTGTACCATCTCCAGAACATTTGAGACTGAGTTTAACGTTATACCTTCTTAAGATGATGATTAAAGCTGTCCTTTAACTGTTCTCGAGATGGTACTGACATTGTACTGTCTCTAGAACGTTTAAGACTTGGTTTTGACACTATAGCATCTCCAGAACAATTGAGACTGTGTTTAACATGATACCATCTCAAAACATTGATTAAAGCCGTCTTTTAAATATTCTCAAGGTGGTATCAATGTTGCACCATCTCTAGAACATCTACAACTGGGTTTGACATTGTACCCGTTCATGTTAGTGATTAAAGGTGTTTTTTTAAATGTCCTCAAGATGGTATCGATGTACTGTCAGAACACAGTGTCTGTAACATGTCAGATTAATGAGACTCAGTAATAAACATTAGCGAGAGTCTAAGTTTATAATAATAATAATGCATTTTATTTATATAGTTTGTAGCTTCTCGAAGTTTTTCGTATCCAAGTTTTTACAAAAAAAAAAACTAACATTATACCGCACCAAAATCCATATATTAAAAAAAATATAAATCATCCCCGACATGGAGACAGGATTGTTCAGGATCTTACAGCTGCTGTTTAATCATTAGCTACATAGCTGTCGTTCTCAGATTGAGTCCTGGTTACATTTTATATTTTACTGTTGGTTAACCCTTTACGCTTCAGTGCGTCGTAGGTGTACCGCCGGCAGTACACCTACTAATTTGCATAGGAATTTCAAGAATGTCCGACGGGTGCAAACGCGATTATACAAACACTATACACCGATGGAAAGCTTAGATTCTCATGAATCCGCCGGTATAAACCACTTTCAGATGCGATTACCACAGCGGGTGAGAAAAACACATTTGTCCGACAAAAATGAATATTCATCCATCCGTTCTCTATATACGGCTTCAACGCACACAGCGCGACTCACATTTCCGGGTTTATTATTACACACAAAAAAAAAGATTCCACAAAAAACGGCCATAATCCAACCTTTTACATCAGATGACACAAGCCAGTAAACTATTTTGTCCAAAACATGTCCTGAAGTCGGTATAAAATCCCCGAATCGGTCGTTTTCAAGGAAATGCACCTCCCGATGCGCGTCCAATATTCCCCGTATTTTTCGTAATTTTTTTAATTTAAAAATAGAATATTGGCGATTTTTTGTACTGAAAACGGCTGGAATTGACTGAAGCTTAAAGGGTTAAGTATTTACACTATCATGGACAGAACTTTACATATCTAAGAAGTCATAAATAAACTAGGCTCCTAGTTATTTGGGCGGTTTGAGAAACTGCTATTAGGTCAGACTGAGCTTTTTCTTTATTAATGCATTAGTATGTATTATAGATCACTTGACGTACTAATATCACTCATGCTCTCCTGACAATGTTGTAGGTATGTCTGAATGAAGATGTGAGGAACATTGAAAGTGACCGATGTCTGAATAACAGAAGGCCATTACTTTGAAAGATTAATGAAGCCAGAAATGTTGTTATGTATCCCATGTCTGAAAGGGGCATCTGGGGATCTTCACAGAATGATATATTATGGGTGTAGGTCACATAGGAGCTCGTTCAGACACTCCAAAACTCATAAAAATGTTCTGGAGACTCACTGGTTGATGCAATAGGCTGCTAAAGTTTGAAAAAAAAGAAGAGAAATCAAACGAAAAACAGCCTAGACTTGCATAGTGCAAGTTTATCCACCTGTAGCCCAGAAAAGCATGTTCAAGACTATGAGAATCGATTGAAAGCTAGTCAATAAGCAACAAAAATAGTCTGAATGAACAAATTTAGTTGTCAATGAGGTTTTTCACATCTTAATCTAAGAAAAACAGGGTATAAACATATGTATAAAGGCCAAAAGGCTTCAATGGATATAAAGATAGCAATACCATTGACTACTCGTCCGTACAGTTTGCACTGTTTGTGTATAATTGCAATACAACTGTGTGCCTGCTACGTTCATGCATCTTTGGACAGGGAAGGTCATTAGGAGGTTGTGTTTGTGTGTGGCGATGCTTTGCGTGCATGCCTCTGAGCGTGCAGCAATTTTCAGCTGCGTTGATCTTCCACTCACACACATGCAGCACTACAAACCCCCAAAGAACTGACAGGGGGGATAGTTCACATTCAGACAAATGGGCTCGTAGAGGGATGGACTCGCCTGCTGGAAACACTGCAGTCGAACCAGCAGCAGCAGCACGCCAAAAATAAATACTCAGACCACGACTATGCGCCGTCTCTCAACTCTGACTCGCTGGAATTTTCACAATAAATTATTCTAACAGGGCAGCGAGTTTGAGAAACGAGCCCGACAAATGCAAACAAATAAGACACAAGATGGGTCAGTGCTTTGTTTTATATATACTCCGTCTTCTACTCTCTCCTTAATCATCTTTTTTTCTCTTCAGGTTTATTTAAAAAGGGCAAAATTAAGACAAGTCAGTCCCAGAGGGCTTTGCAATCTGTACAGCATGTGACACTGTTTATCATACGGCCTTTGACTTAGACAAGGGAAAATTTATGAAGGAGAAAATGGAGCTTCTCATTAAAGCAAAACATTCTCATTTAGTCCCCTCTGCTGGGTCTTTCGAGGCACTCGCTGTAGCATTTTGACATTAATTTTAAAAGAAACGACAATGAGGGCAAGTGTCTTTACTAATAGAAGTTGGACATGTGCATTTGAAGTGACCCATGTATGGACTACAAGGGGAAACAAGCTTGTTTTAATCTGTAACTCTGTTAATAATACAGCCTATAAAGTCATAAACTGACAGGATTCATTGCATGTTCAATTCTGCATAATGACACTGGAATCTTGGGGTTCTTTAAATAGTAAGGTCAACACCATATAATGGTTTATTATCAAGAGAAATTCAACAAATCTCTTTCTAAAAGTACCTTTTGACAATGGAAAGAAACAAAAAGGCTCTTAACAAGAGGAAACCTTCGACAGAACCAGGCTCAGGGAGGGCAGACGTCTGCCTCGACTGGTCAGGGTGAGGGGAAAAGTGGTAAAGTCTTTACATGAAAGCAGAATAAAACACCCAAAATGAGTGTAATATGAAGAAAATGTTTGTTATAACTGTAATGCCTAACTAATTACGTCTGTCTGTTGTGGTTTAGTGTACAGAGTACAAAAAAACAGCCGTATTTCCATATACACCCCCTGTCAAAGGTTTTGAGACACTTTCTCATTCAAATAAATTAGAATCTGTCTCAAAACTTTTGACAGGGGGTGTATTTGTGAAGAAAATCTCAAGCAAACTTTTGAAACATTGCAAAAATGACCAAAAAATAATTTGTGAATTAGACTGGTTTCCAATAACTGCATTTGAGCAAACACACTAGTGCCAAAGAAGGTAGCAGTATAAGCTATGCTATTCATGGCTGTAATAAACAGAGAAGAAGAAGTAGTCCGAAACACAACCAATTCTTGGTAACCATTAAAAAACCTCAAAGAACAAGAAGACACAAACAAAACTTTGTCCATCTTAGAGAGAAAAATGGAGACTGAAGTCTTTAGGAATCGTTTTCAATTGGGAAAACTGTAATTATTTTTTTCACATCAACTGGTTTTGAAAGTTCCAAGACTACGAAAAACGTGAGTTAAGTGTTTGCAATGTCACAACTTATATGAAAATGGTGTTTCCATCTTTCATTAAGTCACTGTTTTGAAAAAGTCTAAATCCACCTCAAGCAAGTATAAAAAGTTTTTCTCTTAATCAAACTCGAGATACTTCAAAACATGCACGAAGACACATTTTGGAAAGATGCCTGTTTGTGTGCCAGTTGGAACTCCAAACTTCAGACGAGACAACTAATTACATAAGTTTTGACTCGCTTTTTAAAAACAACACGATCAACTTTGAGAGACCGTAAACGGTAAAATCAAGCCTCTGTTAATTTTGCCAGGGACGCTGTGGGACCGTCAAAAAGGCTTCCGTCTCACTCTGGACACACTTTAGATGAACACCTTTAAATAGTCACCAGAGAGATGCGAGAGGACCAGATGAACGGATGCTATTTTTCATTTGATTACAGCGAAAGCCAACACCGTCCCTCAGGGCAATAAAAGCTTAATATGCCTTTCCGCTTAGTGTGATAAATGAGTGATGACTCAATAACGAGATAAGACAACAAAGCACTCACTATAAGGATCATTTCTCCCCATTTTCAAAACCACGCTGCCAGAACATCATTATATTCAGCTGACGTGGGTTTCTGAGAAATGGGAATAAAAATAGTGACAACTGTTCCAATGCAACATTAGGTGGTGCAATATCACACTTGGCTAATTCTGCTCCTCGATCCCTCTGGTACGAGGAAAGATGAAAAAGATGAAACAATTATTTTGGCCTTGCCAGAAGCAGCCCAACTAGGCTCGGTTTGCTGCAGTCCACAGGTCTGTTTTTGCCTCGGGCCAAATGTATTCCTCATCCAGTGTGTTTACAATTGAAAAACGAGGAGCGGCCGCGATAACCTGAGCACATCTGCACTGTGTGTTGGGAAAGAAATACATTAAAGAAGGGAAAGACAGGCAGCTTTTAATTTCACAGCTTAGGGGCTGTCGTAAGACTCCTCTGCCAAGTCCCATTTCCACTGCAGCAGCTGTGAGATGCTCTTAGGTTGCCGCTTGTTTACGTGCTTGTTCCTCATATGCACAGAACTGGAGAGGGAAGAGGCACTGCAAATAAAATTGGACTTGGAAGCGACTCGCTGTCAGAATGATGTGGGATGTGACAATGGGATCATTTAGATTTGAACAGGCCTCGTGTTGTAATTGATTGCACCGAGTGTTCATCAGCGCTGCAGCGACTGCACAACCTCAATTTCTACTTGAGGGGCAACAAACCAGGTGCTTCACGTTCCATTTGTGGCAAAAACAAAACAGCTAAAAGAGAATTTGTCTTCTTTAACACACATGTCCATTTTATTTTGTCCTATGTACAAATTAAGGGAAAACAAAACCGATTGGGGCTTATAAAAAAAATAGATATGTACACTGAAATGTTTGTTCTAACTTTAATAACTAATTATTTACGTCTGTGTGTTGTGGTTTAGTGCATAGATTGCCTGAAAATAGCCATGCTTCCATACAATTATCAGGCAAATCTGAAGTAAACTTTTGAAACAATGCAAAAATGAAAGCAGTAGGGCTGGCCCAAATAGTGGTTTCTGGCATCCGAATATACGGGCCCTATTAAAGACGAATATCCCAATATTCGTTCCGCCCCGTAATATCCGGAGGCGGCGGTGAGGGTGGTTTGTGGCAGAGACGGCCCGAATAGTCGGATCCGTTCGTCTGGTCTCCCGGGTCCAAATGTTGCCTTCGTTTTGTCTTCAGTTAAACTGAAGAATTCCCAAACAGCGGAGGTCTTCAGCATCTTGTCTTGTGTTTATGCAACGAAGTGAAGCGTGACGTCAGAGTCGGCAGCCACCCGGCCATTCGGGTGGTGGTAAGAAACACGAATGGATGAGCAGAGATGAGCCGAAGAACACGGCGGGATGAGCCGAAGTGGGCCGAAGGCGAAGGGAAGAGACGAGCTCCGAATATTTTCGTCTGGGGGGGAGGAAGGGGTGATCACATAGACATACGTGTATATGTTTATGTGATCACATGATGAGATGAGCCGATAAGTGCCGATGTGGGCCGACGGCGGAGGGAAGACAGTAACGCCGCATATACTTTCCGCCCGGTAACGTCCGACCGGGGGGGCGGCGAATATTCGGATACCAAAATTAATATCCGGATAGTGCCGTAGCGAACGAATATTCGGATATTTGGGTCCAGCCCTAGAAAGCAGTTATTCATTATAAGTCTAATTTGCAAATTAGTGCTTCAACAAAAACCAAATAAGACATTAAAAATTAGATTTAAAACATGGAAAATGTTTAAGAACCAGCCTTTTACGTTAGTCTGTTGTGGTTTATTGTACAGAATACAAAAAATAGCAATTGCACAGTGAATCAGAACAAACTTTTCAAATGCTGCAAAAAGAAATGGCGAATTAGACTTGATTTGCATTCAACTACATTCAAGCAAAGCAACTATTTTTAATAGGAATAAAATCTCCAACAGAACCAGGTTCAGGGAGGGCAGACATCTGTCTCGACTGGTTAGGGTGAGGCCAATGTGGAAAAATGCTTCAATAAAAATTTAATAAAACATCCAAAATGAGGTCTTGGAAATGTTCTGTAACCACTTTTTATGTCTGCTACGGTTCAGTACATAGATTAAGAGAAACAATTGTCACGGGAATCTGAAGCGAACTTATGAAACGTTGCACAAAAAAAAATTGTAAATTGAATTTGCTGCTTTTGAGTGAACAAACTAGAGTGCATAGTGTTGCCAGAAGGTGGCAGTATAAGCCATGTTAATCATGTAATAAGATGGCAGAAGCAGCCAGAAACACATCCAATTCTTGGTAACCGCTAAAAAAAATTTAAGAAGAAAAACCAAAGCTTAATCCAACCATGAAAGAAAAATAGAGAAACGTCTTCAAGAATTGTTTTCAAATGGGATAGTTGTTATTATTGTTGCTGTTATAATTCTAGTCTGGTTTCGTGTATAGAATATCAAAAATTAGCAACTTTGTCGGGAATCAGAACAAACTTTTGAACTGCTGCAAAAAGGAAAATGTAAATTAGACTGCTTTTGCAGTACCTGCATTCAATTAAATAAACCACATAAACCTCAGTTTCTACTCGACGGGTCCAAACTAGGCGCTTCACTTTCCACTTCTGACAAAAACAAAACCCACGCAATTTATCTTCCTTAACACACATGTCCGCTTTATTCCGGCCTATGTGGAAATTAAGGAGGGGAGGGGGAAGACCAAACACAACACCTTGAAAAATTCAATTATCCATCCGTTTAAACTCTTTGTGCGTGGAATATTTTCTCCACCTCTAAGATGTTCCCCAAAGGTAGAGTCTTTTCCTGTGGTCTTCTTCAGAGGCAGCGTGTTAATAACATTCCCCAGCAGATGCCTTTGTTTTATAGCGTCGCAACCCCCCCCCCCCCCCCCCCACACACACACACCCTCCTTTTCCCGCCCAACCTCCCCTACCAGCGCCACTCCTGAGAGTTATCTGGACTGGCCAGGCAGAGCGGCAAAAGGTTTTGTTAAATTACCTCCAGTAATTAGCCCAGCACGTAAGGAATCGCTGCCGAGCGCACACACACACACACACACACACACACACACACACACTCATAGGACGGCTGCATGCTGCTTGGCTTTCATCCGCTGCATTCATCTCGACTCCAGCAGCAGCAGCCGGGGTGTACTTCCCCCCCCCAGCAGCAACAAGAGCAAGTCAAACTCCCTGTTGCTATGACTCACCAGGTACCAGCCACTTCCACTGAGCCAACTTTGATGAGTTTTTATTCACTCGCTTTTCCCCTGTTTGCCAAGAAAATGTTTGCCAGCCTGTAACAGCAGCGCCATATTGCAACGTATTTGAACTAAACGCTGCAGGAAAGAGAAGAAAATCTGATGTAAGAAGACGAAGAAGCAGAATGAGACGAAATGAAGTAAAATTTTGGTTCATGTTATCTATTATGCTAAGATAACAATGGTTGCCATTAGCATTTTCTCTGCATTTTAGCCGTTTAAACCCAATAAAACTCAGCTGAAGCGGCCAATTCTTTAGCAAACCAAAGAAAACATGGAATAATGAAAGAAAGAAATAATGAAAGGAAACACTAAAGACGCTAGCTTCACTCCATTCTAAAAGAGTTACGATTAGCGCTAAAAGATTTAATGTTTTAGGAGTAGTTTGTGTAACAGAATCTCATGTCAGATTTGAAAAAAAAAAAGAAGAAATTTGGAGTTTATAGGTTATTTTGCTGTGATTTTACTGGCCTGGTCCACTTGAGATGACATTGGGCTGAATGTGGCTGAATGAGTTTGACACCCTTGATTCTGGGCATCATGCTGCAAAGAAGACATGTTGGAGTCTTTTCTACGTCTAGTCATGGTTGTTCTGTTTCCATCGAGGTGCAGGATTTTATATTGCAGTCAAAAATGGAGTTCACAGTGAGTAAAAATGTAGCAGGAGCAAAAAAAAACAGCCAGAGCAAATTAGCTTAATCTGTTATGCTTGAAATATAGGTCGATGTGTGAAGATATTATTTTATTACGGGGTTGAAATTGTGTTTATTAAACTTACTGTTATCTAATCTGGAGTTTGTACTTTTGAATACAGCTTCCTGCTGGGTTTTGTTTGTTATATTCGTTTGCTTTAGGCCTTAAACCAGAAGAATCTTGTAAAAACACAATAAATTCTGTTGTTTTTAGCTAATTCCTCTGGTTTTAGTCGCTTCCTTATTCCAATCTGCCGTGGGCAATTAATAGCTTTATTACCTATTAATACAGAGACCAGACTTTTGTGTTAGTTGTGCCCACGAGTGCGCTTCATTTGATTTTCTACCTCTGGTTCTGTTGGGTTTTCAGCCACAATTAGAGCATTAAAGGTAGCGTATAGGATAATTACATTGTCTTCATATGTGCTTTTAGTTGCAGTGGATATCTTTCCCTGTCGCAGACTAATATAAGGCTTGTTTTGTTGCGTGAGCTTCCACCCAAACATGCATTTTTTTAACAAGCTAACTTGAACTTCTGTCCAAACAGATAAGAGTCTGCTGTGAACAAACGATCTGCAAACAAATGAAATAAACTTTTGCACTCGGCTCGATTGTGTTTGTCGGCCGGGGTGAAAATTATTCATGAAACCTGAGTCACCAGCGGCTACCTGCAGCATCTTTTTTCAGGCAGACCCCACACAATAAGAGCACATTTTTCTACCTCTTTGAAAGCAGCTCTCGAGTTTCCTCTCGCCAGGTAACCAAGAGACGGCGAATAGAAAACATTCCCTGAGATGAAAGACGCTCCAAGTATCACAGGCGTTTTATTTCTACATGCAAAATAAAACTTCAGGGTTATAATTGTGTTATTTGTCAAACAAAAAGGCCCAAATCTGCCTGCTTTCATCTAAGATTGAAGAAAAATCTGCAACGCAAGATGTGGAGCTGGTTCTTCAGATTCTGTGTTTTCTTTGCACCTACCAGTCAGAAATGTTCACATCTGAGCGTTAATCTGCAGCGTTTTTGCCTCTCACCTTACTTTTTCTGGCAAAAATGACCTTCCTATATGGCTAAATTGCTTCTTTTCTAGTTTAAAGGAGCTGCAAAAGCCACATAGGAGTATTCTTCAATTTCTTTTGTAATCGTTGTTTACGCTCAGTTTTCATATGCTGTTTGGTCCCACTGTCAGAAATGAATGTTTCTTAACCATTTTTACATGTAATTTTCTTTTAAACACACTCTTTGTTTTTTACACATTTTCCCTCTTTTACATACACACACGTTTAAATCAGCAGGAAAATCATGATCACACAGATACTTGTGTTTTTTAATGGAAAAATTATGCATATTAATGATCAAACAATGGTAAAGTGTTTTTTAACTGTTATTTTACAGATTTTCTGTTTTATATTACAAATGACATCTAGTAAAATTATCAAACGGTAAGAATTTCTGCCTTTACAATGTACAACCATATATTTCTTTTCTGTAATCAAATCCACAGTTATATTTTTATTTTACAGATATTTACTGCCATGTCACCAGGGGCGTCACTAGGTTTTAAGGACGGGGGGGCTTAGCCCCCAGGAGATGCACAGGATGTGAGTGAACGTTTAATTTCACAAACAGCTAACAAAAACTGAGAAAGTTCTTTTCCACTTTTTGGCCAGATTTAGATTTAATCAGAGACACTTTACTGTGTAAATGCTTTAGGCCACAGTGGCCATGACTTTTGCTCACAACACAATAATTCAGGGCTGCCAACTTGTGACCAGACCTCAGAGTGAGATCTGATCTGTGTGTGATGCTGGTGGGTGTGTGGGGGCCCTCCCCCATAAAATTTTGAAAATTACTGATCCTATTTCCTGCATTCTGGTGTATTTTTTTGTGATGCATCCCTCAAAACGCACCTGAAAAGGCAGTTCAGCTGGATAGGAACTAGGGCTGAAGCAGAATATCCCGAATATCCAAATATTCATTCGCTACGGCACTATCTGGATATTAATTTTGGTATCACCCCCCACCCCCCCGAATGGCCGGGTGGCTGCCGACTCTGACGTCACGCTTCACTTCGTTGCATAAACACACGACAAGATGCTGAAGACCTCTGCTGTTTGGGAATTCTTCAGTTTAACTGAAGACAAAACGAAGGCAACATTTGGACCCGGGAGACCAGACGAACGGATCCGAATATTCGGGAACCTAATCTTTGGGCTGTTTTTTACACAACTGGCATAAAAACCTGCTAAAAGCATGTCATTAAAGGGAATAAACTTAAAGACCAGGGGATAATGGTGCAGCAGAATCATGCTATAACAGAAGTGTTTCTTCCCAGCGTCCCTCATCACTACCCCTGGCTTTCTCTCGCCTCGTGTGTTTCTGATTTCCCCTCGTCCCACGGTATCTATGAATAAAAGCCGAGTAGAAGGCGTCGCAGAGGTAATCATCTGCCTGTGATGCCGGGGCAGCAGGCTCCATTTGGCGGAAGCTCAGTGAATATATCTCATCGGCGGAGCAAGTTTGGACGTCCCATGGAGACTATAAACAACTTTAATGATCTTCAGCTCGCTGTGCGGCGGCCGGCCTCCCGCACGCTCTGATTGCGGGTCCTAATACACCACTGTAGCATCCTGATAAAACAGGCCGGAAACAAGGGGAAGAACCTGCTCCGAGTCGCTCAATCTGAGCTGGGAGGAGATAGGATAGCGGCACTCACCGTCTGAGTAGGTGAAGGCACAGAAAAGCTGAGGAGGAAGATCTAAATTGGATCTCTGCTCCTGCCCTGATGGAGAGGAGGAGAGCAGGCCGGGGAAAGAATGGGAGAAAAGACGACTGGAGCCCAGAGAAGAAAAGCCACCGCGAGAGAGAGAGACGGAGGAGGAGGAGGCGGAGGTGGCCTGATTCCACGGCGAGCTGCATCTTTTCTCCACAAACACCCACAGAAAACACACGGCAGTGCAGACAGAATGCATATGAGCACAAACACAAGCAGGCAGCAGATAAGGCTCGACAGAAAAACCCCAGGCAGCTGATAGCATCAGCAAAGGGCTGGTAAATTAGAGGAGAACGCTATAGCGGAGTAAAGGATGTCGGACAGGAGAGAAGAAAAGATACAAAGAAATGGAGAGAGAGAGTTAAAGTGAAGTGAAAAAGGAGGAAAACAAATAAAAGAAACCAAGGAAAAAAAAGCAAGAGTATAGTAAACAGACGAGAAAAAGTGAGGTGGAAAGAAATCCACAAAAATAGAACCACAGGTGGAGAAAGGAATAATAGAAGAGGAATAAAAGGGACAAGACAGGAATGATGAAAACAAGACATGTGGAAAAGTGAGGTAATGAAAAAGACGGAAGAAAAGAAGATGAAAGATACAAGGCAAAGGATAGAAAGAGTCAAAACAGAGTGAAAAATGATGAGAAAACAACCAAGAATATAGTAAAGGGATCAGAAAAAAAGTGAGGTGGAAAGACATCCACAAAAAGAGAACCACAGGTGGAAAACGGAAGAAAATGAAAACAGGAAAAAAAAAAAAGAGGAGACGAGATGAGATGAAAACAGGACACGTGGAAAAGTGAGGATGTCAGACAGGTGATGGGAAAGAAGAAAATAAAAGAAGACGAAAGATACAAAGGAAAGGATAGAAAGAGCTAAAGCGGAGTGAAAAAGGAGGAAAACAAACAAGAGTAAAATAGACAAGAATATAGTAAAGAGATTAGAAAAAGTGAAGTGGAAAGACACAAAAAAGAGACTTACAGGTGGAAAATGGGGAAAAATATAAAATAGGAAGCAAAGAAGAACTGAAATAAGGATGATAGACAGGATGGACAAAAGAGGAAAGATTCAAAAAAGACAGAAAGAGCAAAAACTGAAAAAAAAATAAGAAAAGGGACAAAAACACAAAAAGACAAGAAAAAATGTGAAAATGAAACAAACCGACTAGAAAGAATGAAGTGACTAAAACAAAAAAAAGAGTAGAAAAAGAAAAAAAGAAGAGAAAAGAAGAAAACAAATGAAAGATGTCAAAAACCAGGGCAAAGAGATGAAACAGAACACTAGTAAAATAAGGATGTTAGAGAGGAAACAGAGAAGAGACACAAAGAAAAGGAAAGAAAAAGTCAAAGTGGAGAAAAAATGACAAAAATACGACGAGAGAAAAGAGTTAAAGAAGAGAACAGAACAAGGAGGAAAAACGGGGAAAATAAAAGGGAGAAGAAAAGAAAAAACACAAAAAGAAGAGATGGAAACAGAACAAAGCTGCAAACAAATAGAAGAAGAGAGTTTCAAAGGAAATGACAAACGAGACGAGGAGAAGAGAGGAAAATGAAAGATTACAAAAGGGAGACACACGAGAAGGGAATGAAACAAGAGAAGGAGAACTAAAAATATGACACGAGAAGAGGAAACAACAAATAATGTGTGGGAGAAAACAGTGAAGAGACAGAAAAACAAAAAAATACTAATGAAAATACAGTGAATAGAAGTAGAAATGATGACGACAAATGAGAAAGGAGTCAAAGAAGAGAACAGAAGCAGTGGATGGACACAGAAAAAACAGAAAACAAAAGAAAATATGGACAGAAAAGAGAAGAAAAGAACACAAGCTACAAAACAGAGAAACAGAAAAAGAAGAGAGACAAAAGGAAATGACAAACAGAGAAGGAAAGATGAAAAAATAAAGATGTCAGATGGGAGACGAAAGAAAAGGGACGAAAAAAGAAAAGGATAGAAAGAGTCAATGGACAGAATAGATGAACAACACAACAAGATGAAATTAAACACCAACAGAGAAAAGAGTAAAAGAAGAGAACAGAAGCAGTGGTAAAAAAAGAAAAGAAAACAAAACCGAAGACAGAAGGAAAGAAGAACTGGAAAGAAGAAGAAAGGAGACAAAAAGAAACAAAACACAGATGCAAACAACAGAGAAATACAAGAGGAAGGATGGAAGGAAAGACAATAAAAAGTGTGAAAAAAGCAATTCTGAAGTGAAAAAAAGAATCAACAACACAAAAAGTGAAAAGAGTAAAGAAAAAGAACAGTAGTGGTTGAATGAATTGGAAAAAATGAAAATAGAAGAAAATATGGACGGAAATGAGGGGGAAAAAGGAAGAAAACAGAGAAATACAAGAGGAAGGGTGAAAGGAAAGACAATAAAAAGTGTGAAAAAAGCATGAAAACAATCATTTTGAAGTGAAAAGAAAAGAAACAATACAAAAAGAGAAAAGAGTAAAAGAAGACAGCTGTGGTACAGTGATAGAAAATGGAAAAACAAAACTGAAGAGAGAAGAAAAGAAGAGCTGGAAAGAAGAAGGAAACAGACAAAACTAAAAAAAGAAGAGAAAGAAACAAAACAAAGGTGCAAAAACCAGAGAAATACAAGAAGGATGAAAGGAAAGACAATAAAAAGTGTGAAAACTGTCATTTTGAAGTGAAAAGACCAGACATGGAGACGCTAACAGAGAAAAGAGTAAAAAGAAAGAGAACAGAAGTAGTGGTGGGAAATAGAAAAAACTGAAAATAGAAGAAACTGCTGACAGAAAAGAGATGGAAATGGAAGAGGAAGAAGAGGAAACTAAACAAAACCAACAGAAAAGAGTAAAAGAGAACAGAGTTGTGGCAAAACAGAAGAAAAACAGAAAAGGAGGGAAAAGGAACAAAGCTGCAAGACAGAGAAACAAACGAAGAGAGCAACAAAGGAAATGACAGAGGAGGATGAGAAAAAAGAAAGATGATAAAAACCCAGAGAGAAGAGATAAAAACAGGACATGATGAAACAGAAACGACGAGAGAACAAGAGAGCTGACAGAAAAGACGGTAAAAGGTGATGAATTGCAAAGAACACGAGGAGAAAAAGGAGCATAAAAGGGGGAAGAAGCTAAAAGAAGAATAAAGGAGGGAGCATTTAAAAGGAGGAATCGAGGACAGAGCAGCAGAAAGTGAAGCTCGTGTTCTCGCTGGGATTTGATTAGCCGCCGATCCTCCCCGGGGGCCCGGCGGACTCTTTGCTGGCTGTAACCTTGTGCCGGGGAGCCGAGTCCCCTGGAGATGCATGGGCCCTGTCAGAGCCGAGGGGCCCCGAGCCACCCGCCACAAACCGGCCCATAATTCTGCAGCACATCTGCATTCAGGGGCCATTCATCACCCAGTGCACAGTCACAGGTACTCCGGCCACTAAGGCTCCCACAACTCTGCACACTTTCCTACTTTTTAAATGTTTCCTTCTGCCGGTATCTGCATTTACATCTGCTACAGCCCTGCTTCCACTCCGCCGCCACACTGGATTCTCCTCCGTAATGAAGTCGTCTCAGCCGCCGCACCACAACTCAGCGTGACCTTTATGTTTGAATCCTGCTTTTTCTCGTTTAAAATGCGCTGTGCTGATTTCTTCGCGTTCACTCTGAAAATCTGCATTCATGCCTGTGGGATTTCTCCATTTAAAGCACCCTGAGCTGCAGTTGTACACTGAAAAAAAAGGAGAATTAAATGTATTTAGGTGAATGAAGTTTGTCCAGATTTGGTTAAAATATAATATTAATGCCACTGGTTTGAGTTAGATGCGGTTAAATCACTAAATTCCGCTCAAATTAGCTTAATTTTTGGGTAAAGTGAAAATATTCACTTTACCCAAACATAAAATGAAAACATCATTTTTTGCCACCAGATTTATCCTTTTCCTCACCTTTCCTTTACTGTTCTAACCCAGAAATGCCATTACATTAGATGTACGTCGCTAAAGGAGAAGCTAATTTTTGCGCTTTTGCCGAAATTCAAACACCAATTTAAAGGGACAAAGTAATTCCTAGTCAACAGAATCCACAAAATTAAATCCGATTAATTAAAAACTGTACTTTATTTCACCTACAGCTCAAATACACCTTTTACAGTGTCTGAAAGATCCCTTACAAATTAGTTTATTATTATTATTATTATTATTATTATTAAAAGCTACTCCATATTTTTGAATCTGTTGAAGATTAAACTGATAACTTGGTAAAAAGGACTGAGGTCAGTACATCCTAACGGCTCCTAAAAATGGACTAATTGGTTGAGGTGCTTGGGGAACTCCACAGAAACGGTCAATTTATCCACAAAACAACCACTTAAATGGTAATTTCACTCGCCCAGCTTTGAGATATTTGCATCTGCCTCAACACTAAACCAAACAGCAGAGGATATTTTCTTAGTACTAATAAATATGTGGTGGAAATTTACTCTCCCAAGCTTTTTGTTAAGGTTTAACCACATATTCAGGGTATTTCTATAATCCTCTACTTGTAAACTCTTATCTCGGTCATTATAATTGCTACTAATACATGCTGTATCTTGTTTTTTTTTTCTTTCAGGAAAGTCTAGACTGAGCAAATATTTCATCATTTCATATGGTAATACTTGCATGTTTTTCTTATTGGCCTTTATATCAAGAGAAAAGAAGAATCTCTACGGAGAAATTGTTGTGTTTTTACATGTATCTCCCAATTAAATGCTTGCAGAAAAGATTTTTGGATGGAAGATCTTTGGTGCACAAAGAAACAATGGAAATCATTGGAAAGAGTTTGTTCTGCTGCTTGTTTTGATAGATGTTAGGTCAACGTTATGTCACTTATTCAACCAAGAAACACAAAAGCACGAAAAATGGGCAAAGAATTTAGTAAAAAATACAACTTCCTAATGCTATTGCCTTGGTAAGTACTAACAGGGATTACTGTAAAGTTCTGGTTTCTTGTTATATACTAACATATTATTGCATAGATATCTAGAAAGTAGCATAGCTATGCTTTAGAAAGTTCTAGAGGAATTCAAACCTTAATCATGGGTGTGATGATGGATACAGAAATGTGCGTCTAACAGGTTCTAAATATGATCACAGTTGATATAAACTCTAAGTTATTTTACTCACCAACACATTATTGCACAGACTGGCTACCAGTATTGTTAGAAAGGTCAAACTGTGCTGTTTTATTTGATATGTACTTCAAGAGTGATTCAGCCAAGATTAAAGGATGCGAATTTGGATGCAAAGTGCATCTGTTGGGCTCTGAGGGTTAAAGCAGTCAAACAAAAAGTCAACATTCACTTGTGGCTTCATTGGGGATTCAAACTCTGAGTTAAAGTCTTCTGTTTAACCTACTGAACCATCACTTTCACAATCGACTTTGTTGGTCTTTACACCATCTCGCCTGATCTGTGGATTGGCTAAAGTCTCTCTAAAGTCACGTTAGATCTTGTAAAATCCCAAAACAAAGCCAAGAGGAAGTACAGGATTCTAGTTTCCTCTCAGACCACTTGAAATTCAATGATTTTTGGCCCAATGAAGCCGACTACACACTGACCAGTCCAGCTCTAATCTCCTGATTTTCTAAGAAAGCATTTCCATCCGAATCTGATTGTCCTACAAGGCTTAGTTCTTCTGCCTATGACTGAATTAATTCCGTTGTTAGGAGACAGCAGGTGCTTTGTCTTCACACAGAGAGTGTCCCGTTCACTCGACTGTTTCACGAAACTTGATGTGTCGTCTTGTTTCTTCACATGCAGATTTGACCCTGTTGGACTCTTTTCTGCTGAGATGACTAAAGTCTCTCGCCAATCATGGACTGAAACCCTAAAAACTAATCTCTGTTTATCGAAGGTACAGATTAACAAGTTTATTTTGCATGATAACAATCGCTTCCTAACTGAAAACGGCTTAGATGCAACTCTAAGCCATTGTTTCCTCTAGAATGTGCAGATCTATGAAGTTCAAGCACACCAGCTCACCTACAACTCTGTTCAAACACCACTCAACACTACATAATGACAAATTATGATACAGCAGTAATTCAGCCACATGTGAGTCCATGCTTTTGAGGTAGTCCTTGGTATACTACAGTTTCAAGATGGAAATGATCAGAAATGGTGCTGGCTGCTTATTTTGCTTGCATTGTGTCTTCTAGTATATTATATAAATATCGTTTAGACCTGTTAAAAAGGTGATTTTAACCTGAAATAGTCTTTAAATACATTAACACAAGATTAATAGATAGTTTTCCGTGTGTCCACCTGGCTTGCATAATATTCAGAATAAACCGGATGTTATTTCTGAAGGAAAAACCTCCATTCATATCCAAAATTTTCAAAGATATCTCAGCGTTTTGGTGAGAAAATATGTGCTTTTGTGTGAAGGAAATGTTAGCACAAAGATGTCTGTTATCACAGAGAAACGACAACAACTGTAATCAACACGATCAGTTCCAAATATAATATATAAAACTATCCATCATGGTTTCAAACTTCACAGCTCGCAAAAAACGTCAACTAGCACTTAGTTTTGGGAGTTATATAGAATTCCTGCCTGTGTCATTTATTTAAACAAGACTCTGCCGAAAAGTCTAAGAAAATATGACTCTGACAGTTGCATGTTTTCCACCCAGAGCCACATTTTAAGAAACCCTAAACCCCCGTCTCAGGATCGACTTTGCCTTTCAGCGTGTACATTCCTCTCCTATATGAATGACTTTGCTCCAGCAAGCTGTATGATCACATTGACAGAAGGTGCTACCTTCGATTTCTCCGTTCTCCTTTCAGAAACACAGATGGTTCGATGCACCAAAACAAGGCTGAGATGACTCCATCATTATCCCCAACGGTGTCTTTTTTTCACGCTGGCAAACACTTCTTGAGAGTGGGTGTTAATTTATTTCTTTTCTTACGAATAAAGATGTTGGAACAAAACTCTCATCTAATTTCTAAGTATAGTCTACATTACCTTGCTCTCATCTGCATGTATTTGACTCCAGGGTTAACTGAATTCACTTCCATTAGAATTCACAGGCTCACCACCATAACTGGATATAACTGGTATAATGTGCACTTTCATCACTGGCCAGCCTTCACGAATACACACCGCATTGACCCTCATTAGGTCTACCGGACCTGCACTACATTTCAAACTCCTCTTCCTAAGTGAGTTCCTCTGTTTGCTGAAAAACCAATAAAACCACCTTGAAGACTTCACACAAAAATGACGTAAAGCAGACGGCGTGAGGAATGTTTATCGCTCGGGCGTGAGTGTAATCAAACTGCAGCCGGCACCGAGCTCCCACTTGATGGGAGATGAGCGACGCTGGCAGTGATGGATGGAGCACCCCGGCCTGTGGGGCTGTCAGGCCCAGACAAAAGGTGGGTCCCTGGGGTTCGGCGGTGATTGCTTTGAGAAAAGGTTGTGCTCACCTTGACGTTTCCTCCTATCAGGTCAGGCGGCTCTTCGTCGGTCTCCAAGGCGACGTTGATGGTGGCGAAAGGCCGGCTGGCCATCTGCTGCATCTCCCTCAGCAGTTGCTAAGAAAAGGGAAGAAGAAGAAGAGTGTGAAGGTCAGGGACAGGTAAACATAAGAGCGTCTATTCTACGATCTGCTGCCCATCACGATGTGTTCCATCTCCAGTCACTGAGTGGAATTTATTACAACACCGTAGAGCATTTTAAACCCGCTGAACTCTAAGCAGTTTCATGATGTTTTTAGTTACTGTAGGCTCATTTTTTTGCAGCAATATAAAGTCCTGTACCTCTATGGAAACAGAACAACTATGGCTAGAAGTAGAAAGAATGAAATGTCTTCTGTATTTGACAGAAATCATAACAAATGAAAGAAACAAAGTTCAGGGTTTTTTGGATCATTTATTCAACGAAAATGGCAAAAACCGGGAACTAACGTACAATAGTTTTTCAAGTGATCATAAATGTTAAAAAATAGTGGTTCTAGACACTATAGATATTTAACTACTTTCATTTATTCAAATTCTACAAACTACGTGCTTCTCACTCTTCTCTGCACATCAGCTCTAGAAAGCCGTTTCACCATGCTGAATGTATCTTCCAACAGCTTGCTGACCGCTTGTTCTTCTTTATACTGAATAGATTAATTGATAAACCTGGAATCAACATTTTTTCAAGTACCCAAAGGTGTGCTGGAAAAAAAATGGCGCCTCTACACTCTATAGACATTTAAGTACTTAAACACAGCCTGCAGTTCAACCCAGTTCAGTTGAAAAGTCCCTAAATTTTTGGAATGACTTAGTTACAACCAAGTCTCCAACAGCTTCAAGGTTGTATTGAGAATTCACTCTGTTTCAGCTTGCTTTAGTTTTCACCTAGCTGGTAAATGCTTCATTATCTCCACCAGCTAGCTGCTAACAGTATTTGTCTGTTATTTGACCCATGATGTGAACTTTTTACTGGCAGCTGCAGCTGAAAATGAGACGCTGTGAGGCGAAACTGTTAAGCTGTTAGCAGAAAAAAAACAAAGCAACGGCACCAAATCACTCATACAGGCTAATTTAGTGTTAAACTACAGTTGCATGAATCAGTTGGACTGTTAAAATGAATATTTATCAGTGCAGCTTTGAGGTTCAGAAATAATCATTGTCCAGAATGGTGCGCTAACATATTATAACCCATTGATACGCAGTAATGGGTTTTAAAACTCGCTGACAACCTTGCAACAGAAAGGATTTCACAGCAGCTTAAAATTGATCTATTATCTATTAAATAAGATGGGAATTAGCAAGTATTAACTATTTGTAAAGCCTTGTTTGAAAGTGGTTCCAAACAGAAGGTGAGAGTCATTTAAAATCCTTCTGTTAGTGCTGACCCTGGGTAAAACTCATATTACACAAGAACTCTGTATGCTTTGTGTTTCAAATCTTTGCATGCAAAGTATTTCAGAAATGTCGGATGAACACCGTGGAGTGAGAATTATTTTGCTCCAGTGTCCCTGTATGATCTGGCATAAAATGGAAAGAACCTAGAACAAGTACCGTCAAACTGTACTACAGTAATTGTACTTTGTGGTAACTTTACACCACTGCAAGGCAGCGGCAGAGTCTCGTAATGTTCTGATTTATAGTATGGAACTTGGCCAAAGAGAAAGGAAGGAGGGAGGAGATTATGAGGGAGGAAAGGAGAAGCTAAAGAAAGAGAATGGACAAGGAAATGAGGTGAATTAGAATAAGAAGAATGAGGGGGGGAAAAAAGGGAGACTGCAAAGACCACGGTAAACAAGGAGAAGTGCCGTGTTGCCGACTGTCAAAGCAGCCAAAGTGCTATGAATAGAGAAACAAACAGCATCAACTGTCAAGACACCGAGACCTGAATACCGGCAGCGAGGCCCTAGAAACAAAAACACCTGCAATCATCGCACGGGCAGGAAAAACGCTGACAGAAATGAGACGCGGAGGTGGGAGGTGGGGGTGTCAAACATGGTGGGGAACAAAATGATGCTTGTTTGAAATCAGCCCGTGGAGTTCTGTGATCAGAAGAAGTTTGACACCATCCGGAGGCCTCTGTCTCATTACGGTGAGTCACTGCAAGGTGCACGCAAAGGGCAGTGATGCAATCCAACCAGAATGGTTCACACCTGGTATCTGTGCTACAAGACGGTCTCTCGGTGAAGTCCTCAACAACTTTCAATCAATCCGCTCATCCCAGTATTGACAGGTTTCTCCCTAAATGTGACGCCTTATGTCCATGACTGGGGGCTACAGAAATAGCTTCAGGGAACATTCCTCTGTCTAGTAAAAATGACGAGGAGAAAAAAAGGGTTTAAATTAAATGTCCCAGATTCTCTTTGTGGATTGAGCCAGCTCATTAAATTCTTGCATGTCTGCATCCAAATCTCTCTCTTGTAGCACCTGGGCGAATGGGAACTGAGTCACTACTTCCAGGGAATATGCTTATTTGCTCTCTTTCAGATTAATAGCACTTCTGCTGTCCATTAAATATTAAGTTTATAGCCAGAAGGCGGTTGGCTGAAAACAGGAGGAAACAGCTATCCTGGTTCTGTCCAAAGGTGGCAAAATGTGTCAGCACCTCTACAGCTCACTAATTAACATGTTAAACAGAAACTGTCACCTAAATCCAGCTTCGTGTCGAACACACAAACCTGAAAGGAACTCATTATCAACTCTTTGACCTTTTGACGTCCATGAAGGACCAACAGATCAATGGAAAAAAGTGTTTGAACAATTCAAAAGTACAAAACATTTGGTAATTAGCCATTTCTTCATCCTAGAGACTTCTAATACTCTCGGAAAAACTAAAATTGGAAGGGCCCCAGCCCAAAAATAGGCGACAGTGTTTGTGTAATTACTTTCACTGCCAGAAGAGGGAGACAAAATCTCTATACTGCAGGTTTAAACACAAAAGATGTTTGGCAGAACATTTGGTAACAAGATAATTGGTAGATTAAGCCCTCAAAGCTTGTATCATTTCTTCCAAACTAGTTACCAACTGTTAACATCGCACAATTCAATCAGTCGAAGCAGTGACACACACACTATTTACTGACACAGCAGATGGTGAGAACAATTTCAAAAGTACTTTGCGAACTGACTGCAGACAGTTTAATGTCATCAGAGACGAGACACTGCGTAACTGCTACCTGGATACCGCCTGCATCAGTCATCATCATTCATTTCCCCTGATTTAACTCACATTTCTGCTTTGAGTCAACAGGCCTGGTATGATTCCTGCACACACTTTCCAAAAGGCTTTGTTAACTGAACTCACAATTTTATTTTATTTTTTGCAACGCCAACTTCATTAGCACATTTGCAAATTAATAAAACATTAATGCGCTTAATAAAGCCAGTGATAAAACAGAATGCGAAAATGACTTGTTGTGGAGGAGGTACAGTACTGGAGAGGGTTTATAAAAAGCTCTCACATCAAACAGAGAGAAACCGTAAACCAAATCAGTCATGACAAGCAAAACTGGAAGCAGATGCTATAAATAGAAGCTGCGTGATGCATAATAGTGGAACAGTAACACCCATAAAGTATGAATGAAGCCAAACACAATGGCAGAGAGTCGCCTCATTAGCATGAACACAAATAAAAACAGGCTGAGGGATTGACATGCCCGGTTTTCACTGTCACTGCAGCAGTCATCGCACAAAAACAAATGAAAACGCAAATGAGCAACTCATTTTGTGGAGTCTCAATTTGTCATGATTACATGTCCCGCTGTGTGAAGCATCTGAGAGCCAAAACATGAGGCTTTTGTGAGCGTGATGACACACTGAGAACTCTCCCATCTTTCACCGGTTTCTGATTTGTTGAGACTTTGACTGAAATACCAAATCTGTTGCACTATGCATCAGCTCCTGTTAAGTGCAAATCTGTAACTTTTCATCCAGCCAAAGTTAAAACTCCGCACTCCGTCCGAGTAAGATAACGAACTTAACTCATAGAAAACTTCGACGAGTTCTGCATTCTGGCCGAATCAGCTTCATTCACACTGACGCAACGGGCCAAAGCAGGCGGCAACATCACGGCGTGGATCTGTGTGCTAAATGCAGGGGAAGTGAGAATCTGCATGCAGACAAACACCCGTTTTCATAAGCAGAGCTCCTTGAAGAGCACAAAGCAGCAGAATTGATTTACTGGATAAAAAGCAGATGGAGGAGTGAATGTTGCGGTAAACAGACTTTATAGATTCAGTCCACCTCCTTCAACCCTGCTGCAAAACAGCCTGGTCTCTTGTCCAACATGCAGGTAACCTTCGTTTAAACAGCGACGTTTGGCTGAAACCATGTGTTTTGGTTTCTATACTCACAATTACACTTTCCTACTGTGCAACAGGGAGCCGCCCGAAATCGACAACTTGTGTTACTGAACATTGAGCTGCTCCAATTGACCGCATTTTGTATGAATTTGAGAATGATTGATTAAAAGATTAAAGTTTCTTGCTCAAGGACTATCAAGAGTTTCAGAACAGTCCAGATTTAAAGCATTTTTACTGGCAGTAAGAATAATAATAGAAAAGGATTGAATTCATGTTTTATAAAGACAAAAGTAAAGATCAATTCAGCTAGAAGAGAACAGTGAATGACTGCTTTTTACTTGTCAGAGGTAAACAGAGCTTGTGATTGTGTTGGAAC
Source organism: Acanthochromis polyacanthus (assembly GCF_021347895.1). Classification (NCBI taxonomy): domain Eukaryota; kingdom Metazoa; phylum Chordata; class Actinopteri; family Pomacentridae; genus Acanthochromis; species Acanthochromis polyacanthus. Next base: position 31,924,850 of record NC_067113.1, read on the forward strand.
AAGATGCTGAAGGCGTAACATCTGTTGTAACAGAAGCTCGTTTCCATCAGTATATTGTCTGAGATATTCAATATTTTTGTAATTATGCAGCCTTAATCGATTGTTTGGTCACTTAGAGGCAGCAAAACACATTGATTTATGCTAATTGAAAACATGCTAGTTAACAAAGGGTCTATTTGTGAATTCAGCAGCGGAGAAGCAAAACAAGTCTGTCCACATGATGATTGGAATATTCAACATTGTTTTTATCTCTGTTTTGGTCTCCACCAGCTACTGAAGCAATTATCTGGGTTCTTTGTTGCTAAAAGACATGAGCAGGCTGCTAAAGTCAAGGCCCTTTGTGGGGAAAATCCATATTTACTGTGCTTGAAGGTGTAAAAGAAAAAATATTAAGATATGAACTAGTGCCCCTTCAGGCTTTACAAGACAACAGGAATTTGACCTAAATGCTACCTAACACCAAGCTAAGCAATAGCTGTCCAGTTCAAACTGGTGTGGGCAGCGTTTTCTTCCTGAAGGGGGCGTAATAGCAGCAGTTCATTGGGTTTCAGAGAAGAACAGCCAATTTAGAACAGCCCTAAAACAATGACCAAGACAGCGATGATGAAATTAACCATTTTTGTAGTGTTTTGAGCTAAAAAAAACCCTCAAAGACCCACTGTGGGGACATGTGAGACTTTGATTAGTTTGTGGAAACGAGGCAAAATATGGGACTTGAAAGGTGGATTTCCACTGCCAGATCTCGGAATGGTTTGCTCGACTTCAACTTCAACTTCTAATGCATCAAACCAATGACAAATAGTAGCTTCTGGAACATGTAGGAAGTAGAACAATGGAGGTTTGTCAGCATATGTGATGAATTTAAACTAAATAAGGACATTAAGAGGGCAGAAAAGTGTCCATTCTTGTTGTCTCCAAGTTTAATCAATCACAATTTGTCTTCTTCAAGTTTAACCAATCAATGCTTAGACAGACACAGCAGTTTTTTGGGGCCACTCTGTAGTACCTACCCTTTAGTAAGCAACTTTTCTCCCATGAAAACAGCCTAGAAAGAGGTTCTACAGTGGCAGATCTTGCAGTTGGAGCATGCACAAAGATTCAAGCTGCCTTAAAATGGTCCACAAGTTCCTGCGATGTAAAACAGCCTTGTGTCTGCCCTTTGGTTCAGGCTACACGTTGTTTATTTGAGTTTTTTAGCTGACAACAGTTGCCTGTTGCTGCATGAAATGGAGATGATAAAACCAGCGAGACTGAACTAAACAGTAAAGCTGCAGGTTGTAAAATCAAAACAACTGAGCTGAGAGATGCTGAAACACAGGAGGAGCTGCAGAGTCGGGTGTTATTCCTCCATGCATTTGTTTCTGTGAGTGATTTCACCACATTAGCTGAATTCAGGCTTTTATACAGGCCATTAGCGGGCGACTTTTTCTAACCCATCAATGTGGGAGGTTTACTGAGATTCAAAGATCTAATATTTTGGAAAAACCTGCTCCGTTCGTCTTCCAATCTGCAAACTGTTTTCTCATGACTACTGTGGGCAGTCGGTTTCTTTCAGGCCTCCTCTCTAACGTCTGGACTGCAAGCGTCGGGTTAAGGAGGCAGCAGAATCTGCAGAACAACCAACCTGGAAGGAGTCCTACTGAAGATACAATTTGCACAAATCTCATTATGCCGTGCGGCGTGTAGGCAGCCGCCGTACAGCAAACACTCAGCACTCCAAAGATAACCAGACGCCAGAGGAGTTACAGTGCAAGTCGCCTACTTCTTAAATTGGCTCTTGGTTTTCTGCAGGGCAGTTAGCATGTGTGTGTGTGTGTGTGTGTGTGTGTGTGAGGATGGCAGTGATATCTGGGTACGACAGAGCAAACTGTGCATACGTAAAACTAATTATAAGAAGTGTGTGCGCACGCATGCGGGCAGGTCGGAGATACCTGCACATGGCTGATCATGTATGTGTGCACAGTTTCTCAGCTGCAAATGAATTTCCTCAGATGCACGGAGGGAATTTAATTCATAGCAGCAGCGGGGAAAAACTGCTCGAAGGAGAATGAAGGCAGAGTGTTTGAATAAAATGTACACATGTAGAGACGTAAATACACAAACAGTCATATTAATAGCATGAAAGTGAACACACTAGTGTGAAAACCAGCAAATTAAAGCACTCATTAATAGTCATTTATGAAGCAGAAAACTGCTTTCTTTAGTGTTGCACGTGCAAAAAAAAAAAAAAAGGTAGTTTTTCTCCGTTTTATGCAATTAAAATGATTACTAATGGATTTTGGCAGGTTAATCTGACAAAGCAAGTCGTCTGAAGGCATCATTTTAAATTTTAAACTTGTGATGCAGGAATTTTAACATCTTACAGTGCAAATAAACTACTTGCATTAGCTTTAATTTGGATTCATGTTTCTGGCCTCCTGATGAGCACGGATTGGAATTAATGGAATATACAGAATGGGACACAGAATGAATTCAGATTGCTGGTAAAATCAATAAAATGGGGTTTATCAGTAGCATTTCAGTTTAAAATTTAAATTTAAAGTGAAATGAACTCTCTGTTTTCTATCCAGTGCATTTAAAACAAACAGAAACTGAACCAACAAATGTAGATACTGAGATTAAATGGTATTTATCGTGTGATTTCTCAAAGCACTAATGCCGTTTTCAGTGTTCAAACTGCCTATAATGTTCATACAGTTTACTTAAACCACACTATTTACACTGTTTGGGGCTCATAGCACTATTTAAATCGACCTGTAGATTATTTTATATTTTATCCATATTTCTATACAGTCATGTATTAGTGTGCTCTGTTTATACTGTAACAAACTGTACATATCATAGTGTAAATAATGGACTTAATTGCTGCTTTTGCATTTCTGGTTAGAAGCTAAACTGCATTTTGCTGTTTAAGGACTTGTACTCTCTAACCTACCTGAGTAATTTACAAATTAGGAATTAAAATAGTATATAAAATGATACTTTACTGTTTCCATAGAGGTGTTGGACTTTATACTGAGCCGACAGCAGGTAAAAATGTAATAAGAGCAAACCAAAAGTCCAGAAACTGCATCGAGTTCAGCGGGTTAAGTGATAAACGCTCCACTATGTTCCCTTTCTAGCTGCTAAGTTTCTTCCCTGGAAGCTCTGGTAATATATTTAATCAAAGCTTTTCTTTCCCAGAAAGCAGCTGCCTGTTAAAGCTGGAAACGATGCTAATGAGAGCTGTGAGAGTGAAGCCAAAAGTCCAGAACAATGAGTTGAAAGACACCGAAAGTCTCCTTTAGAGCTCAGAAAATGGGTCACTATGAGCTTATGAACGGTACCGATCCGGAGCATTCTTTTTGCTTTGTTTTTGTCTTGTTTTTTTATAGGTTGATCAATAATGTTGTTGTTGGTCATTAATTGCAGCCCTGAGAAGGAAATTCGTGTTCGCTCATGTAGGCAAGTCAAGAGGAAGACGCGTGAGGGAATGGATGCTGGAGTGCGTCAGCGGATACGAGGCGAAGGAGGGGGGAGAAAAAGCAACGAGAAGGGGAATTAAAAGAGAAATAAGGGCGGATTTTGGAGAAGGAAAGAGTTAAGGGATGGATGGCAAACAGATAAACACATCCTAGTCGGACACACACACATCTCCGCTACACTACATCAAGCTGTTTATTTATTGATGCGTCTGTTTAAAAATGCTGTCGTTGGGAGAGCTCTCAATCATCCCTCGGCATCACTGAAGGAAAAACTGCAGAGAGAGAGAGACGGGGAGAAGGGCAGGTATAGAGAAAGAGAGGATTTCTTCCTCTGTGAAGCTACATTAGCTACTCGCCGCTTCATCTCTGTGGCGGTGAGGTGGGGGGTGCAGAGGATGCATGCTGCGAATACTGACATGGGAGAAGGCTTTGATCCCTCCATCTTTTTGTCTCTCTTTCTCCCCTTCTTTCACCACCCGACTCTTCCTTTCTTCCCCCCTTTTTTCTCTCTTGGAGCCGGACTCCTGCTGTCCATCTCGACCACAACTTTCTCTTTCTTCTGTACGTACTGTACGCTAGCCGAGGGTCGCTACGTCCGCGATGCTAATCAATACTCCATCAAAGAGGAGCAGGACGGTCAAAAAAAAAGAAAGAAAAGAAGACACGAGAAGAGAAAGGGGAGAAACAAAGAGATGAAAGCGGGATGAAATGGAGAAATTAAGTTAAGGCGGTCAGAGGCGATAGAAGCCCCTCAAATGAATCAAATTACGGAGAGTCACTGAAAGCAAATTCAACCAATCAACAAAGGGAGCAGACGCACCAGGGCCGTTTGAACTCTCACTCTGAGGGGAGCTAAATGGATTTAAGCGTCTCAAATTGTGGTAAAGTTGGAGTAAAGAAGGGAGACCACCCCTCAAAAAACACAAAAACACCACAGGCAAAAGGAGAGCCAGAACCGAAAGACAGACATTTAAGACGGCAACAGTTTATCCTGCAACTTTTACATTAGATTTTTGGACATTTGGATGCGGAAGACGTTGAAATTTTGAGATTTTTTTTTTGGCTGCCTGTCAGTGTCCTCCAACATATTCCTGCCACTAACAGCCGAGTTACACCCGGCTAATTTGCCTCCTGGTCGAATCTAATATGTAAACAACCGAACCAATGCAGCCAACGACGCCGCTTGCATAATCATGTCTTGTTATTTTTGTTGCCGGACTGCACACCCACGACGGTGTTTTTAACCTCCCTCATCGGGCTTTGTTTGATATTCTGGGTCGGCGCTGGTGTTTCAACTCAAGTGTCACTCTGTGCTAACTTGATTTGTTTTCTCAGCCCGTAATTCTGCCGAGTATTATTTTTGTTTTTGAACTTCATTTTCAATTGTGCTGTTTCAGTTGTTTGGTCACATTTAAACACACCATCTATCAGTATCTGGCCACACAAAGCTGGTCATCAACTTGTTGAGGGTGCAGAGATGCATATTTATCACAAGAAAATCAAACTATAATCCTAAGTCGATATGAGGATTTTAAACATATAATCTAAAATGAAAGCAAGAGAGCCGCTGCAGCCAAAGCAGGAGGGAAAGCTGGCAAAATGAATTGCCGGTTTTGTGCATGTGCAAGTTAAGGTTGATCAATATCAAAGTCAAATCATTAAGGCACAAGTAGATCTGACTAAAAATGCAACTGTGGACTAAATTAAAGTACTGTGCTGCTTGAATGCAGCTTAATCTTATGGGGTGTTGGAAAATTATAGCCTTGTGATCTGTCACTTCCTATTCCTTGTCCATGTAAGCAGCCTTGTGATGCATTCTGCTAGTGTTGGGATGCATTTTGAGAGACAGATTGTGGCTTTGCGTGCTCCTAACATGCATAAAGTTAAAGTTGAAGCTGCTTTACACAAATGAGGAGCATCAAATGTGATCTGGAAAACTACCCAAAAACTTTTAAACTGTTTGCTCTAAAATGGAGACCGATTTAGCAACTGAATGGCTCATTTCAGGCCCTAAATGTTTCAAGAAACACATTTTGGTAAACTGTTTGTGCCAATTGAGTGACCAGTGTTGGGAAGCAGAGCAACCCCTAACGTCTGAAAACAGCCCTGTGGATCATAATTGTTTCAGGTGCAATGCTAGCGGTGTTAAAATGTCTTGGGAGCAAGTTAAGAACAAATATTCAAACATAATTCATACTAGTAGCTAAGCTTACTGCAAATCCCATAAGGTCAACAAGGAGACTTTAAGCCTTTAGTGCTTTAATCGGTCGATTGTTTCACTAGACAACAGCTAGTGGAAACATACAACGGCCGTAAGACATCTTGCGGTCGACGGTGACATCTCATTTTCATGCAAGACCTTCCTTTTAACCATGCACCAAAGACTGATATGGTTTTCCAGGGCCGATACCGATGGCGATTATTGGTGCTGAAGAAAGGCCGATAATCGATATTTGGAACCGGTATATATTAAATGTAATGTTTTATCAGCATGAGATGGTAGAGAATCTGTCATTCATGGCCAGGCTTCTCCATTAATAAGGGTGTTTTCCAGACTCTGTTTCAGGTTAATCTGTCTTAACTTAGCTGCTAACCGTTAGCATAGCCATAGCTATAGCCACTGTGAGAGAAGCTAATTTCCTAGTTTGTGGTGCTTTTTGTTCAGTTTCTGCTGCTTGAGAGACATTTCTGAAAACACAGGGTGACTCCAGACAGAGAGAGGAGGCTGCAACAGACATTTCAGTAGCTCGTTTATCGATTATCGGTCGATAAAAATACAGATACTGATAATCGTAAAAAAAAACACATTTCAGGCACAGTAATCGATTTATCCCTACTCCAGTGTAACCCTGAAAATCAAGAGTTAAACGTGAAGGTACCTCACTACCTTAAATCCTGAAATCTGATTTCATAGGTTAACTTTTTGTAAACAGTTAATATGTAAAGCACAAAAATGCTCTTACATTCATTGTCTTAATATGCTGAGCTTTAAAATGTTTCAAGGTGGGAAGTGTAAGGAGTTTAAGCGTAAGCGTTGCATTAAGCTGAATTACAGGTAAAATGTACATGTTCCAAACTTTGTACTCAAAACTACTGAGAATGATTCATGGAGCCTTGAAAAGACACATGACAAAACAGTCAGAACTTAAACTTGAAAGTCAGTCTGAATGTGTATTTTTGAGACCGTTACCGGCACAATGTCGTTCCAAGGTAGAGATACTGAGCAGCTGTGGTCCTTATTTGTGTGGAAACACCATATGGATGTTTGAACCATGTAAAAGACACAAGTAGATCATCTTTAGGAATATAAACAGTAGCCATATTGCTCCCAAAACATCAAATAGTAAAAAAATCAACCATTTCTAAGCACTGGTTGTGTTACTGACCAATCGGGGCAACATATACCGACCACGTTTATGTAATTTCACACAATGAGGCGGCAGGTTGTGCAACATTATGACACACCATCTGACGCCTGTAGCACACAAACTGAACACTGTGTGCAGACAGAAGAAGCAGCACAGGAGCTGGGATATGCCTCGAAGCGAGAGAACATGCTGTTTTTTCTTTATTTTTTTCCCTTTCTGGAGCACTGAAGCTTAGAAGTAGAACACGTAGAGACATACAGCAGAGATGTGGAAACAGATGCAGATGGGTGTTTTGACACATATCATACGGAATTACCGTATGTGTTGCCCTTTCAAGATGGTAATTATTCGGTGCAGCTGTGACAACTGCAGGAATACAGAGGTTAAATAGTGTGAGGTTCTGCGTCAAACGGAAATCTTCGCATATAGGATATCAAGCTACAATATTTTACCGCGTATCTACAATCTTGGGGTGTCAAATGTGTTGGCTTTAGAGCGACGGGAACAAACCGAGGCGGCTCGGAGGTTAAAACAAAGATGGAGGAGATGAGATGGCTGTGGGAAGAAGAAGCGGATGAAAGTAAAGAAAGGGAAGACAGCTTGTAACGAGATGAAACGGCATCAAAAAGTACAGGAGCGGGGGTTTGACAGAGGGTCCCGGCTTATAATAAAGCCTCGTACGGATGTCGTGATGGACGGGCGGGGATGGGGTGGTGTTACCAGACCGAGCGGGGGGTCACCCACAGTGCAGCGCGGTTGTAGCACTGAGACAGCCTCGTGCATCAGCGGCAATAAGACGCTGGCGTCGATCCAAACGCTAATTATACGCACCATCTCTGCAGAATTAAGATTAGCAGGGTTTAGAAGTGTCTTGGGAACACTGAGAGACAAAAAGCAACGAGTACACACACACACACACACACACACACACACACACACACACACACACACACACACACACACACACACACACACACACACACACACACACACACACACACACACACACACACACACACACACACACACACACAGAAAATGTGAATGACACCAGGGCAAACTCGACATAAAATGTGGGAAGCAGCTGGTATACAATCTAACCGACCCACACAGCCGTCTGCAACTCATTCACCCAAAATGCTGCCGCAGAAATCTTTCATTTGTCATGCAAGAAAAACACAAAAAGTATTTTTTTTTCACTTATACACACGTTTTACACAGTTGTCTATTATCGGCATCTCAGCTTGACTACGCGGAGGTTGCTGTCAACAAGGCCTAGTCCAAATATGCATCAAAAGTGGCGAAGAAATTGAGTGATGAAGAAATAAGAAAGCCAACACATTTGGGGTTAAAGACAAAACCAGAAGCTTGTAGACAGAAACCAAAAGTACCTTGCTGATGTGACACATGAGATGTTGTATTAAATATGTATGGATTTTAAAAAAAATTTCAAAAGAAAATGCAAGGGAAGTCCTGTTCCATCAACTACTCTTGACTTTTCCCATTGGACTTTGTGGCATACTGCTTTAATGGATACTTTTCCTCAGCAAGAATATACACATACACGTATTATGAGCCAGAAAGCTGAGTTTAGGACGCAGTTGAGTTTTCCCAAAGCAAAATGATTCCAAACATGCATCAAAAAGTGGTGAAAAAAATGATTAATTAGGCTAGATTTGGGGTTTTAGACTGACCTCCCCAAAGTTGTGACTTTGATAAAGCTGCACCCATCAAGAACCTGTGGACTGTGATGAAGATGCAAGTCTGAGTCAAAACTAACAAATTTGGCTGAACTGCACCAATTCTGTTAAGAGGAGGGTCAAAAAATTTCTCCAAGCATGCAACAAAATGGGTCAAGAAATTGCTAAATTAGGCTAAAATCAATGTTTCAGCCTTAAACCCCATCAAGAAGCCGTGAAGAAACAAGCCAACAAGTTCAGCTGACCTGCACCAAGAGGAGGGTCAAAGATTCAACCAGAAGCTTGTGGAAGGAAACCAAAAGGAGGTGAAACTTGTCAAAGGATGTTTCAGCAAGTATTGGCATTGCTCTATGTTAATTTCACATGCCCACAGAGAAAATGTGAATGACACCAGGGCAAACTCGACATAAAATGTGGGAAGCAGCTGGAATACAATCCAACCGACCCACACAGCCGTCTGCAACTCATTCACCCAAAATGCTGCCGCAGAAATGTCTGTTTTCATCAAGACAACACAGAAACATATTAATTTTTCACTTCTGCACACGTTTAACACAACAATCTTTTATCTGCATGTCAGTTATCCCCCCTCCTTTAAAATCAAAGCTAATGTTTGCTGTGAAGTGTAACTGGCTGCAGCGGCGGATTCTTCTTCATCACGTTTTGATGAACCCGCATCTTGTCAGGTCCGACGAGACTCTCGTTAGCTTGACTACTGCCATCATCAAGGCCTTTTCCTTTCAGGAGGATGCATGTTTTTCTCTGTAGATTCTCGGCTTCTTCTTGTGAGTGACCTTCAGCGCTGCCTGACGCCGCTGCTCTCCTCTCTCCCTTGCTCTCATCATCTAAACTCCCTTCTCCTTACCTCTCACTTCAGGATTGATCACCTCAGAAGTAGGCCTTTTGTTCTGCGCGGTGGTGCAGTGAACGCTGACCTCAGGAGAGAGGAGGAGGCGATGGAAGGCAAACTCTCAAAGAATCTTAAAACGCTGCTCTGGTTAATCTACAGGGGCCTCGCAGCGCTTTAAGCAAGAACACAGTTGATGCCTCAGAAACACAGGAAACAGATTTCTTCCTACACGTCCGCTCGCCTCAGTTCATCGCCTGATAACATGTCAATAGCTTCCTTGCTGGAGAAGCTATCATCTGCAACCAACTAACCTCAAAAATGAACTCCTATTTGAATATTTTATTGACTCCAGTCCTTAAAATAACAATTTCTGATAGTCTTTTTTGCACCGTAACACTTAAAAACTGCTTTCATTAAAACCTGCTTCAGTGAAGAGTTTATGACTAGTTCGGTACGAATTTCATTAGCGCCAGTTTCAAGGGAGAGTTTTACTGTTTGATCATCTAAATGTTATCGCACGGAATTTCATTAGTTTTTGCTTTCAAGGGATAGTTTAAGCATTTTATGTGGACCAAGCCGTCTCAGAGAAACTGCAGAGAATTAGTGCAGTATCGGTTCTAAATGGCAGCTTTCAGAGTCATGAGCAAATGAAATGCAGAGGTTTTCAGTTATGTCTGCTGATATTGTGTTCGCTGGTGGAATTAGCATATTTTAGTGGCACAGCTTTGACCCATTTACAGGAGAACACTGGGAGATTTCTCTGTCATCGGACCACCGAGAAGCACAAGAACACACTTCATGCAATACTACACACTATATAAAGGGACATTCATCCACTATATATATAGAAGTTTTGAGGAAAAACTGCAAAAGAAAATGCAGGAGAAGCCTGTTTTACATCCAGTACTGCGAACCTTTTCTATTGCATTTTGTCACATACTGCTTTAAGGAATACAATAACTTCTCCTCAGCAAGTTTACACATATACAAATGTATGTATCATGAACCAGAAGGTTGGGTCTTGGACGAAGTTGGGTTTTCCTGACAGGAAAATTACTCCAAACATGCAACAAATAAACCCCATCAATAACCAATGAAGAAACAAGTCTGTGTCAGAAAGCCAACATATTTGGTTGAACTGCACCAGTTCTGTTAAAAAGAGGGTCAAAGGTTCAACCAGGGGCTCGAGGATGGAAACCAAAAGTGCCTAGTTGAGGAGAAAATGGCGAAAGGCTGTTTAACCAAATACTAGCATTGCTGTATGCATGTTTCTGACCCAGCTGTCCTATTTATAAAAGCAATATGTACTGTTGTGTATATATTAAATAAATGCAATACAGAGGTTTTTATTCCTGGTTATGTCTGGAAATATTGTATTCATTCAGTAGCACAGCTTTGACCCATTTAAAAGAGCACACTGTGAGGTTTTCTACGTCATCGACCCACCAAGAAGCAGCGGCAGCAGCAGCCGGCGGAGAGAAAACGTCGTGGGGGGTGGCGGGTTCTCAAGCAAAAAAAAAAAAAGGCTGCTGAAGGTTCTGTTGGGAAGTTTGGCTGCCTGGAGGGACTGGCTGGCAGCGAGCGAGACGAAAGAACAGAATGAGTAAGTGTGAGGGGATGGTGGCACGAGGGCGGCTCAGCAGACAGAGTGCCAGCTGAGGTCACCTTGAGCGATCCATCTCCCACCTCCTGCAGTGGGGGAGACCGAAAAGGGAGGCAGGAGGGGAGACTAAAGTGGTTTCCTCCCTCTTAATAGCCCCTCTGGCTCCCCCTGTGTGGCGATACAACCACAGCTGGGTTTTGGTGGGAAAACGGACAGCACAAGTCTGTCAACGCTGCACATAAAGGAGGAAAATCATTTGTTTTTCCCTGTTAGAAGTCCACTGTGAGGAGACATTACAAAAAAACCATGTTTCATGTGAATGTTGACATGCTGAATTCAATAAAAACATATCACTTTTTGTGTGGCATTAATTTAAGCAGACTGTGTTTGTCTATTGTTGTGACTTAGATAAAGATCAGAATACATTTTATGACCAATTTATTCAGAAATCCAAGTAATCCCAAAGGGTTCACATACTTTTTCTTGCAACTGTCTACGGCAGACTATGAGACGACTGCCTAATTAAGTCATTTTTCTCAATAAATGTGCTGTTTTATTGCAACACTGATGCACTCCAGCATTAATAGCTACGGATGAGGCATAAATAGGAACTTCAAATACACAGAAGGTTATTGTATTGGATTATTAGTCCTTTGCAGAAATATATTTTTCTGCATTTTCATATTTATTAGCTACAAATAAAGATAATTTTCATTGTCAATTATTTTCTTCATTAATTGATAAGTTAATTTTCCTTCTAAAAAAATGTCAGAAAATTTAGAAAAAAAACATCCATCAGATGTCTTGTTTTGTCCTCTACTAGGGATAGACAGATTATCAGCCTGGTCGATAATCATGGCCGATATTTGACATTTGTTCGATTATCCGTATCTGTATTTCTATTGACTGATTATTGATCAATTAAATGAGCTATTTCAGGTCTGATGCAGCCTCCTCTCTGTGTCTGTTGTCAGTCTGATAGAAATGTCACAAAAAAACAGGAAACTGGCTGCTCTCACAGCGGCTGGTGCTATGCTAACGGCTAGCTGCTAAATTAGACGGCAGATTAACCTGAAACAGTTTGGAAAACAACAATTAATAATACTTTAAGGTCTGAACCTAAGGGGACAGAACACTGAAAGATTAAGAAAACAGAGAAGAACAGCAGGAAACAAAATGATCAATCTCAGTTGATCCCATAAAAACAGGAGATAATTTAATTGTTCCTATTTCTATTTTACATATTCAGTAATGAATATTAATGAAGCAGTCTAGTTATGAATGACAGGTTATCTGCTGTCACATGCTAACAAAACATTAAACCTAATGTCTAGTGTTGGCCTTTCTTGACTACAAATAATTGGCATTGGTATCGGCCCAGAAAAACCCATATCGGTTGATCTCTACTCTCTACCCAAAGATATTCAGTTTGCTATCAGAGGAGTAAAGAAACTCAAACGTTTTCACATTTAAGAGAGAATTTCTTACTTTTTTCTCCAAAAACTGTTACTTAAACTGATTAATTATGAAAACAGTTAAAGATTATGAGTGTGAATCAGTTGTTGTTTTATTATTATATGCAGCTCCAATCAATGTATAGACTCCAAAATAATAAATCAATGCGTTGCTCAAAGGCAGCCAGCAGCTACTGGAAGCTTTTAAGGTGGACTGCTTTCTTGCATGTAGATAAATGCACGGATTGACGTTGGGAATCAGTCAACACACCTTAAATGCTAATATGGAACCTCTAATTATTTCTTTTTATTGGATCCAGTAGAGTTTAAGTGTGTATATGAATTTAACTAGAATATGCAAATTATTGTATTTCCTCACTTGAAGAAACAACAGCGGCAGATTAGTGCTGAATTATATAGATATAATTACAAATATGAATCATAAGCAGCCGGTTTTACTTTAATCAAAGCTTAAAATGGTGATATTTCATCAAAATCCACTTTATTCTACATAACAGAATAAGCTGCTAAATCAAAGTAAATTCATCACCTGTACATTTCTTAATGTTCAGGTTCGGTTCTCTGGAGAACCACACGGCGTTCTGCTCCGCCGTCAATCGTTAAAAGCTCATTTCACGTGTTTGTGTTTCGGAGAGAAAAAGGGAAGAGAAACGGAGGCAGCAGGGGGGACAATTTATGTATAAAAAGTGAGACATTTTTAGCCCGCATTCACGTCTAAATAAAGGATGTTCGCTTTATTTCTTGAAGTGTATTTCCGCAGCACATTCCACTCCATGGCAGCCGTGGCCTCAGCAGCTCTGCCTTCAAGGGCACAATTACCCTCACCGAGTGCAGCCGTGGTCCAATCCATTTTCGAGGGTCACACAATGGCAACAGCGATCCACCTCTGTGTTCACGTAACGCGGGGAAATGTGCTTCAACAGGTGCAGAACGCCACGTCTCGCCGAGTGCACAAGGAGACCTTTCACATTAACGTTTTAGGCACAAAGCTTATGCCGTTCTATTAAGTGACCTCAAATGAGTAGAGCGGGGCGCTTTCGTAATCCTTCTTCACCGCTAAACGCTCAGATACATCAGCGGAGAGTCTTCAGACAAACTGACACTGACAGAAAGTTCAAGTGGGAGAGTTCACACCGTGTTTGCAAAGAGATATTTATGGACGGCGGTATTGGAACAGCGAAGTCATGATATCAGAGGTGTAGTGCTTCTTGTTTGCTTTGACGTCTGCACACAGTAAAGTTGCGTAACGACTGCTTTCATGGTGTTGAGTTTATATACATTAATCAACTATAAATGTCCACTAGATCAAGTGGTAGACTGACTTTATGCATAATTTATCATGTGCCAACTATTTCTTTTTAACAAAAACAGGATTTTGTGCATAAGTCTCTGTATCTTGTTTGTGGTCAAATGTTTAGTATATGGTAAATTTCAATGCAAAATCCGAATAAAGTTGTTTTTTCTTTGGACACTATACCTTGGCATCCGCTTAGGCACTTTATACACTTAGTTATACACTCAGTACATGGCATTTTGTACTTTGTATTCCATTTTTCTCGATTTAATTACTAACCTCTCTGTATTTTTCATTAACCTTTGTGTATTGCCCTCTGGCAAAACCATTTCCTGAATAAAGTTGATCTTATCATATAATCTTATCTTTCTGAAATGAATGCATTGCAACCCGTCTTTAGAGGTAAAGAGGCATAAATATGAGTTTCAGATAAGTTTAAAGTTATTTTATGCTCTGATTATTACATTTTTGTCTGCTCCAAACAATTAAAATGCATTTTTTGTTTTGTCTTTACATCTTTACCAGCTGCAAATAACCATTATTTTCACTGGTGTGTATTTACTCAATTAGTTAATTAGTTTGGTTGTTTCTCTATCAAATGTCAGAAAGTTGTGAAAAATGCGCAGTAGTTTCCATTCTGTTTCTTCAACCCAAACATATTCATCCATACTGTCACAGATGATGACAGATGCCAGAATATATCCACATTTAAGGAGCTGCAATCACAGAATTTTTACTTTGTTCTTAAAACATTACTTAAACTCATTAATTGATCATCAAAATAGTTGACGATTATGACTTATAAATGTGAATTCATTACCAATTGCTGCTCTAGTTGATGTATAAACTGGCAAAAACTTATTTAATGCATTGCACAACAAAGAGGCAACTATCGCCAACTTTTAAGGTGGAATGTAAATATTCTATTTCCTCATTTAAAGAAAAATCTGTGATGAGCATCACTCCTATATGTACCAGTTACACTTATTTGTATAATCATAGACATGAATTACAAGCTACTGGTGTTTTTTTTAAGCTAAAAATTGTGTTAATTTTGTCAAATCTTGTCTCGTTTAAAAATTTACCAAAAACAAACCACTGGCTCTAATCAGATGCTGTCATTTTTTAGCTCCTTGGTGCATCTGTGAAGCTATTAGGAATTCAGATCTAATCAGTCAGGTGACAACAATTCAAGAACTTTTCAGCTGAACTAGGTTGAACTGCGGGCAGTGTTAATGGAGAGCAGACAGGAGGCAAGTAAGGAAACAGATCGAAGTAGTAAAATATCTATAGAATGTAGATCCACCATGGTTTTTTTCAAGTATTTGTAACATCTGTGGGCACTTGGAAAAATGTTGGACATGTTAACTCCAGATTTTTTCAATTAAACGGAAATGGAAATATAATAATAATAATAATAATAATAATAATAATAATAATAATCTGAGTGCATCATACAGCAATGAGGACATTCTTGAGTTCTCTCTCCTTCCAGTCATGGTTGCTCTGCTTCCATCGAGGTGTGGGACTTTACATTGTTGTGAAAAATGAGCCCACATTGAGTGAAAATGTCACAGGGGCAAATAAACACCCAGAAACAGTTTAGGGTTCAGAGGGTTAAAAACAGAATTGTCTTAAAACCATATTATCGACCGAGCCAGTGGAATAATAATAAGTGCTTTCAGACCAAATCATCCACCGCACTGAAATATTCTTCACACTGACCTCTGCAATCTTTTCCTGTCTGCTAAAAAAAAAAAAAGAGAAATCCTTTCAGCAACATCATCAGAATACTTAAAACCCATCTATTTATTTATTTAGTTTTTAGCAAATGTGCATAAATTTGCTTGATTTTAAAGTTCTTTTTGTGTGAATCACTTTGCATACTCCTCTGTTTTTAACTCAGGCTGATGGTGAAAAAAAAAACTGAACTGATTATTAAAAATTACTGCATATCTCCAGGCTGCGTTAGTCCTAAGCAAATAATGTTTAGCTGGATCAAACTACACTTATGCTGAAGCCAAGTGAGATTGCCAGATTCCTAATGCCACAAAAAGCAAAAAAAGCCTTTTTCCTGTTACAACTCGGGAGCATTTACACATTATTCCAAAATGCTTACCGCGCAGACAGACCTGTTTTGACATCAAATAAATGGAAATGGGGACTTTCTATTTAGCATGCAGCCTGTCTATGAGTTTAAACCAGACATAAACAACCTATGGATGGCTATAGGTTGTATTTTTTCTCGGTGAGGATGCCAACAGAAGCCTGACACCGATATTAAGCACATTGATTTCCCCTCAGCTGTCAGAATGATGAACCCTATCGATATAATAATGGAGACAACATCAGCTCTCGCATGCAGGACGGGAAATGAAGCTTCTTGTGTGAAAGGCAGCAGCGTCTCTCAGGTCCCATCACCCACCTTGTACAAAAACAGTTACGCCATTGTTTGCCAGTAACTCAACTACAACAGCGACCGTTACAGAGCAGACAGTCCAAACAGTCAACCACCTGCCCCGTACAACGAAAATGACTGACTTTAGGCACAGATCTACACCCTAATGTGAACCCATAACTATTACAGACCAGTTTATACTTCTTCTCCCATGGAAAATCAACCTGAACCACATCAATTAACAAATAACAAAAAAAAAAGCCAAGTAGAGACTGTTCTGTCTCGGACAGCTCACGAAACTCAAGGTCAAACAAGGACTAACGTTTTTTTTAATATAAGCTTGCAGTCTTGTCTCCAATGTTTTCTATGGGATGCTTCACAAACATTTCAAATCAACAGTTTTAGTGTTTTGAAGCTAGTCAATTATATATTAGATAGAGCGGGACTTGGTAACTCAGAAAACAGAGGAGAAGCTTCAAATTAGTTGTAAAAAAGTCGTATTGTAACCCAATCTATGCCATTTTTCTAACAGGAAGTTATTCTTGTGAAAGTGTTAACGAAAGCGTGACATTTTTATCTAAACCTCAAAATAGTTTAGTGTCTAAACCTACATAAACAGCAAGAGAAAAACTTTTTTCTACTTCCATATGCAGCTTTATTTCAAACTCGAAGACTTTCTTACGACATCGCAGGCTTGTTTTTTGACAAGGAAAGTACATTTGCTTCAATGAAAATGTGCTTATGTCTATACATAAACGAAGCTGCAGTTTGTACAGGAATATCACTTTTTGAGAGAGGGCTGAAATTTGTTATGGCAACAATCCAAGATTCATAAGCTCCTCTTTCAATCAATGCATAATCTACGGACAAGGTAAACTCATCATACTCACTATCACTTCCTTCTCCTATTTTCGGGAGGATTTAAGGTCTTTGTCAAGCACAACAATCTATTTTTTTTTTAATTCTGCCCAGTTCTAAATAGAATACTCTGGTGCATCTTTGTATTGAACTGCATTCATCGTCTGTAATTCTTTACTACGTCTGCCTATACGTTACGCTGCCTACAAGTGGTTTAAGCTTGCACATTCGATCAAGTACTGTACTTACACCAATCAGCCACAACATTAAAACCACCTGCTGCCAAAACAGCTCTGATAATAGCTACCTCAACATGGGACCTTTATGGACGTCCTGTTATGTCTAGTTCTGGGACTGTGGCAGTGGATCCCTTAAGTCCCTTAGGGCTATTGGATGGGGCCTATACCAGCACAAACTGTTCTGGTACAAAAATGTGACTTATTCCACATTCAACCCATCTAAGCATGGAGGTTTTTGATCTGAACCTGGTCTAAAGTGCCCCAGATGCAAAGAAAAGCACTAAAATCTCCATGTTTTTACATTTCAACTCAGACAACAATGGATTTCCTCATCAAAAATTCTGTTTTTGAAGAGTCTTGAGCTTTTGTATGACAATATCTTCAAGATTTGACCCATCTAAGCTCACTGGTTTTTAATCTCGACCTGGTTTAAAGTGGTCCAGAGGCAACAAAGCGCACTAAAATATCCATGATTTTATATTCTAATATAAAAAATAACAGTTTTCCATATCGGAAAGGAGGTTTTATTAGAGTCTTTAGCCTTTCTACAACAATCTGTTCAAGATTTGACTCATCTAAGGTCACTGGTGTTTGATATGGACCTGGTTCAGTGTGGTCTGGATGAAAAAAAGGCAGTGAAATCATCAACATTTCATTTTTTTTGTGTAAAACAGTTTCACAAATAAGAAACCAAAGATTAAATGTCTAGTCAGTCTAGTCCGGAATCTACTTCATTCATTTTTAACTGTCAGTGGTTTAAATGTTGTGGCTAATCGGTATATGTACAGAGTTTAGGTACTTCAATTCGATTGATTCCAACCACGTCTTAGGTGATCTACTGCATTTTCTCCACTTTCTATATATTTATTAGGTGTTTCATGTAATTGTCTGGGCTGTTTTATTTTTTTAATTAAATCAATGGAAGGCTAGAATTCTCTGTTTCACCTATTTATATTTACTATCAGGATGATGATTTTGAAGTCCCCCCCCCCCCCCATCCTGACTGGATTTGTAGTACAGTACAGCGCGACAAGTTCAGTTTTGTTATCTCGGTCGTCATTAATCCGTTTTGAATACAGGATGTAAACATATGGTGCATCCAGTGGAGTCTCTGTGTATTAAAGCTCTATCAGGGGATGCAGATACTCGCTCTCTGGATCTCGTATAACACCGCTGGCAAGCAGCAGCGAGGAGACGAGGAGACGCAGCGATTCTAAAATTATAATGTATTACAGAGCATCACGGAGAAGTGCTTTGTAAGGGGGTAACAGCTGCAAGGTAAAGGTGGAAAGATTGTTTCTTCCTTTCTTCCCCGATCATGTGTGAACGGCATTCTCGTCCGGCCATCTGCTTCTGGGACCGCTGCGTTGGTCGGGAGCAGCCAGGCTACAGTGAGAGGATCTTTCCTTATCATTACGGATGATTTTGGAAACTAATCTGATGTGGAGCCTACGTGTTTTCTTGAGATCTTCGTTGTATTCCAGGTCTCTGCTCGCTGCCAATCTCTCCCACTTCGCTGCACTTCCACACCAAACCATCTGCTGCAGGCCTCGGTGCGTGAGTCATAGCGAGAAGTCAATGAGATCGTGGATGTTGAATGTGTGTTTGGGCGTGTGGGCGATGAACACGCCGAGTTGTTTTGAACTGTTCTGAGAATGAGTGTACGGCCGATTACGGTGGTGCGATTGACAAACTTCATGATGACACTGTGAACGAGACTGAGTTTCATTACAAACTCTACTGTGTCTTCTGCAGGAGAGAATGCCTGTTATCCGTGATTTATTCTTTTAAGCAAAGGGCAATATCACATTATTGTGTTACACAATGTGTGGAGATCCGACGCAAAAACTTTCGTTAAACGTCTAACTACTCAGTGTTGAACTAAAACGAGGACGGATTCAGTAGCTTATTTCTCGTCTCAAATGCGTTCAGAAATATTTTTGTGCTGAACATTTTTCGTGATAAAAGAGAAAGTTTGCGACCAAGGCGAAATGTTGGTTCGACGTTTCTACTTCACTGAAGGTCTGAAGGGCTGTTATGTGATCATCTAGTGGCCCACAAGTGGACCCACACCAAGCGGGTGACATTCAGATGCAGTGTGCTTCCATGCAAGAAAAAACTTCCCGATAGACTTGTAGCTTAAGAGTAAAACCTAGAGGGTCAACCATAGACTGTATATAAAGATGGATGTAGCATCTGGCTCCAAAATTGAAGCCCACCCGGAAGTGTCAAAAACTTGCAATATCACGCCGTCCGCAAGGTTGGCTCCAAAAAGCTTTTGCTCCATAGACCCCAATTCATTTTTGGAAAAAATCAAATTTGATAGACTGATGTTCTACAGCTCAGGATTGTTTTTCCCGTTAGTTTTCATGGTCAAAATGAGAGATCAGGTGGCCGATCTTAAAATAAATCAATAATGAATTTTAAATAAATCCTTAAAGTTGGCGGAGCCAGGGGGCGTGGCTATACTTGATTGACAGTCCCATTGACTGGTCCTGCCCGGAGTTGCTCTCCGGTCCAGCCTGTTTGATGACGCTTTTTACGTGACTGGCTCCAAAAAATCCAAAATGGCGACCAGGAAGTAGCAAAATCCGGGCTTCATTTTCTTGGCGTTGAAACCGATGGTTGACGTCACGGTTAGTTCACGCCTAGGGTCAACAAACTACTACTGCTGATCTACAGGTCCGTCAGCTAAAGAAGCTGAAGGACATTTTTAACCAATTAGCCAACGAAAATGTTGATTTTCATTGCCATGCAGCAGTGTGGTATCCATCCTATGTGCTACTTCTGGTTTGGTCTGTGCAGTAAACATTTTAAACTTCGGGACTTTCTTGAATAAATTACTGTAGGTCTCACTGTGCATATTGATTTACAATACAGAAGAGAAGGTGACAGAGGGAGCACACAGCTCTGCACATGTTCATGTACTAGTGCCATGAAGCAGCAGGAGCAGTCGGGGCCGCTGAAAGCTGCAGACAGGGTCGGTGATGGCGCGGGTCGGAGGTCGAACAGTTTTCTCCATCAACAGCGGTGGGATTGGACGGGGGCGGACAGGA